>NC_040041.1:23031746-23631746 GCF_003713205.1 Coffea eugenioides
AGCCCTGAAAAAATAGTTTTTGACCTCATTTTGCGGTAATGGCACCAATTTCACTACGATTATTGGATGAGGGTGCAAGACCCACCATTTCGAAGCTAAAAGACAGGGCTACAACATCACAGAAGGTCACTCAACCCAGTTTTGAGTGCAAACAGGTAAAAAATGCAAGATACTACATCAAAACGTAAAACAGATTCACCAAAACGTATTCTAGCGGAAACATCATCACTCAGGCTCTCCAAGTCCAAATCCAGAAATTCCAAAACCAGATGAAAGCTAAGAAACAGGGATAAATTTCATCAGAAGGCCTCAACAACCAATTCGGAAGCAATTCCAGCCAAAACAACCAATTACAGGCGCAATTCTTACATTCGGATAAAACCAGGACAGCAAGGGTAATTTCGACTTTTCTCATTCTACACTACTCCGATTGACCTGAAATTTTGTAGGCACCTCTAAAATGTCATTCCCTACAACTTTCATGTTTTAAGACAAGGCCAATTCGGCCTCTAACTAGGAGCTAAAAATTCGGGCAGAATGTTCCTTCACAAAACCTAATTTTCTGAAATTTCTTCCAAAACAGAAATTAATTGCAATTGTCCACTTTTTCCACCTTCTAGCTTCATTACATAACATTTCCAATCATCATACATGACCACACAATCATGCTTATATTAAAACAGAAAAATCCCCAAAAATAATAAAACTTCATCACTTCAACCACAAATCAAGAAATAATCCATAATATTGCATCTCATACCACCACTAATCATGATTTAGGCATCAATTAAGGGAGGAGAGGGGTTCATCCACTACTCACCTTAGTAAAACAAGAGGGAGAGCAACTTGTCACCTTAGCTTCCCAAACAACTCCACCAAACAACTCACAAACACTAAGTGAAGAGGTTTTATGGAGTAAAACTAAAATTAAACGGTTAAAAGTGAAGATTAAGCAAGCTTGGAGCAAAGAAATTGGAGAGCTTTTCTTCCCTTATTGCTTGAAGGTGGCCGGCCATATGAAGCTTAGAAATGAAGATATTTTGGTCAATTTTTGAAGTTATTATGGTAAATGGTAAAAGGTTGAATAGTAAGTCAAAACAAGATTTAATCATATGGTGACACATGTCACCTTCATTAAATGTATGCCTAACTTTTGTGTCTCTCTTACAACAATCCACTTGGCAACCTCTAGATATCTCATAACACCTGGTAAATTAATTCCAGTATCCAAAACTTAACCTAGTTGGCCGAATTTTACCGAACTTTCCGCACTAGCGGGTCCCACGTCCAATATACGCTCTTAATTTCTCAAATACTAACCGATACTAGAAAAATCATTTAAAAGCTATATTTACTCATAAAATTTATTTGCACAATTTTTCGAATAAAGAAAAGGTGGAAAAACGTATAATTAAAAGAAATTAAAACCTAGAAATTAAGAAAATTACGCGTCCTCACAGGAAGTGTCTTGCTAAACTATTATTACCTGAACCTAAGAATATGACAGCCCCACCTTCCCTTAAGGTGTACCAAAGGATTTAGTGAACTGCCTGCCCATCTCTCGCCAGGACTACTAAGACGGTTATATACAATCGAAAACGTTCCGGAAGATATTAACGCGCTCAAACGATTCAAAATTCGCGAAACGGAAAACAGAAAATCGGAGCCGCACATGAATAGTGCCGGCCACATCACAATCCGGCCGGATTTCCGGCCGGATTCTTGGCCGGATTGGAGGCAGAGGCTGAAGTCCCACGGATTCAAAATCCATGACAAATCCGACCAGCAATCCGGCCAAGAACTGGTCGGATTTGCTGCCGGATTCCCCTGCATTCTTTCCCGCCAAAAGATTTTCTTTCGTCGTTCGAAATCCGAACCTGTCCAAAACCCAACCGATTACCAACAAATCATACAAACATTAAAATTGAACCTTTACAAACCAAAATAATACATGAACATTACCAAACACGTTTATACACGTATAGTTACAAATTTACAGCTCAAAAGGAAATGTTGAATCAAAATACACTTAAGGTTTTTCCAACCATCGAGGAGCTTTACAAAAGAATATATTAAACTAGCTCAACTCATGCTTCAAATTCACAGTTCCAAAAAGTAATTCCCTGTAAGGAAAACAAAGACGACGGAGTGAGCTTTCGTCCAATGAGGTACCATTACGCAAGTAACCAAGGTTCACATAAGCACAAAGTTACTCAATCCAAATATATTCAACAAATGAGCCATACTAACACCACATTTCAATAAAGATTAAAAGGATACAGATGGCTCTCAAGAGCCCTTTTCCTCGCTTGCCGTACTTGATCTCGCTCCGTTGACCCTCCGTCAACACCTAAGGAGTAACCAATACCGTAGACTTCACTTTCTCCAATTTCCTTCCACCTCACATACCCCTACCGGGCCCGAATTCCAACTAGTTCAAAATGGTAATACTTGAGTATACCGGAATCAAGAGTCTCATACCCAATGATTCCATAGAAGCAGTCCCCATGGCTTGTCAATCTCCTCGACTATGGCCTTGCTGGCTCGAGTCAATCGACCGCCGATAGGGTTGAGCTCAGAGGCAACAGTAAAAGTCATTGGATACACGTCCAAACGACACCAGTTCAAGTATTTTCAAGAGATATTCAATTGATACAGTAAACAGTCACATAAGCCATAGAGTGCGAGAGTGATAAAGTACGCCCTCGTCTCAACCAATCTTAACAGTATGCACAAGCATTTAAATCATAGATTTCAAGTATAACAAAGTCATGAAGTAACAATCATGTGAGTAGCACACTCACCAATCAAACAAATAGAGTTTTCACAAATTTCCACCCAACGAGCGCCTTGAGTCACCTGCACGCCCTAAAACATTCACGAAAACACAATGAAACTCGAATACGAGTCATAAACCAAACCACACATCACTAATGTAAAGCCAAAATAACTTGAAAGTAATATAAGGAAGACTTGGTGCTAAAGGTTTAGATAACCCCAAAGTCACTAACTAACACTCTAAGCAACCCAATTCCAAGAAATCATATGGACCTAAAATTTGGACAGTATTTCCCCTTAAAATTTCAGATTTCCATCCTACAATTCATCCTTCATTTTCAACCAACACAACCACAACTACAAGTACAAGTCCTATGCCATTCAATACACCTTATTAGGGTTACAATACCCTTTAAACAAAGCCAATTTAAGAGTTCCAAAATAACCCTAGAAAAGCCCCAATTCAAAACCCTAAATCTGAAATTTTTCGTACAAAGCGAAAATCTTTCGCAAATAACTACAATTAACACACCAAGGCACCACTTTAGACCTTACCAAGCCATCATCCATGGCCAACCATCACTTATCATATAAAATCAGAAAAATCATGAATAAAATCAGAAATTTATCAATCTCTACTAAAAGTCATGAAATCTTTCACAAAACCACCTCTTTAGCTATCACAAGTCACTAATTTAACATTATCAAGAACAAAGGAAGAATTTCTTGGCCACTCACCTTGTAAATTCAAGAAAAGAAGCAACTTAGCACCTCTTCTTTTCAAACCACTCCACCAACTACCTTAATCCTACCTTACAAATGATTTTTATGGAGAAAGTTGGAGTTTTATCGGTTAGATTATAAGATTGAGCAGGATTGGGATGAAAAAAGTTGAAAGTTTTTCCTCTCTTTTCTCTCTATGGAGCTCGGCCAAATGGACGAAGAAAGTGATGAATTTTGGGTCAATTTTTGGTATTTAGTAAAGTTGGGTAAGATCTAATCACAAAGTACACTTGTCACCTTTTTGGTTTAAAACTATCCCTTTGTCTCTCCAACATCAATCCATTTAGGTAACCTCTAATTACCTCTTAACATCTAGTAAATTAATCCCTGTATACAAAACTTAACCTAATTGACCGAATTTTATAGCACTTACCGCACTAGCGGGTCCCATGTCCAATATATAAAATCTCAAGAACTAACTTATATTAGAAAAATGATTTTAAAACTATATTTACTCATAAAAATTATCTAAAAAAATTTTCTAATAAAGAAAATATTGAAAAGGCGTGCAATTAAATAAAATAAAGCCTAGAAAATAAGAAAATTTTCGGGTTCTCACAAAGAAAAGAAAATTAGATTCTAAAACTTGTGATTGTATGTTTATTGGATATGTTGTACATAGTGCTGCATATAAATTTCTTGTTTTAAGAAGTGATGTGGTTGATTGTAATACAATTATTGAGACAAAGAATACCGAGTTCTTTGAACATATTTTTTCACTGTCCAATAAAATTTCTCATGCACCTGTTGAAATAAATAGAGAAGTAATCTCTAATGAGGAATTGAGAAGAAGTAAAAGGTCGAGAAAAGAATTTTTCTATGGAAATGATTTTCAAACTTTTCTTATTGATAATGATTCTTTAACTTATTCTAATGTTATTTCTTCTCCTGATTACGAGTTTTGGGAAGAAGTAATTAAATTTGAAATCGATTCCATTGTGAAAAATAAAACCTGAATTTTGGTAGATTTACCCTCTGGTGCAAAATCTATTGGTTGCAAATGGATTTTTAAAAGAAAATATAATTCGGATGGTTCTATAGAAAAATACAAAAATCATTTAGTAACAAATGAATTTTCTCAAAAATGAAATATTGGCTATTTTGATACAGTTGTACCAGTAACAAGAATTTCTTCTATTCATGTTTTATTTGCTTTAGTTTCTATCTATAAACTTGTTGTCCATCAAATGGATGTCAAAACAATTGTTGTTCAAAAAAGCTTTTTTAACTTATTTTGATTCTATTTTTTCTCTTGATTGCGAGTTTGGAAAAGAAGTACTCCCTCCGTCCCAGAAAGTGTGTCGCATTTCGGGAATTGTAATTATTATCAACAGTGCAAGACTTTTAAATGATTTGCATTTAAGTTCCGGCAATGCCCCTTGACTTTCAATGTATTCATAACGTGGGTGAATGATAAAAGGGGCACAGGTTGTGATAAGACATGCGGGACCCAAAAGATTTAAATGCCTCCACACTACTTTGAAGGAAAGTGTCATGCACGATTGCTATTACCATTTCACGTGAGAGTCACGAAGTATTGAGTGTAGTGTTGGTACTTGGTAAGTGAACAGAAATGTGTCACATTGGGCCCACTAAAAGGTAAGAAAAGGCTGTCACATTGAAGGGTATGGAGCGGAAATGTGTGAAAACTTTCATTGCCAATTTTAGTAAGTGACAATTATTTTGGGACGGATAAAAAAGGAAAGTATGACACTATCAATGGGACGGAGGGAGTAATAAAATCTGAAATCGATTCTATTATAAAAAATAAAATCTGGATTTTGATAGATTTAACCCCTAATACAAAACCTATTGGTTGCAAATTAATTTTTAAAAGAAAATATAATTCGGATGGTTCTATAGAAAAATACAAAGGTCATTTAGTAGCAAAAGAATTTTCACAAAAACGAAATATTGACTATTTTGACCTATTTGCACCAGTAACAAGAATTTCTTCTATTCATGTATTATTTGCTTTAGATTTTATCCATAAACTTATTGTTCATCAAATGGATGTCAAAACAACTTTTTTAAATGGTGATTTAGAAGAAGAAATTGATATGTTTCAACCCAAGGGATGTGTTGTATCTGAACAAGAAAATAAGGTGTGTAAATTAATTAAGTCTCTTTATGGCCTAAAACAAGATCCTAAATAGTGAGATGAAAGTTTTGATCAAATATTGATAAAAAAAGGATTCTCTTCTGTAGAAGTTGATAAATGTGTATACACTAAAGTTGTAAATAATTAGTATGTGATGATTAGCCTATATGTGGATGATATGTTTATATTTGGTACAAGTATAGATATTGTTAAAAGTACCAAATATTTTCTATCTTCTAATTTTGATATGAAAGATTTGGGTGAAACTAAAATGATATTGGGTGTTAAAATCATAAGGAGAGAATAATATAATGTTATCACAAGAACATTATACAAAAAGACTTCTTAGGAAGTTTAAAAATTATGATATCAGCCTATTAGCACTCCTTATGATGCTAACACTCAATTAAAGAAAAATAACGATGATCCAGTTGCTCAGTCTAAATATGCTCAGATTATTGAGAGTCTGATGTATTTAATGAATTTCACAAGACTTGATAAAGCATATGCTGTGTGCAAATTGAGTAAATATACTCACAATCCCAATCGTAAGCATTGGTTTGCATTAGTCAAACTAATGAAATATTTGAGAGGTATCATGAATTATGGTATCTTGTATTGTAGATTTCTCACTATATTAGAAGGGTACAGTAATGCTAATTGGATCTCCGATTCAAATGAGACAAAATTCACAAGTGGTTATGTGTTCACCATTGGAGTTGGTACATTGGCACAGAAGTCAGCTAGGCAGACAATTATTGTTAGGTTAACTCAGTATTGTCAAAATCGCGATCTGGATCGTAGGATCGTACGATCTAGATAACCAAAGTCTATTCGGATCGTATTCGGAATCGCAAATTGCATTAATCTACATAAGATCAAGTAGGATCAGGTAGGATCGTATGACCCTACGATCCTACCTCGATCCTACAAATTTTTGTAAATTTGTGAAATACGGGTTCCACTTTGCAAGTAAATGAAAATATTTGGGGTAGGTTTGTAATTTATCAAAGAATTGCAACCTTTATTTACAATTTTTTAACAATTTTTGCCTCAAAAAGTCAAAAAAGCTCCTATTCTTCTCATCTTCTCCTCTCCTCAGCCCTCTGTCACTTCTTCAGTCTTCACTTTTCACTTCTTCTCCACCGCTGTCTGAAACCCTAGTTTATCCGTCAGACCACTACCGCTGCAGCTCCTACCAACGAGACGAAATCTCTGCTGCTTTTACCAAGTACCAACAAGCTGCAGTTTCAAGGCTTCAAGCCAGATTTTGGCGACTTCAAGACGAAATCTCCTATGTTGCCGCTAGATTTTGGTAGACTCAATTGTAGCTCTGGTTTTGAATGCCAACAGGGAAATGTCTAAGGTGGTAGTGGAATCAGAACCTGTGGTGAGTGAGGAAGAAGATGCAAGGAAAGCTGAAAAAATAGTACATGCACTCCTTGTTTCTCTTTTTGGAGATGTGAAATTTGGGGAGAATGGTAAACTGGGGATAAGTGTTGACGGCAACATCGCACACCTTGATAAACAAAGTGGAGATGTGGAAAGTGAAAATGAAGGCCTCAAGGAACACGTGAGGGTGGCATTCCAGCGAATAAGAAGTGCTGTAAAGCCAATCCCTATTTCAGCTTAAGCCATTTTTCTCTTCTTCTTTCTTTTAGTTCATCAACTGGGTCCAGTCCAGACTATGTGTTTGGCATTTTGGTTGGCCTAAAGAGTAGAAATGAGCTGCTAATTTCATTTTGTGATTCTATAGCATGAGAATGCTTGTATGCCCTATAGGTTCAAACAAACACTATTTTAAATTCCAATCTTTTGGGCTAATTACCTGGATAGCAGCATGGCTCCATTATTTTGAAGTATTCTCGTCCCTTCCAGGCTTGCTCTTTGGTAATGTTCACCTTTTGCTTCCAAATTTCCTTTGGCTTGTTTGATTTTTTTTTTGGTTGCAACATGGATAAGCATGTCTACTGCGAAACACACTTGGTGGACAACTCAACCCTCTTTTCGCACCTAATGAGCAGCTATTACAGGCTTACAGCACATTCAAAACCCAAAAATGATGTTCAAATGGGAACTAATGATTTGAATAATACTAATTTGGATGGTGATGAAGATAATGCCGAAGATGAATCCCAAGAGAATTGGGATGGTAAAGATAATTGGGAAAATAATGATTTTGATAATGTGGGTTATGGGGATAATGAATTTGATGAAAATGATTGGTTATAAATTAATGTATTTCTGAATTATTATGATACTTGCAAATGATGAATTGTTACTATTTTTTTTTTATTTTTCATGTTTGTTTAAACTTGACAGATGACATTTTAGTAGTTTTTGATCTTGAAAATCTTGGATTTGGATGTTTAGCTTTTTAGTATTTGTGGAAGTTGATAATTATTTTATATTTGAAATTATGATTGTATAAACTATAAAGCATTTGGTTTTAAGACTTGAAATCATGATAGATAACTGTTTATGTTCTCTTCTTTATTATTTGTCAGATAGTAAGTAAAAAATGCTATCTATTTATGAGTAACTTATTTATTTGATATCTTTTAAGATGTACAAAATGGTATATGAATTTCAAATTCATTAATTTAGTAAATTTAGGAGTTTTTGGTAGGATCTTACGATCCTACGATTCGATTCTGTGAAACTAAAATCGATCCTACATAGGATCCCGATTTTACAAACCTTGGATTAACTATGGAATCAAAGTTTATAGTTCTAGAGTTGACTGATTCTAAGGCTGATTAGTTAAGAAATTTCTTAGCCAATATTGCTCAAACTAAGGATCTATTGCCTCCTGTGTCCATACACTATGATTGTCAAGCTGTAATTGCTATTGCTAAAAATAAATTATATGATTGTAAAAGTCGACATATGAAATTAAGACATGATGTTGTAAAACAGTTGCTTAAAGATAGAATTATTTCATTGATTTTGTGAAGTTATAGTTGAACTTGGCCAATCCTCTGACTAAACCCGTAGGAAGAAAATTAGTTCTTTAAATTACAAGGAAAATGGGACTGAGACCAGCAATCATATATATATATAATAAAGTCGTATCCTCATACTTATCTATTCATATTTTCTCTTTTCTACGTGGCTTAACGAGACGGCAAATAGTTTCCTACGTGGCTTGCTCCTTTTTTGTTTGGATATATATCAATTCTTATTTCCTATAAAAATTCTTAATATTATATGATTCTTATTCCCTACCCAAAAAAGGAACTGGAAAGTAATGCGATATAAATAAAAGAGACATAAATCTCCTCTATTAGATATATAGGAATAAATAATAATATATATTTTTATAGTGTCCTATTCTTTTTTTTTAACAGTTTCATCATAGATCCTTTTTATTTTAAGATAATCTACCCATATATAGAACAACATACAAACAATCTAGACATGGAAATTAAAGAAAGTTAGCCCGAGAAAGTTTTTACAAGACTCACAGTCCCCATGCATAATTGATGTACAAAGAGAAATGGCACTTCATCTGATTGAAAATTTCTGGAAAAGTCCATAAAGAAAATGGAGTGTCATCAACCAAAGAAATAAAATCCCATTATCATAACTAAAGAAAGATGAGATAAAACATTAGATATTTGTTGAAGTTTTGCACCCCGAAAGCCCCTACCCGACCCTCCGTCCGTATTGTCCTCCAATCCAAGAGAAAGGCCTCCGTCCGTAGTGTCCTCCGCCTGTCTTTTTTTTTAATATATTTCTGCTAATGATTCCTTAATCACAATACATCTCTGCCCAGATGGTGGGGAGTATTTCGTGTGTGGACCCACATTATAGGAGTCCATACATTTAAAGGACTCGATATAGTGGAGGTGGTCTTTTAAGGTCGATAAAATCTATCTTGATAACGCATTTGTAAATTTATTACGTACAGATCTATATACATGCATAATACGGGTCACATAAGGTCTTATTTCCTACCCAAAGTTATTTGGACGATTATGGTTTTATTTCCTATAAGAATTTCCTACCCAAAGTTACGTACTTTAAGCAACTTAAATTAAGATAAACATACTTTTAATGTTCTTATCAATATCTCTTTGTATTCTTATCAATTCTTATTTCCTATGTCTACACTACATATAGCCTCTAATATATTGATTTCAAGCATCAAATTCATGGTTAGGTATTTCCAGTGCAAGCGGTTGGCATATTAAAGTATCGATTTTGGGTTTCCACTCCTCTTGATTATCAGGTACATCTTCTTTCAATATATATATATATTTTTTTTTTTTTTTAAAAAAGGCATGTTGATCTTCAATTGTAAGAGCTTAGTAACATAACTTGAATTTTATTTTATTTATTTTATTTTCTATTTGTTTTGTATGAAGATATGGGATTTAAACAAGTACTTTCATCATTATTTTTGTAGGATTTTTTCTAACATGTTTGTTAATTGATTTTTGTGATCATATACTACGATGTTTGTTAATTTGCCTTCAGAAAAAACAACCAAAAACAAAAGGCACTGGAAAGTAATGCGATATAAATACAAGAGACATAAATATCTCTATTAGATATATCTGCAAATTCATTAGGTAATTAAAAGACTCTGGCTGTTTACTTAATTATAATCTTTACATATTGTTATACACAAACTTGAATGCGATAAATCATTTATTTTTTTTATACTTAGTTATCCTACTTTGCTATCATGCAGTGATAATAGAAAATCAATAAATGCTTATTTGCACGGAAAAATCGAGGAGAATGTTCAAACAAAAAAAAACAAAAACAAGTTTCCGAATAGTAGAATATTATTTACTGCATTTTTTATTTATTTTCAAGTTTTTGAATGTTATGGTATTGTTGAATGTTATTTTTTCTATTTTTGAATTATTATTCACCGAATTAGATGTTCAAATTTATATTATAAGAACACTTTACATTATAATGCGCACATAGTAATATATTTAAAACAAGTTATAATAGATTATACATTAAATATGTATTTTATATCGACATTTTTATAAATTGACTAGAGTTTATTATTTTTCGACGATTCCCGTTCAACGAACGGGTACAAAACTAGTTTGTCAATAGAGACGGTAACCCAACTTATGTGATTGGTGATCTGATGAAGTAGATTCATATGAGTAATAACAAGTTAATATTGACTATAAAGCAGCTCAAATTTGAGTCCAGA
The DNA here is from genome assembly GCF_003713205.1 of Coffea eugenioides. NCBI lineage: Eukaryota > Viridiplantae > Streptophyta > Magnoliopsida > Gentianales > Rubiaceae > Coffea > Coffea eugenioides. Next base: position 23,042,594 of record NC_040041.1, read on the forward strand.
TAAGTGTTTTAACTGCTAGTAATTGGGAGGTTGAGTTTAAAACTGTTAATGAGTTCATATCCCGTTAAGGAGGTGTATTTAAAATAATATACACTTGATGAATTTACCTATATGAGAGTGGAGTAGGACCGCTCCTATACGATTTTTTGGCCGAATCTCGCAAATTCGTGTTAACAGCAAATTTGTGGATTGCAATATGATTGATAAGATCTTTGTCATATAACAAGAATTATTGGTTTATAGAAATTCATATTTCATCAATAATTCTATAGGACGTGTTTTATCAATTTAAGTTTGGTTCATAATTCAAAAAGACACCAAATTAAACTAATTACATTACACCCAAAATAAATCCAACAGATTATTTTCTATTTACTCTTTTGTCCAAAATCTTTTGAAATAGGAAAGAGATTGTTATAAATAAATGAGTATTTTAAAAGATTAGCTATTTTTGGGGTGTTTTTGAAAAATCTTACTGTAGTAGAGTTTTTAAAGTATATTTTGGGATTTTTTAGAAAATATTTTGGAATATTGAAGAGTAGTTGAGTTTTTAAAATATATTTTGGGATATTTTTTAAACATTAAAAAAAATTTAGACTACTCTTTAAAGTACCTTTTAGAGTACTTTTTAAAAATTTTTATTAGCTCTGTTTGGATCCCCTGTTTTTGGAGTGTTTTTCAAAAACTAGTTTTTCAAATACAATAAAAATTTTTAAAAAGTACTCTAAAAGGTAATCTAAAAATTAGTTTAAATTTTTTTAAAATTTAAAAAAATATCTCAAAATATATTCTAGAAACTCTTCTACTTTTAAATATCCCAAAATATTTTCTAAAAATATTCCAAAATATACTCTAAAAATTCTGCTACAGCAAAGTTTTTCAAAACACCCCCAAAAACAGCTAATCCGAACGGCCAGTGGCCTTTGGCCACTTGGCAAAAGGGTACGGCGGAACGTGGGGGACAGGTGGGGCCCGCACTGCGGGCCATAGAACCCAGTTCCTCCACATTGAAAAAACCAAAGATACTTCCTATCATTTTATAATGCTTAGTAAGGGGTTTGTGTTAGGTTGGTAACTAGTATGGGTGCGCGCGTATGAGAGGAAAGTTGAGTTGAATTAATTTAGTAAAAACTGACAAATTTGCATCCTCCCTGCATGTGAGTTAAACACAACCCAAGATAATTTTACTCTTTTTATATTTTATAAGAAGTAAAATTTATTTTTACATTTACAAAAAAAGGATAACGCTTGACTCTGTTTCACCTCGCCAAGATAAGATCTTATCTCATCTTATATCTCTTAAACATTCCTTTCTTTCGGTTACAAAAATCAGGCACAAACATGCACAAAGTTCTTTTGTTAACGTTCTTTTCTGTTACACAAACCCAGGCATGTTTTTTTGTTACTGAAAGTTATCTCTTATCCTCTCCAACGTGCACTTTATGAAGCCTATAAATATCAGTTATTCTTACTTTAGAAAGTGCACTAAGAGCTTACAATAGAAACCTTCCTGGAAGCTCTCTTCCTCTTCTTCTTCTCCTTTTCTCCTCTCTACTGGATTTACGCAATGTTTGCTAGTTTTGACCCTTCTTGTTTATAACAAGAAGAAGGTTTGTTTAATCATGAGGAAACATTTTAACCTCCAGAAATAGTTCCTTAGGACATTGCTATTAAGCATGACTCAAGCTTTATTTTTATTATGTTTACTTAACATTATTTTGGCTATTTATAAAATAGGAGATAGAGAAGAAATTGCCACTAAGAATGACAATCATGAACATCATCATGATTTAATTACTAATGAGCAGGATATTCAGCAGGTTGCTACTCCAACTCGCCTAAGATTTATGTCGGGATTGTTGCCTAAAGTCAAAAAGACTTTTTAGTGCTGTGGGGCTCAACAGGTGTACAATATTGTGAGCTGTAAATAGAAATTGTGAGTTGTAAATCTAAATATCTCGAGTGAGAGATCTTCGTTTCTATGGTTCCAAATTTCCATTGAACTTTTACCCATCTATGCTTAACAAGATGCCTGATCTATTGAGGTCTTCTGGGATTGGGGCATGCGAGCAATTAATCAACTGTTATAAATTATTCAATCATGTCCTTAGTGTCATTAATTGGTTTAATATGTGAAGAAAGAGAAAGGTAAACAAACTGCTTTGTGAGAGAGAGAGAGAGAGAGAGATTGACGGACACTAGTTAGCTTATTCCGTGGATAATTCCAAATTAGCAATTTGTGTTCTTTCACTAATATTAACTTTTGCAAATGCTTTTGTCTACTCATGAGATGAAATTGGACTTTCAATATGGGCCATTGCAAAATTTTGTGGAGTAAATATGAATTCTGGATCCCAATTAATATCCTGACAGTCACTTTAGTATCAATCTGCATTTAAAAATCCTATTCCTGACGATCACCTAAGTATTAATCTGTATTTAATAGTTTGTAGTCCTATTTACCTTTTTGGGCGAGAAAAATTGGAAAGACCAGAGTCGGTTCAGAAATATGTCAATGAGAACTGAAAGCGTTTCCTTTTTGTTCTTTTTCCCCTTCACAATAATAATAATAATAATAATGACTGACAAGATGATGATGATGGTGATGATAATAATAAATTAAACAAGTTGTAGCTTGAAGGAGGTCACACTAGGTCCACACTAAAGATCTTCTTTTATTGTATGTTGTAAAGTAGTATTATGCACGTGCATGGTACATGGGTGAAATCATTAGTAGTTTAATTTTCAAGATGAAGAAATAAAATTTGAATTAGTTATTCTTGAAATATGTGTATTATAATGATATTTTGCATTAGTTACTTTTAAAGTATATATGTATATTGAAAGGACAGCTCGTACCATGAAATGTATTTGATTTAAATCAATCAAATATATTAAATTAAAATCAGTTCTAAGAAGTGGGACTTTCGCTTCAACCTTTGATTTTCATTTTTATTTTTGACTTGTCCTAAACTCCATTAATCTTCTCATCTAAATTTCTTTTAAATCATAGTATTACCTTAGTCATTTTGGAGTATATTATGTAAAATCACTTTCTAATGTATAAGCATGCATTAAACAACTTTTGAATAGGAGTGTGAATTATGTGATTGTGAGCATTTAGAATAAAAGCAAAGTCTAAAAATAACACATAAAGAAAGAAAATTAAATAACTAGCATGACATATAGAGATGTGGATTTCTTACTTTTATTTTATTGTTAGAAAATACTTATTTGTGTTAAAATGACAAGCATATATTATAAAGAACTTACTTGTGAAAAAAGACAAGAGCGGGGAGGAAGAATGGGGAGGGAGGGAGGGAGGGAGGAGAGAGGTGGGGGAAGGAGGGAGGGAGGAAGAGCAAAAAAATAAGGAAGGATGACGACTAGTGGTGATGTGTGGAAGAACAAAGAAATTTAAAATTTATTTTATTTTATTATTTTACTTTTTTTAGTGTATTTGAGTGTGTATTTTTTAAGTTATTTTTGGAATTTGTTACTAAAGAGTATGATAAATTTATGAGTTTGACATCTGCCCAACCTTGCTCGACCCATTATGTTTAATGGGCTTGTGGGCCAAATCCACATACGAAACAACTATTTATAACTCAAGATTGGTATGGGGTCTCCTAAGTTGAAAACCTTCCGTTTTGTATAATTTGAAATCAAAATAGACATTTCGTATTCATTGTCATCCTACCCATATTTATAGAACAACTGAATACATAAGAAATACGTAGATTACGTCTTCTATTCATATCTTCATTTCTGCTAAGTTTTCTTTTAGCTTTCTCCCAACAACAAATTACTGAAAATCCTTTCTTCTCTCATTCTTCAAGATTTAAAAGACATCCATTTTAAGAATAATCTCTGGTGTGAAATAATGGAGTTGAAATCAAGTTGCACAAGTTGTAACCACCATGTTTGACCAGAATCCTTTCGACAATCCCTCCAGAAATGGGAGGGATTGCTCCCCTATTTCGCTAAAATTTTTTGCCTTGAATCCCTCTAGCAATTTCTCTACGGATTCTCGGAGGGATTTGAACTGACTTTCTTTTTCATCAAATTTCATCATTTTCTTGCTTATGTAGCTCAGATCACATTCGAAACTCGTCATCCTTGCGAACTTTAGGATTTCAATCAACATAACGCAAGCTTATTTCTTGTCCAAAATGAAGTCAATTTCCAACTCCTACAAAAACAATCAAAACATGCGAGTAAAAGGGACAAAAAGCTCATTCAAATTCTAAGTAGCATTTAGAACTAAGTCTAGCCAAAATGGACCATTTTTTTCTTATAAATGTTGAAAAAGTGACTAGAAATAATATAAAATGTCATCCAAATATAATACAAAATAGTCACTTATCACTTAGTACTTGCTTTAGTATTTGATAATACTTATATTATAACCTTTTTTTTTTCAATATTATAGAAATCCAAGTGCCTTTTAATAATTATTTACTACCATAAACTTGTATTTTATAACTAATTTATGATTATTAGTACAAACCATAGATATTTAACTATTATTTAGACAAGTGGTAATTTTTATCATATTTGTATTATTTTTAGTCAAACAATTAGGTAGTAGTTTTTACTTTATTTAATTTTGATAGTACTCTTTTGGTATTTTAAAGTACTACTGCTATAACTTATGATCTTTTGAATGCTAAACAAAATTAATGATTCATTTGGCACCAATATACTCATAAAATTTGTCTTTTACAACTATTTCATTATTATTAATACAATCAATGATAATGAGATTTTGCAACACTATTAAAATAGAAGGCAATTTTTACCATATTTTGATAGTGTTAATAGTCAACCAATTCTATAGTACATTTTAAGTATATTAGACAGTATTAGTTTCATTTTTCATAATAATTGTTTTGGTACTTGATAATACTAATGCAATAGCCTATTGGACATTACAGAATTTGAGTACCTTTTGACACTTATATATTTTCAAAAATTTATAATTTAAAACTACTTTATAATCACTGGTACAGAGTATGGTCGTAAAATTTTGAAATATTATTTAGATAAGAGATAATTTTTACTATATTTGACAATACCATTACTCAGACAATTAGACAATAGAACATAAAATAGGTAGAGAATGTCTTTTTTTTTTTTTTGTATTTTTACCATTAGGGTTGATTTTGGTTTGATTAGTTGGTGAGGTTTCGATATATCAATAAAATAACTATCTTGGTAAAAAAAAACGGAACAATTAGATAGTAGTATCTTTTACTATATTCAATAGTGCTATTTTCAATTTTTATAATACTTCTTTTTGTATTTCATAGTACTAATACTATTACTTAATGATCTTTTGTATGCTAGAAAAGTTTAACAGTTTATTTAGCACTGTATACTCATAAAATATGTAATTTACAATCATTGAATGAAGTCTCACAACACTATCACAAAGGAAAGTAGTTTTTTTTAATGATATTTTGATAGTAGTATTAGTCAAACAATTGTATTGTATATTTTCAGTATATTGGACAAGACTATTTTTAATTTTTATAGTACTTCTTTTAGTATTTAATATTACTAATTTTATAGTCCGTTGATGTGAGAGCTCAAAATTTAAACTTAATTGCATACACTACCACTAGAAATTTTGAACATGCAATCTTGATGGAGTATCAACTACTTGGAGTGTTTAATTGATTGTCTTATACTTAAGAATATTAGAATATTCTAAATTCATACATGATTCACATTAATGGAAATATAATACGAATTAGACAAGAAACTAGTGGGATAATAGTGAGATGAAATGAAAGTACAAGGTTTAAACTTTCATTCTTACTCAAAATTTGATCATGCAGTTGACACTTGGCTTAAGTCTGACATTTGTCCAACTACTAAACCAAGTGTACAATATCCTATTTGATTCTTGACCTGCAAAATAAAATCCCTGACCGAGAGAAAAGAGAAAGAAAACATTCATCTGGTTCCTTGTATTCTTTTTGTTGCAACCGAGAGAGACTAAGGGACAGAGAGTGAACCATCTCCTATTACCACTCCCAACTGAGAGAGAGAAAAAGTCAAGAGTGGTGAAGAGATTGCTGTTGCTTGGTGTACAAACTAGAGGTAGTGAGGGGAGAAAGAAGAGAGAGACCTGGTGCAATCCCTTGAGGAGCCGAGAGAGAGGGGAGAAGCCATCCACATTTTTCTAGTTGAGTTTTTTGCAAAAAGGGAGGTAAAAATTGTAATAAACCCCTCATTCTTCTAGTACTCTCGATATCTCATGTTGCATGTTAGATTTTAACCAAGAAGAGTGAGTTTTAATGAAGAAAATCCTATGTAAAACTGATTCATTTCTAGGAATTTTTGTTTTGGCCGATGATAGGAGAGTTGAAGTTTCACAGCTGTGCATTCGAAAACTAGGAAGAAATTTCACTAGGAATGCATGATATGTGTTTAATCTCATGGTTTATAAGATATTTATCTTTGAAACTAGTGAATCATTGGCAAACTTGGCTGAAATTGTTGAAGAAAGCTTGCTGGAACCTATTGGGATGGCCAAGAGAGGGAAAGAGAGAATTTTCCAGTTTTGCTCTTCAAATCTTGGCTGCAAATTTCATATTGTGGTTCAATATACCTCATAACACAATAATCATCACACGCATGTTGAGTTTGAGTGAAAAATAAAGAATTTTGTTGGGGAAAAGTTCGTTTTCCAACTATCTATTTGCTGGAATTTTCCAGCCTTAGCCGAGAAAGATGAGGGGAATTTTCCAAATTTTTGTATGGATTTTGGGGCTGTAAAATTGCATATTGTTGTTGATTACGCCTTATAATACATTAAGATTGACATGCATGTGAATTTTATGGTAAAATTTGATTTTATGGCTGGAAATTTGATTGGAAGTTGCATGACTGTTATACCATTTACCAGCTTAGATGATAGAAATTTCTTGGAGTTTGAATGGATATTTTAGTATAAAATTAGCTGAAAAATGCTTGATTCGCACTTGTTTGTGTGTTTTGAGTTTGTTGGTGTGTGATTTGTGGCTGGAAATAAAATCTAAAATGGTGAAAATTGAAGGGGAAGGTTGTTGTAGCAACAATAGGAATCAGGGGGACCTTGTAGCTTATTTGAGTGGATCTTCAACTATTATCGAGTTTACTTGGCTTTATATGAATTGCACACACACCTTAATGTAATAATCTAGTCATGCATGTGGTTTTTGACCAATAAAAGACGGAATTATGGGACAAGAAAGTACATTAAAGTTAGCTACTTTTGAACTTGCTTTGTTAAAAATTAATGTCGAGTTTTGGTGTGCTAAATCTAAAAGTATAAAAGAAGTGAAGTGATAATGCCGGAATTTGTACTTGAACCCTTTTCTTTGGAAATTAAAAGTGGAAGTGATGAGTGAATGCGAGAAAATGCACTAGTCGCCTCATCTAAACGTAGCAATGACTTAGAATTCGATTGGAATGGTGACTAAAGGGTAGGAAATAGCATGTATGTAGATTTTTATTTTAGAACCTTACCAAATGAATAGTTAAATGATTATGGCAATTATAACTTGTCTTAGAAGACAACGGTGTGCAAGAAAGCAATTCCGAGACTGAAGTGTAACTCGTATAACTAAGCTGGTTTTACTTGTTTATTTGGTGGTTTGCTTGTGTATTGGTAAATTATGCGAATTGAATGAATGACATGAGATTTTGCTTGGTTTTGAAATTACTAATAAAGGGTTAGGGCGTACTTTACCGCCACTTGTCTTATTGAACTGAAATGGTTATCACTGTGATTGTTGGTTGGATTGTGCATGACTGATTGTAGGCCATTGTGTACTTTATCACATCGGTCAAATTGGGCCCTAGGCCCTTGGCAAGTTGACCTAACCAAGCCAGTAGTGGACTTGGTCGATTAGGTCAGCCACCTTGGACAATCGAATGATCTCGAGTTTTACCTTGAAGTTTGGAGACTAATGAACTATTTAACGAATGTCGGGGATTGTTTATTGTTTTGGAGGCAATAAGGGGAATGATTGGCGGAGTGAGAAGAATCTATATCCTTTGAAGTGATTGTTTACCCTTATTGAATCTGATATCTTGAATTACTATGTTTAGTGAATGTTTTATATTGTTATTTGGTACTTGACCTTTGAACCTCATTGAACTCAAGCTCAACCTCTTAGTTTTGTTTTTCTTACAGAAGTTGAGGTTGGAAGAAACGTCGAGTAGAGATAGATGGTTTTGGGAGGTCCAATGTTGTATCTCGATGTTAAAACTTGCATTTTGGTTCTTTTAATGAACAAATTTTATGTTTTAATCTAGTTGGTGATGTACTTAAGAATAAATGTTTAGATGTTTAATGGGAAATGTTATCTCTGAAGTTAATGCCAGTGAGTGAGTCCTGACGATAGTTAGGCAGGCGGTCTGCTAAACTCCAGGATTCGCTTTAGAGTGAGGTGGGGTCGTCACAATTGATCTTTTGAACATTATAAATTTGAGTTCCTTTTGACACTTATATGCATACTGTCACAAGTCTATATTTTATAATTACTTTATGATCAGTAGTATAAACCATGATGATGGAATAATAAAATATTAGTATTTAGATAAGAGGTAATTTTGACCATATTCTATAGTATCACTATTCAAACAATTAGGTAGTAGCTTTTATAATATTCAATAGTACTATTTTTCACTTTTCATATACTTTTTTTTAATATTTCACAGTACTAATATTATAGATTAATGATCTTTTGAATGCTAAAACAAATATAACAATTTATTTGGCACTAATATACTCATAAAATTTTTTTCTTACAACTATTTCATGATTACTAATAAACTACTATATCCCTTCTTTCATAAAAGTCTTTAATCATCTATCGTGATTTGGTTTGTATTGACATAATCAATAACTTATAATATAAATTTTTAATAATATTGTATATTTTTAGTTTTTATTTTCATTAATGCAAAATAGAATTGCTAGTACCTTCTTATATATGATATAATACAGTATGAACCTTAGTGTACAAGACTTTCTTTGTAAGGATATTATGGCATTACAAAATATAATTATTATTTTGAACCAAAAAAATTAGTAGTTGTTTTATTAATTTGATATCTTCGAGGATAAGACATAGATCTATCATACAAAAATGATAATCATAACCTGTTATAGCAAGTTGCCAAGTACTTGGGAGGAAATTTACTACATGAAAAACTCTATCATGACTAAAAGACGTGGCATCAATATATTGGATTTGCCTTAAGGGAATGGTTCCCTTAAAATCACTAAAGGGACGGTTGAATTTCCTTTTACTTGGATATCCATTATTGCCTACCTAGATTTTTTTTAATAATCCAAAACCATTTAAGTGAGGTGAATATGGATGGTTAAATGGTTATGGATGACAATTGCCACCTCTACCACTAATAAATGAATTCTTTGTATATTTTTGTCTAGCTATTGAATCATTTACCAAGACATTTTTGTCTAACTATTAAAGAATATAAGAATATTAAGGAGAAGAAGTAGCCAAAACTAATGGAAATTTGTTTTAATTAGACTTAAAAGCATTTTAACCAAACAACTTTTTGATTGCAAACACGGATAAGAAATTCAAAATCTGATTGAAACATGCAATACCCTTGAATATCCCGAATCAAATCAAACGATAGCACGATTTGATGATCATTTAGCATTTATCTTCACTTGTAGGATTATCTTCACTTGTAGGATTTTTATGTGGCTGAAAGTATATGATGATCTTGATTTGGAAAGAAAGGACAAAAAAGAAGGAAAAACCAGTAAGGGAATGATCAATTCAGTTAATGAGAGGAAAAATGTAATTTGTGAAATTTTAGAAAATACTTAGATCATTTCGAATGGAGTTTGACTTTTAATTTGTCAGGGTATTTTGTTAGTATTTTTTAGTACATATGTTGGTTTTTTATTTTTTAAAATTCTAGGGGTAAGCTTGTTCCAAATGGCACTTGTGAGGCCTCGTGCATCCTCATGATTCATGGCTTCCTTCCTCTGCAATTTTTTTGAACTAAATTCGAACACTTTGCTTCTACTCTTCGGCCTATATATGCAAATTCAAACCAATTGCCCATTTCAACCATTTGAACTGATTGTTGTAATCATACATTTGCATGGCATACAACATGGTTTTGAATAAATGAATCAAATGGCAGAATTACAATCACCCGACCTGAGGTGTTTCCAACCATCCATTAATGTTCATTACTATGCCACTCCTCTTGACACACTGATTGCCGTAAACATATTCTAGCATAAGTGTAGATGAATCGGGTATAAGTCGAGAACAGCTAGGTGTAAAACATAGGCTATGGGGCTTGCAGAGTGTAGTTGCATACAAATTTAGGAACACAAAGTAAGTGGTAAGGACCCTAGTGTAAGTCTCGAGGATGGTAGGAATAGATTGTAGATTTTCAGGCTGAATCCTAATTTTGGAGTAATTGTACATACGATCAGTGTGAATTAAAGGAAATTTGGTATAACCAACTGGATCTACAATTTAGTTGGGGTAAAATTTCATTTGAGTGGTATGCAGCACAGGATTGAGTAAACTAATAAAATGGTAAGATTATGATCACTCAACCATCCGTTAACATTCACCGCCATACCACTTCTCTAGATGGAATGACTATCGCAAATATATTTTGACGTATGAGTAGATGAATTATATGAAAATTGAAGGCAACTAGGCACAAAACAAAAGCTCTTGGACTTGTGGAGTGTAACTTCATATAGATTCAGGAACACAAGGTAGGTGTTGAGTAGGGATGTAATCAAACCGCGTTGCTCGCGAGTTCAAAAGCTTGACTCGCACTCGGTCAAAGTCGAGTGCGAGTCGAGCTCAAGTAGCTCGTTAATATATGAAGCCGAGTTCGAGTATTAATTTGTCAAGCTCGATGGCTCGACGAGCCTTAACGAGCACAAATTAATTAATTAAAAAATATATATTTAGTTATTACAATTTTACTCTTTTAGGCTTGGAGTTGTCTAAATTACCAAAATATTGGCTATAACTTTAAAATATTTATAGGTCATATAATCATTTCACAAGGATAAAAACAACTTGAGAGGTAAAAAAACAAAATTCGCTTTTCCTAATTCCTCTTTCCTTCTTAATCGATCCTCTTCCAAGACTACTACTGAGTTACTCTCCTGACTCTTCCTCCTTGTCTGAACTTCCGAGAGTCCAGGCCTTCGACAAGATTGGAAGCTCGATTTTCGCTTGCTAGTTGCTACCACTCATCTGTACGATTGCATCTTACCACACGGTCTATACGACACGGCCATTGCTGTTGTTGTATTTGCTGAGAGGGTTGGCTTCATTTCTTTCCATCTGCCATGGCCTATCAACCATTGCTGCATTTTCTCTTTGCAGCTTTGGTCGTCCACTGAAAAAAGGTATTGAGCTAATTATTTGCTATCATTTGCATCCCTTCAAACATTTTCTAAATTTCTTCAAACCCTAAGTTCTAAAATTGGGGCTTTTATTTCATTATTTGTAAAGGTTGGGGGGTTGAATCGATTGATAGCTCAAGGGAAAGATGGAAAAAGAACATGGGCCAGATGACACTTCGAAAACTGGTTCGGCATCCATCGCAAGAGTAGGATTAGGACGTAAGTCATATTCGTCTATTCCTCTGTCGTCAACTGCATGCAGACTAGCTGTTCGATTATATGTTACTGTTAATTGTTACTTCTGATCTTTTTCATTTGTCTGCAACAGAATTTAGTAGAGTTCTTTATTTGTTTGTTTTTTTTTTTCCCTTTTCCTCATGAGATATGGTAGTATAAGTAGGAAAGTATTACCGAGAGAAGAAGTTTCCTTTTGCTTTTCGAATATTTTGCATGGACTGTTTAAGACCTTGGCATTTCATGGGACTGGTGTGAAGTCTTGGGAGACCAGAAATCGAGAAAAAGTTCAGCAATTGCTTAGTGAAATTACATATGGAAGTTTCTGTTTTTGTCCATTATTTGCAACTAATACGTTTACAAATTGCTATTGGGAGCCTATATGTTTACTTTTGTTGATTTTTGTTTGAAACCAAGGTGGACTTCTCTCTTCATTAAAAGGCTCCAGTCCCACTTCAAAAAAAGGACAATAATGAATCCTAGATTTTATACAAGTTCGATGGTAAAAATCTCATTATACAACTATTGTGCACTGCCAAAATAGACTTTAGTTATACAACTATTGTACAATTATTTTTCTGCTGCAACCCCCTATGCCATTACAGCCCTCGTTTACCGTGTTGTCACCCTTGCACCCTTACATGCTCCGTTGCTCACCAAGCAACTCTACTCGTCCATTCACTTTGGCAAAATTAATTGAAGCCATCTAGGCTTTACCTAGCTGGCTAAAACTTTCTCTAATTTGTTTGTCCTTTTTATTTTTGTGTTGGTAATAATAGACTTGTTTGAATCGTAGTTATCTAAAGAAAAGTTTTTACGTCTTTTTTGAATATTTTTTATTTCATATACATCAAATTATCATTATAATAATATACTTTTTTTATACAAAAACTTTAAAGAACAGCGATCCTAAACGGATAGCTTTCTATACTCCAATGAATTAATTATGAATCATGCATCTTTTAATTTCACAATAGCAATTTGTGATGCATCACTTTCACAATTCTTTTTCTATAATAGTCTTGTCTATCAGTCCACCTGAGATATCTTCATTGCCACGACTGCATACATCAACTGGTGATTCTACCACTCGATTGCAATTAGATGACCCTATTTTTGTGAGCAATGAGGAGATGAATCAGCTGATAAACCAAGATGCTCAGGCATCAGATCAAGGTGCTCATGTGAAATCATCCATTCCAGTTCAAGAAGCTATGGAAGTGACAAATAATCAACAAACACAAGCTGAAACTGTAGGGGGAGAAGAATTTTGAATTCCAAAAAGAAGCAAGACGTCCGAGGCTTGGGATGACTACAAGGAATTCGATGAAAATGGAATTTACTATGCAATAAGAAAATATCACGAGGCAAAAGTAAACAAACAACAAGTATGTAGAGGCATCGGAACTCATGTTTGGCTAGAAAAGCAAAGACGAGACAAGCTGCGCAACAAACAAAAATCAATTTCCAGTCATTTGATTTGACTTTTCCGAATGTTCCAGCCTTGCATTCGTGTAAATTTGACATGGAAAAAATGCGGGAGGTAGCTGCTCATTGGATTTTAATGCATGACCATCCATTTTCCATATTAGAAGAAGAAAGGTTCAATATGATGATGAAACGTGGGACTCCCAAATGGACAAAAATCTCACGAGTGACTGGAAAAAATGATTGCATAGCAGTTTATGAGGCGGAGAAGAAGAAAATTAGAAATCTTTTGAGACAAGTCAACAAATTAAGCCTCACAACTGATTTGTGGAAGGCAAAAAATCAGAAAATAGAGTACATGGTTATCACTGGCCACTGGATTGATGCAAACTGGAAGTTGCAAAAAGGGGTACTTAATTTCGTTCATATTCCACAACCAAGAAGAGGGGTTGAAATCTCTGCAGCAATTTTTAAATGTGTTAAGTGGGGTGTTGACAACAAGATATATTCAATTTCAGTTGATAATGCATCAAATAATGATGTAGCAGTGCAACTTTTGAAGAATGACTTGGCAAGATCGAGAAAGTTAATATGTGGAGGAAAATTGTTTCACGTACGTTGTTGTACTCATATCTTGAACCTCATGGTTCAAGATAGCCTCGGTGAGATTGAAGACATCATAGAAAATATTAGAGATAATGTGGAATTTGTGGGTAGGTCTGATGTTCGGACTCTTCTATTTGCTGAAATTGCACAGCAACTACAAATACCTGGAAAATCTCTAATCCATGATTGTAGGACTAGGTGGAACTCGACATATGATATGCTTAGTTGTGCTATCAAATTCATGGAAGTCTTTCCACGCTACCAAGATAGAGAGCCGCGCTATGATTGTTGTTCATCTGATGAGGAATGGGAGAAAGTTGAAAAGTCTATGGTATATTAGAGACTTTCTGGACTATCACTCATATAATCTCTGGCAGTGAATATCCGACAAGCAATTTATTTCTTCAGGAGATTGTTAAGGTGAAGAGACTTCTAGATTCAAAAGTGAATGATGGTGATGACTTCATACGAGCAATGGTGCGAAGAATGAAAAATAAATTTGACAAATATTGGGGTGAATGCAACCTATTGATGGCAATTGCTGCAATTTTGGATCCAAGGCAGAAAATGCGTGTTTTAGAGTTTGTCTTCTCAAAAATATATTCAGCTCTTGAATGTCAAGAAAATATCACCAAAGTCAAAAAAACTCTATTTGAAATGTATGAAGAATATGTCTCAGCAGTTGTTAGTTCAAGTGGATCTACAATTGAGTCCCAGCATGGAGCATCTTAAGGGAATCAAACTTTTGATTGGGATGATGACTTTGATGAATATTGCGAAAAAGTAGAGACTTTGGAGCCTCGCAAATCTGAATTGCAAGATTATGTTGATAAAGCTCGTCAAACAACTGCAGCCGGCTCAAAATCATTTGATTGCTTAGAGTGGTGAAAAGTCAATAGTATCTCGTACTCGATATTGTCTCAAATGGCCTGTGATATCTTGGCCATTCGTATAACTATAGTAGCATCCAAGGCAACCTTTAGTGCTGGCACTAGAGTCATTGATCCCTATCGAGCTGCGCTGGCTCCGGAAACAGTTCAAGTCCTTATGTGTGGTGGAAATTGGTGTAGATGTTTTCATGGAATCAAAAAGAAATCAAGAGTGAGTTTTATATGCTAAAATTTCACTATTCATTACATTGTTATTGATTTTCTATTTTTTTTAATCTTTAAAGTTATGTGTATTCTTTTTTTGGTATATACAGTAGCCAAAGAGTACCAAAATAATTGAGCTGCCACAAGTTTGATATCCAGCTTTGGGTGTAGCTAGGTGATTCCGGTCTATCATTTCTAAATTTCTACTTGTTTAGTCATTCAATTTTGTTTTAATGCGGGCCTTTAGTTGAAAAAAATATTTCAATGTCTTGGTGATAGGAGTTGACCATGGTTAGATGGCTGAAAGCTGGATTGGATGGCTGCTTTACGGGGACATTTCTTGCCGCTGCCTTTGTTTTTGCTCATTTGCTGCTTTATCTATGAAGTTGTTTTGGTGCTACAATATTATCTTGTGTAGACTTGCAAGTTTTAGGTTGCTATAGCAGTAAATTACTTTTGTTTTGGACAGTTTGTTGCCACTTACATTCTTGAAATTGTTTTGGTGCCGGCTTGCTACTAAGATATTGTCTTGTGTAAGACTTGCAAGTTGTAGGTTGTTGTGGTAGTAAATTACTCTTGTTTTGGGCTATTATTTTCATGCTAGCTATTTGGCTGTTAAATGTTAATGTAATCATCAGTGATCACTGATTAGACAGGCTCAATTTATGACTTCTACTTTCTAGTTTCTACAACTGTTTTTCTAATTTCTTTCTGGCATAATAGGATATGGACCTTTCTTGTGATGAATTGCAAGTGCTCCAACTTGTTTTAATTGCTAATAGCCTGTTCTAAATCAAGAAATTGGGCTTGCATCAATCTACTTTGCATGAAAAATTATATTCTGCAATTCTAGAAGTGGATAAGGATCTCGAGCTCAAGTCAAGTACTCGAGCTCGATCATACTCGCAAGAAAATCGCCGAGTCGATCTCAAGTTTTCAAGCAATTTTTTGAGTTCGAACTCGAACTCGATTTCTTCTACTCGTTCGAGCTCGAGCTATATCTCTACTGTCGAGTCGAGCTCGAGCATATCGATACTCACGCTCGACTCGACTTGATTACATCCCTAGTGTTGAGGACTCTGATGTTAGGCTAAGGATGGAAAGAATAGATCACAATTTTTTGGGGTCATGGGTTGATCCATGGTTGAAACCTGATTTCAAGATAATTGTACCATAATCGATTGAATCCAGGCACATTCGTATAACCAACTGATTAGTAGAATTCGATAGGAATGAACATTATTCGAAATATAGCTATTGTTGGAGGTGTCATGTCTGAGGTTGTTCCTACTTGAGAAAAAAATTGATAACCGGCTGTTACAATATTAAAATTTTGATAAGATTGTTCAAGAATGGATATTGAAGTTCAGCTTCCCGACTCTTGATCGCCAACCGAATTATCGAGTTGCATATTTTAATTAGATATTTTATATATTCCATTTCTACTAACACATTATATTACTTATTAACATATTAATCAATATTGGAACAAATTTAGGTTTTTACCTAAGTACGAACATGTGATCATATATTTGCGTAGGGTGGAACAGGGGATTGAATAAACTACTAAAATGGTACTATTATTACCTGACCTGGGTTTTTTTAACCATCCATTGACATTCACCTTTATGCCACTCTTTTAGATAGATTGATTGTTGTCAATGTATTTTTGTGTAAGGACAAATGAATCGGATATAAGTAGAGGACAATTAGACATAAAACTTAGGCTCTTAGACTTGTGTAGTGCAATTACATACAGATCCAGGAAGAGGAAATGGGTATCGAGAACCCTAGTGTGAGACACACACAAAAGGGAGGAAGTGGGCATTTCTAACTTAGTGTATAGGGACAAAATTCAAAATTACACCAAAGATCTAAGAGCTCACTTTAAATCTTTAAGTATTTTAAACCACTTAAACAAAATGAATAAAATCCAACTTGATTTGCCCAATCACTTTGTTGTACAAGTTATGGTATATTAAATGAAATTTTAGTTAGAGAAATTGATCAACTAACAAAAGCAAGCAATGCTTATCTAAGGGAGAATATTGTAAAATGTGTTAGTATCTTCATTTTATAGTGATCCAGTGAGCAACAATAAGAAATTTTATATTTCACTAAACCAAGAAAGAAAGAAGTATATGAATGAATGAATCATTAGACAATTTACAAAAGATGAAGATAATAGACCTAACATACCACTAATAAACGAATTCTTTGTATCTTTTTATCTACCTATTGAATCATCTATCTTGAGATTTATTCAAACAAGTAGCATGCATCTTGTATGCTTTAGAACAATTATGGTATTCATCTATCACATAGAGGAACAATTATGGACTTTAGAATCCAATATACTACTAATCTACCAAGTCAAACAAAAGAATAAACTACACGGACTTGAAATTCAAGAAAAGAATATAAGAATATTAAGGAGAAGAAATAGCCAAAATTAATGGAGTTTTGTTTCAAGGAATTTTGTAATAGGTGCCCATTGGACATGTGTTAATATGGATAAGAAACAACCTACTTAATTAATGCATTAATTATTTCATATTTTGGAAAGTTATTTTTAAGAAATTCAAATGCTAAATGACATACGTAACTTTTTTTCTAAAACTAAATATTACAAATCTTCTGATAACACTTATCTTTCTACCACCAAGATAATGAATTCATTATGGCACAAAATGTGATGCTTTAAATGAAAAACCACAATATGAAAATGTTGGCTCATGTTTAAAATCTTCAATGCTTTGAGAAAATATATTAAAGACAAAACAAATGCAAAATCCAAGAAAAAATTATCATTTTAGTTGAAAATGTTCTTGTATTGGAAGTTCGACTTATTTTAGTTTTTGACATGTTTTCACATTAAAATCATTGATTTAGTTTTGACTAGTGCTATAGTATTAAATTAATTTATCAAATAAAAGAAAATGAAAATCTAGTAAACCAAGTACATACAATCTGTTTAATCAAGAGAATTAAGGTGCGTTTGATAAAATTAAAGTTTGAAAACAGAAATCTAAAATCTAAAATCTCAAGTCTGAATCCATTAATTTATTGAATTGTTAAGTCTTAAATCTGATATATATTCAATGTATATCACATTAATTGATAAGTGAATAAATTATCACTTTTTTTGGAGCACTTTTGCCTACGAAATTCAGTACTACTTAATTAATTTAGATGTTCAATTTTTCGTTATTAAATGCTTCTAAACATATTAAGATCTAAATTCATTAAATTTAAGTACTGAATTGAGTTATCAAACAAGGCCTTAGAATATCATGTTTGATATGCTTGTTTTGTCGATATTTTTTCAATTTATCATTTTTTGTATTTTATTTTTTAACAAGTCGTAAAAATTTATTATTCCATATATTCTTCCAAAATAAATTTCCTTTCAATTTGTCATTTTATGGGGATAAAAAGTTCCTAGTTCATACTAGTCTCTCTCTCTTTTTTAATAAGCCATAATGGTCATGTTTGGTTTTGTTTAGAATTTGGAAACCTACTATCTCTTTGTAGTTAAAAAAAAATTAAAATAAAAAATTAAATAACCTTGGGAACTTTGACAATATTATGCATCTTTTAGACCCAAAAAGAAAAAAGAAAAACAATAGTACAAAGTTGGCGATGCTTTTATTATTAGTTTTATGAAAATGAATTATTAGATTCTAAAATTATGTTGCCAAAAAGATGGCAAGTAAACAAAAAAAAAAAGAAAAAGAAAAGAAGAGATGTAGTTGAAGTACAAATAATTAAACTTTCACTCTATCTTTGTTGGTCTATTTGAAAGGGATAATTTCAGAAACCTCTCTTAAGGTTAGGCCTAATCTCACGTCGCACCCTTGTGGTTTCAAAATTAGCACTTAGTTCCCTTTGATTGACATTTTGTGTAAATTTGTCAGCCCTTGAGGTATAATTTACCAATAAATAATTCAGTTTACATGAAAGAGAAGAATTACTTCCATATGTACCCTTATGATCTCCCTTATATGAAAAAAATTACTACAATTAGTAGAAAACATAAAGAATAAAAAATGAAGGGGTGTAAGTGAAATAAGGCAAAATTTTAGCTTCAGGTTGCATAAGTTAAACTATGAAGTAGTCGTTACTGCAACGGCTACTTTCCTCTATCAAATTGTACTATAAAGGCAAGAGCAAAAAAGTAAAAAAGCAAAAAAGCAAAAAAACCAAACAGGTCTATCAGCTTTCCTGAAGATTGAAATAAGAAATTGGGAAAAGAACTTGATGCATGTTTCATGGCAAGTTCCACCACAGGAGGACCGTCATATAATTCTCCAACATCTTTTACCATCAGGAATTGATATTGTGGTTGCAATAGGAAGGGGACAATAAGGATTTCAAAAAGTGAAAGAAATCTGAACAAGCTATATTTTTGCTGCTTTAGATGCAAATATTTCCAAGTGGTATGAAGGCAATGAAACTGATGAGGTTTCTAGCCAATGCCGACAAGTCAATTCTACAATCAATAATGGAAGACGTGTGTAGAATAGAAGGCTGGAGCTACCAAATTCCTGGTTCACCATGTTACTGATGAAAAATCTTATTCTCCTGGCTACATATGTTTTTATTCTCATTGTTCAAGCGATTAGATAGGCCTATGAAATGTAGAATTATCCTAACTCTATGTGTAGGACAAAAATGCAGCAGCAGGGTATAATCAGTTATATTCTAATGCTTGAGAACATTAAGTGACTCATTATATGAAGAATTGCATACCTATGTCCTGTCAATGCTTTTATGTTAATACAAATTTAGTATAGCAGCAAGGTTGTGACAAAGAAGACTTGTTTATAGTTGGTAATGAGTAATGCATATATGTTTCCTCACATATCTACCAGATATCAATATAATGAGTCAAAAAGCAGTACATACAACATGTCCATTGCAGAAGCAGTAAAAAGATCAATTTTGCTATCCAGGAGTTCAAGCCAATCTCATTGTTCAATTAGTTAATAGAAAACAAAGTGCAAGTTCAAACACCACAAATAATCAGATAAGAATTGACTATAGTAGAAGAATACTAATAAGGATAACCTTGTTATTATAGCCTTGTTATCAAAGTATCAAGGATATATTATACAGTCTAATAAGCAACAATCCATGACAAAAGCAAATAGCCATCTTTTAACCACTTAAAAGATGGATAGGATTGCAGATTTTTACTGAACTTTACAGCAATATTAGGCCACATTGCAATCCAGTTTAGTCTATAACACCATCTACAACTAGTTGTTTAGATGGTGAAGATTGCAATGCCAACAAGCCACACAGTCAAGTGTACTTGTATGTACAAAAGATACAAGTGGTGCAAGAAATTTACAGCAATATCATAGTGCAACACTTAGGCAAAAGCATTAATATTATATTTTAAAAGCCAGAACCTAAATTTACCATGTAGTTACTACTACTTTCCTCTATTAATAAGAAGAGGAAACAACACTACTTAGAATCTCAAACTGAAGCTACTACTTATGCTCTGAGAGGCCACAATTGTAGTAGTGCTAATGCTCACAGAAGTTTCAGATTGTGATCCTCCAGTGGGAATAGCTCTAAAACCTATCACAACTTGATTTCCTGACGTGCATGGTGCATTTGCATGACTTTGTGCATTGTCATTCGACACAACAATTTTATTTTTCTTTACAGGTCTTTCTCTCTGAATGAATATACGAACCACTTAGATATGAGGCATATTGTAAAACACTCAAATATTAGAATCAAAGATGTGCTTGCCTTTTTCGTTGCACCATTCAAATGTATATTCAGTGAAGTTGGTTGACTAGGAAGATTGGGATTACTTCCTTGGCTTGATACAGCAATTGGCACACTTCCTTGTGCAAGCACCTGTTGAAACATGTCACACACAAATTACTTAACATTCAGATGAGGCATGTCAAAGATTCAAACATATTGAATGACAGTTGCAGCATTTATTGCCCAAACTCTAACTCCGAGTAAGCCTATGTTAGCTGTGCCTCTGCCTGGTTTTCCTCTTCTAGTAGCAGTCTGCAATGAAGATTAGTGTCTTAGTTATCGTTGTGAGGACCCGTAACAACCCTTTCGATTTTATTTTATTTTATTTCATTTATTTCTATATCGTCTTATTTCATTCTATTTTAGTTCATTAAAGTATTCTATGGCATTTGCATCAAAACGAAAAATTCTTTATAGTTGTTGCACGTACTTAAATTGTTTCATTTTTTTTTATTATTGCATGAGTATTTAAATTTCACGTACAGGTTTAGGCTCAACCATTAGACAGAGGTTACGAGTGATAAGTATTGTGTTCGGGGTACACTAGTGAGAGGAGAGAAATGGAGTCGATGGTGTTGCGACGCGACACTAGTTCGAGTTGACTTCGACGCGATTCACTTTATGTCATTTCTATTGTCTTTCAAACTCAAAAGTCAAGACACAAAACTTTCACAAATTCCCTTTCTTTTCTCATACCTTGGCCGACTCTCTCTTTTCCTTTTCCTCTCAAGAAAAACTCTCAATTTCTTGGCAAAAATCCTTGCCAAAGCTTGCTCCATCTTCCTCCATTCTTTTGCAACATTGAAGACCCTTGATTCTTGAAGAAAACCCAAGCTTAAGGAGGCAGATTTTTGGTGGTTTTGGTGGCTTTTGGACTCTTAACTTAGAGTTTCTTGCTTTGGAAGATAGGTAATTATCATCTAATCATTTCTTGTTCCTTTAGAGTTGTTATCTTAGTAGAATCATAGCTTCATTTGCTAGAAATTTGGTTGTCTTAGTTTGTTTGGAAGTTGGGCTCTGGGAACTCCCAACTTAGGTAGAATGCCTTGAGGAGGATTATTAGGTAGTAGATTTGAGGATTTCTTGTATGTTGGTTGTTGTTATGGTAAATTCTAGCTTGGTTTTGGTGTGAAAGTTTAGGAGGAAAATTTGGAAAGAAAAAATGCAAGGCTGCTGTTCGAATTTTTACTGGAGCTTTTCCCTTATTTTAATTCCAAAAATTTGTGGTTAAATTGATGTAAAAATACTTGCTACATGTTGGGTTATGTGTGTGTAAATTATCTTTCAAAAATCACTTCATTTGATTGAGTTAAAGTTATAAGCTAACAGGAGAAGAACAAACCTGGAAAAATTTTCTGTTCTGGTACTAGCTGAATGTATGACGGTTTTGGCCCCATCTTTGTCAAAAATTTTGGTGTGATTTGGCTACAAAATTACTCAAGAAACTTTGTTAGATACTTGGCTTCAAATGTGAAAAAAATGGATGTTGTTTACTATTGGTTTGAATGTCAAGAAGAGATAAAAAATTCGTGTACAAATCTGGAAATTCTGGAGCAGGGCAGCCAACCAGTGTTCACTAAATAGAACGTAATTTATCGTACAGGAGTCAAAATCAAGTGCTGTTTGCGGCATTTGAAACTAGATTCCGAGGGTTTTCTAATGGCATAAAATACACATGCTAGTTCATTTTCTATGAGTCGCAGTGAACCAACAAAGTTGGCTGTTTTCTCTTCCTGTTTTAACTGCGACACAAGAACAGCTGCAATTTGTAACTCAATTTCACTCCCCTTACGAAATAAATTTGAAGATAGTTTCTTCTAGTGATTTTTAGCATTTTGAATCTAGTTTTCAACGCCATAAACCACGCTAATTTTGGACTTGTGTGGCCTTAGTTGTGAACTGAATTAGAAACTGCGTCGGGTGAGTTCCAAAGCTAGAAATTTGAATTTGTGAGAGTCGAAGTTTAGATACTCACGCTAAGTTAGTATGGATGGTTTTTGATGCTTATTCTTGGCCCAGGTGATCAAGGCGACCTCAAGGCCGAGCCATCTTCGGAAGTGTAGTGCCAACTTGATCACTTGTTTTTCTTTTGATGAGTGTCAAGTGCATGACTTGATGACGTACTTGTTTATTGCTTTGATTATTTTACATGATGGGATGTGATATATATATACTACACTTGATGAGGCGGACGTGTACTTTATCTCGTCCGACCTCTTTTAATTGTCTCGATTTGTCTTGCTTGTACTTGAATATTGAACTTGCACCTGTACTTGGCTGATGATTGAGCGTTGTCTCATCATCTTACCTATTACTTGAACATGTTGGGGACGCCCAAAACTCATCGGTCAACTTTTCACTTCAGGCTGGCAAGGGCTTGGCCGAGAGATTGGTGAGCCATGGGTCTCTATTGATTTATTGTCGGTTAGAATGCGTTTACCGATTAGGTATACTCGAATATTACCAAATAATTCATTTTTGACGAGCGGGCCCGATTGGGGGTTTGAAATGGTGGTTGGAAAGTGGTAGTAAAAGTTGTTCTACGGACTTCTTGTGATTATGTTGACGGAGTGTCAACTCATGAGAATCTGGATCAAGCAGCGGACTAGCTCCAGAGAGCTCTCGTATTCTCCCTTGTTTGAACTTTTATTTACGCACTTGTGCATTTACTTGGGAATTTTTGATGTTCGTATAAATTATAAAATGCATGTTTATTGACATTATTTGCTTGTATGTTTGTCTTGAACTCACTGGGCTTTGCTCACTCATTTAAATTTGGATTCCTTAACAGGTTGTTGTGAGAATCCAAAAATTTTCACATTTTCTCAGCATCATTCTATTTCTTTGCCTACATTTATACTTTCCTTGAAAATATTAAATTCTCTATGCATTTTTATAAGTAAGTATAGTTTTAAAATCATTTTTCCTAGTATGAGTTAGTGTACGTTAATTTGAAGTGCGTTATAGACGTGGGATCCGCTAGTGCGATATAATTTTGATGACTAAGTGAGTTTTGTATTTAGTGATATTATTTTACAAGGTGTTAGGAGACAATTAGAGGTTAGTTAGATTAATTAGTATGGAGAGACAATAAGATGAACTTAAACATCTAAGGGGCCACGTGTCGCGATTCGATTCGTAGTTGGATTTAGACCAAACCTTCTTACCTTTACTAAAACCAAATTTTGACCAAATATTCTCCATTTTTAATCCCTTTTGGCCGGCTGTTCTAAGGAGGAAAACAAGGAAAGCTTCTTCAATTTCTAGCTTCCAAATTTGCTCAAATCTTGAGTTCCAACCAACCAAACTTGAATCTACTCCATACAAGTGCTCACTAAGGAGGTTTAAAGCTATTGGTGGAGTTGTTTTGGAAGAAAGAAACCTACGTTACTATCTTTCTTGAGTTGTAAAGGTAAATTGTCAAGAAACTCCTTCTTTACTTCAATTAATGGGCAATTTGTGGTTATAGTTGTTGAATTAGAAATTTTGTGAGAGAATTATATGGGTTGAAGTAGGTTTATGAAAATTTCAGTTTCTTGGGGAATTTTCTGCCCTAATATGAAGATTAATGATTAGTTATGGTTTGATAGCTTTGATATGTGAAATAGCTAGTGTTTAGATGTTAGGTTACTTGGCCTAAAGAAATTTCTGGTTTGTAAGCATAAATTTCAACTTGGATGATAACCTGCCCTGCTTTTGTCCGGTTCTATTTCACCATGTTAAATGCTGAACTAGCCTTAGAACAAAACATAAAAGTTGTAGAGAATGATGTTTTATAGTTGTCTGCAAAATTTCAGCCCAATCGGAGCAACGTAACCTGTGAAAAGACCAAAATACCCCTGCTGCCCTGTTTCAGTCCGAAACTGATAATCCGCTTCTGTAATTGGTTAGTTTGACCAGGAATACTACTGATTTGGTTGTCTATGTCTTCTTAAGAAATATAGCCTGGTATCTTAGCTTTCAGATGGTTTTGGAATCACTTGAATTGGAGTTGTATGTGTTGAGATATGATTGAATGAATTAGGACTGCTAGTTGAACTGCGAACTGGAAAATTTGGGGTTGTTTTGGTAAATTTGCCCTAGATACATTGCAAACTGGACTGAGTGGACTTCTTCAACATTGTAGCCCTTTCTCTTAGCTTCGAAACGGTGTAAATTGCACCTCAATCCAACTAGTGTCGCTTCAGTTGTGTTAGTTCCGCTAAGCAATAACAAATCTGCCTTTTGTTTTCCAACCTAAACGTCATTTCCGCACATGTCCTAGCTTGATTTGGTAATCATATGACATTGAGTCTATTGAGTGGCTATTTATGTTGTGTGTAATGTTGGGATTGATTGAGGAAAATAATGAAGCCATAAATGGCTGGGAAATAGGTAAATACAAAGGGCGTGCTGCCCAAATTTTCGCTCGAGAGCTAAGTTTCTATTTAAACTTGTATATTTTTCGTTTGGCAAATACTATGACCGTTTTCCATCTTAAAACATGATCCTTCTTCAATTGGAAACTACAAATGTGTACTTACTCTTACCCAAATAAAGAGGAGCGATTTAGGATTTTCTTGGGTATTTTGACCTCTTTTTTTTCATGAATTTCATTAAGACCTTTAGTGTATAATATCTACTTGAATATGAGATGATTTTGAACCATATAAACGATTCCGAAAACAGTATTTCTTAGCCTATCTAGTTGGATTTCGACTTGTTTTTAGTTTAGTTTTACGTTTGGTCTACGAAACCCTAATTATTCTTGTCCACGGGTCCAAATGTCCTCGTTTCACTATAAAATCTTTTTATACGTTCTACTCATCAATTGTTGAGTTTATTTGATTTCACCTAATTGTTTGTGCTAGATGAGCTGTAATATTCTTTCTCGTTTAATCTTAGGTTTTCTCGGTGACTAAGGATAATATCTGGAAGAATATTTTGCACGTTGTTTTGCGTACATAGGTGAGTGTTCCTTATTTGTTATATTCTCCTTGACTTCATGACTTATTGTTATTGTTTGATAATGTGTTAAGTGTTTCCAATGATTTTCAAAACGAATTTTCTAAGCGAGCGTGTACTTTATCGCGTTCGACCTATATGAAACGTGAAATTTTCAATGATTTAATGATTGATACATTAGTTGTGCATAATGTAAGCCTTTTGGCTGAATTGGACCCCGCCCTTCGTTACCGATCGACTCGAGTCAGAAGCGGACTCGGTCGGGTGATATGGTGACCCTGGGTGTGAACGTTGATATACTCGAGTATTACCTTGTAAGTTGGTGGAGCCTGGCCAACGTCCAGAAGGGGGTGAATGAAATGAACGATCGAACGAGGGTTTTACTTACAAAAATGCATTTTCAAATGATTGGAGAAATAAGGAGAATGACAGGAGAACGAACGAACGAACGAATGAACAAATGGCTCCCTGTGAGCCCGTATCCTTTTAATGTATGTGTTATTATCGCTTTCCATTATAAATGTTTCTTGAATTATTGATTATCGATGGTTAATGTATTGGCTTTGTTGTTGAATATGTGACGAGAGCCCAGTGTAGATTAGTCTAGTTTAGTTTTTTTGTTTTATAATGGTTCTCGCCCTAGTGCTTGGCACGGGTTGGATGTATGACGAATTGAGAACCTTTGTATATTCGATATTTGTACTTCCTTTTGAGATAGAAATGTATATAAGTTTCGCTTTAAGTTTTGGATTGTTATTTCGTTTGATTTTGTGGTTTTATTTCGGATTTGATTGAGGTTCGACTGAGTCCTGGCGAGAGTTGGGCAGGCGGTCCGCCGAACCCTCTGGTTCGCCTTAGGGGGAGGTGGGGCTGTCACAGGTGGTATCAGAGCCTGTTTCGCGTGGTCTCTGCGCGGAGTGAGTCTGGACTGAGTGGTGAATAGGTATGAAGGAATAAGTGCTCGTTCGAGCATAAGTTATGAATTGTGGATGTTATAGGTCTTAAATTTTCTTATGGTATTTGAGAACCATAGATAGGTACATCTGGTAGGAATTTCGATTGTAGATGGTTTACTCTTGGGACTGGCCAGCTCGAGATGTGAATTATCTTATTTCGGATTCTCGTGCCCGAGTACTCCAGAGTTGAGGCAATGCTAGCTATTAGGTAGTTGAGACTTGCATTTTGGGAACATGAACAGGCTTTGTCTGGTTAGAATGAGCACAAGAGGTCAATAGATATCTAGTTTGGATAGTAAGTGACGTGAGAGACCGAACGGGGTTATTCAGTTAAAACTAGGACGATATCGCCTTTTCTTTTGATTTGTCCTTATATTATTGTTACACATTACGTTAGTTGGTGTATTTGTGCATATGATTATCTGTCTAATTTGATATGCCTTTGTGTATTTGATCATCTGTCTTCTTGATATATGGTGTGTTATGTGTGTATATGTTTAATTGTGTATTTGGTATGCTGAAATTTGTTACTTTAGTCAATTTACTGTGTTTATTCACTAAATTGCCTTTTTGAGGGGAAAAGAAAAGAAAAGAGAGAGGGAAAACATATATATGGACGGGAGACGTAGTCGTAGACGTGGCCGTGGGAATAAACGAGTTCAAGAGCCAAGAGAGGAAAGGGAAACAACAGTTGCACAAGAGCAAGGACCGAGGGTTGAAGTTGGGGACCAAATGACGACGGCAATTCAACAAATGACAAACATCTTAGCAAGGTTGGTGGACCAACAAGGTCAAATACCTGTGAATCAACCTCCGAACCCTGAAATAGGAGAAGATCGGGCTCTTGAGAGGTTTCAGAAGTTTGCTCCTCCTAAATTCCTTGGAGGGTCTGATCCGGATGTAGCCGAACAGTGGCTGGAGGTCATGATCAACATCTTTGCAGTTTTGAACTATACCGAACAAAGGCAAGTGAACTTTGCGGTATTTCAATTTGAAGGACCGGCCCGAGCATGGTGGAATGTGATTAAGGCAAAGTGGAAAAGAGAACAAACTGTATGGACATGAGCTAACTTCCTAAGGGAATTTAATGAAAAATATCTTCCACCTTTAGTCCAAGAAAGGAGGGAGGATGAGTTTTTTGGACTACACTAGGGAACCTTAAGTGTGGCCGAATATAAAACGAAGTTCACCAAACTATCCAAGTTTGCTTCCGAATTGGTAGCCACAGAACGGCGAAGAGTAAGGCGGTTTATACAGGGATTAAAATTGAAAATCCAGGAAGCCTTAGCGGCAGTGCAGGTTAATACGTTTACGGAGGCCCTTGAGAAAGCCCAACGAATTGAGAATGCAAAGGCATAGGTAAAAGCCTCCCAAACTCGGAAAAAAGGTGCAGCTGGTAGTGTGATTGAGAAACCTAGTGAATTAATCGCACCTTCTAAAGTGCAGAAAGTGAACCCGTTACCCCGCCCACCATGGACATTAGGGGTGTTAGATGAAAGGTCTACAACAGGTAGTCAAATCGGACATGGGGAGATTTCTCCAGGAAGCCAAAAGATGGCTTCTCACTCGACTTGTGGCTACTGTGGAAGGCCAATCACGCTGAGAATGATTGTTGGCGGAAAGGACGGAAGTGTTTGATTTGCGGAAGTGGGGATCATCAAATTAGTAATTGTCCAAGAAAACAGTCACGGGAGAGTAGTAATCAATTACTGGATGGAACCAAATCAAAATCAGTGAAAGAAAGAGGGGATCAAACAAATGTGCCGGCAAAGGTTTATGCCTTAGACAACCAACAAGTTCCGGACTCGTCTGAAACAACTGAAGGTAAAATTTCGAGGACGAAATTTCTTAAGGGGGAGAGAGTGTGAGAACCCAAAAATTTACACATTTTCTCAGCATTATTCTATTTCTTTGCCTACATTTTATACTTTCTTTGAAAATATTAAATTTTCTATGCATTTTTATAAGTAAGTATAGTTTTGAAATTATTTTTCCTAGTATGAGTTAGTGTACGTTAATTTGAAGTGCGTTATAGACGTGGGATCCGCTAGTGCGATATAATTTTGATGACTAAGTGAGTTTTGTATTTAGTGATATTATTTTACAAGGTGTTAGGAGACAATTAGAGGTTAGTTAGATTAATTAGTATGGAGAGACAAGAAGATAAACTTAACCATCTAAGGGGCCACGTGTCGCGATTCGATTCGTAGTTGGATTTAGACCAAACCTTCTTACCTTTACTAAAACCAAATTTTGACCAAAATTTCTCCATTTTTAATCCCTCTTGGCCGGCTGTTCTAAGGAGGAAAACAAGGAAAGCTTCTTCAATTTCTAGCTTCCAAATTTGTTCAAATCTTGAGTTCCAACCAACCAAACTTGAATCTACTCCATACAAGTGTTCACTAAGGAGGTTTAAAGCTATTGGTGGAGTTGTTTTGGAAGAAAGAAACCTACGCTACTATCTTTCTTGAGTTGTAAAGGTAAATTGTCAAGAAACTCCTTCTTTACTTCAATTAATGGGCAATTTGTGGTTATAGTTGTTGAATTAGAAATTTTGTAAGAGAATTATATAGGTTGAAGTAGGTTTATGAAAATTTCAGTTTCTTGGTGAATTTTCTGCCCTAATATGAAGATTAATGATTAGTTATGGTTTGATAGCTTTGATATGTGAAATAGCTAGTGTTTAGATGTTAGGTTACTTGGCCTAAAGAAATTTCTGGTTTGTAAGCATAAATTCCGGCTTGGATGATAACCTGCCCTGCTTCTGCCTGGTTCTATTTCATCATGTTAGAGGCAGAACTAACCTTAGCACAAAACATGAAAGTTGTAGAGAATGATGTTTTGTAGTTGCCTGCAAAATTTCAGCCTAATTGGAGCAACGTAACCTGTGAAAAGACTGAAATACCCCTGCTGCCCTGTTTCTGTCCGAAACTGATAATCTGCTTCTGTAATTGGTTAGTTTGACCAGGAATACTACTGATTTGGTTGTCAATGTCTTCTTAAGAAATATATCCTGGTATCTTAGCTTTCAGATGATTTTATAATCACTTGAATTGGAGTTGTATGTGCTGAGATATGATTGAATGAATCAGGACTGCTAGTTGAACTGCGAACTGAAAAATCTGGGGTTGTTTTGGTAAATTTGCCTAGATACATTGCAAACTGGACTAAGTGGCCTTCTTCAATATTATAGCCCTTTCTCTTAGCTTCGAAATGGTGTAAATTGCACCTCAATCCGACTAGTGTCGCTTCAGTTGTGTTAGTTCCGCTAAGCAACAACAAATTTGCCTTTTATTTTCCAACCTAAACGTCATTTCCGCACATGTCCTAGTTTGATTTGGTAATCATATGACATTGAGGCTATTGAGTGACTATTTATGTTGTGTGTAATATTGGGATTGATTGAGGAAAACAATGAAACCATAAATGGCTGGAAAATAGGTAAATACAAAGGGCGTGCTACCCAAATTTTCGCTCGAGGGCTAAGTTTCTATTTGAATTTGTATATTTTTTGTTTGGCAAATATGATGGCCGTTTTCCATCTTAAAACATGATCCTTCTTCAATTGGAAACTCCAAATGTGTACTTACTCTTACCCAAATAAAGAGGAGTGGTTTAGGGTTTTCTTAGGTATTTTGACCTCTTTTTTTTCATGAATTTCATTAAGACCTTTAGTGTATAATATCTACTTGAATATGAGATGATTTTGAACCATATAAACGATTCCGAAAACAGTATTTCTTAGCCTATCTAGTTGGATTCCGACTTGTCTTTAGTCTGGTTTTACGTTTGGTCTATGAAACCCTAATTATTCTTGTCCACGGGTCCAAATGTTCTCGTTTCACTTTAAAGTCTTTTTATACGTTCTACTCATCAATTGTTGAGTTTCTTTGATTTCACCTAATTGTTTGTACTAGATGAGCTGTAATATTCTTTCTCGTTTAATCTTAGATTTTCTCGGTGATTAAGGATAATATCTGGAAGAATATTTTGCACGTTGTTTTGCGTACATAGGTGAGTGTTCCTTGTTTGTTATATTCTCATTGACTTCATGATTTGTTGTTATTGTTTGATAATGTGTTAAGTGTTTCCAATGATTTCCAAAACGAATTTTCTAAACGAGCGTGTATTTTATCGCGTTCGACCTAAATGAAACGTGAAATTTTCAACGATTTAATGATTGATACATTAGTTGTGCATGATGTAAACCTTTTGGCTGAATTGGGCCCTGCCCTTCGTTACCGATCGACTCGAGCCAGAAGCGGACTCGGTCGGGCGATATGGTGACCTTGGGTGTGAATGTTGGTATACTCGAGTATTACCTTGTAGGTTGGTGGAGTCTGGCCAACGTCCTGGAGGGGGTAAATGAAATGAACGATCGAACGAGGGTTTTACTTACAAAAATGCATTTTCAAATGATTGGAGGAATAACAGGAATAACAGGAGAACGAACGAACAAATGGCTCCGTGTGAGCCCGTATCCTTTTAATGTATGTGTTATTATCGCTTTCCATTGTAAATGTTTCTTGAATTATTGATTATCGATGGTTAATGTATTGGCTTTGTTGTTGAATATGTGTTCGGAACCTCACTGAACTTTTAGCTCACCCATTTAGTTTTGTTTTCCTTAACAGGGGGATGCGAGTAAGGACGAGAGCCCAGTGTAGGTTAGCCTAGTCTAGTTTTTTTGTTTTGTAATGATTCTCGCCCTAGTGCTTGGCACGGGCTAGATATATGACGAATTGAGAACCTTTGTATATTCGATATTTGTACTTCCTTTTGAGATAGAAATGTATATAAGTTTCGCATTAAGTTTTGGATTGTTATTTCGTTTGATCTTGTGATTTTATTTCGGATTTGATTAAGGTTCGACTGAGTCCCGGCGAGAGTTGGGCAGGCGGTTCGCCGAACCATCTGGTTCACCTTAGGGGAAGGTAGGGCTGTCACAGTTGTGAACTGGAGGTTGGTGGCTACAGGATTTCCTTTTGTATAAGTTTAATAATTTTGTATTTGGGATACATCTGGCTATATACCGTGCTTGTAGTATTTTGGTGAACCAAGTGTAATGTAATAGTGTAGCTTTTGGTTTGATGTGAAAATATTGGAGATACTTGATGTTTTATATTATGACTTTTAGTGTTGAATTATAATTTACTATTTTTGGCTTGCTAGTAGTTCTGGCGAGAGTTTGGCAGGCGGCCCGCTGAACTCTCTGGTTTACCTTAGAGGAAGGTGGAGTCGTCACAATTATTCATACATGTCAAAATGCATATTACATTATATGTTATACCTGATTCTGATCTGTAGAGTTGCTAGAATTTGCAGTCATATGCCTTCTTTGCATATTCTTTTGTTATGAGCAAATTGCAAACACTTAGAACATTTAAGAATAGCTTATCTCCTTGTTGAAGAGTGAGGAGCAGCTTCATCAGGACTCGTTTTTCGAATTCTTCTTGGTCTACCTGGTACCTTTTTAATGATTGGTGGCACAAGTGTTGCAGGGGTAACTTCTTTCATTGGAGGCCAATTTTTCTAATGGGGAATAGGCATTATCATTGATGAGTATGTGTTCTTGTACTTCTCAGATCCAAATGCTACATCACAGTAGTTGTCTAGGATGTCCCTCCTATACGTTGTTCCCAGTGGAGCATGCTTGCATGGAATTCCAGTGATTTAAAAGACCCTACAATCACATGTTCTCTCTTGTAGTTTAACTATATATGTCCTGTCCAGAACAGATACTTCAAAGATGAATTCACCAGCCATCATCAATTAACATTTTCGAGCTTTTTGCAACATTGTCTTTCAGCTTCTTCAGCACCTTTGGAGTAACAGTTGCAGTCCTTGTAGACAATGTGCATGCTTCTTCATACCTCTTGTGAAGTTTCTTCATTACCTTAAGTGTCAATATAGATGCTCCTGTAAGATTTCTAACCCAAGAATTAAATGATTGAGTGAAGTTGTTTGTGACATGGTCACATTTGATTTGGAGAGAGAAGGCATGTCTTGCCCAACTTGACTTTGGAATCTAGTTTAAGTACCTCCAAGCTTCAATGTTTAGGTCTTTAATTCTTTCCATGGCCTCGTTGTGCCCCGCTACATCAAAACTTTTTGCTGCTTGCCAAAAATAGGTTCTAAGAAGTAAACCAAGGAACCGAATCTTGAAATTGTTATATATGTGCTAGCAACAATATTTTGCTTCTGCAGATGGTACTTGTTCTTTATAGACAATGTTCAATCCCTGCCAACAAAGCATCAATGAGTTACTAAATGCTGGTTATTAATGTAAGCAATAAAACAAAGACAGATTATAATGGCAAAAATGGTCAATGTACCTTCTGCCTATCGCTCATGAAAGTCAATGAGATATCATTGCCAAAAGATCCAAAACGCTCATGAAAGTAATAGAAAAATCAGCTCCAACTCTTTTTGTTCTCACATTCAACAACTGTATAAGCAATATGAAGGATGCTATTGTTTCCATCCAATGTCACAGCTGTCAAGAGAACACCACCAAACATTCCTTTCAGATGACAACCATCAAAACCTACAAAGGGCCTACAACCAGTCAAAAAATCATCTTTTTGTGCCTTGAAATTGATGAACATTCTAAGAAACCTTGGTTCCATTAATAAATCAAGCCTATCATAATGGATTTTCACAATATTTTGGTAGCTTGCTATAGGATTTTGCATGTGATTTTTGAACAATCTCTAAAGCTCTCTTTTTGGCTCTATACACTTGGTTCAACACCAAATTTCAGCATCTTAGCAATTACTTCCTCAGTTGTGATATTAGGATGCTCTCTCAACATATCAACTAATTTCACTGCAATCCAGTCAGAGGTTGTTTCATTATTCTTTTTATTCATTACACATGTGTATTCAGGATTGTAAGATTTCACCATGAAAGTGATAGAGTCAGCAAATGGAAATGCATGTATTCTCCAATTGTAACCTTGTGCACCACATTTGGTAGTCACTCTGATTTTTTCATTCTTCAATCTCACTAATGGAAAGTCTTTTTGTATGATGTAATCTTTTAGAACAACCCTAAAGGCATCAACATCAGTAAAAAGCATCCCATTCTGAAATTCAATTTCATCTCTGGGATTGTAAGTCCACATTTTGGACTTCATTACAGCTTTCATATAGTCTGGTTCTTTGTCAGATTCAGTATCAACCACAACACCTCCATCTTCATTTTTTTCAAAATTTGAAAAGTCGGCATCACTATTATCTTCAGAACAAAGCGAAGCATCATCATCACCTTGAATGTCATGTAACTCATTCTTCAAATCATATCAGAACCTGAATCATAGTCCCAATATTCATTCTTACTGCTAACCAAGTCATCCAAAAGTACCACTGCATTATCTTGTATTCCTAAGTTCTCTTGGTCAACCCCATGATTATTTCCTTCTATGTTGTTAACTTCTGGAGGGGGAAATATGTCTATGTCAAACAAGTGAAGGTTAATAATCAGGTCATATTCACGTAGTTTGAATATTTCCAACACTGACTTATCATCAATGACATTCAAGAACCCCAAACCTCTAGGGATTACGCACCGTATATGTAGTAGTATGTTTAGATTTCCAAGAAACTGATTTAATGCCTTTTCAGCAACATCATTAAGGAGTTCAATATAAGAGTACTTATCAGGGTCAACATTACGAATTCTGCATTTTCTCCCCATATAATGGATAACAGTATCATGTGCGACGACAAATCCCATCCTATATTTAATACAAATATTCAGATTTTGTGAAATGCAAGCATATACAATAAGCCACACATATCATAAACAAGTACTGCACTGACTTTAGCACATAAACATAACATTATAGAGGTTGCATATACAGCAGCAAACATAACTTTGTCTGATATTTTTCTAGAGTTTTCAGACAAATAATATCCCAATAACCAAACTACTAATAACAACATCATCTTAAGCAAAAGACTGACATTTGGACCAGTTTGCAATCAGCAAGCTTACTCCTATTGATAACACAAATTACACCAGCATAGAGATGGATTTTGTACCTGATTTTCCAGCTTGAGGATGTGTCTAAACAACAAGCAGATGTTTGAGCAATCTCACGAGTTGATCATGTATGATATAAAGGAGTTCAATCACTGTGTGCAAGGTTGTAGTGTTCCTGGTTCTTATCCTTGTTCTCTTTGTTCGAACAGAGAGCAAGAAGCAGCAAGTGAAGTTTCAACTCCAACAGCTTTGCACTTCCCTTTTGAAGTGTCATTCTTATGGCTCCAAAAATTCCTGCTTATGATTACTACAGTACCAGAAATTGGCGCCAATCACTAATTTCTTGTAACTATTTACACACTTTGCTTCATAGTTTTTTTCGCCACTATTCCAATTCATTTTAGCATGATAATTTGCAAGGCAATTTCATCATTTAACTCTAATTGATGGAGACATTTTGTCCCCTCGATTTGACAAGGAAGTTAGGTGTTCATTTTGAAACCACAGGGATGCTAGCTGAGATTAGGCCTAACCTTAGGAGAGGTTTCTGAAATTATCCCTTATTTGAAATGGTCTTTTTGTCACTTACAAAATTCTTTCCCTACAACAAATTTTTCCAAAACTAATGGTGGCTTTGTTTGGCAGGCAAGTTTTCTGCCAAGTTTGTCTGCTACAAATTTTTAAAAAATTTTTACTACAGTAACCTCCAAAAATTTCTCAAGATTTTTAAACTATACACTTTAAAATATTCAAAAATTTATACACTTCAAAAAATTTTTAAAAAACTTCTACAGTAAATTATAGTAAAATTTTAAACAAACACCTAAAAAACTCACTTACCAAACATGGCCGGTATTACCTTTTTTTTCTTTTGTTTTGAGGACAACAATATCACCTCTTAAATGATAAAATTCATCAATTATGTTAACTTTATTACATTAACATGGGCACCGTTGGCTGAATTATTGTTT
This sequence comes from Coffea eugenioides, assembly GCF_003713205.1. Classification (NCBI taxonomy): domain Eukaryota; kingdom Viridiplantae; phylum Streptophyta; class Magnoliopsida; order Gentianales; family Rubiaceae; genus Coffea; species Coffea eugenioides. The sequence goes on from NC_040041.1 coordinate 23,078,031, forward strand.
TAATTAGATTTAAAACCATTTTAACCAAACAATTTTTTGTTTGCAAACATGGATGAGATATTCAAATTAACTAATTGAAACATGTAATATCTTTGTAATATCCTGAATCAAATTAAACTCCAGCATAATATGATGATCATTCAACATTTCTCTTCACTTGTGGATTTTTGACGTGACTAGAAGTAGATGATGATGATCTTGAGTTGGAGAGGGAAAGGATAAAAAAGAAGGAAAAGCGATTAAGGAAAGGACCAATTCAGTTAATAAGAGAAAAAAGGTAATTTGTGAAATTTTAGAAAATACTTGGATCGTTTGAAACGAAGTTTGACTTTTAAATTGTTAGGGTATTTTGTTGGTAATTTTCAGCGCAAATGTTGGTATTTAATTTTTTAAAATTCCAGGGGCAAACTTGTTCCAACCCTCGTGCTTCATGTCTTCCTTCCTCTGCAATCTTTTTTGTACTGAATTTGACACTCTCCTTTTACTCTTCTGCCTATATATGCAAATTCAAACCAACTGCCCAGTTCTAACCGTTTGAACTGATATAGTCAGCCCAATGGAAAGAGGAGAATGTTCTACTCCTGTGTCCAACCCCTCCGACAATGGTGATGATATCTGGGCCAAACTTGGTTAGCCCCTTGTTCTTTTCTCTCTCTCTCTTGGAATTCTGCCAATTCTGCGGTGAGAAAGATAATTCTTGAACTTTTAAAGTACATGATTGCTTTCAATCTTTTATTGCTGTTGTTGAGAGCATAGCCCCCTCTCTAATTGCTTCATTTTTCTTTTTCCCTTTTCCTCCCTTTTTTTGTTATATTTGGTAGAATTCTACTTAGTTGCATGTTCAGAATGATGAATTCTTGAACTCCTACATCTTTGTAATTGATCCCAATTCTTTTTTTTTTTCCTTGTCGTTGTTAGTATAACAAGGGTGCATGTTCTTGCTGTAGAATTGAGGGTTTTGAATAGTGTTTCTAAATAAGGTAGAAAGATTGATTCTTTCTCCATTTTGGAGGTTTATTAAGCCATACAATGTTGTTGATTTTCTCATGTCTACTCTTATTTGGTTCATTTTTGCCTGCATTGTAAATTCTTTGAATATCGAATATCTTGAATTTCGTTTTGTGAATCTCTTTTGTTGGAAAGAACAGAAAAGACAGTTTTTGCCCTTGGTTCTAGTCCTTATGGAATTTAATCAATGAAATTTGGACCTAATTGACTTTGTTATGATTATACTGATACTGACTATAATGAGCAATTCTTTCTTTTATGTAGCTATTAATATGAGGGGGGAAATATGGCCCTCTGTCATGTTTGAACTTTATAGTGCTAGGACATTGGTTAATAACAGTGAGATCTTGCCAATTTGACACTTTTACTGTCAGTAATTCTGAGAAAACGTAATATCATTTTTCTTTGTTTTATTGGGTTTAGGGTTTAGACTGTGCCCTTTACATGAATAAGTGTGCCAAGAATTTAACTATTGTCATTAAAGGTCTTTTTGTTCTTTTGTAGTACCTTCAAATTCGCAGTGCTCGGACATTGGATTGACGTCAACTGAGACACTAATATGCTCTGAGATCAACATCTCATCGTCTGCAAAGTCTGAGTGGTGTAAAATTATAAGAAATATGGATCTGGCTTCTGCCACAATACAGAACAAGAGGTATGCAATATTGTAATGCAAAGTGTGCTTTAGAATATTCTGTTAGTGGAAGTATTTCTTGTGCTTTACATATATCAATGAATAAGGGAGCAACTGTGATTTTCGTTTCGATGAGAACAGTGTATAAAAATGGTTTCATTGTCACGAAAGGAGTTACTACTTATCCTAATTACCATACCATCTGAGATTGAACATCTTACTAAATTGGTGTCTGTATTGCATTTTTTTTAATCTTATGACTTGCATATGAGTCAAAAAACTATACTTTTCATTGAAGAAGTCAAATTCTACATATTTGACTTTGGATGAAACTATTGATGTGAACTGGTGGATGTAATTTTTTTCCCTTTTGCTAAATAATTATTTTTGATAAATTCTGTGGACTGGAGTAGTAAATTATTTATTTATTGACACATCATGTTTGAGTTGTTTTTGTAATGCATTAATTTACTTGTTGATTTTTACCAAAACTTCTTTCTTTGGTGGCTAATATCTTGGTGCATAGCAGGGAGAAAAGAGCTGTCTTTGCAGTTGTACCTGTAAAGAGAGTTTCTGCAAAATATTCTATGAAATATTGATGTGTTCTCATAAGAGAAGTTAGTTTGTGTATGATGTGCCCGTTATTTAACCTGCCTTTGGTTGGTCCACATGTTCTTACGAGGAAATTATGGGAGACTTTTAGCATTATCTTTAATTCATATAATTCACTGGTTTAGTCATTGTTGTGTTCCCCCCTTTTTTTTTTTTTTTACTTTTTTTTGTTGGCACCAGTTATGTTTGCCGGAAGCTGTTCTTTCTGGGGTGACAGTTCAGTTTCTGAAATTGGATGTCCATCTTTCTTCAATAATTTGGCTCTTGTAATATCATTTGATTAGTATACATCAGTTTATGCATCCATGAATTTTTCTTAATGTGTTTTGTTTGGGTCTTTTTGTTCACTTTTATGTGGTTCTTTCCTTATAAAGTGGGGTTCTTTGTAGTTGACCTGCTCTCTTATTTTAGTGTGCTATTTTCTGATCAGATTGTGTTTATCCATGATCCATCTAGTTGATTGTTTGGCAATTGAATTGGTTTTCATGTCAGTTAGGGATTTAGAATATTTAGTCATCTTTCTTTTGCTGATATTGTAGTGAAAACGAAATCATTGTGGATGAGATGGTTGTTTCTGGTGAAGAAACTGCGGTTATCAGATGTGGCAGTGAGATTATCCCCTGTTCTGATAGTGAAGGAAAAGGTGAGATCAATTACTTGTTTCAGCTTTCTTTTAGCTAGTTTCTTGTCCAAATTAATCTTTTTTGGGTCTCCTTGTGAAGTTTTCAAGCTATTTATGCACACAATTGCTGGTGGACTTCTTAAATTGTTTCAAAATTTTCAGGATCTACTGTTTAATTATAGCATCTGATATAGCCAAGAAATGTGATCAAATTCTCTGTTAGAGGATTAGAGGGCATCAAAATTGGTAATATACCCATCAGAAAGACATACAGTTCTCTTTACACAGGCACTTTCCCCCTCGCTCTATTCCTCACATTAACACACACACACAACACACTCACTGACTAAATCTCACATGCAGTCTTACATACAGCCTTTCAAACTTACATGTGCATCACTACCAGCCTGTGAAAATAAAAGCGCTGAAGTTGCTCTACTAACTGGCTTCCAGTAGTTAAGATTGGGAAAATATCTGAATCCACTGATGATTCTGCATTATGAGCTGTAGATACCTTTTACAATCTGTTGTGGCAGGTGTAGTCGTTTTAGGGTGTTAGTTTTTTATTCTGGTATTTCTTCATTATATTGCATTATCTCATCTTTCGTGTAATTGTTGATACAAACCCAGCAGTATATGCCTCTGATGGCATACAGTTTGCATTTTATAATATTCTTGTCCTATTTAATTGTAACATTTTTTGATGTCTTTTATTCTTTGCCTTAATTGTTAGTAGTGTCAAAGATGTGATTTTGGTATACCTGGAATAATTTGTTCATCGTTGTTAGTTTTGTAAAATTTTCTATTATTTTTGTGCTATGATAAATCTTATGGATGAGCGCTGTTGCTTAATGCTGGCCAATGTCTTTTTTTCCAGGGCTTTTGAGTTATAGATTTAAAGTAATGCCTACCTCCGAACCATTCAAGAGAGACCTGAAGGTGACTGACATTAGCAACACATGAAGCTTTTAAGTGAACAGTGATACATGTTTACCATTCTTTTGTGCTTAATTTGATATCTTCTTCTTGTAGATTTTCCTGGATCCTGAGCATGCAAAGTGCTGCATTTGTCTTAATGTTTGGCATGATGTTGTGACAGTTGCGCCCTGCCTTCACAACTTCTGGTAAACAAGAAAGGACTTCATACTTTCAAATCTATGTGTACCTTTTTTTGATTATTATTGTTTATTCTGTCTTTTTCAGCAATGGATGTTTCTCAGAGTGGCTAAGAAGGTCCCAAAAGAAACATTCAAATGTTTTATGCCCTCAATGTAGAGCAGTTGTACAATTTGTCGGAAGGAATCATTTTCTACACAGTATTGAGGAGGTAAAGTTGATGATTCAACCACTATTCTTCTTAATAGAATGCATTCTTCAATCCCAAGATACTTTCAATTTTCTTTCCCGAAATAAAATCTTATCTCTAGTTGGTGGTGATAAGTTGAATTTGTCCCTAGCACTTAATAGATTTAGTAGTTCTTTGTACCTTTGAAGGAATTGCAGCCTGTGAGTTGTCACCAGAAGCCAACTTTTTAAACCACTTTATGTAGTATCCTATATGTGTGATATTGCCTTATAACCCCTTTGTCACAGTCTCTTTCTCCTTCTCTACCCCTCCCCCCTGTTGGACCTTCTCCTCCATCCAACAATCCTAGGGAGTTCTATTGCGGCAGCAGAGGCACCAAGACTACAAGCCTTGTTTACTTTTTCTTGGGGACAGTTATAGCATATACACATCTGCGACTCGTTTTTTAACTTCTGGTTTTGATTTTAAGTCCTTTCTTCCACAGGATGTATTAAAAGCAGATGATTCGCTGAAGCGGTCAGTTGAAGAAATTGCTGTCTTAGATTCATATGCATCAATTAAGTCCCCTCTGGCAAGTTATTTTGTTCTGTGTGCTAGTTGTTTCATTAATCTCAGAGTCTCTTTGAATTAAGTTTCCAATTGCCGCATGCGCATGTCTTATGCTTTTACTTTGTCCAGTTCTTGCTTTTGTTTGGCCTTAATAGCTTATAATATCTCAAAGAGTTGAATTGTGTGGAGTTACATTGTTAGGATGTTTATGCATGTTTTCATGCCAAGTATTTACAAAACAAAAGATTGATAATCTATATTTTTCCTGGCTTCCTTGCTGTTATTCCAGAGTCAGAAAATGGTGATATTTGAATTTTAAAGTGATACAAGTTTGAAAAAGAAATGAAATTTCATAGAAGGAAAGATGATATACTTTATTGTTTGAAATGTATGTACCTGTTGAAATTTGCTGTTCTGAAAAAAATATAGGATCGACTAAAAATCTATGTTTATGCATATTTCAGTAAAAGGCGTAAAGCCTTGTAGGTCACCTTGGGCTTTGTTGATATAATGCATGTTGGTTTTATTGAAAAAGATTGAGCATGTGCATGGTTCGAAGTCTGGTTAGATAAGTTAAAATGGGCTTCTCGTTTCTTCACATTTTGTTGGAGTTCCTACGCAAATTGCGAGTTTGAACTTGAACTTGGTGCCGATATTATTGATATAATTTGAGAGCATTCATCCTTCCGAGGCTTAACAATGAGCTAGTCAAACTTCTCTTGGCAGAATTTTTTTTTTAATTTCATATTACAAGAAGTTTTCATTATGCTTGGCTAAGCAATTACTGAGGGTACCATATCCTGTAAGACTATTTGGGCTAGAAGGGCTTGGATGTCTAGTGAACTTTCACAAATGTAATGCCCTTTCTCGCGTCACTTATCTGATACTTCACCTCAAACTTCATTTAGTGTACATGTTGTTCAATAGTCATGTTTGTCTATCGGAAACAGACCTATGTTTTTTAACCAGTACCTGTATTTTAGGTCTTGAATGCTGGGAAAAAAAATCGTCGGAAGAGACCGCGTTCTCCACCAGAAGATTTTCCTCGAGAAGCTGATAGCGATTTGGAGCTTCCATGCCCTCAGTGTGGTATGATGATTCCTTGAATCATGTAATATTCTTTGAGTAAGCGGCTTGAGTTGCAAATTTTAAACATGGTTGTATTTCCGTAATTGATTAGAAAAAAGTCCTTATTTCACTTTTCTATTGTAATAAAATCACAAGAACCTTCCTTGTATCGTTATCCTTTTAGATGATACCTATAACTTTTCTGTTTTCTTTTGATATTTATTAGTAAGTGAATCTTTCAGGCACTGAATTTGCTGGGTTTCGGTGCAACCAAAGCACAGTTCACCTTCAATGTCATTCATGTGGTGGAATGATGCCTTCCAGAACGAGTGCTGTCCCACAACACTGTATATTCTTTGGCCAAACTGACTATTCTGCAATGTTCTTTTACTAGTTATGCCTTTGCGAAAAGAAGCTAATTGCATGTCTTCTGTTGGCTTTTGTTGATCTAAATTTTAATCCATTTCTGACTTGTCTATACAAGGTCATGGTTTTCCTTAAAACTCTATATTTTGGTTTTCTAAACATGTTACCTACAGACAGGTAACCTTAATTGTTGAACTTACAATTGTCATGGGTAAGTGCACAAATTTCCTTCTCTCCAAAAATGATTCATGATGTTTTCAAAATAGCTTAGGTATTTTCAGTGTTAAATTATAGTAAGTGTGTTCCACTGAGAAGTTCTTAACAAGGTGTAAGGCCAACCGTTAATCCACCTCCACTTCTAGATGCTGACAGCCAATACCCTAGGCGATTTCTAGGCCTTGCCATAGCCTCCAAAACTACTACTGTCATACTGTCTCCGTACCCAATATTATAAGGAAAATCATCATTGGCAGGGCAAGTCCTCATATCCCACTGTGCTAGTATCACCAATAGCAGATCCATCCATGTTCAACTTAGCCCTGCTGGCTTTTGGAAACTTCCATCTTAACAAAATTGATCCCTTAGTCATTAGGAAACCACAGGAAAAGACTTCCTGGAACTCCTTAGTCTTAAGAAGAATGTGCTCAATGTGGAGTTCAGTCAGCAGGTCTTGACCTTCATGTTCTGTTATTCTCACTTTTTTTTGATGTTGTGTTACTGTTGCTTTCCAGCATGGCTTCTTAGTTGCTTTTTATGCAGGATGTCTTTTGACTATGATAATGTTCTTTCTATATGTTTACAGAGTTTGCTTTGTTCTGCAGGTTTGGGATGTGATAGAGCATTTTGTGGTGCTTACTGGAATGCTCAGGGTGTTACTAGGAGTGATTCTCATCCAATGTGCAGTTCTGAGACTTTCAAACCAGTAAGCACTTGCCTTTCTTGGATTAAACACATTTGTTTTGCTGATTATTATTGGTATATAGGATGTAAAATTTACATATTAGGACAACAAATAGTCTCCTTGCAACAATGAAGTGAGCATATGGATGCACATTGAATGTAGATATGCAGAGGTATCGGACGAAAACCTGTTGAACATGTGAGGGAATTTTCTTGCATATGCTTGTTATCCTTCATATGGCAATTGGTCTTCTAATGGCTAATGTCTATTTAGAATGAAGTTCCTCAATACTGCTTTTATCTCAATGGAATATTGAAATTTGCTTGAAAATTAATTATGCACCAAGAGATAGAGAAGTTATGGACGCTAACTAGATATTGAAATTATTAAGTGGTACTAGGAACCTAATTAGCTTCCATCTGATGCTAGTCGGTATTTGGGAATAATTTTTTCTTTTATGTGACGATTAAAGACCCAGTTCTGTACAGTAGCAAGCAGTTCATAATTCTATTTTTTTGGCATGCACTATGAAATTAACTTGGACCAAGTTTCTGATAGGATATTTCATTTTAGTATATATGTTTAATGGCCTGTATATCTTGTGTCATGTAACTTTGACATATGATTAAACAAATATTGGTCTTAATTATCATGTATTCCGGCTGGTTAAATGTGATGATACTCAAAGATCAGTGGTATCTTTTTACATTTATGTTAATGCAGCATGGCGTAAGTGATTGGTGGATTGATCAGATTTCAGAATTTTGATTGTCCATACTATTGAAGACAGGATGAGTAGAAGTTAGAATTTTGAGAGAAGAAAGGGATAAAAGAAGAGGATAAGGAGGAGAACAGGAAACTATAGGATTCCATCCTAGACTTTTTATGGATTAATCACCCATGGTAAGGCTGCCTTTTTGTCAACATGACAAACACTTTTATTCCATCTCCACATGAAGCTCTGTGTGCTTGTGTGTGTGGTGTGTGTGAGAGAGAGAGAGAGAGAGAGAGAGAGCTATGCGAGAGGAAGCAAGGCTAAATCTCTGGGGCAAGGACTTCTTAACAACTAAGTGAACTTAATGACTAGGAAATCTTACAATTAAAAGAGCAACAAGCTGAAAGTTTTGGAAGTCAAGTTGGATTTGACTGGCTAATTGGAGGCAGCAATCAAATTAACTTAAAAAGGTTGGTTTTGACCATCAGCAAATCCTAATTTTTGATACCATCTAGGTGGTCAATATTAGCTTCACCGGAATTTCTGAAGTGCTTTTCTGATCTTAAGCTTCAGAACATAGAATAACTACCAGTACATTAAGATAACCTAAAGCATATTATACAGTCTGATACACAAGGGTGCCCAAAAATTTATTCATGTTTCTGATTCCCTAACTGCTCTTGTTATCCTCATTGCATACTCCATCAGTATGGATTATAGTATTTCTTCCATGAGGATCTCGATGATACTCTGCTAGCATGGTTTTAAAGTGCACTGTGAAAGGCCAACAAATTGCAGTTGTGGTTAATTAAAGTTATATGCCTTGCACAAAATAATTCCCCAAGGACAGAGACTACTCTATGTTGATGTATGAAACCTACAGACCACCCTCTTCTGCCCATGTAATTGCTTCAAACATCGAATACAACCATAAAATTAGAGAGAGAACTTAATCTTGAATATCCTTGTAACGAATAATTCATCAACTGGTGCCAGTGATATAAGAGAGATGGTATATTCTTTTGTATGAAACTGAGGACAGGGAATAGGACTTAAGGGATGCTCTCATCAGTGACAAATGAAGTACTACATCAGTCACAGCATCCTCAAGACATGCAGTGATCTGCTGGTTTGTCAAGAGAGTTATAGATTTATGCCTTAGCACTTAGATCAGAAAACATATGTATTTATAGAACAAAAAGCATCCTGTACTACTTTATTTCTCAATAAGAAACTGGCATCTTGTAGGACTCTAGAACGTTTAGGAACTCACCTTCTAAAATGACTCTAATCACTTACCTAATATAATAAATACCTAAAAAGACTCAAATGATGCATTCTGAAAATTTCTGGTGACAACTAAAAGACCAGAATACTTCTTATGATCTAAATAGTGGAAACTATTAAAATTAAAGACAATAAATTAATTCTTGCTTCCAAATCTTCACGGCAGTTGAGGCTTGAGAAAAATCATGAAAATTGTTGAATGTAGATTCCTAGAGCTCTTTCTTGACTACAGCATCATTATCCCTTGGTTGGAAAAATACTTGACCTCAAGTTTTACAGAATTGTAGGATAAAGAATCCTAAGGTCTTAAACTAACTTGAAACGAGAAGTACAGTTCCAAAAAATTTACTTGCCACTTACTTGTGGGAGTAACAAGAAAAGGTGGGACTTCATTGGCTGAATATCTGGAAAATCTCCAATGCTAAAGTCAATTGTTGAGTCAAGAAATTAGAAAACATTTTTCTTAGCTTTGTTCCAATTAATGATGCAGTCAAGAAAGAGTTCTAGGAAATCTACGTTCAATGATTTTCGTGATTTTCCTCAAGCCTCAAGTGCCGTGAAAATTTAGGAGCAAGAATTAGTTAAGTGTCTTTAGTTTTAATAGTTTCTCTTATTTTGGCAATAAGGGGTGTTTGGGTGTATTGGTCTTTTAGTTGTTGCTAGAAAGTTCTAGAATTGCATCATTTGATTTTCTTTTTTCAGTTATTTAGTATATATTAGGTAAGTAATTTGAGTCATTGCTAGAATGTATTTGTTTGATTGTTTTAACGAGTTTGAAATTTTGTTCAAGCTTGGTTTGTTTATTGAGGCAAACTCTAATGAGCTTCTACCAAGCCGAACTTGATTCGAGTATCGAGTAGCTTCGTTTGTCTTTTAGCCCTACCAACAACGAGTTAGTTTTGTATTGAGGATGAAAGTTGGAGTTTAGAAAGCTTTTTTTCTCTATAAATACTTGTGTTTCTACATTACTGCTTTACAGTGAATTTGATGAATAAAGATTGAGTTTTGGTTTATTAGTTAATTTGATCTTCTCCCCAAAATTCTCTCCCTCTCGCATCGTTTCTTTCCAAATTCCCCTAAACAGGCTATGATTGCCTCATTATTTGTGATACTAGGCAAGATTCTGTCTATCTTCTCCTACATCAGAACTGGTGGCCTCTTTCCAGTTTCTAATTTGTCTTCTGTTCTCTTGCATTACATCATAGGAAGAAGGACAAGTTTGTGGCCAGAAAATAAGTACTGGACGAATGTCCAATACCCTGGCATGCTTGTTAATGGTGATCATTTGTTTCCTTAAATCTGATTGCTCATTTTGGACAGATATTGCTTGAAATTAAATGCTCTGACTTTTTAAGCTGCATGGTCTTTGTGATTTGCTCAATCCCATAAAAAGGAATTACAAATTCTTCTTCTTGACTAATTTTTTTCTCATCTTTATTATCCAGTATTTGCAAAAAGTGTATTAAGATACGTGTCCTTTTTGCAGATCATTGAACGTACAACCACTAGATTGCCATTTTGGGTACATGAGAAAAACCGGCATGAGCAAGATGTATGACATTTGGTTTCTTTCTTCTGTTTCCTTGTTTGCTAGGTTATATCTGGGCTAATTTATGATGTGTGGGTAGAGTGATTATTTATTTATTTATTTCCTATCAGATAACGGAGAGTTGTATCAGGCAGATGGGAAGATCATTACAGGACGTGATCTCTGAGTGGCTGACAAAGATGAACAACCGAGAAATAGGTATCCTGGAATATTATTTGAACGATGAGTGGGATGGTGGGTTATGCAATGCTGTGGTGGTTGTATTGCTATTGACATCTCTGTTTTGTGTATATCCTTCTCATGTATCATATTTTATTTGACATATTGGAAAGAATTAATTCTAAATTAGTTTCTATAATATTTTTCTGTTTGTTGAGAGAAATTATGCTCGACTTAAAATTTCCTGAAACAATTCAAAATTATGCAATGACTGTCAATTGTTTGCAATTTTGAAGTGTTGCTTTGTATGTTTAGTTATTCAAGTCCAGTTTCCATCATTCCTTTTCACTCTTTGCATCTCTCTCTGCCCTCCTTCGCCCCCTCACCCTCCAAACAAACCAAAACTCTCTCATTTGCATAAAGTTGGAGGATTTCATCCACCTTTGCTTTGGGTTTGGTTGAAACAATAGTTTATCCCGCACAGGCAAATAAGGCTATTGAGCATGCTGGCATTGTTATTACTTGTAGAAGATGAACATATTCTCAGAGTTTACTTGAACTTTCAAGTCTAAAGTTGATTTCCCTACTAAAGAATGACGACTGTAGATAACATTTGTGTGTGTGTGGATTTCTATGGTTGTTTGCTAAGGAGGGTGGTTAAATCAGTCAAATTGATTGTCATGCTAAGGAGGCTATGATTGAAGTATACTCTTTTGTGAGACATTTTGACAATTTTAAATGTTGGGAAACTCTATAAGGCAAAGAAGACATCTGAGCTAGTTTGAGATTCCTTTTTTTTTTCTTTTTAATTAACAGATCGAACAAGGATGCCGCTAAATCATGCTGAGATGATTACTGCTCAGGCGCATACTTGCGTGTGAGTTACCTCTCATTTTAGTGCTTGTTGTGAACATGCTATATGTGTTGCCTCTTGACAAAATGCTATTGTATTATTGGTTGTTTCATCTGTTTATGTTGTGATGCTTCCTGCAATGTTGGGAAGGTTAAATAATGTTGAGGAAGCGGATATGAGTCGAAACTCATTTTCTTGGAATTCTCAAATTGTCACTTCGCTCATACGTGCAAAGCACTCTTCCAGAAGATGATTAGTTTCTGCCGAGAGTGAGCTTTACATTCAGATTTTGTTGTATGAATTTTTATACTTTTCTGAATTCCCAAGTGTGAAACAAGTAGTTCAAAATTTTTGACATCATCCCTGTCAGCATACTGAAGCAATTAGAGATTCTGAAAGACGAAAATATCTATATGTTGTTGTTAATAATACAGGACTATGAGATCCCATACTCTAAAACAATCAACTCCCTGCCATCCTCTTGACATTGGTTAGAAATCTGCAAATACTTAATGGTGACAATTCCTGCTTAATTTCTTCATATGTGTTACTTTTCATCTTATCTTTGTCAGCTATGCTTTACCATTAACATTCCATTGGCCAAATTCCTATGGTATCCTGTAGATGAGATGACCATGTGTTACTGCAGATTCCCTTGAGCTCTCTTTTATTTTTTTTTTGTAAATCTTTCTAGAACTCTTCCTGATGAAGAGGGTGAATTCAAGAGAAATGCTCTGCAAGCTACATTATCCTATGACTATGCCACCGTGTTGCTTAATTTTCTTGTCTCTGTTGGGTCAACTGGATACTTGTCTTTATCATATTGCAGAGACAGTCATGTATGTTTTCACAATTAGATGCCATTTCTGGAAAATGCTGTAATTGCTATGCTATTTTATTGATGTGTGCATATCACATCATGCCCAGCAGTCTGAGTCTGAGACAAGCACTTTTTTGGTGTTTAAAGGTAGAAAAAAAAGTTGATGTCATCTTACTTTGTCAAAAAAGGTTCATTAATAACTTAGAAATGTGAATTCAAGCTTTTTGGTAGCTTTTCAGATAAAATTTCATGGTGTTGTAAGTTTTTAATGTGTAGTCTTTTGCCATTAAATCTCTTAATTCTTTCTCAGCACAAATATTCAACCATTGCTCCCTTAATAGCTGATGTTCTCCCATGGTTAAGTTGAATTTTATTCTAACTGTGTGTATCTTGCATCAGCATACTTTGGTGAGTATAAAGAAGTTAAGAACAAAAGTGTTTCTTGGTATCAGAGAATTGTTTGTTTTTCAGTGAAGCTTTTAAAGACACCCTTTTCTTTTTTCCTGTACTTTACCTTTTGACCTGTGTGAATCGATATTTGGCATTTCTTAAGGTAGCATTACTGGCCTGTCTCCTTATATTGTTACTCTTGCATTATTTAAGGTTCAATCTGGTTAATGTGCACTTATCCTGTAGTTAGTGAAATGGAGTTACCAAAAGCATGTAGAAATCAAGGGGAAAATGGACAAAGATTTTCTTCTTTGATGTTTATTTGGGTATCCTCTTTATTCCTAAACCTGCTATCTGTATAAACTGCTACTCCTTTTTATTCCTGAGTTACTGAGTCCGTGATAATATGGGAGTAAATTCCCCAAAGGTGGGAATTTTAAAACAATTCTCAAAAGGTGGTGTTTTTGAAACCCTTTACAAAGGTGAAAAATGCATGTAGTAAATGCAATGTTTCCTGAAAAGGCACATTTGCACATCCACAAAATGTGCTTTTCTATTTGTCTAGGTATCTACTTAAGATACACATTCACTGAATGCATTGTTCTAGGATTTTCACTATTCGGGAACTCTTTTTGAAAACAACCGTTGTTTGGGATTTTACTCGGTTAGATGTGCAAAACAACAATATAGGAAGAAGATTTGAATGTTGCCAAATGGTAATCATGAAATTTTTACAAGAGATGTTGCATGCTGGCCAGAGGAAAAAAGGTTCTTTATTAGATGCCATTGACCAAATATTTTCCATGTACTGTGAGTCTGAAAGTTGAGAAGCAATGAAGATTACGACTTGTAACAAATTTAATTCAAGTATTGTAGATTGTTTTGAAGTAAAAACCACAGCTTTGACTGTTTAATTTCTTATTTATTTATTTTTTGTGCATTAGATATTGAAGATTTAATTTGTGTTTTTGTTTTGGTATTTTAATGTTGATCTTTCCCTGATGACAGTTATCATTTGTAATTAATCTGTATATATGTCTCAATAACCTTTACTTTTACCGCGATAGACCGTGTCATTCCACCTCTTTACTCTCAGATGAACAATTGAATAGCGCCAAGCATGAGTAACATACATCCCTAAAGGACTTTCGCTTTGTTCTGCATGTTGATAGTTGTTTTGTTGTTTCGGTCGATATCAACTTGGATTTCAAAGAAATCAGATACTAACAAGAAGCTAATGGGAACCATGAAAGATATGTTTACCAATTTTATTAGTTCCCACAACTGTAGTATTTGATTCACTTTTTCAATTTGGTAATTGGCAGTCATGAAGCTCTCAGAGGTTACACTTATAATGATTTAGTAATCACTGAAGTCTTTTGCAATATTTGTAAATGCGTACAGTTGGAATTCAGCTTCATCTTTATGAAATCAGGAATGGAATTTTGTCTTTCTCTGTCAATTTTTTAGCTTTACGTTTTAGAAGGTACTTGAATGCATTTTACATGCACAACAATCAATGTTTGTGTAATTGAAACCACAACCATAGGCAGTTTGAAAAGTTTTTGAGGATATATTGACTCTTGATTTGCTTTTCTACCAAGCTTTTTATTTTGATATTACATTATTAAGAAAATGTGTTTGTTTTGAAACTTTAGAAAGTGATGTCCTGTTTTTATGTTCGTTGACATCATTCTGTTAACCAGTATGTACTTGGAGTTGACCTGAATTCCTCACTACATTATGAAATGTACATAATTTTGGAAATCAGATTGTCAAAGAAGGATCCTGTTTAATACTTTGGCATGTTCTACCTTTTATTGCACTTCTGTCCTGTAGTGCTCCAGCAAAACTAAATATTCCCTTTCTTTTTTATGTTTTTGTGTAAAATGTTCCTCACGTGACTTGCTGTATTGCTATGCAGTGATTGCTATGACAAATTAGTCTCATTCCTGCTGTACTGGTTTCGGATCACAATGCCAAAACATGTGAGTTGTTTATTCTAAGCTTTTGTAATTGGTCTTCTCATCTTTTTAATTAGTTTTCCACTGTTTGCTTGTTTATTCATTGTTTTGCTGAAGTGTTGTCCAGAAGTAAAATATTGTTAATTTTCTTTTATTTTGCATGAATTAGCTGTATGGTTTTTTAACATCCTTCCTCTGGACATTAGCATTAAAGGTGGAAAACTATGGTCGAGTAAATTCCCAAGAAGTGGGATTTTCTAAAATCACTTCTCAAAAGGTGGTGTTTTTTAAACCTCTAACCAGAGGGTGAAAAACACATTTAAATGCGTTGTTTCCTCAAAATACACATCCACAGAATGCATTCTTTTATTTATCTAGGCAATTGTTTTCCTTAAAAATTGCATTCACTAATTGCATTGTTTGAAAGACACATTCAATGTATGTGTTGTTTCAGAACTCTCCCTCTTTGACAACTTGTTTTGAAAAATATCACTATTTGGAAATTTACTCTGTTCCTTATTAATAATTTTCCATTTAGTGTTTTAAGTGGCTAGTGGTGTTATGAGGTTTTCAAGAGCATAGAAAGGTTTCTAACTTATCATTGAGTTAATAGTTATCAAGATATACTCTGTATTATTTGATTGCATCCCTCAAAGCCTAATTACTTTGATTAGACTCAGAATAACTGAATCAGAATATTTGTCCTGGTGGCAAGGGAAGGGCTCTTAAATTCCTCCCCACTAATAGGTCCAGGGCTCAAATCCTGGGCTTGGCAATTGGGGGTGGGGGTAGAGGAATGAAGGGGAAAAAGGAAAGACTGAATATGAGTATTTGCATTGTAACATTTTAAGAGGCCATTTCACGATGAGCTCACTCCTTGAGTTCTGATACTTGCTGGAATTTTGCAGTTCATAAAAGAAAAGCAAAACTAAAGAAAACGTAAAGTAGCATTTTATCCTGGTTGGCTTTCTAATCTTTGAATAATAATTTGGAAAAACATCTTTCGAGTGAAAAATGTGGTCCTGCAGTTGTTCTTGGAACACACTGACACAGTCAAGAGGGTATATAAAAGTGAAAGAAACATTGGCAATCTTCAGCTACACAATGGAATTTTTATCTTCACAGAGGTGTACAACCTCTCTCTCTCTCTCCAAGATTCGTCCTGGATTGCTCTCCAAGTTGACTTCTCAAAACAGCATCAGAGCCTGGAAAGGCAACCAGAACAGTGGAAAATCAAACCCAAGTAAACTCAGATTGAGAATAAACCAATCTCAACTTTAAAACGTGAACTTTGTGACTCCAGAAACTAATTGTTCAGACATTTTTATATGAAAGAATTTTATCTGCTGAAATGCCTTTCAAATTCCTGTGTCCATAATTTTTGTGAGTTGGGTTTCTGTGTCCGAGAGACAAATAGGTAGAGCAAAAGAGGAAGCATGAGAGATAGAGGTACACTTCTTTGATTCTATGTGAAATGTGAAAAAATCAAAGAGATCAATTTTACACCACCGACTTTCTGTAGCACAAAGCCAAGTCTGAATATTCATAAAATCCAGTTCTAACTGGAAAAAGTTATCTGATTAGAGTCTTTCTTTTCCTTCTTAACAAGTTCTCTTATCCTTTTCTCAATGGGGCTGCAGCTGCAAAGGGGGAGGTAGGGGTTGGGGGAACGTATGTGTTTTTTGTTTTCAAGTTACTAAAGTTTCAATTACAAAAGTTTGGCCTGAAGGTTTCACTACATGATTCAGTTTTAATTCTTTGAATAGAATTGATAACTGGCTGTCATTTGGATTCATATTTTTTTTTTTAAAAAAAAAAACCCTAAACTTACTGGCCCAAGGAAGTGGAATTTGTTTACTTATGGAATCTGTTTCAGTTTTGTGAAATGGTTTCCATGTCTGACCTCCCAGTGTGATGGTTTGTTTCATATATTTTGTTTCCACTGCTTTTTGAATCCCCTGATCTAACCTCACTCTAATAAACTATAATGTATCTTTCCTTTTCCTGTTTTATGCCTTTTCAGTCATTTTAAGATTGGCATAGTTCCAAATGTACAAGCCTTTTTTTTTTTTTTTTTTTTGTCAAACTTCAAATTCTTTGCCCTTTTGAGATAATTAATCATGAACATCTATATTTCAGATGCACTCCTCTAGATGTAGTCACTAATACTGAAATTGCATGAATCTGTTCCACTTTTCTATATCTTTTGTAGTTTCTATCCCCAGAAGCTTCTCAAAGGGAGGACTGCTGGTACGGCTATGCATGTAGGACGCAGCATCACAATGAAGAGCACGCTCGCAAGAGAAATCATGTCTGCCGTCCAACAAGGGGCAGTCACAGATGAATGTGTCAAGTTTCAAACTCTGCTTCATGTTTTGCCATCTTAGACGCTAGAAATGTATATATTACAATGTTTTGCTGCTTCTGTTTCTTTCTCGACCTGTTATTGCCATATTTATGATTCATTTGTAGCAGTTATTCGCAACGCTTAAGAGAAAATAAGCAAAAATAGCTGGTAAAACCTCGGTTTTTTTTTTTTTTTTTAACATGTGGCAAACCCCGTTTATGGGGGACAGATGCTAGTCCTATATTTTATTAATATTAACATGTAAAAAGATTAGGAGGGGCACATCAACCTTATCTCTAGTACAAGAGAAAAACGGTAAAAAAGGAATGAATTAGCGCAAATAAAGAAAAGGACTGTAGCATGCAATTGAGAAGGAGGCTGAACGTGAGAATTGAGTTTTTGAGCGTCTTGAGCTCGAAGCTGTAACAAATGAATTAGAACCTTTGAATTAACTTCCTACAAACATTGCTAATGCCGTGAGATACGCATTTTAAGACCTTCCAAAAGAGTCATTGCTCTTCCGTAGCCATGTAACCAAACCGAACCATTCGACCTTGCCTTGCCCCCGTAGCCATGCCATTGGATACACTTGCATCTGTACTCAATTTCACCCAACTTGGAAACGGAGGTATTCACGAAACAGCTTTACAAATAACTTTGCGAGGCGGTTTCAACTGTCAAAAAACTGTCAATAGCTTAGCAAATTGCAGCAGCTGAAGTTTGACAGCCTTGGCACCTGATTTACACCGTGCACACCTTACAAATTATACCATAAGCAATGGAAACAAGCATCTAATATGATCTGTCGAAGCCGTCGGAGTAGAGTGAAACCAGTGCACGATCAAAGATGGAAAAACAAGAGAGAGACGGAAAAGGAATACCAAAAGCTGCAATATAAACCCTCCAAAAAACGGTGACTAACATTTTTGAATCCTTGCTCGTATTGCTAGTCCTTTTTTCTTTGTTTTTAATTTTTATGGAGAGAAACTATGCATTAGCAGTTAACATGGTGTAATGCAGCCTTCATCTTAGATATTAATCTTCTTTCACAATCATTATAAAGTTGGTGTTTTTACGCTAGCTAATTTGGATGCTTGACGTGAAAGTTCGATTTAAGTTTTCAATTATCTTTGTTTACATGGCTTGCAATTCTAGTTTGGATGTGTTAAAAAAATCTTGGATTAAATTCATATACCTGGCCTGAGGTTGGAGGTATATTTTAAGAAATAAATATTACAAACTTCTCCACATATTTTTGCCAATACCACTTAGTACCCTTGAACTTCTTAAATCTGACCTATTTCACCTAATTCAACGTTTTTTTTTTTTTTTTTTAAAATCATATTCAGCTCATAAGACAACATATTTCCATTCTAAAGTTGCTCTTTATGTTCTTTTACTTGCTAATTCAGGCCTGCAAAGCAAAGATACACCTGCAAATGTCCCACCACATTCTTGATTCCTAGAAGTACGCATCAACGTAAGAGAAGAAATTCCCTTAAATGCTTTGGCTTACAGATTTCCCTTTCTTAAGACTTGGCATTGTGCATTAAGTCTCGCATAGAAAATTTCGGGTTATGGGCTTGCTCTGGTAAGCCATCAATGGAAGACCACTAGAGTAGAAAAAAAAGAAGTTAAAAGAGTATTTACAGAGGTTACAACCAAGGAAACAGCTCAGTTCTCACGCATTGCAAACAAGGGGAGAGCTCACTGTTTTAAGGTAAACAAAAAAATTCGGTGATCTTAATATGCAATTATGGACAAAGATCAAATTCCTTGTCGCCAGAGCAATTTTTTTTTTACTAAATATCAAAATTACCCTGCTCAAGTCAAATTGGTACCATTTGCAATTGTAAAATGACTTGACCAGGGTAATCTATTTATTTTAGGCAATAAAAGCTCTGGCATTAGAAGTAGAATTCTGGCAATATCATTTGTCATTCAGCAAGGCTACGTGTGCTGAAGCCCTCTGCAAAACTGCGAAGAATGTGAAATAATTAGACAGTGCCTTTTTTTAACTGAGTTTCTATCGTTGGCTCTGAAAAATTTGAGTCCAACTTGCACTATCACGGTTAAAGATTCCAAACAATATCAGACATTTCACACTGTCATTGCTAGGGTAAAGAAACAAACCATGAGAGATCTCCACAAAGGAAGGCCTCACAAGAGTCTGCCTCGTTGTACTGCCTCAAATAGATTACAGAGTGAATAGGAACTGAAAGAAAAACAGATCTGATGATTTCATCCATCCCAAAACTCAAACTTTGCACAAAACTCATCTATGAAAGTGTTACTGCTGGTGAGTCCTCATAACCAGTGATGCCCATTATCCTTATCCGTGTAATTGGCTGTACACATTAGAACATTGCATTGTCAATAGAGATTTTTCAAGACAAGTTTTAACCTTATAAAAACCTAATTGACAACTCCAATTTTTACTTATGCATTAGCCACGCTCCCCACAACCCTTTTCAAAATAAAAAGAAACTTGTACCAAATTTATAAGCTCCCATATATTTTTGTTAGGAGAATATAAGTATTCTTGTAGATAATAAATTAGTAAGGGTATTCTTGTAAATAGTTTGTTAGGTTTGTATTCCTATAAATACTAGTTAGTCACTCATAATAAGGTGACAAGATGTTTTCCTCCCAAATACCTATTCTCAATTTTAAACACTTGAAAGCATTTGTCCTAGATAATGAATTGCATTTCTTGCAATCAACATCTTATCATATTCACCGTCATAAAAATCATCATACCTGTCGGTGACCAATATTCCTGCGGTAATTCTTCTTCCTCTTGTACTTGAAGACAATGACCTTCTTATCCAGTAGCTGCATGGAACAGAAAATTAATTAGCTGAAAACTGCAGCAAAGTAAAGCTATGATAGACAAGTGGACAAAATGCGGTACCTGCTCTTCCACAACAGCATGAACTGCTGCATTAGGCACCACTGGTTTTCCTATGTAAGTGCTTGTTTTAGTTCCAACCAGCAAAACTTTATTTAGAATTATCTGCAAAAAAAAAAAAAAAAAAAAAAAAAATCAGGATAAAATTAGTTAGTTCAACCAAAGAACAATTAGATATTAGAACAAAAATCGGAAAAATCTAGGACATCTGAATTAAGCTACTCTGAAAATATACTAACATAAAAAGAAGAAAAAGCAAAACTTAAAAAAAAAAAAAAAAATTACTGGAATAAATAAATAGAAGAAATTACAGATAGAAAATGAAAAAGGAAGCCTAATGACAGGCCAAAATGTCTTGATTGTGGAAAAAGGAAGCTTAATGCGAGACCAAAATGTCTTGATCATATGCACAGTGTGCAATCCCCATGTTTTCTCAGTACCAGATTAGTACAACCTGGACCATTTAATGCTTAAGTGATAAAGCTGTATCCATGTAGCTTAGTCAACATGAAGTTCAGTATAATGTGTAACACATGGATGACCAACAGAAAAATAATGGTGACAGAAAGTAGTTATTAAGGAGAGACTTTGAGATTAGTGAATGCAAGCCTAAAACAACAGGAAGAAAAAGGAAAACAATGTTGATCTGCAAAAGTTGAAAGGAAAATAGTTACTTGGAAGCCAAATGCACATGAAACTCAAAAAGGAAAACAATATGTACTAATCAAGCCTAAACCAAGTTTTGATTATTGAGAGACATTCACAGTTCCTTGCTTAAGTTGATCTCAGTTTTGATGAAGGCACTATGCGAAAATACATAATCCGAACTAAAATAGCAAATTGTGGCAGTGAAGCTTAACATGGCAGCACTCAAAAATATTTATGCAATTCACAACCACAATAGCTTATGGATTTAAATTTTCTTCACAAATATGTGCAGGTACTATCACTTGGGCAAATAATACTTCCGAATCAGAGAAAACATGACCACAGTCTGAATTGTGAATTCCATTTACAACCTGTACGTATTCATTCAAATCAGTCTGGAATATTAAAACAAAAATCAATTGCAAATCACCATGTCTCAATTTCAGAATCTGAGTCTTAAATGCTTGATTTAGAAATGGTTCTAAAGACTGAAATGGCTTGTGACTCCCTTCTCAACCTGATGAGTCAAATTACTGGATAGATTCTCATCTGCAACACATAATTGGAAAAATTTAGGACTTCTTAGGTAAGGGTCTTAGCATGCTCAATTTGTTTCCCAATATTAAGCACATTTCTGAAGTTCCAAAATACAAAAAACATTGCAACCTTACAGTTTAAAAGTTGCTGGTAATGAAGTCCTAGGCTAGCCTCATATTAAATAAAATTTAGTTTCATTAATTCATCCACAGTATTAACAATACATCTGCTTTTGCAACCAGCAAAAGTAAGGTGAGGTGATCATAAAGGTTTCCACTTATTATTGTTAAAAATATATAACTGTAAGGTGGTGTCACATTAAAGTTGCAAAAGTTAAAGCACATCAAACCATTGTTACCAAATTTTGACAGAGAACAGTGTATTGCAGGAGGACTCCATCACCAAAGATCTTGGCATAGATAAATGTGCTAGGCTAGGTGTTAGTGCACAAGGAAAATGCAGATAATTTGGTGCAAAAGTCTTCTCATGTCAATAACAAGGAAAAGAAACTTTGGTTTGAGCAAGGGATAGCAGAATGTCAGTTACATGCCTAAAACTCTCTGAACTCTATTTTCTATTAACAAATACAGTAGAACTTTATATATAACACAGTAAAGGTGACCCATGGCCCCATAGATTTGATTGCATCTACACTTTTCTAAACTAATTTCTAAAAAATCAGGATCCCACACGACTCCAATTAGGAGAAGGAAATAAGTAAAGAGATATATGTTACAAGAGGGCATCTAGTTTGTAAAAGTCCATGGAGAAAGTAGGACAAGATTTTCTTTGATTTGCACTTTAACAAAGGGAAAAAAAAATCCATAATCATTTGCCAGATCTGTTTTGACTTTGAGTCACGTTTCTTAATAATGCATTTAAATTGACTATTTAGAGCAATTTGAAGTCAAATAAAAGAAAATGCTTCCCAATTAGAGCTATGCACATTTCCTATTGAGGTAGCAATGAACCAAGTATACACAATACGGATTGGAAAATCACTGTGGACTGAGTCTGCTTAAAATGTGTGCATGTCTCTCTTGCATTATTATTGAAATAATTCATAATCCAGTTTTGAATTCTAGGAAAATCTCCTTGTAATCTCAGATAATGTATAAGCCTTAAAGGACTCCTCAAATTTGGCAACAACAAATGCAGATGATTTACAATTGAAAGAAAAATCACTAAAATATCAAAAATGCACTTGCACATACCCAAGTTAAAATTATAGGTGCTGCATCTATTTATCTTTGAGTTTAGAACATAGAAGCATACACTGAATTTGACAATTATAATTGCAAACAGAGTATAAAATAGTGAAAACAGAATAAAAAGAAACATAAGCATTATACCTAGAGCTCGTTAGGAATCATTGAGTAAAATAACAAATCAGTCTGTTTATTCTGTACATTATGGTTTTTGACCTTATTGAAAAAAGTTCTTGGGCTTTAGAGTTAAAAAACTTTGGTCCAGTGGACTTATTTCCGTATGCGGATTGATAAACAAAACTCGTCTTTTGATCTCCTGTACTAGATATGCTTTCTGGAAATTCAAGTTGCACAAAATTAAAGCAGAAATACAAGAAACAGATAAGTAATCAAGCCACAATGATATTGGCCAGATGTAAAACCACATTATACAAGAACTTTAAGTTTCAACATGAATGTTAGGATGGCCAAAAGCTCAAAACTTACATGCCACAACAAAAACTATGATAGAGAATTCTGATCATCCAAGTATATCTTACTGAATGTAAACCAGATTAATTGTTACAAAATCTTGTGTAACAAAAACTATAAGCAACTAGCCTCAAAATTTTAAATTTGTTAAGTCTAGGGATCATTTATCCCATAAGCAGCTCTTAAATTCTTCCCCATGTCCCCTCTGTTAAGTGTTGCCTGAATCTCTGCATCTTTGGGGTAGCAAAGGGACTGATGGAACAAGAAAGTAGTGAACAAATTTCTTAATCACCACAAAATGATATTACCAAGCATGTAGATACTAGTAATACAATTTACTTCAACAAAACAAAGACATAGACAACAAACCAAATACATAGACACTCTACAATAACGGGGTCAAGAACAAGTTATCCAACTGCAAAAAACAAAAAAATAAAATAAAGTAAAAAATGACAAGCCAAATCCTTACTTTGTCATTCTCTTTTGCACCTTTAAGCCTTTGAGTATAGATATATCGGCCAGGGATAACAATGTATTGCCGTGATCCAATCTAAACAAGGACAAAGTAAAAAATCAACATCACGAAGAGAAGAGTGAGAGTGTAAACCAGGATGGCCACAAATAGCAATATTTAGAGTTCAAATAATCATTTGTGCACTACAGCCAATCCATCAAGCTAGACCATATGAGTTTGTGAATTTGTACTGAGAATGTGAAAATAATTTTTTGGGATCTGATATTCATTGAAATCTGTATAACCATGTGAAACTGGACAATGCCATATGTATCGCAGTGTGAGCCTCAGGAGCAATTATAAACAACGCAAATGCCAAAGTCTACCAGCTTACACAAACAAGCCAAGAATACAACAGCAAACAAGAAAATGGGAAAAAAAAGCATTCAATTTTAGCAATTCTAGCAATCTCTATCCTCAAATGAAGAATTTAACAGATACCATCGCACCAAAAACTTTAAATAAAAAAGGCGGATAAGTCACATTATTATTCACTGACATTGTACATTTTGCTCAATATCTAGTACCCTGTTCTGCTTTTACAATTTCCGCCCCACCCCATCAGTCAAAACAACCAAAGAAACCCAATGCATCATAAAATTGAAGTAAAATTTCATCTGGGATCATCATAAAATCTCTCCAGAAAAGACAACAAAAAAAAGAATTCTGATCAAGCATGATGAAAAGAATATAATGGATATCAGTGGGACCTCACCATAACAACGGCAAACACTTCTTCCTTTTTGGGTTGTTGCTGAACTGGGCTTTCAACAATTTCAGTTTCAGGTGGTTCAGTTAAGGAAGGTGCTGCTGCCTCAGTCTCGGAGTATTTGGGAACAAAGGAAGAGGATTGGGTGCCCCTTTTAGAACAAGGTGTGGTGAGTCTGAGGGAAGATAGAGGGTGACAGAGGAAAGCAACAGTTTTGGACTGAGAAATGGGCATTGACGGGGTTGTTGAGGATAGTGGCTGAGCTGCTGCTGCTGCTGATTTTGCTGCAAGAGACGAAGCACAAAGGGAAAGAGTCGCCATTCTGAGTTGGGAGAGAGTTTTGGGCAGCTTTCTTTCTCCCTCTCTTGGTTTTGTTCCGAGTGTTTTCTTATCCTATCCGTTATTCGTCAATGTTGAATTCCATTTTTGTCCTTGCTGACAGGGGCGTGCATCTTGACTGGCGACTGAAAAATTGGGTGATCCGATTCGAATCATGTCCAAATTAGCAGATATCCGATTCGAATCGTATGTAAATTAGCGGATCCGGATATCCAATTCGTCAGGTTACATGCGCATTGGATCGCATCCGAATCAAAAAGAAAGTTATGCAGATCGAATTTGGATATCATTTTTTGTGATCCGTGGATATCTTATCCAATCTGCATTGTATTTTTTTAATTTTTTAGATTTTTCTTATACATTAATCCACTAATTTATCATAGTTTTATTTCTTATTTCTTATCTTAATATCTATATCCTCTTTCAAAATAGGCTTTCTTTGCATATGGTGTTAAGTGTTTAAGCATATTATTCTATAATCTGTGGATAAAAAATTGTAGGTGAAATATTAAATCTTATTTGCTTGAATCAAAATAAGAAAAAAAGCAAGCTAGTTTACATTGCCAAAAAAAAAAGATTAATTTTGATTAAACCTCTTTTTTGTATGACTAAAAACTAAAATGTAAGTACAAGAAGTCACTTACATGATATTTTTTAAACTTTAATACATTTAAATTTCATATTATAATTTCACATTACATTTAAATCGAATACGGGTTGCATGTCCAATTGATTTGAATTCGCATAATGCGGATATCCAAATATGAACCCAAAAATGGCTAGTCAGATTTTTATGACTCGGGTCAATATTTTGATTTCTTGGTCGAATGTTCAACTTGTGAACACCCCTACTTGTTGAAATACGGAGATGGGACCTCTTAACTTCCAATTCTCTCTAGTTGTGTTAAATAATAGAATTTTGGTGTAAATAGGTGCACTTTTTGGTGTGAACGTAAATTATAATTGAGTTGGTGTAAAACTTATGATTACATCAAAAATATATTAGTTTATTGAGACTGTACCAATTTACACAACTAAACAAAACCTCAACTGCAAAAGCCTCGAATACGCTGAAACACAATAGAAAGCCAGAAACATGATCAAATCAAACGTGTGAGGAAAAGGAATAAAGGAATTCTTTAACTAAAACTTTGTAACAGTAGAAAACAATGAGGAAAGAAAGCAAGGGAAACTGACAAGGAAACTCTTCACAAATTTGTCTTAAAATCAAAGGGAATTAGTTTCTACACACACAAAAAAAAATGCGAGGAAACGATGAAAGGAAATGTTAAATGAAAATTATACGATGAAAAATGTTAATAAGAACACCATTATAAAAGAGTTGACTCAGATCAACATTTGCCAAATGATGAAAGGCAAGTCTAAAATGGGTCAACTAGTGGACTTTCAATCGGGTAAAATGGTGAAATTGGATCAATTTAAAAAGAAGAAGGGATAATTTCATAAACCTCTCTTGAATTATCTAACAATATCAGCTACTATCCCTGAAATTTTAAAAATATCATTTGCCTCCCTTATTTTAATCTCTTGTAATATCAACTCAATTCAAAATTAGTATTTGGAGATAATTGCATTCCAAAATTGCCCTTTTTGTTGTGCTTCCTTAATTGTCATGACAAACCAATTTGAAATCCCTCAACATATGAAGATATACCAGTTTAATTCTTTAATGGAAAATTATAAATTTTT
Organism: Coffea eugenioides; assembly: GCF_003713205.1. NCBI lineage: Eukaryota > Viridiplantae > Streptophyta > Magnoliopsida > Gentianales > Rubiaceae > Coffea > Coffea eugenioides. Next base: position 23,104,231 of record NC_040041.1, read on the forward strand.
ATCAAGGTTGGGAGGTCCTTTAACAAAATTTATTTTATAATTTGGATAAAAATATTAAAAATTTAACTTATAAAATAATTTACAAAACATGTAAAAATCGTCCATAATATTGTATAAGTGAAATAACTTTTTTCTTTTTGCATCTTGAGAGGATTACAAATTAATTTTTCTAGCCATCTCAAATAAGTTATAAAATACAGTTTTGAACACTTTTCCTTTTTTAAACTTCCAAGCCATGAATACGGATAAAAAATGAAAATGCTAAATAATTTATAATATTACTTAAATTCACTCAAAACAGCTTACAAAGAAGGTAAGATTTCTTTATTTGGTAACTTAAAAGGCATCTAATTAGCATATCAAAAAAAAAAAATGTGAACCCAACATCAAAGTTTTAAAATCATCATCAATCCCTTAAGTTGCAACATTTTAGTAGAAAAATCGACCTTTTCGCCAAAATAGTTGACTCCGTATTATAGCACCAAATAATTGAACCCTAAAAAGGACCAAAAAATTATTTTTCTAGTTTGAAAACATTTTAAATACATTTTTATTTTTTTGCAGTTTAAAAAAATTTTGCTTATGGGTTGATATATTTCGTTCCATGATATTTATTTTATTTTGAACTTTTGATTAATATACTTTTTAATTTGTAATAGTAAGGCAATTGAACGGCAACGTTAGAAAGAAACTATGTTCTCATTCTTAAAATGATTATGTTACTAGTACATTTTGAATTGAGTTTAAAATGTTACAAAAATTTGAAAACAAGGGAACTAAATGATATTTTTAAAAATTCAAAAGTGCTGGGTGATATTGTCAGAAATCTCAAACAATATTTCTAAAATCATCCCAAAGAAGAAAGCTACCCTTTACTTCTTCTGCAACTACCGGAGTGAGAGAGAGATAAAATCAAAGAAAGAGCCGTTACATGGATCACTGCTAGCCGGGAGATATTAATTGAAAAAAAGAAAAAAGAAAAAAGGGTTTTAGGCTTTTGCCTAAAGGAAACTTTTTTGCTACTGTATTATTTGCTTTCGGCTAATAATAAGCAGGCTTTCACATTTTGTTTTGTTTGAGCAGTTTTTGCAAACTTCATTTGCTAACTCCATGTTTCTCTGCCACTTGCTGATCTTAAGACTCTTCTTAACACATGGTAATCAAAATGAATACCAGTTTCCCCTTGAAAACTTCATGATCAAATTGTGTGGCAAATTATATATATATATATATATATATATATATATATATATATACATTGCCTGAAATGAAGTTTTACAGTCAAAGAATTTTTTATCCTCCTCAAGTCAAAATAATAATAATGATATATATACATACATACACACACATATATGTTGATTTGACATAAGAAGGGTAAGATTGGCATAGTATCAAAAAAGTTTTCATGAATTTAAAATTTAGATTTTGATAATGCTGCTGGTCAATAATTATGTTATCCTCTTACTTACGTGCAATAACAGGATAGAATAAAAGTGGTAGAAAATTATGATTAAATTTTTTTTTAATTATTTACCAAATCATTAAATTATTTAATTAATGTAAAAGTAATTTATGGTTGTAATTGAAAGTAGCAGAAAAATTTTAATTTATTGAGGGAAAAGAAAGAAAAGAATTGCTAAAATAATAAGGTGAACTCTGGGACAGTTTGGAAAATAAACTTAGAGAGAATTGATGTTTTGACCTTAAATATTTGGGTATGGGTGCTTTCAATCTTTAAAGTTTGAATGAAAACAAATGTAGTTTCAAATATTTCATTTTCCACGCACATTTAGTTATAATGACTGATTTTTACCAATTTCTACCAGAATTAAGTCATGTGCTAGTAACTAATTACTAAAAAAATTGTAAAAATCAATAAAATATTACCAGCCATAAACTGTAATAAAACAAATAATTGTCAAAGACTTTTCATAATTCTTATTAATCTTGAAGAATAACGTAATTCGAGCATAGTCAAGGATAAGGCAAATGATAATGTCATAGTCCATATTTTAATTTCATAGCAAGCTTATCTTGGAATGATAAAATTACTTTCTCATAAGTCTAAATTATATTTGGACTTAAGAAAGATAATCTTGGTATTTTGTACAAAAATGATTGTGCAACTAAGAAATGGATTATGACATTAATAGCACCCTAGTGTAACATGTGTACTAGCTTCTTTAAAACTTCTCAAATAAACTACTATTTCATTTATTGCGGTAATACTTGTATATGTTTCAATGATTAAAGGCAATAAGGCTAAAGGTAAAACACCCCAGGATGTTAAATTTGTTAAAGAACACCGAAAAAGTGAATAGGATAAATTTGTTAAATTCCTAACACCCTCGACCAAAAAAAAAAAAGAACAAAATAGAAACCTGATAACTTCATCGATATTAATTAGAAAAAAAAGAAAAAGAGGAGGAAACCGAAAAAAAGTATCTTGGGTCCCATTGATGTATGTAGAGAAATTTGAATGTGCCTACTAACCTAGTAAACACTCAAGGCAATAGGGTATAGATAATACGTCTATTTCTACGATCTTATGTATAATATTTTTCATTTTTATGCTGCTTGATTAATCATCAATATGAACAGGGCATATCCAGTACTCCACGGAAGTCAAATGTAGCTCGGAGGTTAGCTTCATTGATCTGATTTCGGGAGAAGAGGAAGGAACGAAATTTTTGACAAGAAAATTCGTTAATGTAATACCCACTAATTTTTTCCTAATAATTAATTAATATTAATCATCGCAACAGTAAAAAGATGAAAGATAAATAGTAAATATAAGAGAAGTTATTAGGGGGTAAAGAGATATTAAGGGAGCTTTCAACTACGTAACATATTCTGTAGTGGATTAGTTAGTGAAGAGGAAGTTGTAGGGTAGTTACAAGCTTATCACTATTTATCTGATCAATCAAGAGGGAACGCCATTTTACTTCCTCTTTCCTTTATCCCATTACAGCAAAAGTTTATTGAAGTTGTCAGAGACGAAGAAAATGATGTTGGTGTTGATCAAGCAGGCACTTAATTAGGAAAGTCAATTTCAAGTACTCAGACTAATTAAAACTTTTTTTTAAAATTTTGTCAATTTCAAGTATTATTTTGATGATTTTAACATACGTATGCATGCATGCATACGTACATACATATATATATATGTAGATATTTATTTGTTGTCATGAAGATTAGAGAGATTCATATCTGGTTAGGAAAACAAAGTTATTTTAGGGTAAATTATGTGGATGATAAAGACTTGATTGGATTGAAGTGATTAAAGAAAAAAGAAATGAATTTAATCTTTTGTAAGTTGTGAATCTATGATTGAAAATATAGGAAAAGAAAAAGAGAGAAAAAAAGGGGGATGAATCACTGCTAAACATTCGAGCTTCAGCACCACAAGACTCTCACCAGTAGGTCACTGGTAGAAGCCGGTGACGTTTATCTAGAAAGAAGGCCGGCCAAATGGAGGCAAGCAGCAGTGCTTAGCCACTACTACTGCTGCGATGGAAGAAGGCTAGCGGTTGAATATAGGAGGAGATGGCGAGGATGATGATGATTGATACGAATCCCATTGATATAACGGAGTTCGTGATCACAAGCCCAGATCTTGATGGTGGAATTTAACTTTGGAATTGGCAGCGGAACCTCATGACCCCTCTAATCCCTGAGATTGCGAACAATCTTGATATTATCTCAACCCACAAACTAACGGATTAGCGAACCAAAGATGTTGATAAAAGGCGCCACAATCAAGTGCGGTTCTTGATTGATAAGCCAAAGCTTGAACACTTAGGGAACCTCTAAGTTGCTCAAAGGAAGCTCGAAAGCTATGAAAGAACTCACTCAAGTTTTGCTGGAAAATTTCTTGTTGTTATTAATAAAAGAAAACGAGTCTTATATAGAGTTTACAAGACCCTCAAACCTACCAGATCTATGATACTTCAAAGCATGCAAGTTTCCTTATTTGACTCAACTACTAACTAAACATATTTGAATAAGACAACTATCGCGCCATAGGAGCTAGGCTTCCAAGATCGCATCTTCACTCTTGAGCATCCGCTGCTTGAATGCAATGCACGAGTTTGTTTGTGCCTTGATCAACATCTCCAATATTCAAGAACCCCTTGAACGACTCATGGACAGCTTCGACAAGAGTACTAAGTTGTTCTTTGAGACACTTAGCTCGAGCTCTTGTAATTGGTCCGATTGGAACACGAACTTGACTTGAAGCTACATTTGAACCTTGAACAGCCATGATGCTATCATTCCCCTCCTCTTGAGAAGGATTTGCCCTCAAATCAGAAGCATCATTTGCAACGAAAGAAGCTAAGTCATAAACATTAAAAGTAGCACTAACTCCATACTCACCTGACAACTCAAGCTTGTATGCGTTGTCATTGATACGCTCCAGAACGCAGAACAGAACATCACCTCGGGGAGACAGCTTATTGCAGCGCTGAGCTAGAAATTGTTCCTTACGCATATGTAACCATACCCACTCACCAGGCTCAAACACCATCTTGCGACGTCCCTTGTTAGCATGCTTAGCGTACTGAGTAGTACACTTGTCTATATTAGCACGGACCTTTTCATGAAATTGCTTAACAAAGTCTGCACGTGTCTTGCCATCTAAGTTAACACGCTCATGACTAGGTAAAGGTACTAGATCAAGAGGTGTTAGTAGGTTAAAACCATAGACAATCTCGAAAGGGGAAAAGCAAGTAGTAGAATGAACAGCCTTATTGTAAGCAAATTCAACATGAGGTAAACATTCTTCCCACGTTTGAAGATTCTTTTTGATTAGTGCATGCAACAAAGTGGACAAGGTGCGGTTAGTACCTTAGTTTGACCATCCATCTGTGGGTGACTAGAAGTAGAAAACAATAACCTTGTACCTTGTTTAGCTTATAGTGTCTTCCAAAAATAGCTAAGGAATTTAACATCATGGTCAGAAACTATGGTCCTAGGAATACCATGCAATTGCACTATCTCCTTAAAGAACAAGTTAGCAATATGAGATGCATCATCAGTTTTATAGCATGCAATGAAATGTGCCATTTTAGAAAATCGGTCCACTAGAATATAGATGGAATCATGGCCATGCCTAGACCTAGGCAATCCAAGTATAAAATCCATGGAAAGATCTATCCAAGGTGCGCTAGGGATTGGTAAAGGAGTATATAGGCCAAAAGGGTGTACCTTGGATTTAGCTTGCTTACAGGTAATGCATTGATTCACCATCCTTTCTACATCTCGTTTCATATGTGGCCAATAGAAGTGCTCCTGCAAGATTTGCAAAGTCTTAGAGACTCCAAAATGAACCATTAATCCTCCAGAATGAGATTCTCTTACCAGTAATTCACGAATGGAGCTCATAGGAATGCACAAGTGATTTATGCAATAGAGGAAACTATTAGATAAGAAGAACTTACCTTGACTAGAATTTTTACAAGAAGCATATATCTCGCCAAAATCAGCATCTATAGCATACAAATCTTTAATCATCACAAAACCTAATAATCTAGCATCTAAGGTAGCGCTACTAGAGAATACCTGTGAGACAATGCATCCACGACCACATTGGACTTACCAACTTTGTATTTGATCACATAAGGGAAAGACTCCACAAATACAATTCACCTTGCATGTTTCTTACTGAGGTTGTTTTGCGCCTTTAAATACTTAAGGGACTCGTGATCTGTATGTATCACAAGCTCCTTAGGCCTCAGATAGTGCTGCAGCACCTGTAAAGCTCGAATGAGGGCATACAACTCTTTATCATAGGTCGAATAATTTAGAGCATCCCTATTTAGCTTTTCACTTAAATATGCAACTGGTTTTCCTTCTTGAGTCAATACAGCACCAACTCCAATACCTGATGCATCACAATCAATTTCAAAGGTTTTAGAAAAGTCAGGTAAAGTTAACACTGGTGTGTGTGTGAGTTTGTGTTTTAGATGTTGAAAAGCTTTTTCTTGCGAGTCTCCCCAATAGAATTTCTCATTCGTCTTAATGAGCTCGGTCAATGGTGCGGCCAAGGTGCTAAGATCCTTCACGAACCTCCTATAGAAACTTGCGAGACCATGGAAGCTTCGCATCTCCCCCACGGACTTAGGTGTAGGCCGCTCGTGAATGGCTTTCACCTTTTGTTCATCTACACGCATGCTCTTTGCACTTATAACAAACCCTAAAAATACAAGCTCATTAGTACAAAAATTGCATTTCTTGAGTTGGCGTAAAGCCGTTCCCTTCAAAGTACATCCAAGACAGCTTTAACATGTTTTAAATGCTCTTCATAGGACTTGCTATAGATTAATATGTCATCAAAATAAATTACAACAAATTTTCCTAAGAATGGATGCAAAACATGATTCATTAGACGCATAAAGGTACTAGGTGCATTAGTTAAGTCAAATGGTATTACTAACCACTCATACAGTCCATACTTAGTCTTGAAAGCGATTTTTCATTCATCCCCTTCTTTTATCCTAATTTGATGGTAACTGCTTTCAAATCAATCTTGGTAAAGAAAACAGCCCCATATAATTCATCAAACATATCATCTAAGCGAGGTATAGGGTGTCTATACTTTACCATGATGGCGTTAACTACTCTACAATCGGTGCACATACACCACGTACCATCCTTCTTTGGTACCAAAATTACCGACACTGCGCACGGGCTCAAGCTCTTGTGCGCCCATCCTTTGCATAACAAGTTATCGACTTGCCTTTGAAGTTCCTTTGTCTCCTCCGGATTGCTTTTATAGAATGGACGATTTGGTAGAGAAGCTCCTGGGATGAAGTCGATTTGATGCTCGATTCCACGAAGAGGTGGTAGGCCATTGGTACGTCGTCAGGAAACACGTCCGCATATGCCTGCAAAAGAGAAGACACCTCGGGAGGCAAGTTAGTATCTAGTTCATGCATGGACAGCGCTACTTCTTCACTACTAAGTAGAAGAAGTGGCTGATTTTCACTTGCTAACTTCCTCACTTTCTTGGCTTTTATCAAAAGCATTTGTTTTCCCTCGATTTTTACCTCACTTGCCGAGCCCATACTCGCCTTTTTTCCCTCTTTTTTTGCCTTGGCAGCCTCACCTTTTTCTTTTTTTCACAGATCTCTCGAACTCTTTTTTGCAATTTTAACTGATCTTTATGTACTTGTCTAGGGGGAAAGGGGAGCAAGGGTGATTTTCTTATTATTATACATGAAGGAGTATTTATTAGTTACGCCGTCAAATGAAATGCGCCTATCAAATTGCCATGGACAATCAAGTATAATATGATTAGCTTGCATGGGAACTACATCACATAATACTTCATCGACTTACCAATGTGGAAAGAAACGAGAACCTGTTTGGTGACTCGAACCTCCCTAGAGTTGTTGAGCCATTGCAACTTGTAGGGACGAGGATGATCCTGGGTGGTTAGTTTCAAGTTTTACACCATAGTTGCACCAGCCACGGTGCAACTTCCACTATTTATGATTACGCTGCAAAGGGCCTCCTTAATGAAGCATCGAGTGTAGAATACATTCTCGCGCTGTAGCTCATCCTCCTCTTTGACCCATGTGGTCAAAGCTGGTCATACCACCATAAGGGTGCCAAAATTTCCCTCAGGTGCAGCTAGCTAGTCTTCATCCGGTGACTCTTCATTACCCTCCATAAGGGGTGGTATTCCCTTAGACTCGGCTTTGTCATCGGTCACAATATCCCCATTAGTTAGAGTTATCATGACTCTTTGATTGGGATATTGGCTGGCAATGTGTCCTCTTCCTTGGCATTTGAAACAACGGTCATCGCGAATTCTTTCTCTTGGCTTTTGTCCCTCAAGTCTGAATGAATTGGAGAACTTTCCAACGGCTGACTTAAGGTTGTTCCCACCTTCAAACCTCGGTTTTTGTGATGATGAGGAGGCTGGAAATTTAGTTTCACCCCTAGGGTTGAGTGGCCGAGAGGTTGGAGTGGTGTAGCTGAAGTTGGATCGGCAGTGACCCCTCCTCTTGAGTCTTTGTTCCACCTTATCAATTTTCTCCACCAACTCATGAAGTTCCATGTAGTGATAAAGCTCCATTCTCTCCGCGATTTCAGGCCTTGAACCATTCAAGAATCGGGCCATGGTTGCTTCTTTATCTTCTTGCACATTGGCTCGTAGCATCAAGATCTCCATCTCCTTGTATTCATCCACGCTCCTATTGCCTTGTACAAGGGTTTGTAGCTTTTGGTACAAATCCCTATAGTAGTGTCCTGGTACAAAGCATGTCCTCATCAATCCCTTTAGTTCTAGATAGCCTAAGTTGATCCCACCATGCGATTGCATACTCCGTGAATTCAATGACTGCCAACTTAACCCTTTCTTCTTCAGTGTGGTTTTGGCAAGCAAACACCATCTCAATTTTGGACTCCCATTCGAGATAAGCCTCGGGATTGGATGTGCCTTTGAACTCTAGGATTTTCATTTTGATCCCTTTAAAAATGTTGAAGGGCTTACCTGGTCCTCTTGACTTGGATTTGGAACGTTTAAAGGGTTTGTCCTCTTCATCGTTGGAGCTTGCGGACTCCTCCATGTATCTCCTCCTTTGAGTAGTGTTGGGAGGATTAAGGGTGTCTTGGGAGTTACTACCTGCCAATTTTTCATGAATCGCATCTAAAGCATCGGTTAGCATCTTCCCCTACATTCCTTTGAATCTTGTTTCCAACGTATCAGGAATCATTTTTAAATCAATGGGTTGAGGACTTCCTTCACTTTCATGAGACGTCATTGCTTTCACCTGCAAAGCAATGTTAGTGAAATAAATATTCCTCACTTCTCTCTCTTACGTGTTTACTCCCGCACTCGTGTTTCACTCAAGAGTACACTCTAAGGATCTCACAATATAGCTTCTCACAACCCCTTTGCAACCCTTGAAGAAGTTAGAACTCCCTCAAGTGAGCAATTCAACTTGCCAATGTCAAAACCTCAAGTGATTGTAGCAATATGGGAATCGATTCGCTTGAAATTTTATTGCGAGCAAAGATGTCTAATGAAGATAGCAAATAATGAAACTTTAATGACTCTAGAATACAATGAAAGGAATGAAAAATAGTGCAAGACTACTCGAAATTTGCTATTGGAAAAGAATGGAAATAAGTGGCTAGAATTTGGAAACTAGGATGTGGGAGGTAAGAGGGACGGCTGGAACTCTTGATTTCCTAAAGGATTCAGATTTTTATTTCCTTTTTTTGACCAACTTCTCAAAGGAATCCAATTGCAAGATTCAACAGCTAAATTGAATTGAAACTTGGACATGAATTTCGGATTTAGAGTTTCAATGGAAGTAGCGGCTGTTTTTTTTTTAAAATAAGATCACCAACAAGAATTAGGGTTTCGGCAAGTTAGTGAAACCCGATGGACCTTAGAAGAATTTTTTTTCTCTTTCTTCTTCTTTTTTTTTTTGGTCCAAACTTTTTTCAAGAAACCCTTCGATCAATTCAAGAAAGACAGGATTTTGTGCTTGATAACAAGATTTTCTAGAACTTTCAAGAGGGTTTGTAAGATTCAATCAAAATAGCCCAAGATTCGTTGCACACGTTCAAGAAATTCAAGAATCAAATTAGGGTTTTCAAGAACTTCAAGATTGAGTTTCGTTCAATCAAGAATTTCAAGAATTCCACAAACTTGATTGACGGTAATCAAGAGATAAGGGATTACAGCCCAACAACCACAGGAATTTAATGTGAACAGTGATTTTCAGGATAAACAGTAGCGGTGAATAGTAATGGTGAATAGTGATGATGAACAATACTCTTTTTTTTTTTTTGAAACACAAATAGGCAACACAAAACTCATGACAAGAGGTTGAAGTTGAAGCGACACAAGCAGAAACGCAAAAGAACAACAACGGCCAAATTTGGTGACAAGATGAAGAACAAACCCTAGGTAACTAGGAATGACACAAAGGTACGAAAACACTAGAAATAAAGAGATATAACCTGAATACCATCAACCAGCTCTGATGCTAGCTGATATGAATCCCATTGGTATGACAGAATTCGTGATCACAAGCTCGGATCTTGATGGTGGAATTCAAGTTTGGAATTGCCAACGGAACCTTACGACCCCTCTAATCCCTGAGATTGCGAATAATCTTGATATTATCTCAACCCACAAACTAACGGATTAGCGAACCAAAGGTGTTGATAAAAGGTGCCACAATCAAGTGCGGTTCTTGATTCATAAGCCAAAACTTGAACACTTAGGGAACCTCTAAGTTGCTCAAAGGAAGCTCGAAAGCTATGAGAGAACTCACTCAAGTTTTGCTGGAAAATTCCTTGTTGTTATTAATGCATGAAAACGAGTCTTATATAGAGTTTACAAGACCCTCAAACCTATCAAATCTATGATACTTCAAAGCGTAGCAATATTAGGAAACTAACCATACGACTTAACCTAGTTGGTGTTGGAAACAATGCAAGTTTCCTTAGTTGACTCAACAGCTAACTAAACATATTTGAATAAGACAACTATCGCACCATAGGAGCTAGGCTTCCAAGATCGCATCTTCACTCTTGAGCATTCGTGACTTGAATGCAATGCACGAGTTTGTTTGTGCCTTGATCAACATCTCCAATATTCAAGAACCCCTTGAACGACTCATGGACAGCTTGGACAAGAGTACTAAGTTGTTCTTTGAGATGCTTAGCTCGAGCTCTTGTAATTGGTCCGATTGGAACACAAACTTGACTTGAAGCTACATCTGAACCTTGAACAGCCATAATGCTATCAATGATGATGTTGGTGATGAATTTTGGGGATTAGGTCTTTGGAATTTAGGGTTTCTTGAGGAAGAAAAATTTAGTGAAATTGGGAAGAAGTAGAAGACGCATTTGAGTTGGATGGATATGGAAATCGAGTCAGATAATGGTGGACCGGGTAGTGTGGTTGGAAGTGGATTGGATCTGTTTGTTTTCGTTGAGGTCGGTTTTGGAGAAGTTGAATTGGATCAAATGATGGTTGGGTTATTAATTGGTTTTGTTTAGTTGAATATTGTGTCAAGATTAATTTAGTGTTGGGCTAAGACTAGAAGACAACAAAAGAAATTTTTGGGCTAAACAATCGTGGGCCGATATTTGTTATGCCAGGCCGACAATAAGAAATGCAAGTATAATTAGGTTGGAAGTAAATTATAGACCTAGTAAACTTTCAATTAACTAATCCCATGTGTAAGACTAGTTCATCTTATGTGGGTTATCATGGTTATTAAACAACAAATCCCAACCTAATTTAGTTTTGGACTATACATTAAGTTATTAAGGCTTATGCTTTATTAATTAAGTCCAAGATACTTTAATACAAGTCCAAGACTTATTAATCTAGTATTATTAGGTAAATTTATGAAGAATAAAACAAGTCTTAGGTATTTAAGCAAACATTTATTATAATTAATAATAATAATAAATAAAATAAAAAATTAATAAAAATAAAACTAAATAAAATAATAATGATAATAATAAAGATAATATTAATAATAAAATAAAAAAGTATGATTATGAATAATTATTTTAGGGATGCTGATATAAAGAAAAATTTTCTAAATTAGGAAACCTTCTAAAAGAAGATAAACTTTCCAAATTAGGAAACTTTCTAAAAATGAAAACTTTCATTTTCGTAAACTTTTTCAATACTTTATATAGTTGTCCAGACACGAATTTTAAGGTTACTTAGAATCTTATGTATAAGAAATATCAATGAATTAGGACAGTTATATATTTGATAGGTACGAAACAAGTTTAAGAAGTCCTAAAGTTGTTCCGCTCAAGCAGTCAGCCAAAGGTAGGTGGTACTTATCCCTCTGAATTTTTAAATATTAAATATGAGAATTTTTTAAAGGCAAGCTCTATTTTGTTATATGCAAATGGATCATGTAATCTATCTGAAATTTTTTGATATGCTATATATTACAATGTGAGTCGTATGTTTTATGAAAGGAAAGAAATATCCATGTGACATATGAAATGAATTTATGGCAAGAAAAGCTCTTAATAGTTATGAAATAAACGGTATGGGTTATAGTCCTGGTATGTTATGTTATGTTAGTCATGTGAGTCGATATAGAGCCCGACCAATTGACTTATGTTATGTGATCAAGAAGTAATCTAGAAACCTTTTTGATCGTCCTCTAGAGCGGTTTAATCTTTGGGTTAAGTACTCAAAAGTCAAATATTGCATGTACTTGTTATGAGCTAATATGAAATGTTTTACGTTCTCACTATTTCTTATGTATGATTATGAATGTTGTGAACTACAACTTGCTATTGCCACTAATTAATATTATACGTTACCAATTAAATATTGTTTTGAATAATTATGCATTCAAAGTGTATGAAAATGCTTTGATATATGTAATGCTATAATTACATGGTTTAATAGGGAAGTAGTTGCTGCCTACTGAGAGAATATCACTCAACCCATTTTTACTACTTTTGTAGATTTTGGAAATTATGAATTAGTCTATGTTGAAGACCTTGAAGATGATTTCTACTAGATCCGTAGCAGATAGCAGTATGATAGTACTTGATTATTCTATAATAGTTGATGTTTGTATTGTTATCTTTACTAGATGTGGAGCTTATGGACTCAGATAATTATAAGTTGTTTATAATTCGAATTTGTACCACACTATATTAGGTTTCATTAATGCTGTTTCAATTTAGTTATTCTTTCTAGTTTTATTTTGCCTTGTATTTCTTGAGTGAGACTTGAGGAATACATCAGATATCTTATGACTAGCACGTACGGGCAAGAGGCATGACAATTACACTATTTGTAAAAAGGATGCTCTCATGTATGACGATCTTTCTTCTCTTTTGGAGCCATGAAATTCATATAAAGTCAGCATAAGCAAATATAATCCCACATCAAGCTTGAGGAAAAACCAATTCACTTCTTGCTCCAAAAAGAGGGAGTGCAACATCTATGACTTCATTGAAGTTGTTCTCTATATAATCTTTTCTTCGATTGAGGTTAATCACGTGGATTGTTGCCCCATTTGTTTTATGGTTTGGGGTTTTTGGCACCATTGTTTTAGTTGATTGGATATCAGCATGAATCTTGTGCAATGCTGATTGCCATTAGAATGTATTTTACTCATGTTTGTTGCAACAATTGTGTGTACTAATTGAAGTAAACTTTGAGGGACCTCTCAAAGGGAGCACTGTGCAGGGACCAAATTTTTGCTTAACCGGAGTGAGGAGTTAGGTAGGCAAGGGCTCTATTTAGGTTATGTTATTTGATCTTTTGGTACTTCTTTTTGTTTTTGCAACTTTTACCATGTTTTAATACAACTTTTTGTCATGTTTCTAATTCATGCTTAGTTTTTAGTTGTTTTTACATCTTTTTGCCTTTTCCGTTAGTCTATTTAAGGTTCTTCAGTTGTCATGTTTTTTTCTTTATTTGGACTGTGCTCCTTAATCATTAGGTAGTGACATGTTTTGGCTTTAGAGCAGCTTCTGTCTTGAGATTTTCTTGTGGGAGGAAAGCCTATGCGGTTGCTTGGATTAGTGGGTTGTGTTGTGGAAGTTTCGAAGCAAGTGTTGCTAGAAAGCCCTCTTGGTTGTGACAAAACGAATCCTACTGTTTAATTGTGGTGATGGCAGTGATGGCTTCCTTGCACGAGGGAAAGTGAAATTTCTGTAATTTACTTTACTAGCGATCTCTTGTGATGGTTGATAGAAAAAAAATTTGGCTAATTATAATATGCTTTTATTTCACAGTAATTCAACTAGACAGCAATGATTGGTATCAGTTGGTAGGGTTGAAAAATGAACCATACCAGTCGATATTTGTTAGGACCGAAGACAACCTAAGAGGGGGGTGAATTAAGTTATTTAAAAAGCAAATCAAGTTATGGGTATTTTTTTGTTCAATGTGAACTTTATCCTTTTTTCTAGATGATTAATCAATTAAACAATTAATAAGAGAGCAACAACACTTGGGAGAAGAAGAGACACACAATTAAGATTCATAAGATAGTAAATAAAAAGGAAAGAATTGCAAACCAATTTGACTACTAAGCTCCTCTTGAGCTTGAAGATCACTTTATAGAACAAGTTTTTTAAATTGATGAAATACAATCAATGTTTGTGTACAAAGGAAGATTTACTTCCTCTTTGGCCCAAGCTACATTCGGTCAAACTAGAAAATTTTACAATCCCACAAGATAACCCTCACAAAACTACACTAATGATGTATTTTTCTCACACAAGAAGAGCTTACACGTATCTTACACCACAAAGAGTACAAATCTTCATTGTAGAGTGTTTTCTCACTAAAACTACTCTTGATCTTTTGTATTCTCAGTGTGCAAAAGTTACTCTTTTCGATTCTAATCATATGCCTTTTATATGAGACCAAAAAGGTGCTCATTATAACTTCCAATGGATAGAAAGTAGTTGAAGAGTCAACTAGCCGTTGGGAGTGTCGGACGTCTGATACAGTTGATGTTTGCATCCGACAGCAGATAAAGAGTTTGAAAAATCATCTTAATTCCTTCGGATGTCCAGTGCTTCCAATGATTGCGTCCGATAGTAGAAAAAGAGTATTTCAATTCTATCGGACGTCCGGTGATGGAGTTTTTTGTGCGTCCGAAGGCAGACAGAGAGTTTGAAAGATCGTTTTAATTCTTTCGGACGTCCGTTGAGGATGTTCTGCATCCGATAAGATCTGCACAGTTTATCGAACGTTCGATATTGTCTTTGTGAGCATCCGACAGCTTTCGTCTTCCTTTATCTCTTGTTCTTTAAATCAAATTGCTTTAAGGTTGAAAGTATTTCTTAGAAAAGATATTAGTACTATCCATTTGTTTTGTAAACATCAATACAGGGATCAAGATCAATATTCTTCCCCTTTTTGATGATGACAAAACGATAGATAAAAGGAAGGAAAATGAGCAAAAGCTCTCCCTCCCTTGCTCATATCAGAGAAACTCCCTCTTACATATTGCATCTCTTAGCAAAATCCAGAACAACAAAATACTCTCCAATAACTCCACCTTACAAAAACTTCCCCTTACATACAACATCCAATCTATTATCTATTCTCCCCCTTTTTGTTATCATAATATTAGAAAGTCATACAGCATCCATCAGTTAAAATCCATAAAAAAAATCATTAAGAACACCAAAATTCAGCAATGTCAACCAAAAGATCTATCATACAATTTTCAGTGATATCAATCAACATTAGTCCGACAATCGTATCAAAACATCAGACAGATTCATTGGCATAAGAAAACATAAAAAAAAAGTTACAAGAGATCATGTGAAATGCATTCTAATATGAAGCGCAAATGTCCCTAAAGTGCCTAAATTATGATCTTAGATGATCCGGACCTTCTTCTTGCAAGACGAAACTGAGTAGGATCTAATTCATCTTCAGTTTCTTCATCATCTGCCTCACTGTCTTCAGTAGCTGGACTTTTGTCTTTGTCTGATGTTGATGGTTCAAGAGCAGTAGGTTCAGAGGTTGAGGCATTGACCTCAACAGTGAGAGTAGTGGACTCAGGTCATGGCTCCTGTGGATGTTTTCCTCTTGTGGAATAGGAATGGACTCAGTGCGTGGCTCCTTTTGATATGTGTGCTCCTCTTCTTGAGGGATAGGAGGCACAAGTAGATTTTTTTTATCCAGAAAGATAGCTTGTTGCTCAGGTGTCATGGTTATCATTAGATAATCTTTAAGAAAAATGACATATTGTTTGAGTTTCTCAAGTAGGAAAATGACTTCATGATTGGATGAGGTGCGTTGAGTAGATAATTTTTGAGGATGGATGGAAAAGGGTGAAGTGACATGAGACTGTTTGGAAGGTCTAGGAGTAACAGGAGTTTCATGATAACTTTTGGTTCTAGGCTTCAAAACAACTTCCTTATAACACCAGTGGCCATAAAAAAACCTGACACTTTTTCTTTCAAAATAAACTTTAGTAAAAACAGAGGATGAATTCTCTTTTGGAGATACTCTAGTGAAAGGAATTTTGAAATGAGCAAAGATTGGAGTTAAAAACTTTTCATAAGAGAATTTCCTACGGCTATCAGTGCTGAGTTTGAGAAAAAATTTACACATGATAAAGCCAAAATCAATTCTGATTTTCTCAACAATGCAGTAAAATAGATAAAGCTCCATTTTGTTGGCATCAGTCCTATGACCATCAGTGTTCCTACAGGTTTGAAATGATTGTGAAAATGATCAGATTTTGAGGATTGAGATCCTCCAATTTAGAATCAACAAGTGTGCTAAAATGATTTTGAAAGTAGGCCATCAGTTTTTCAACATGAAAATGATGATAAGCAGTTGAAAATTCTTCATATGAGAAAAAGTTAGCAATTTTACTACGATAGGCATCTTCAATTATTGTATTCAACAGCAGATTAACAACATGAGGAGTGAGTAAAATATCTACTGAATTGACACGTGAGATAAGTTCAGTATCAAAGTTGCACTTTCTAAAATTAGCAAAAAACTGATATAGCATGTTAGGGTAGTAAGTATTTGGTAAGGATAGAATATGAGACCACTTTTACAATTCAAAAAGTAGAAGAACAGGTTTTAAGTTAAGCTTACGGAAATCAAATTGAAGGATAGTTCTTTGAGTGATGAAACTTTTTTGCGAAATCCATTCAAATTTGTCCCTGGTAGTATCATCGATGAACTTGGGCAGTGTGGTGGATTGTTGTTCGGTTTGATCAGTGCATTTCCTTTTCTCACTGCATTTCTCAGACGTATGAGTCGATTTTCTTGGTGAAGGCACAACAGTTTCTTCATTTCTGAGCCTAGTTGTGCATCCGGTGCCAGCAGATCCTCCTCTTAAACCAACCATAGTGAAATGTGAAATAATTTGTATGCAGAATGTGGTGAGAATGTATATGAAATAAACTAATTTTGCTATTTAGGCTAAATGAATGCTTGAATCTGTCAAAATAGATGAGTTTGTAGTAACTAGGGTTTCTAATAAAATTTGGGATCGGGTTGAATGGTTGACAGTTAGAAGAGATTGTAGATGCTAATTAATTTGCAAAGGAGCTGTGAGACGATTTGTGGAATCAATTTATAGACATTTGTCTTGAAAAGGCACGAATTTGAATTTTTTGCAGTTGGTGATAAAGGAAGGGGTGCGTCCGAACCAATGGTGTGTTCTGAAGCAAATGAGAGAAAAGTTTCTTAATAATAGGCTCTTTTTGAATGTGGGACAGTCGAACGAAGAAAATTACCCGATACTATCGTTCGATGCAAAATTTTTCTGGAAAATAGTTTAGAACACTGTTGGACGTCCGATAAAGTTTGATCAGAGAAATTTTTGAAATTCTTTTCCAAAATGCCCAACTTTGTTCTCAAAAATATAAACTGATCAAGAGGTAAGGTTTTTGTAAAAATATCAGCAATTTGATCTTTTGAACAGGCATATTGTACACAAATTTCACCTTTTGAACAAGATCAGGAATGAAATGATACTTTATATCTATGTGTTTTATTCTAGAATGTTGAATGGATTCTTTGTTAAATTTATGGCACTTGTGTTATCACAATACATAGGCACACAGTCATACACTAATTCAAAATCATTCAAGGTGCTTTTCATTTATAACAATTGAACACAACATGCACCGGTGGCAATATATTCCACTTCGGCCTTAGACAAGGAGATAGTATTTTGTTTCTTACTAAACCATGATACCGAACAATTACCAAGAAAATGACACGTGCCACTAATACGTTTTCTATCTATACTACACTCACCAAAATTAGCATCCGAAAAATCATATAAGGCAAATTCTTGACACTTAGGATACCAAAAATCATAATTCAA
This sequence comes from Coffea eugenioides, assembly GCF_003713205.1. Classification (NCBI taxonomy): domain Eukaryota; kingdom Viridiplantae; phylum Streptophyta; class Magnoliopsida; order Gentianales; family Rubiaceae; genus Coffea; species Coffea eugenioides. The sequence goes on from NC_040041.1 coordinate 23,122,077, forward strand.
TATTCCCTTTAAATACCTAAAAATTCTTTTAACTGCAATCAAGTGAGATTCTTTAGGGTAAGATTGGAAATGAGCATACAAGCAAACAGTAAACATAATATCGGATCTACTTGCGGTTAAATAAAGTAAACTATCAATCATACCTCTATACTTCTTCTCATCGATTTTCATACCTTTTTCATCTTTGTCAAGTTTGGTAGATGTATACATAGGCATTCCAACTTGTTTTGAATCTTCCATTCCAAATCTTTTGAAAGTTCCTTTTTGTACTTAGTTTGATTGATGAATGTACCTTCTTGCGTTTGAACCACTTGAAACCCAAGGAAGAAATTCAACTTTCCCATCATACTCATTTCAAACTCATTTTGTATAATAGTGAAAAAATCCATGCACAAACACTCATTAGTAGCACTAAAAATTATATCATCTACATATATTTGCACAATTAAAAAATCATTGGAACTTTGTTTAGTGAAAAGAGTGGTATCCACAATACCCCTTTTAAAATCATTCTCAACCAAAAAATCATTTAAACGTTCGTACCAAGCTCTTAGGGCTTGTTTTAACTCATACAAAGCTTTTGAAAGTTTAAATACGTGATTTGGATATGATTCATTTTCAAAACTAGGAGGTTGGTTAACCTAAACTTCTTGATCAATAAATTCATTTAAGAAAATACTTTTAACATCCATTTGAAATAATTTAAAATTCTTGAAATATGCAAATGTCAAAAATATCCTAATTGATTCTAGTCTAGTTACGGGAGTAAATGTTTCATCAAAATCTATTTTTTCTTCTTGAGCATATCCTTTGGCCACAAGTCTGGCCTTATTTCTTACAAATTCACCTTTATCATTCATTTTATTTTTAAAGACCCATTTTGTGCCAATAGTAGGATGATTTTGAAGCCTGTCAACTAGTGTCCAAATTTTGTTTCTTTCAAATTGATTTAGTTCTTCTTACATAGCTAAAATTCAATTTTTATCTTTCAAAACATCAACAACATTTTTAGGCTTAAAATGCAAGACTAAGGCAAAATTATACATTAATTGTTTAGATGAGGAACAGATTATTACCTTCTTCGATGGATCACCAATAATAAATTTTTTGGGATGATTTTGAACAAACTTCCAAATTTTTGAAAGATCCCTAGGTGTACCAACATCCTTGTCATTTTCTTCTAATGCTTCATTCTCTTAAAGATTATCTTCCTTTGAATTTTCTTCTAATGAAGTATTGTTTTGATCATAAATCGCGAGTTTCAACATCTCCTATTCCAATTGTTTTAACCTTCATATCATTTTCAAATGTCAGTTTGCCATTTGATTTTGGTTTGAACTTGATTAATTGTGATGGATCACCGGTTATGTGTCTTGAACATTCATTACTTATGAACTATTTTGATTCCTTAATGGTGTTCACCAAATTCACCTACATAAAAGTTCACGAAATAATATTTGGTACCCTTTAATTTTAGGTCCTCGAGGTTATCATCATGTTTAACTATTCACATGCATTTCATACCTCTTCTTATGTTCTTCGTCACATAGCAATTATTTTTCATGTGATCTTTTTGACAACAAAAACTACACATAACTAAGGAGTCATTTGTATGGACAGGTTTAACAAATCTTACATGTCTTCTCTTATAAATAGTAAATTCATTTGCATTAGAATTTAACTTTTTCTCATGAGTGCCAAAATGAGGTTTTGATCTATTTTCTTGAAAACAGTTTTATTTTTTTGTGTTACAACAACTCATTTAGATTGTCCATTACAAAGAAGAATGGACAATCTAACTCAATGTGTAGATCAGTCTTACCCTTTTTAAAGTAGTCATTTTCAGTTCTTAGCTTTTTGTTTTGTTGAAAGAGATTTGCATTATCCTGAAGAAGAAAACTGATTTTTTTATTTTAATTTCTTATTTTTAGTATAAAATTCTTTCAAATTATCATGCAGTCTTTCAATGAAGGATTCAAGATCATCATCACAAACAAATTGAAAGTTGCAAATTGTTACTTCATCATCACCAATGGTCATGAAAGTCGTTTGAGCAGATTCTTCTTCTTCTTCAATATCGCTATCTGAGTTGCATTCATTCAATATGATTTGAAAGTTATTGAATTTTGATTTTCGTTCAGCTTTTCCTTCTTTTTTCTTCTTCATTGGACACTTACTCATGTAGTATCCGGATTGGTCATATTCATAGTATTTGTCGCCTTACTTTTTATTGGCCTCTTGTTTTCCTTTGTTTCTTGCATTGTTGAATTGATTTGGAAATGAATTGTTAGATTTTCCTTTTCCGAATCTCCTTTTGTTGAGAATTCTCTTGAAACTTTTTATGATGAGAATAAGATCATTGTTGTCAACATCCATATCTTCTCCATCCAAAGAAAGCGAGTCATCTTCATCTTGAGATATTTTTAGAACAATGCTCCTTCTTACCCTTACATCTTCTTCTTCTTGTACCTTAGTTTTAAGTTTCAGTTTATAAGAGATTCAATAGGTATAGAATTCAAATCTTTAGCCTCTTCAATAGCAGTCATCTTACTCTCCCAATCTTTGGACAGAACATTCAAGATTTTTCTGTTTTTCTCTCCTAGGAGTATTCCTTTTCTAGAACCTCTAAATTCTTAATAAAATCATTAAATCTACAATATATTTTATCAATATTTTTATGAAATTCTATCTTAAATGACTCATACTTAGTAACCAAGATAGACTTCTTTTGTTCTCTAACATTTTCACTACCTTCATGAATTTTTCTCAGTTTATCCTGAATTTCCTTAACTGACTTGCAGCTTTTGACCCTAATAGATTCATTTGAGTCTAAAGTACTATATAACACATTCATTGCTTTTGTATTTAAGATGAGGTGAGATCTATCATCACCAGTCAATTCATTTCTAATTTTTGATCTAGATCTATGAGTATTTTCATCTATTATAGAGGCATCATATGGACCTTCATTAACAATAAATTACAATTCAATATCAATCGATTGCAAGAAGATAATCATTCTTTCCTTCCAACTCATATAATTCGACCCATTAAACATTGGAGGTCTAGTGACCGATTGTCCTTCAAAAAATATGACATTGTTGGTTGTTATTTTTACTCCTAAACTGCTTGACCTTAATCTCTAGGAGACCAAACTCTGATACCAATTGTTAGGATCGAAAACAACCTAAGAAGGGGTGAATTAGGTTATTTAAAAGGCTAATCAAGTTATGGGTACTTTTTTGTTCAATGTGAAATTACCCTCTTTTCTAGATGATCATTCAATGAAACAATTAATAAGAGAGTAACAACACTTGGAAGAAGAAGAGATACACAATTAAATTCACAAGATAATAAATAAAAAGGGAAGAATTGCAAACCAATTTGACTACCTGTGAGAACTCGAGAAAATCAGGTGTGTGCTTTGCATTTATTTTATTTTATTTACCTTGATATTGGAAATATTACATATAACGAATAAGTGGTTAAATTAAATGTCCAATTGAATTTCTATGAAATCGAGAATTAGAAATATCCTAGATTGGTGTAGAAAAATTTTTATGAATCAAATAAACATATGGTATGTATATTGTAAATTGTGTCATTTGCATATATTACTAGACACGTAGCATATATTATACAGTTGAATAAATTATATGTTTAGTTGATTTTCCTTTAAAATCGAATGTATGAAAATCTCCTAGATTAATGTACGAGAATTTTGTAAGAGTATATAAATTAGAACAAATGAAGTTTGGAGTCAATGCATGAAATAATAAAACCGTAGCCCCTTAGTGAGCAAATAAGTTAATACCAATGACCTAACTAACCCTGAATCTTGGTTAAACTACTATGCAACCTAAGGAAGCCATCTTCTGGAAGACAACCGAGAGGAAACAAAGAGAAAGAAATTTCTAGTTGGGCGGTGACCGAGAGGAAAGAAACACAAGGCAACTTTCTTTCTTTCTTGGGTTAACAACAAAAAAACCCCCTGTGGTATAGTTATAATGCAAAAAAGTCCCCTGTGATTTCATATCATACGCATCGATACCCCATGGTTTGAATTATTGTGAAAAGTCGACGAAAATCGTTAAAACAGACGGAGCTGAGTGAAAAGACAAAATTACCCTTTTGATATAAGCGACAATTGCAAAATAAATCCGTTGTTGAATAAAATACCAACTCTTTATGCCTTTCGTCCATTATACTCACAGAATACCCAAGGTGCCTTAAATAGAAATTTATTTATCGGATAAAATAAATTTAAACCCATTGTTGAATAAAAGACCAGCTCTTTATGACTTTCGTCCATTATACTCACAGAGTACCCATTTTCTTTAAATACTAATTTATTTTTCGGATAACATAAAAATAAACCCGTTGTTGAATAAAAGAGCCCCACTTTTCAACAAAGAAAAGAAAAGAAAAGAAAATGCACATCTTTGTAATTTTTAGAAATACTAATTTCTATAGTTGCGACAACAAAAAAAATTACAGACAAAATACTAAAACAAAGATGTACAATTTCTTTTCTTTTCTTTTCTTTGTTGAAAAGTGGGGCTCTTTTATTCAACAACGGGTTTATTTTTATGTTATCCGAAAAATAAATTAGTATTTAAAGAAAATGGGTACTCTGTGAGTATAATGGACGAAAGTCATAAAGAGCTGGTCTTTTATTCAACAATGGGTTTAAATTTATTTTATCCGATAAATAAATTTCAATTTAAGGCACTTGGGTATTCTGTGAGCATAATGGACGAAATGCATAAAGAGCTGGTCTTTTATTCAACAACGGATTTATTTTGCAATTGTCGCTTATATCAAAAGGGTAATTTTGTCTTTTCACTCAGCTCCGTCTGTTTTAACGATTTCCGTCGACTTTTCACAATAATTCAAACCATGGGGTATCGATGCGTATGATATGAAACCACAGGGGACTTTTTTGCATGATAGCTATACCACAGGGGGCTTTTTTGTTGTTAACCCTTCTTTCTTTCCAAAAACGGAATCGAGGGGATGGAACTAAGAGTGAGGGAGAGAAAATTTGGTTAGCTTTATCATCTGCTGATCATAATCAAGAAGAGAAAGGCAAGGAAAACAGGAGGGATAGCTGGTGCAGACCTTGAGGAAACAAAGCTGGGAAAATCTAGTCAGTCTGCAATTTTTAACTCTTAAAGGAAAGAGGTAAATTCTCTGTGATCAATACTTATTGATTGAGTATAAATGAATATATATAGATATATACAGGCTACAAGATAAGTTTTAGCAGAGGAAATGAGCTTCGATTGAAGAAAAATTCTGGTTTGAGATTAAAATGATTATTTGACTGAAGTTGTTGCAACCAGGAGTTAATTACATGAATTTCAGCTCATTAGCAGTGTAAAAATGGAAAATATAATATAATAAAAGCATGTAATATGGTTATCTCAGGTATTATAAGAAGTTTAGTTGAAGAAATTTGGGAAAAGTTGGAAATTGGGAGGACCGATGGAAGATCCTTGCTGGAAATTTTCCAGTTTCATCCGAGTAGGGGGGGGGAATGGAAAAGTTTCAGCTGTCTTTGGTGAATAATGACTCTAAAATTCTGTGTTAATCTGTAATATGTTGTATAACATCTTGATTTCATCATGCATGAGAGGTTTGAGCATAAAATGGAGGGATCTAGTAGAAGAAACTCGTCTTTAGGCATTACTTGCTGCAACGAACCAGCTTTATGGCCGAGAGAGGATATAAATCTTGGTTCACCTTTTCTCTTGGATTTTTGGCTATCAATTTCTATGTTTTGTTTAAGATGGTCTGTAGTTGAATGATCATCCCCTGCATGTCTAGTTGGAGCATGAAACTGAAAAGAAAATTATGAGAAAACACCACATGTTAAACTGCTATACTGCTGCAAATTGTAATTAGTTGATGACAGATTGTTGTGCGTAGCTTTTGGGTTGAATAATTTGTTGAAACTAGATGCTATTTGCCTTGGTATATGCTGGATTGAATGTGCTTTAAATATTTAGAGCTTTAAGCAAGTGAAAGAATAGAGTTTTCGTCGAAAGCTTGAAGTAACGTTACTAGTTTTGGTTGCTGACCGAGAAAATGAAACAGATTGTGCTTCTGACCGTCCCTTTTTGGCCATGAAAATGTGATAACTGGATGTCGATGCCTTCAGAAGAAATGTAGGTCTATGTTCTAGCTTCGAAACGCTATAAAATTTGCCTCAATCTGATAAGCGTAGCTCCAGTTGTGATCAAAACATCAGAGGGTGGCAAAGCGGCCTTTCTTGTTGCTTTCCTTTTGTTCCCGGATGCACTTTGCTTTGATAATGGCCGTGAGGAACCAACTTTGAACCAGAATTTCCTCTAATTTCCAAATTTGTAAGCTTTCATAAATGATAGCTATGGTTACCCTGAGATTTAATGGCTATATACAGCTCCACAAGTAGAGTCAAACTAAAGCAAATGAGGGAAAAACTCATGATAATTATGTACCTAAATTGGCTTCTAATTACTTAATATTGTCTTCACAAATATTTTAAAGACTATAAAATTTGAGGGACTGTTGTAGTGGAATAAAATTTAACTTACAAATAACCTAGAGTTTAATTAATTGAAAAGGGGACCAATGAAGTACTCCTAAACCGTAATCTTAGAATCTTGAGTGGAAAATGATTTAATCCTAAAATAAATATCTTATAAATTATTAACTTGGGAAAACATGTATAATTCTTGGTTAAAACAATAAAGTCAATGAGTTTCAAAATAAAATGATAAATGAATATTGAATATATTATATTTGTACTTTAAGGTCAAACTAGAATCTGTTTTAGCCTAGACGGAAGAAATGAAATGTTTGCTTGTCTTAATCCTTGCACATTAGATTGGAAATGAGTTAATCTTAGATCAAGTGTTTTATATGATATTAAAATTTGGTGTATATGTACATTAACCTTGTTTTAAAGCTACCAAACTTAATAATCTTGAAGACAAACGTAAGGAAGGTTGCTAGATTTTGGTGATTCGTTTTATAAGCTTAGGAACTTGGGTTTTAGTTACTTAAACCTTAAATTATGTAAGATGAGTGGTTGTATATAAAATGAATATTCACTTTAGAATTATTAACTTGTACCAGGAAGTAGCCGTGAACCAGGAAACCAACTCGAGACTTGAGAGTAGTCATTTGAATCTTTGGTGAGTGTTTTTCGAATTTATGTGTTAAACTGCTTATGTGTACCTAAGTGCAATTATATAGAAAATGTGCTTATTATGAAATATTGCTAAGTGATTCATTGTGAAGTGTTTTCAATTGTCCCTCGCCTTCTAAGTCGAGGGTGTACTTTATCGCACTCGACTTAGTTGAGGTTGAAGGTTGATAATTGATCAAGTGATATTGTAAGTGTGCATGATTGAAAGCCATGTGTGTAACTTATCACACTGGCTGAACTGGGCCCCAAAACCCTCTGTTCAACGGACTATTCGAGCCAACAGAGGGCTTGGTCGGGTAGGACGGTAGCTTTGGATAAGTGTTTCGGTATACTTGAGTATTACCATGGAGTAGCAGATTACTGATATTGATATGGCCATCCAAGTGAGGGAACTGTTTATTATTTTGGAGGTTATAAGGAGGAGTTCGGTGGAGTGTGTAGTGCATTGAAGTGGCTCTAATACGAGCACCGTATCCTTTTAAAAGTAATTGTTTGGTGATGTGCTTCCTCAATTGCTTAATGAAAGTGATTGTACAGTGAAATGTGCACTATTCGCTTAATTGTACTGATTTAAGTGCTTATTGATTGTTGCTTGCATGGAAACCTCACGGGCGTAAGCTCACCCTTTTAGCTTTATTTTCCTTACAGGAGTTGGAGATTGAAAAGTGATTGGATGGAATTGGAAAGTTATTTTGGGGAATTCCATCACTATATGTATATATTGGAGTCACGTTTTCTTTTGTATTTTAAGATGGTTGAATCTTCTGTTTTGAGTTGATGTAATATTAAGAATGGATGTTTAGAACGAGTATTTTATTTCTTTTAGTGGACAAATCTATGTTTCAAGCTGATTCGAGTGGTACTTAAGAGTGAATGTTCAGTTGTTCAATGATAATGTTATCTCTGAAGTTCATGTAAGTGATTGAGTCCTGGCCAGAGTCAGACAGGCGATCCGCTAACTTCTAAGATATGCCTAGGAGAAGGTGGGGTCGTCACAGGTGGTATCAGAGCTCTTGGAGAGGGTTCTCGGATTGTGGGGAATGGCCTGTTTGTGACGCCCCACTTCTCCCAAGGGCGAACTCAAGGGTATCCGCGGAACGCCTGCCCAACTCTCGCCAGGACTCGAAACAAATCCAATTCAAACTTAGTCTAATACTAACAATAAAAGTCGGAATAAAGGTACGAAGTCATTTCCATACATAAATATCTAGTCTTACATCACAATTTAAAATTTACAATCACTTTTCCCAAAATACACAACATCAAAAAGTGTCTAGTTGATTACAATTAAAACACTAATACAAAAGTGCCTCAAGTCGGCATTTGCTTAACTCCTTCCAGTCGGGTTCCTGTTAAGGAAAACAAACTAATGGGATGAGCCAATACTCAGTGAGGCCAAGAAACACACATGCAAACACATAATCCAAGTAGCAACAACAATTACATTGTATGTAAAGCTATCAAGTTCGACTAATTCACATTTCTAATAGGAAAATAAACGAAAACAATTCAAGGATACTGTAACTCTCAGGAGCTAAATTCCACGTAGTCGTGTCCAAGTCTTGATCACATCTCATGTTGACACTCCGTCAACCACATAAGTATCAAATCCGTAGATACACCACTTTTTTTCGAATCCCGTCACCGTTACACCCCCTTACCGGGCTCATCAAAATTTTGATAATACTCGAGTATATCATGGCAATACTGCGCGAGTAATGCCGAGCAAGATCTCTCCAATAGATCAGACTCTACGAATATCTCATGGTTTGCTAAGCTTATCGACCAAGCCCATGCTGGCTCGATTCGCAAAGTTAGCCAACGAGTTTGGGCGTCCCCTGAATACGAATACGAATACGAATATAAGTCGATGAGCAACGCTCAAATCGACGATTCCAAATACGAATCACATCCACATTATTATGTACAAGTCGAATATGAATTCACATAGCAAAATACGAATATAATTTCGTTCGAAAGAGAACGAGTGCGGTAAAGTATACACTCGTATCAAAATTTCAAATTCGCGTAACGGATAAGAAACAATTAACCATTTAGCAATAAATATACGCACTTGACACTCACCAATCAAAACAAGGGAGTAAGTGCGTAAACGAGCCTTTAGGTGTTCCCCTCGAGATCCTCTTGAAGGTCTCCTTGAGCACCTGAGCAAATTGTAATTGTCTATTACACACTATCGCTTAAAACCCCTAATTATCGAGGAAGATTGCACACTTGTACAATCTAAGAAAATTTCACGAAAATGAGCCATAATTACTCGTAAATCGAGGCTCAAAAATGGGATTTTAAAAAACAAGCGAAATATGATTTTCATCTTTGAAATCAAGTGTAAAACGGTCTAGCAATATTGAAGGAAAATAGAGGATTCGCAACCCTCAATTTCCTTTAAGTTCGGAAATATCAGATTTGTCACCTATATTTTGAAAAATCGTATCTCATTCTCTACAAGTCCAAAATTGGAAAACTTGGTACCGTTGGAAACCTCTTAGAAAGTACTAAAAGTTCTTAGAAGACACTTTTCCATGATTCCAAGTGGAAGATATCCAAAATTTGGCTCAAAGTTGCTGCTCTGGGGCATTGAAGACAGGTTTAGGTTGGTTTTTGGCCAACTTTGAAAATTCGGAAAAATTCATTTGATCCGAACTAACCTCTGAAATTTGGAACACTATTAGATTTACAATCCAAGTTTAAAAAAAAACAAACGGAACAAGATTCGGAGTTTTGAGCACCAAGATATGGTAGCTCAAAGTTACTAAAATTTCCTTGTTAATCAAGGGTTTTCCAAACTCAAATCATGAACTTTGGAAGTTTAGTTGAGCAGCGAAACGGAGTCGGAATGGCCCCAAATTTAGCAGTATAATACTACCATATAGGGACTATTCGTCTGCCAATTTTCATAGAAAAATATGTATGGAAAGTTGGTTAATGAAACCACTAAAGTCCCAAGAAGTTCCTCGGCAAATCTGCCTTGGACTTCTGTTTTTCCGTTTTCAAAACTTTTGGCCAATAAAACACCTCAAACACGGTTCATTCTTGTAGGTAATGTCTAAAATATATCCAAGGTACATTTGATAGGTGATTTACACTAAGAAGCTTCGGATATCAAGTCCCAAATCAGTGTTAGTTTCAAATCTGTCCAAATGCATGGTATTCCTTCACAAGACCAGATTCGAATTTTGATCATAAATCACTCAATTCAACTCGGAATTGAGTGTGGTTGGTGGTTTTGGAAAATATATTCATAAGGCTACATTTTCTCAGAAGAAACCATTTTCAAAATCTGTCCATAACCAGCACATACGTGAGCATCAATTCGCAGTTCATAATCTGCCTCCCAGTGACAAACGAAACAGGACAGCAATTTTCAAACGAATGGTTTGGCTCACTCGAGTGGAAACAGAATGTGTATTTTATACTAAATGAAAGCTGGGAATGTCTAGTTTCCAGTGCCGCAAACAGAACTCGATTCTGACATCGAAGCGATGAGTTATTGCCGAAACAATGTGACTGCCTGGGCAGTGACGGGAATCATTTTCCAGTTTTCTAAACTTTGGAAATCACTTCATTTAACCAACCAATTCATGTTATTTTTCCATAAAAATTTTTACACAATCAATATAACATGTAAACAACATAAACAAGCCATTAGATCCTCAAAGTTTCACACCAAAGTGCTCGAACAAAGCAGGGGCAAAATGGTCACTTTTGGTCATTGCACCATCCTTGAGTTTCTATCAACAACCCAACATTAATCCACTTGTTTAAGCACTAAATAAACATTATTACCATCAAAACATCACAAATCAGTCCATATATCCAAGGTGGGAGTTCATAGAGCCCACACAACCAAATTTTTCTCAAAATAATGCAACCCACTAACATGCATGAGTATATATGAGCACTAGAACTTCCATAAACCAAGTTTTCAAGGTTTGATCGTTACCTACTTCACTTGGTGTGCAAAACAGAAATTTTCGGTCCTCTCCTTGGCCAAGAAAACCATGAAAAGCAAGCTCTTTTCCTAGCTTAGGTGATGCTCCAAGTTGTTGTGAGCTTGTGTGCAAAATTTGAGGTGAAATGGATGAAAGATTGGAAGTGAAATGAAATGAAGCTTTGTTCTTTTCCTTGCTAAGAGTTGCAGCCGACCATGGAGTGAAGAAAAAGGAGAAAAGGATGATCAAAAGAGGCTTCCTAGAGAAGCTTGGTAGTTAGTGGACTTGTGCACAAAAGTCAACTCTCACTAGCGCGCGTACGCGCGCGTTTTGTGCTCGATTTCTCTCGTGTTTGTTTCACTTGTGCATTAAACCTTTAATGCACTTGTATTCATATTAATATTATTCACTCTTAATTGTCCCAAAATAAGGGTCTAAAGTCCCTCGATTAAATCGCGCGTGTGAAACCCGCATTTCCAAATTAAGCGTTATAAATCGAAACTTCCAAGAATTTCTTATAACGATAGTACTAATAACTATCACTTGAGTACTTAAACATAAAATTACCTATTTTAGGACCATTGTGTAAGTCTCCAATTTTTCAAACTTATTGTACTCTCAATCGGTTAAAATTTTCAAACACGTTTTCACTATTTTCACTAAACGAGCTTCCAAAATTAATTTTTGAAACTAGTCACTTTAAAAATATAATGAAGCTATAATTCCATGTATTTTGGTCTAAATAGGTTAGAAAACAATATTCAGAGTAAATGGACAATTAAATATTTAAATAAGTTCGAAATGGAATTTAAAATAATAAATTTTGCGAGTTCTCACATGGGTCGAGTTTTAACTTCTCAAATCTCAAATTAACTTTTCTTAATCTACTATTGATCATTCTTACTTCTCCAAAATTAATACACTCTCGATTCAAATATAGTTTCGAAAAACGTGTACTCGTTGTTCCGTACTAAACGAGTTTTCGAAAAGTAAATTTTCTAACAAAATGCTTTAAAACATAAGAGAGGCGTTTTTCCATATAAATGAATTTTAAATAGTCGAATGAAATAATTCGGAGAAAATGAGTGAATAACTATTTAAATAAACCAGTAATATATGACGAAAATAAGAAAATTTTCGGATCCTCACAACCTCCCCTCCTTAAAAGAATTTCGTCCTCGAAATTCACGCTTAGGATAACCTCATACCCCTTAATAGTCACGCCTATCGGATCAATCAGTAACTTACAATTGCTAACCCATCTCTCAAAATTTCTATCCACCTAAATTGTAATCAAACTTTGATTCTATTTTACGAATCTAGGATTTTGTAAAAGTGTGAATTGTACTAGGGTCACTTAGAACCTTAGAGAGACAATGAAAAGCAAGATTCATACCTTCAATGACTGTAGCAGAATTGAAAACCTGTTGATAGCCTAATGCATAAACCCTAATTGGTGCTTTAGATCGACTTCCTCCAGCACTAGACTGCTTAGCGGCCGACTTTTCAAGCCTTTGGGTACTACCTCATTCTTTTGGTACGGTTGGGCATTTCGATATCTGGTGCTCGGTACGACCACAATACAAGCACCTCCCTTGTTTTCGAAAACAATCACTCTCTGTATGGTTGAACTTGCCACAATAACCACAAACAACTTGGGGAGCCACAGATTGACCATTTGAAGGTATCCCCTCGATTGACCTCATCCATTGTGATCTCCTCTTGATTGAGTCCGTTTTGGCGTGCTAGATATCTCCACTCCACCCGTTCCTTTTCCCTTTTTAAAAGGTGGGGCACTCTTATCTGCCTGTCCCGAAGGGTTACTAGAAGTACCCCTTTTCTTAGCATGAAATTCTCTAACTTGCAACCTTGCACTCTCGACTCTTTGCGCTTTTTCTAAGACTTCAGTGAACGTTGAAATTTGGGCTGCTACTAATCCCTCCTGAATCTCCACATTAAGTCCTTATACAAAGCGCCTTATCCTCTTTCGTTCATTAGTCACCAATTCTGGAGCATATTTAGAAAGTTTAGTAAATTTCCCTTCATATTCGACTACACTAGAAGTTCCTTGCCTCAACTTTATGAATTCATCTTCCCTTTTCTCTTGAACCAAGGGTGGGAGAAATTTCTCATTAAATTCTCTCGTGAAATTTTTCCAAGTCCAAGGGGTCTGCGCTCTTTACCACTTCCCCCTTATCAAGTCCCACCAGGCACGTGCCACTCCCTCAAATTGGAAAGCAGCAAAATTTACTCGCCTATCTTCGGTAAAGTCTAAGGCAGCGAATATATTAGTCATTCTCTCTAACCAGTTCTCAGTTGCCTCGGGGTCAGGTTCTCCAGTGAATTTAGGTGGGGTAAACTTCAAGAACCTCTCCAAAACCCTATCTTCTCCTCTATCCTGGCCCCCGGGCTGGTTAAGCGGTCCAGGACCTTGTCTATCAGCTAAACGTTTTAGAATATCGGTCATCCTATTGATGGCAGTAGCCACTTGATTACCCTCAATATTTTCTTGTCCCTGGGTCGGTCCATCTGCCGATCCCTAGTCATCACCATGAGGTTGGGCCTGTCTAGTCCTTCGCCCACGGCCTCGACTATGGCCTCGACCACCCCTTCGTCCGTCCATTATCCTAGATGTGTCTAGTGCAAGGAATAAATCAATTACGAGGAAAAATTCTTGAAACAAGAACCAATCTCGAAAACATCGAAAACAACAATAATTTACATTCATTAACACTTCAGGTTCATACAATTAGCATGTCAAGGGGAAGATAAAAAAAAAAAATATATAGCACATAGGTACCACAAAATACTTTTAGTCACAGAAGACTAAAGTGAAAGCAAGTGCCTCAAAAGTAGGCCACACAGTCATGCAAAATAAAATGGCCTCAGCACTTGGCATCACCCCCAACTAAATCAATCCTGTGTAACACTAATAGGTCTGATCTTCTCGTTCATTTCCGACTCATATCAAGCATTAGGATTCTATTAAGTTACATAGGACCATCCATCAATCTTTCTCTACTTCTCTCTCTTAATTATTGTGCCATCTTAGCCAAATGACTATTGGTTTCCTGTAACTATTCACGTGAAATATCGATTTGTTCCTTTCCCTGCAAATGGAGATCTCAAGTCCTTAGCATTGTCCTCAACTCTTAAGCATTCAAGTACAAGAATCCGAAATAAGATAATTCACATCTCGAGCTGGCCAGTCCCAAGAGTAAATCACCATATTTGAGATTCCAACCCAACATACATATCTAGTCCTCCCCAAGTATTACGATAAAAGATTTATACTTATCATATTCATGATTCACAACTTATACTCTAGAAGAGTACTTAATCCTTTACTCATTCACATAATAAGGACCATAATACCACTGGGCCCAATCTCACCCCGCACACAGACTACGCGAAACGGCTGTGATTTTCATCCTTACAAGCGATCACTTACTTTCAAACCAGTACCACAGTCCGGTATCCTAAACCTTTAAGCCTAGAATACACTACAAAGATCTGAAATTTAAGCTCTGATACCAACTGTGATGCCCCACTTCTCCCAAGGGCGAACCCAAGGGTATCCGTGGAACGCCTGCCCAACTCTCGCTAGGACTCGAAACAAATCCAATTCAAACTTAGTCTAATACTAACAATAAAAGTCGGAATAAAGGTACGAAGTCATTTCCATACATAAATATCTAGTCTTACATCACAATTTCAAATTTCAATCTCCAAAAATACACAACATCCAAAAGTGTCTAGTCGATTACAATTAAAACACTAATACAAAAGTGCCTCAAGTCGGCATTTGCTTAACTACTTCCAATCGGGTTCCTGTTAAGGAAAACAAACTAATGGTATGAGCCAATACTCAGTGAGGCCAAGAAACACACATGCAAACACATAATCCAAGTAGCAACAACAATTACATTGTATGTAAAGCTATCAAGTTCGAATAATTCACATTTCAAATAGGAAAATAAACGAAAATAATTCAAGGATACTGTAACTCTCAGAAGCTAAATTCCACGTAGTCGTGTCCAAGTCTTGATCACATCTCATGTTGACACTCCGTCAACCACATAAGTATCAAATCCGTAGATACACCACTTTTCTTCGTATCCCGTCACCGTTACACCCCTTTACCGGGCCCGCTCATCAAAATTTTGATAATACTCGAGTATATCATGGCAATACTGCGCGAGTAATGCCGAGCAAGATCTCTCCAATAGATCAGACTCTACGAATATCTCATGGTTTGCTAAGCTTATCGACCAAACCTGTGACAGCCCCACCTTCCCCTAAGGCGAACCAAAGAGGTTAGCGGACTGCCTGCCCAGCTCTCGCCAGGACTAACGGTGCAGTATAAAGCGATCTATCACGTTTGAAACTTATAATGCGCGCAACAAGGCAAAAGGGCAAAATATCCCAAAATAAAAGAAACGAACTCCAGAGTCGGCCATGAATAGTAACCGACCCGTCCGAAACCCAACCAAGCATCGAAAACATATACAACATAACATTAGCCATTTACAAGCCACAACGGCAAGCCAAAACCATTCACTAAGGAAGTACACATTCGATTTGCCTATCAAAAGGAAATGAATCCCGTGATACATTAGGGTTTCACTTCAAGAGCTATACAAAAGACATTTACAAGCTCAGTATGGCAATTGACTATCCAGTCCATTTTCAAAAGCAATTATATTCCTGTAAGGAAAACAAATAACACGGAATGAGCCAAAGCCCAGTGGTATACCACCCAATAAGCAATCAAAGTCATATAAGAATGAACTTTCATTTAAAGTGCACAAATAAGCAATGAAGTAAAACGGTAAAAGGATACGGTCGGCTCTCAAGAGCCCGTTTCCACGCTTGAAATCTTGAACCAACCTCATTGACTCTCCGTCAATGTTATAAAACCAAACCGTAGACAACTCTTTACATCCATTCCTTCCACCCATCATACCCCAACCGGGCCCGCACTCCATTTCAGTAGCTTTTGGTAATACTCGAGTTTACCGGAACCAAGGGTCTCATTACCACAAGGTTCCCCAGTACAGTCCCCGTGGCAATTCAATCTTCACGACCAAGCCCTCGCTGGCTCGATCCAATTGACTACCAAACGGGGTTGAGCTCAGTAATGCATTATGGCCGTTGGACATCGTCCAAACGACATCAATTCAGTTTCCATGAAATGGAATTCACTAACCAATATATCAAGTTCAGTAATGCAATAAGACGGTAACCAATCAATGACAATATCAAAGGAGGTGAGGGCGGTCAAGTACACCCTCACCTTGATCAATTTCAATATCCAAGTAAGCCATTAAGGCATCACATAACATTTAACAAGCCACATAGTAATCCATCAAGTGAGTAGTATACTCACCAAGCAAGTAAGTGGTATTTCATGTACCACGATCACCAAGCCGTCGAGCACTACCTTCAAGCCCTAGAACATGGAACACATACAATGAGACTCGAGAACGAGTCACCAAACAATGCTAAACACAACCCCAATAGGGTTTCACATGCATAAGTAGGCATGATAGCAAACCAGAAATTAAGATATGGCCTTAACTTAAGCCTCGATAGAAAAACCGTGTTTGATCTTATAATGCGGTAATGGCACAACTCTCACTACAATTATCGGTTGGGGGTGTTAGACCCACCGATTCGAAGCTATGAAACAGGGCTACAACAATGTAGAAGGGCACTCAATCCAGTTCCTAGCTTAACTAGGTCAAAATTGCAAAATACTAAACCAGAAATACCAAAACAGGTTTGCAAATCACCAAAAACTGTAATCAGTATATCTCTGTCCATACAAGTCCAATTGCCGAAATTCCAAAGGCATAAGTTAGCTAAGTCATCCAGCTACATTTCATCAGAAGACACCAACTCCAAAATTCAAACCAATTCCAGTCAAAATAGCCAATTACTATCGCAGTTTTCGCATTCTGTCCAAAGCAGAACAGCTACAGTAATTTCGTCATATCTCACTCCACACTAATCCAAATAACCTGAAATTTTGCAGGCACATCAAACTCACCAATACCTACAACTTTCATGTTTTGAGAAAAGTCAAATTCGGCCTCTAACCCTATGATCAAAAACCGGACAGAATTGGGGAATTAAGAACCCTAACTTTTCCATTTTCACACCAAATCCAAAATTGGTTGCATTTATCCACATTTCACATCCACTAGAGCCATTATAGTCCATTGCCAATCATCACAAACAACCACACCATCATAATCCAATGAAACCAGAAAAATCATCATAAAATGGAAAACTTCACCAAATCAATTCCAACCAAGATAAAAACCAGAAATTTCAGCACTCTTATCACTAGTAAGCACAACATAAGCATCATTAGGTGTAGTAGGGTGTTTCAAGCTTCACTTACCAAGAACCAAGAGAGAGAGGGATGTTGAACACCTTAGTCCTTCAAACAAAGTTCACCAAACAACTAACTAGCACTAGAAGGAAAGTTTTTATGGAGTAGAACTAACTTAAGCACTTGATTTGGTGGATTTTGGATCAATTGGAAGCTTGAAAAATGATGAAGTTCTTCTCCTTCTTGAGCTTGGGATGGCCGGCCAACACAAGGTAAGAAATGGTGAATTTTTATGATTTTTTTGAGATATTTAACCTTTGGTCAAGAAAGTCAAAATTGGGAATAGTAATTCTTAAAAAACTTCCAATGAGGAGGTGACACTTGTCACCTCCATAAATGCATTCTTATCTTTCTTTCCTCTCTCACATCAATCACTTCACACATTCTACTTATCACTTAACACCCGATAAATTTTAAACAGTATCCGAAACTTAACCTTATTGGCCGAATTTTTCCGAACTTTTCGCACTAGTGGGTCCCACGTCCACTATTTACTCTTAATTTTCTAAAAATTCTCCAATGCTAGAAAAATCATCTTAAAACTATAATTGCTCATAAAATCCACTAAGAAAATATTTCTAAGCCAGAAAATGCAGAAAACATGCAATTCAGGGGAAATAAACCCTAGGATAATAATTAGGGTTTTATGGGTTCTCACAAAACCCATGCTGGCTCGATTCGAAAAGTTAGCTAACGAGTTGGGCGTCCCCCGAATACGAATACGAATACGAATATAAGTCGATGAGCAACGATCAAATCGACGATTCCAAATAGGAATCACAAATACGAATCACATCCACATTATTATGTACAAGTCGAATATGAATTCACATAGCAAAATACGAATATAATTTCGTTCGAAAGAGAACGAGTGTGGTAAAGTACACACTCGTATCAAAATTTCAAATTCGCGTAACGGATAAGAAACAGTTAACCATTTAGCAATAAATACATGCACTTGACACTCACCAATCAAAACAAGGGAGTAAGTGCGTAAACGAGCCTTTAGGTGTTCCCCTCGAGATCCTCTTGAAGGTCTCCTTGAGCACCTGAGAAAATAGTAATTGTCTATTACACACTATCGCTTAAAACCCCTAATTATCGAGGAAGATTGCACACTTGTACAATCTAAGAAAATTTCACGAAAATGAGCCTTAATTACTCGTAAATCGAGGCTCAAAAATGGGATTTTAAAACACAAGCGAAATCTGATTTTCATCTTTAAAATCAAGTGTAAAACGGTCTAGCAATATTGAAGGAAAATAGAGGATTCGCAACCCTCAATTTCCTTTAAGTTCGAAAATTTCAGATTTGTCAACCATATTTTGAAAAATCGTATCTCATTCCATACAAGTCCAAAATTGGAAAACTTGATACTATTGGAAACCTCTTAGAAAGTACTAAAAGTTCTTAGAAGACACTTTTCCATGATTCCAGTTGGAAGATATCCAAAATTTGGCTCAAAGTTGCTGCTCTGGGGCATTGAAGACAGGTTTAGGTTGGTTTTTGGCCAACTTTGAAAATTCAGAAAAATTCATTTGATCCGAACTAACCTCTGAAATTTGGAACACTATTAGATTTACAATCCAAGTTTAAAAAAAAACAAACGGAACAAGATTCGGAGTTTTGAGCACCAAGATATGGTAGCTCAAAGTTACTAAAATTTCCTTGTTAAACAAGGGTTTTCCAAACTCAAATCATGAACTTTGGAAGTTTAGTTGAGCAGCGAAACGGAGTTGGAATGGCACCAAATTTAGCAGTATAATACTACCATATAGGGACTATTCCTCTGCCAATTTTCATAGAAAAATATGTATGGAAAGTTGGTTAATGAAACCACTAAAGTCCCAAGAAGTTCCTCGGCAAATCTGCCTTGGACCTCCGTTTTTCCGTTTTCAAAATGTTTGGCCAATAAAACACCTCAAACACGGTTCATTCCAGTAGGTAATGTCTAAAATATGTCCAAGGTACATTTGGTAGGTGATTTACACTAAGAAGCTTCGGATATCAAGTCCCAAATCAGTGTTAGTTTCAAATCTGTCCAAATGCATGGTATTCCTTCACAAGACCAGATTCGAATTTTGATCATAAATCACTCAATTCAACTCGGAATTGATCGTGGTTGGTGGCTTTGGAAAATAGATTCATAAGGCTACATTTTCCCAGAAGAAACCATTTTCAAAATCTGTCCATAACCAGCTCATACGTGAGCATCAATTCGCAGTTCATAATCTGCCTCCCAGTGACAAACGAAACAGGACAGCAATTTTCAAACGAATGGTTTGGCTCACTGGAGTGGAACCAGAACGTGTATTTTATACACTCGAGTGGAACCAGAACGTGAATTTTATACTAAATGAAAGCTGGGAATGTCTAGTTTCCAGTGCTGCAAACAGCACTCGATTCCGACATCGAAGCGATGAGTTATAGCCGAAACAATGTGACTGCCTGGGCAGTGACGGGAATCATTTTTCAGTTTTCTAAACTTTGGAAATCACTTCATTTAACCAACCAATTCATGTTATTTTTCCATGAAAATTTTTACACAATCAATATAACATGTAAACAACATAAACAAGCCATTAGATCCTCAAAATTTCACACCAAAGTGCTCGAACAAAGCAGGGGCAAAATGGTCACTTTTGGTCATTACACCATCCTTGAGTTTCTATCAACAACCCAACATTAATCCACTAGTTTAAGCACTAAATAAACATTATTACCATCAAAACATCACAAATCAGTCCATATATCCAAGGTGGGAGTTCATAGAGCCCACACAACCAAATTTTCCTCAAAATAATGCAACCCACTAACATGCATGAGTATATATGAGCACTAGAACTTCCATAAACCAAGTTTTCAAGGTTTGATCGTTACCTACTTCACTTGGTGTGCAAAACAGAAATTTTCGGTCCTCTCCTTGGCCAAGAAAACCGTGAAAAGCAAGCTCTTTTCCTAGCTTAGGTGATGCTCCAAGTTGTTGTGAGCTTGTGTGCAAAATTTGAGGTGAAATGGATGAAAGATTGGAAGTGAAATGAAATGAAGCTTTGTTCTTTTCCTTGCTAAGAGTTGCAGCCGACCATGGAGTGAAGAAAAAGGAGAAAAGGCTGATCAAAAGAGGCTTCCTAGAGAAGCTTGGTAGTTAGTGGCCTTGTGCACAAAAGTCAACTCTCACTAGCGCGCGTACGCACGCGTTTTGTGCTCGGTTTCTCTCGTGTTTGTTTCACTTGTGCACTAAACCTCTAATACACTTGTATTCATATTAATATTATTCACTCTTAATTGTCCCAAAATAAGGGTCTAAAGTCCCTCGATTAAATCGCGCGTGTGAAACCCATATTTCCAAATTAAGCGCGATAAATCGAAACTTCCAAGAATTTCTTATAACGATAGTACTAATAACTATCACTTGAGTACTTAAACATAAAATTACCTATTTTAGAACCATTGTGTAAGTCTCCAATTTTTCAAACTTATTGTACTCTCAATCGGTTAAAATTTCCTAACACGTTTTCACTATTTTCACTAAACGAGCTTCCAAAATTAATTTTTGAAACAAGTCACTTTAAAAATATAATGAAACTATAATTCCATGTATTTAGGTCTAAATAGGTTAGAAAATAATATTCGGAGTAAATGGGCAATTAAATATTTAAATAAGCTCGAAATGGAATTTAAAATAATAAATTTTGCAAGTCCTCACTTGAGTCGAGTTTTAACTCCTCAAATCTCAAATTAACTTTTCTTAATCTACTATTGATCATTCTTGCTTCTCCAAAATTAATACACTCTCGATTCAAATATAGTCTCGAAAAACGTGTACTCGTTGTTCCGAACTAAACGAGTTTTCGAAAAGTAAATTTTCTAACAAAATGCTTTAAAACATAAGAGAGGCGTTTTTCCATATAAATGGATTTTAAGTAGTCGAATTAAATAATTCGGAGAAAATGAGTGAATAACTATTTAAATAAACCAGTAATATATGACGAAAATAAGAACATTTTCGGATCCTCACACTGTTAAGTGTGAAATGAACTATCATTATTGAGGGAAAAAATTAGATATGTACGTCGGTACGAATCTCAAATGTGGATGATTTACTCTTGGGACCGGCCGGCTTGAGTTGTGAATTATTCTATTTTCTGATTTTTGTATCCGAGTACGAAATATTTTTCATTCATTGGTATATTTGTAAATTTGATAGGATTTAGTATATTGCATTATGATGTGAATAGGAATCATGATTAAACTTGGGAAAGTTGGATCAAAGGGATCAAGGCTAACTTTTGAAATCTAGAAGTGAAGAGGCAGCAACTGTAGGAAGTGAAAGCGACTGCAGGAAGTGAAATGATGCTTCGCCCGAGTGCTAAGGTAGATTAGGGATCGACTGGGACTGTCTTAAATTAGACTAATGGAGTTCTAGGTTAACTTAAAAACTAAAGGTTGAGCTATTTATGGTTGATATGCTAAATGCACTATACTATTGAACTGTTTACTTTTATGTATATTTGAAATACTTGTACTGTACGTGACTTTTACTGTCGTTTTATAATGGTTGGCCTATAACCTAAGTGTGAATCTATGTGCTAAATGCATTTTAATTTCTAAAATTAAATACTACTAAATATATATGTATATATAGGAATATACTCAATTTATTTATAATTCTAAGTACATGGCATACTTAGGTGTAGAATGGAGAACAAGGGACGACGACGTGGACGACCCCGTAGGGTTAGACAAACTGAGAACCTAGATGGAGACCGCGAATCCGCGGTGGATCAAAGCCAAGAACAAGAAGTCAATAGAGACGATCAAGTGGCTATGACCCTGAATAAGATGACCGATTTATTAGAAAGAGTAGTTAATCAATCTGGTTCCGGAGTCGGACCTACACATCAACGTAGAGATTTAGAAGTGGGGTAGGATAAGGCTTTAGAAAGGTTCCAGAAATTTGCTCTACCTAAATTTATGGGAGGACCAAACCCTGAGATAGCAGAAAATTGGTTAGAATCTATGGTTAACATATTTGAGGCATTAAAATACCCTGAGAATAGACAAGTTACCTTTTCATATTCCAATTTGAGGGGCCAGCACGTTCATGGTGGAACATGGTTAAAACTAAATGGGAAAGAGAGCAAATCCCATGGACTTTGACTAACTTTGCCTACGAGTTTAAAGAAAAATACATCCCTCTTTTGGTTAGAGAGAAAAGGGAGGATGAATTCATTAGACTTCGGCAAGGGACCTCCAGTGTTGCTGAATACGAAACCCAGTTCACAAAATTGTCTAAATTTTTCCCCGAATTAGTACCCACAGAACAAAAGAGAGTGAGGTGTTTTGTTCAAGGATTAAATTTGGAGATTCAGGAATCCTTAGCGCCAGTCACCCTGGATACCTTCACTGGGGCTCTTGACAAAGCCCAGAGAATTGAGAATGCTAAATCCCAACTTAAGGCTTTCCAAGCTAAGAAAAGAAATGCCCCCAGCCTTACTGCTTCAGGACAATCTCGAGGAAATGTCGTGCAGCCCAAAGCAGGAAGGGGAAATGGTGGAGTGAGATTTTCACTCGGAGCCCAGAATCAATCAATTGGGACTTTGGTAAGTGAAGCTCAAGCCAAAAGAGGACAACAAGAAAGGCCTCCCAGAGGAGAGCAAGTGCCGAGCTCCCAAACAGCATATGGATACTGTGGAAAAGGGAATCATTCTGAGGAAAACTGTTGGGTGAAGGGACGAAAATGTTTATTTTGTGGGAGTTCAGAGCATCTAATTGGTAGTTGCCCGACTAAGTTACCACGAAATACTAACACCCTACCCCTTGCACCTCGACAGACTAATGATGGAGGAAATCGACAAAAAGTGCCAGCTAGAGTATATGTTTTAGATCAGCAGCAAGTGCCAGAGACAACTGAGGTGGTAGAAGGTACCATCTCTGTCTTCAATCCCTTAGCTAAGATTTTGATTGATCCTAGTGTGATACATTCATTTGTATTTGTTGATTTTATAAATGGAATTGATATGAAGTTTAAAAAACTACCTTATGAAGTTTAACCCCACTAGTGATCCAAGTTTGGTAACCAAAGTGGTCTATAGAAACTATAAGATTAAGATTAGAAAAA
Source organism: Coffea eugenioides (assembly GCF_003713205.1). NCBI lineage: Eukaryota > Viridiplantae > Streptophyta > Magnoliopsida > Gentianales > Rubiaceae > Coffea > Coffea eugenioides. The sequence goes on from NC_040041.1 coordinate 23,145,746, forward strand.
AAAAGGGAGAGAGAGATTGCAAGTTGAGCTTATAATGATGTTATAATTGTTGCAAGGGGCAATAGTGTTTTCTAAGATAGATCTTTGGCAAGGATACTATCAATGGAGAATTAAGAAGGAAGATCATGAATAGAATCTAAGGACAGTGTTTTCGACTTTAAGGAAGCGTCAATTGTATAAAATTTAGTAAGTGTGAATTTCGAATGCAGAAAATATCATTTCTGGGGCATGTTATTTCAGAGACAGCAATTGAAGAATAAATAAATTCCTTTAGTCAAAGTCCTATGGGAGCATCATGGAATGGAAGGGATGACATGAGAACTGGAGAACAAAATGCGGAAAGAATACCCGGAACTTTTTATGATTAAACGTACGAATTTCGAGGATGGAATTTTCTTAAGGGGGGAAGGATGTGAGAACTCGAGAAAATCAGGTGTGTGCTTTGCATTTATTTTATTTTATTTACCTTGATATTGGAAATATTACATATAACGAATAAGTGGTTAAATTAAATGTCCAATTGAATTTCTATGAAATCGAGAATTAGAAATATCCTAGATTGGTGTTGAAAAATTTTTATGAATCAAATAAACACATGGTATGTATATTGTAAATTGTGTCATTTGCATATATTACTAGACACGTAGCATATATTATACAGTTGAATAAATTATATGTTTAGTTGATTTTCCTTTAAAACCGAATGTATGAAAATCTCCTAGATTAATGTACGAGAATTTTGTAAGAGTATATAAATTAGAACAAATGAAGTTTGGAGTCAATGCATGAAATAATAAAACCGCAGCCCCTTAGTGAGCAAATAAGTTAATACCAATGACCTAACTAACCCTGAATCTTGGTTAAACTACTATGCAACCTAAGGAAGCCATCTTCTGGAAGACAACCGAGAGGAAACAAAGAGAAAGAAATTTCTAGTTGGGCGGTGACCGCGAGGAAAGAAACACAAGGCAGCTTTCTTTCTTTCTTTCCAAAAACGGAATTGAGGGGGTGGAACTAAGAGTGAGGGAGAGAAAATTTGGTTAGCTTTATCATCTGCTGATCATAATCAGGAAGAGAAAGGCAAGGAAAACAGGAGGGATAGCTGGTGCAGACCTTGAGGAAACAAAGCTGGGAAAATCTGGTCAGTCTGCAATTTTTAACTCTTAAAGGAAAGAGGTAAATTCTCTGTGATCAATACTTATTGATTGAGTATAAATGAATATATATAGATATATACAAGCTACAAGATAAGTTTTAGCAGAGGAAATGAGCTTCGATTGAAGAAAAATTCTGGTTTGAGATTAAAATGATTATTTGACTGAAGTTGTTGCAACCGGGAGTTAATTACATGAATTTCAGCTCATTAGCAGTGTAAAAATGGAAAATATAATATAATAAAAGCATGTAATATGGTTATCTCAGGTATTATAAGAAGTTTAGTTGAAGAAATTTGGGAAAAGTTGGAAATTGGGAGGACCGATGGAAGATCCTTGCTGGAAATTTTCCAGTTTCATCCGAGTAGGGGGGGGGAATGGAAAAGTTTCAGCTGTCTTTGGTGAATAATGACTCTAAAATTCTGTGTTAATCTGTAATATGTTGTATAACATCTTGATTTCTTCATGCATGAGAGGTTTGAGCATAAAATGGAGGGATCTAGTAGAAGAAACTCGTCTTTAGGCATTACTTGCTGCTACGAACCAGCTTTATAGCCGAGAGAGGATATAAATCTTGGTTCAGCTTTTCTCTTGGATTTTTGGCTATCAATTTCTATGTTTTGCTTAAGATGGTCTGTAGTTGAATGATCATCCCCTGCATGTCTAGTTGGAGCATGAAACTGAAAAGAAAATTATGAGAAAACACCACATGTTAAACTGCTATACTGCTGCAAATTGTAATTAGTTGATGACAGATTGTTGTGCGTAGCTTTTGAGTTGAATAATTTGTTGAAACTAGATGCTATTTGCCTTGGTATATGCTGGACTGAATGTGCTTTAAATATTTAGAGCTTTAAGCAAGTGAAAGAATAGAGTTTTCGTCGAAAGCTTGAAGAAACGTTACTAGTTTTGGTTGCTGATCGAGAAATTGAAACAGATTGTGCTTCTGAACGTCCCTTTTTGGCCTTGAAAATGCGATAACTGGATGTCGATGTCTTCAGAATAAATATAGGTCTATGTCCTAGCTTCGAAACGCTATAAAATTCGCCTCAATCCGATAAGCGTAGCTCCAGTTGTGATCAAAACATCAGAGGGTGGCAAAGCTGCCTTTCTTGTTGCTTTCCTTTTGTTCCCGGATGCACTTTGCTTTGATAATGGCCGTGAGGAACCAACTTTGAACCAGCATTTGCTTTAATTTCCAACTTTGTAAGCTTTCATAAATGATAGCTACGGTTACCCTGAGATTTAATGGCTATATACAGCTCCACAAGTAGAGTCAAACTAAAGCAAATGAGGGGAAAACTCATGATAATTATGTACCTAAATTGGCTTCTAATTACTTAATATTGTCTTCACAAATATTTTAAAGACTATAAAATTTGAGGAACTGGTGTAGTGGAATAAAATTTAACTTACAAATAACCTAGAGTTTAATTAATTAAAAAGGGGACCAATGAAGTACTCCTAAACCGTAATCTTAGAATCTTGAGTGGAAAATGATTTGATCCTAAAATAAATATCTTATAAATTATTAACTTGGGAAAACAGGTATAATTCTTGATTAAAACAATAAAGTCAATGAGTTTCAAAATAAAATGATAAATGAATATTGAATATATTATATTTGTACTTTAAGGTCAAACTAGAATCTGTTTTAGCCTAGACGGAAGAAATGAAATGTTTGCTTGTCTTAATCCTTGCACATTAGATTGGAAATGAGTTAATCTTAGATCAAGTGTTTTATATGATATTAAAATTTGGTGTATATGTACATTAACCTTGTTTTAAAGCTACCAAACTTAATAATCTTGAAGACAAACGTAAGGAAGGTTGCTAGATTTTGGTGATTCGTTTTATAAGCTTAGGAACTTGGGTTTTAGTTACTTAAACCTTAAATTTCTGTTAGGGAGCAGTCTTTTTTTTTGTGATTTTTAACAAAATTGGGGCTGGCTTCCACCTTTCCATCTACGGGATTTGCCAAAAAACGCGTGTATGTGAGAGAGAGCAGTTATTAACTAGGACATGTTTTTTGCTCTCATTTGCACAAAATTACTTAGGCCCTATTTGGCAAAGTGAGTTTTTGCCTAGTTTTTCTTCTGCAAGTTTTTTAACAATTTTAATTATAGTAACATCAAAAAATTTCTCAAAGTTTTAAAATACACACTTTAAAATATCAAAAAATACATAAAAAAATTTCCCTTCTTCTTTTCTTCTTCTTCCTTCCCCACCTAATCCACTACCACCTCTGCCACCAACCAGCACGACGCCAAAAGAGGCAGAGGTTTTTATTTTCTATTCTCCCTCTCCCTCTCCTTCCTTTCCCTCCTCTCCCCTCTCCCCTATCCCTCCTTCCCCTCCCCTGGTTGAGTGACTAGATTGCGAGTCCGGTGTCGGTTGCTAGCGAGTGGGAGGTGAGGGAAACAAAGAAGGGAGAAAAGAAAAAGAAAAAGAAAAGATAAAAAATTTTACATCTTAAAATTTTTTTGTACAACTTCTATAGTAAGTTACAGTAAAATTTTAAACAAATGGCCAAAAAACTCATTTGCCAAACGGGGCTTTAGATTTGGGATTTTGTCAAATTTTATAACAAACTTGTGAACAAATAATCTATGTATTTTGTTTTTTGGGGGGAAATTGAAAACGAATTATCTTATTGATGGTTATATTTCTTATTTAAACCGTAAATTTTGTAGCTGTCGAGGGTTTGGTAGAGTTATAATTTTTTAGTGGTATTTACCTAGTTTCGTTGAACACCTTTTATTTTTCCTTTTCTTTTCCAAAACAGAAAGGGAAAAAAATTAATGCAAAAACTGTAGGTGTACTTTGATGGGAGATTATTTGGAAAATTTCTTTTGGAATAACAATAACACTTTCAATGATATGATGTATTTGAAATAAAAATATTGTTGTAAATATAAAAAGTTAGTTAGAAAAAGTGTTTATGATGCAAATCAAATAAACTTTGAAAAAAAAAATCCCATATCCAAACATAAGCTATGTGTGATTAGATAAAAGATTATTTGGAAAAAGTTTTTGGAATAACGCTAATAGCACTTTTTTATTATGTAAGTATGTGAGATAAAAAGATAATTAAAAAATTTATTTATAATGTAAACCAAGAATCTTTTACAAGTAATCATGTATCCAAGCAATTTGGAATCATAAAACAAATTGCAGCTTTCTCCATTTATGCCTCACGAAAGGATTACAATCACCTTTTATCAACAAAACAAAATTAGATTTTTTTGTAAAGAAACAGTTGAAAAATATTTATAATATACTTCATACTTAGCATAAGTTTATGTAAAGACCCAAATCAAAACAAATAATGTTGTTTCTTTGAATTTGTGTTGTTTGATTTATTTACATAATTTCTAAATTGTCCAAGTCTAACATACTGATTCAGTGGTAAACTATTCTATGATTGACAAATTAGCTTATAGCTCTATGGAACTGAAAGATCAGGGAAGGCATAACCTTTTCAACAGGAGTGATTGATGTTAATAAGGAAAGAAACTAGAAGTAAGAGATTGGGGGAGTTTTCTGTATTATTTTCTCTCTCTTGAAGTTACAATGGCACAATGCCCATATATATAGGCTTACAACAGAGGATAGAAATTATCCTACTATCGAACAACCATTTCATTGATAATAATTATCCTAATCGAATCTATAATTGATACACATTTAAATTTAAACAAGATATTTACAGCTATCACCTACCATCCACTATATAAAACTCATTCCAACACTCTCCCGCAAGTTGGTGCATAGATATCGTACATATCTAACTTGCAAAGTGAGTTGTAGAAGTTCCTAGTCGATACAGCTTTTGTGAGTATATTAGCTAGCTGATTTTTGAACTTCACAAATGGGAATTGTATTGCCTTATCTTCGAGATTCTGGTTGATGAAGTGCCGATCCACTTCAATGTGCTTAGTGCGGTCATACTATACTAGATAATGGCTAATGTCGATGGCTGCTTTATTATCATAGAACAAGTTCATTTCTAATTTCGAAGCAAAGTCGATCTCAGTCATCAATCTCTTAACCCATAATAGTTCACACACACCCTTTGCCATCCCTATGAATTCTGCTTCTGTAGTAGATAGAGCCACCACCTTTTGTCTCTTACTCCTCCACATGACCAGATTACCACCGACAAAGCTGAAGCAGCTTGAAGTTGATTTTGGATTCGTAGTGTTTCCTACCCAATCAACGTCAGTATAACCATCAATATTGAGATAGTTGTTCTTGAAAAATAGGAGATCTTTTCCAGAAGAATCCTTTAAATATCAAAGGATCCTCATCACTGCTTCCCTATGTCATTTACTGGGTGAATGCATGAATCGGCTGACCACGCTGATGGCATAGGCAATATCGAGGCGAGTATGGGATAAGTAGATCAACTTATCGACTAATCTTTGATATCTCTTTCTATCGGTTGGCTTATGATCTGAATGTTATCCAAGTTTATGGTTCTGCTTAATCAGCATATCAGCAAGTTTACAATATAGTAACCCAACTTCTACTAAGAGATCAAGAACATACTTCCGTTGAGAAAGGAAGTGCCTTATGCCAATGTTGTCACTTCATTTCCCAAAAATATTTGAGATTTTCCACAAATGCAGTTGCCAATTGATCTTGTAGTTTAGAGATCTCATCTTGATCATTAACTAAGATAATCATGTCATTGACATAGACTATCAACGCTATTACTCTACCAAGCCTATGCTTTAAGAATAGAGTGTGGTCGACATTGCTTTACTGAAAATCATATTTCTTCATTGTTAGAGTAAATCGGCTGAACCAAGCATGCTTGGCTGTTTAGATCCATATAATGCTTTTTGCAATCAGCAGACGGCATTTGTCTCTGATACTATAGAATATCTATGATGTGTGCATGGGTGGCGGGACCTTGAAGGCTTGAAGGATGTTAATCAAGTTACCTACACATTGATTCAAGCCCACGAGGAGCCAAGTGATGGTTGTTAGTTTGGGCTCTAGTCCGCTAGTTAGTCTTTGTAGTTTTTCCAATTAAAAGGAGTCGGCCAACTGCTGGGCCTTTTTAGTCTTGAGCCATCAAGTTATTGTTTGGATTAGTTACTAGTTGCAGGGCTTGTTGAGTCATGGATTCGGCCCACCTTGTCCAAGGCCTGGCCGAACCTTTATTTCCTTTTTACTAGCATTAGGGTTTCGTTAGTTTGCCTATATAAAGGCTTGCTTTGTAAGCATTAAGTGTAGAGTCGATTGATTAATAAAATTGTCTTCTTTTGATTTTCTTCTTGTGAGAATTTTGTTCCTTTACTTGCTTTTGACAAGGGTTCTTGAGCAATCTCGTGTTGTCCTTGATTGTTCGTCCGACCTATCCACTTGAGTATTCACCTCGATTAGAGTCGTTGTTCTACCACCTTAAACCAACTCGTGTCGTCCGTGTTGATTTTAGGTCCCGCAACCCAAGCGTTGGACAACCTCGCTAGATCCTTGGGCAAACGTGCTACGTGTCTCGAAACGTGTTGATCGAGAACCGTATCAGTTGGCTTCAGAGCTTAGGTGGAGGTATCTTCCGTTATATCCGTTTTTTTGTCTTTGTTGAGTCGCCTAGAGTCCTTGTGTTTCCGCTGCCTTGTTAAAAAAAAAAAAATTCTGTCAGCAACTTGTTTATCATTGTTGAGTAGCTAGTTGTTTGCAATCTGTCCGTGGTTGTTGTGTCTTGTTGTCTAATATATTCAGTCCGTTAGCGATATTTTGTTGTACCAAATTTCTGGCCGTTTCGCATCACATCATTGCTTCTAAATCTGTCTGCGGTTGTGTTGCTTGTTTTGGGTCAAATCTGTCCGTAGTTTTGTGCATTGTTTTTGTGTCAAGTCAGCTGTGGTTTGTGTGCACTTGGAAAGTACAAAATTCTGTTTGGAGTCCCCAAACCTGTTTTGGTTAGTTGGTCGTCGCTTGGGTAGCAAGAAAACCCACTCTTGCAGCGGCTAGGGTTGCTTCATGCGCTAGGACTTTTCAAGTTGCGATCTGTCCAAGTTTCTCGTTGGTCGTCCAAGCTGTTTTTCTTGTTTTCCAAATCTGATTTTTGGTTAAACTTGTTGGTATTTGTGAATCTTGAAGAAAACCTACAAGAATCTAGGGTTTTTTGAATTTCTTGATCACAATCTTGAAGTTTTTGAAGTTCTTGATAGCCTACGTGGGTGTTCTTAAAGGATCGTGCATATCTTGATTGTTTTTGTGAATTGTTTGGGCTGAACCAAAATCTGGAAAAATAATCCATTCAGTCAAAGCTTTTTGTTGTGTTTGTTTGTTACAAGTCCAAAAAAAAAAAGGAACAAAACAGAAACGAAAAAAAAAGAGAAGGAAGAATCGGTTGGCAAAACAAAACAAGAGAAAAAAAAGAGGAAGGCAACCGAATTGTGAGAAGGAAATTCTGATTTGCGCAATACTACTTGGAGTAGAATTTGGAACCTTCTTAAAGGAGTTACAAGAAGGAAAGGGATTTTCCCTAAAAGGTTTCCTAAACCAATCAGATTTGCGCAATCCTTCTTGGAGGGAATTTGGAAGCTTCTAAAAGTAGTTTCAAGAAGAAAAGGTTTTCTAAAAGATTTCCAAAAACTAACTTGTTTCCAAATTCAATTAGGAAACTAGTGGACAGCTTGGATAACTCTCCTTTTTCCACTTTACCAAGTCCATTCGAATTAGGAAACTAGGGATCTTCTTATTTCCCTTTTCCATTCGCGCATATTCCAAATCTGTCCGCCTTAGAAAATTGCCAAAACCTTACACCATCGTGTCCAAATTGTTTCCAAATTGTGTCATTGTTCTTGGTTACTCTTGTGTGACGTTTGGAGAACAATTTTTTGGATTTGTGCAGCATTTCTCAACTACCTAACCTAACAGGTAAAGGTATTTGAGGGACATGGAGCAAAATCAATCAATCGCAGACTACTCATTAATGTTCACTGCCATGAAGAACGAGTTCTAGCGAATTACTGATCAACAAATAGAGGAGATACCCGGCTTGACCAAGGAGGAATGCTTGGAAAATGATTCAGCCGAGGAGGAGTGTCTACCTACCCAAGGTGAAATTGGATGTTTGGTGGCACGAAGAGTGCTCACCGCCCGAATCAAAGAAGATGAGCAATTGCAATGAGAGAACTTATTTTACACTCGATGTAAAGTCGGTGACAAAGTGTGCAGTCTCATCATAGATGGGGAAAGTTGCACCAATATAGCAAGTTTGCTAATGGTGGAGAGGTTGGGGCTTCCTACAACTAGACATCCGCATTCCTATCGACTTCATGGGTTAAGTGAAAATGGCGAAGTCCGTGTCTACAAGCTTCCTGTCTCAATTGGTCAGTACTGTGATGAAGTCATGTGCGATATTGTACCTATGCATGCTACTCATGTGCTACAAGGAAGGCCATGGCAATTTGATAAACATGTTACTTTTGATGGTAGGTCTAACAAATATACTCTTTTGCACAATGATAAACGAATGGTCTTAACCCCTCTCACTCCTTCACAAATGTACGAGGACCTACTTAAATTGAAAAGAGAATGTGATTTAGACCGCCAAAAGAAAAAACAACAAGGGGCCGAATCTGAAAATTGTTCGACCTCTACGTTGGAGCCATTGGCCCAAGGGAAGAATGTTGTTACTATTGTTATAAATGCACAAGCATTAGTTAAGTCAAACACTAGGAAACAAAACATGATAATAAAGGCTTAGGATGATAGGAAAGTTGTGCAATCTAATCAGCCTTTGTTATTTGTGCTCCGTAAACATGTGCTCTTGAATGCTGATGAACTCGACAAGGCATTGCCTTCGAGTATAGTTGCTTTGTTGCAGGTTAAGCAAGAAGAGGTTGGGTTGATCATGCATTGTCCCATCCCTATACCCATTGGTGGATATCAGAGTTTTCAGGAAGTTTGGCTCTTAAGTGTTGTATCTTTTTACGATCCACTGGTATTTAACTTCACCCATGAGCCTACTTCGCTTGTTGGGAAGCGTAATGAAGTTTCAAAGGGAGTTCTTGCACTTGAATCATTCCTACACCTTCTGACCATCGTGCAACAAGTGGTCTTCATTCTATCAGCTGCATTTTGGAGGATTCAAGGAGATGTAACCTTACTACCAATGAACCATACATTCTACATTCCATCATGGAACCAAAGCTATATGCATTATCGACGATGAGTCATTGGAGTAACATCATGAGTTTCTCTTGGCGGGTTATGGGCATTTTCAAACTGACTAAGAGACATGTGTGCCGAATTATCATAACCATGACGTCTACGAGTATCATTCAATCAAAGAGGGCCAATTTGTGGTGGCGTTCGATTTGAGGATTCATACTACCAAACCTTGTTCGTGTCATTCATTTCCATCCAGATTTGAGGACAAATCCTTCTCAAGTGGGGGGGACTGATGTGTGCACGGGTGGCGGGACCTTGAAGGCTTGAAGGATGTTAATCAAGATACCTACACATTGATCCAAGCCCACGAGGAGCCAAGTGATGGTTGTTAGTTTGGGCTCTAGCCCGCTAGTTAGTCTTTGTAGTTTTTCCAAATAAAGGGGGTCGGCCAACTGTTGGGCCTTTTTAGTCTTGAGCCATCAAGTTAATGTTTGGATTAGTTACTAGTTGTAGGGCTTGTTGAGTCATGGATTCGGCCCACCTTGTCCAAGGCCTAGCCGAACCTTTATCTCCTTTTTACTAGCATTAGGGTTTTGTTAGCTTGCCTATATAGAGACTTGCTTTGTAACCATTAAGGGTAGACTCGATTGATTAATAAAATTGTCTTCTTGTGAGAATTTCGTTCCTTTACTTGTTTTTGGCAAGGGTTCTTGAACAATCACGTGTTGTCCTTGATTGTTCGTTCGACCTATCCACTTGAGTATTCACCTCGATTAGAGTCGTCGTTCTACCACCTTAAACCAGCTCGTGTCGTCCGTGTTGATTTTAGGTCCCGCAACCCAAGCTTTGGACAATCTCGCTAGATCCTTGGGCAAACGTACTATGTGTCTCGAAACGTGTTGATCGAGAACCGTATCAGTTGGCTTCGGAGCTTAGGTGGAGGTATCTTCTGTTATATCCGTTCTTTTGTCTTTGTTGAGTCGCCTAGAGTCCTTGTATTTCCGTTGCCTTGTTAAAAAAAAAAAAAATTCTGTCCGCAACTTGTTTATCATTGTTGAGTAGCTCGTTGTTTGCAATCTGTCCGTGGTTGTTGTGTCTTGTTGTCTAATATTTTCAGTCCGTTAGCGATATTTTGTTGTGTCAAATTTCTGGCCGTTTCGCATCACATCGTTGCTTCTAAATCTGTCTGTGATTGTGTTGCTTGTTTTGGGTCAAATCTGTCCGTAGTCTTGTGCATTGTTTTTGCGTCAAATTGGCTGTGGTTTGTGTGCACTTGGAAAGTACAAAATTCTGGTTGGAGTCCCCAAACTTGTTTTGGTTAGTTGGTCGTCGCTTGGGCAGCAAGAAAACCCACTCTTGCAGCGGCTTGGGTTGCTTCATGCGCTAGGACTTTTCAAGTTACGATCTGTCCAAGTTTCTCGTTGGTCGTCCAAGCTGTTTTTCTTGTTTTCCAAATCTGAATTTTGGTTAAACTTGTTGGTATTTGTGAATCTTAAAGAGAACCTACAAGAATATAGGGTTTCTTGAATTTTTTGATCACAATGTTGAAGGTTTTGAAGTTCTTGATAACCTACGTGGGTGTTCTTAAAGGATCGTGAGTATCTTGATTGTTTTTGTGAATTGTTTGGGCCGAACCAAAATCTGGAAAAATAATCCATTCGGTTAAAGCTTTGTGTTGTGTTTATTTGTTACAAGTCCAAAAAAAAAAAGAACAAAACAGAAATGAAAAAAAAAGAGAAGGAAGAATCGGTTGGCAAAACAAAACAAGAGAAAAAAAAAGAGGAAGGCAACCGAATTGTGAGAAGGAAATTCTGATTTGCGCAATACTACTTGGAGTAGAATTTGGAACCTTCTTAAAGGAGTTACAAGAAGGAAAGGAATTTTCCCTAAAAGATTTCCTAAACCAATCAAATTTTGCGCAATCCTTCTTGGAGGGAATTTGGAAGCTTCTAAAAGTTGTTTCAAGAAGAAAATGTTTTCTAAAAGATTTCCAAAAACTAACTTGTTTCCAAATTCAATTAGGAAACTAGTGGACAGCTTGGATAACTCTCCTTTTTCCACTTTACCAAGTCCATTCGAATTAGGAAACTAGGGATCTTCTTATTTCCTTTTTCCATTCTCGCGTATTCCAAATCTGTCCGCCTTAGAAAATTGCCAAAACCTTACACCATTGTGTCCAAATTGTTTCCAAATTGTGTCATTGTTCTTGGTTACTCTTGTGTGACATTTGGAGAACAATTTTTTGGATTTGTGCAGCATTTCTCAACTACCTAACCCAACAGGTAAAGTTATTTGAGGGACATGGAGCAAAATCAACCAATCGCAGACTACTCGTTAATGTTCACTGCCATGAAGAACGAGTTCCGGCGAATTAGTGCGCAACAAATGGAGGAGTTGCATGCTCGCTTTGATGAACTCTCCAAGAGTCTCACACGAAACTCTCGTTCTCGATCACACAACCGGAGTAACCAAGGCACCAAAGGAACACAAAGTGAAGACTACTCGGCTAGTGATATGATGAACGTGCCGAGAAGCCAAGGAGGGACATGTCTACAAACGAGCTCAAGGGACTTAAAATTCAAGTCCCCACGTTCAAGGGCAATAGTGATCCGGAAGGCCGCATCGAGATGGTTTTCGACTGCTACGACTATAGCGAGGAACAAAAGGTGAAAGTTGCCACCGTTGAGTTCACCGGCTATGCACTAGTTTGTTGGGACCAAGTAAGGACCAATCGATGGAGAATGGGAGAACCACGAGTCCGGACTTGGCGAGAACTCAGGGCATTGATGCGAAAGAAATTTGTTCCTAGTTACTACAATCGTGATCTCTACTCTAAACTTCAAACCCTCACTCAAGGCAATATGAGTGTGAAAGATTACTACAAAGAGATCGAAATGGCCATGACGAAAGCCAACATTCAAGAGGACAATTAGGCCACAATGGCAAGGTTCCTTAGATGTCTTAAACCTGACCTTCAAGAAGCCTTCGAGCTCCAACATTACCTGGACATACACAATCTTCTTGAATTGGCCATCAAGGCCGAGCGAGGCAAGAAATTAAGGAGGGGAGGCCGAACTTTCCAAACCTCCAATTCGGGTGCATGGAAGGGAGATCCAATCAGGAGAGCCACCCATGAGAGTGGGAATGCGATTACACCAAGCCCTTCTAGCCGCACCCTACGTAACTCCTGTAACCAAAATCCCAATTCTACCCCAAACAAATTTGTTGATGCATCTAGGTCCACTTCCAAGTCCACTCAAGAAACTCTTAAACCTAGGAGTAGGGATATTAAATGCTTCAAATGTCAAGGATTCGGACACATCCAATCTCAATGTCCGAATCAAAGGGTAATGCTCATCACTCACAATGGAGACGTCGTGTCGGATGATGACGATTGTGAGGAGATGCCCGGCTTGACCAAGGAGGAAAGCTTGGAAAATAATTCAGCCTAGGAGGAGTGTCCACCTACCCAAGGTGAAATTGACTGTTTGGTGGCACGAAGAGTGCTCACTGCCCGAATCAAAGATGATGAGCAATTGCAACGAGAGAACCTATTTTACACTCGACGTAAAGTCGGTGACAAAGTGTGCAGTCTCATCATAGATGGGGGAAGTTGCACCTATGTAGCAAGTTTGCTAATGGTAAAGAGCTTGGGGCTTCCTACAACTAGACATCCGCATTCCTATCGACTTCAAGGGTTAAGTGAAAATGGCGAAGTCCGTGTCTACAAGCAGGTACACCTTCCTGTCTCAATTGGTCAGTACTGTGATGAAGTCATGTGCGATATTGTACCTATGCATGCAACTCATGTGCTACTAGGAAGGCCATGTCAATTTGATAAACATGCTACCTTTGATGGTTGGTCTAACAAATATACTCTTTTGCACAATGATAAACGAATGGTCTTAATCCCTCTCACACCTTCACAAGTGTACGAGGACCAACTTAAATTGCAAAGAGAATGTGATTTAGACCGCCAAAAGAACAAACAACAAGGGGCCGAATCTGAAAATTGTTCGACCTCTACATTGGAGCCATTGGCCCAATGGAAGAATGTTGTTACTAGTGTTACAAATGCACAAGCATTAGTTAAGTCAAATACTAGGAAACAAAACATGATAATAAAGGCTAAGGATGATAGGAAAGTTATGCAATCTAATCAGCCTTTGTTACTTGTGCTCCGTAAACATGTGCTCTTGAATGCTGATGAATTCGACAAGGCATTGCCTTCGAGTGTAGTTGCTTTGTTGCAGGTTAAGCAAGAAGAGGTTGAGTTGATCATGGCATGTCCCATCCCTATACCCATTGGTGGATATCAGAGTTTTTAGGAAGTTTGGCTCTTAAGTGTTGTATCTCTTTACTATCCACTGGTATTTAACTTCACCCATGAGCCTACTTCGCTTGTTGGGAGGAGTAATGAAGTTTCAAAGGGAGTTCTTGCACTTGAATCTTTCCTACGCCTTCTGACCATCGTGCAACAAGTGGTCTTTATTCTATCAGCTGCATTTTGGAGGATACAAGGAGATGTAACCTTGCTGCCAGTGAACCATATATTCTACATTCCACCATGGAACCAAAGCTATATGCATTATCGACGAGGAGTCATTGGAGTAACGTCATGAGTTTCTCTTGGCGGGTTATGGGCATTTTCAAACTGACCAAGAGACAAGTGCACCGAATTATCATAACCATGACGTCTGCGAGTATCATTCAATCAAAGAAGGCCAATGTGTGGTGGCGTTTGATTTGAGGATTCATACTACCAACCCTAGTTCGTGTCATTCATTTCCATCCAGATTTGAGGACAAATTCTTCTCAAGTGGGGGGGACTGATGTGTGCACAGGTGGCGGGACCTTGAAGGCTTGAAGGATGTTAATCAAGTTACCTACACATTGATCCAAGCCCACGAGGAGCCAAGTGATGGTTGTTAGTTTGGACTCTAGCCCGCTAGTTAGTCTTTGTAGTTTTTCCAATTAAAGGGAGTCGGCCAACTGTTGGACCTTTTCAGTCTTGAGCCGTCAAGTTAATGTTTGGATTAGTTTCTAGTTGTAGGGCTTGTTGAGTCATGATTCGGCCCACCTCGTCCAAGGCTTGGCCGAACCTTTATTTCCTTTTTACTAGCATTATGGTTTCGTTAATTTGCCTATATAAAGGCTTGCTTTGTAAGCATTAAGGGTAGACTCGATTGATTAATAAAATTGTCTTCTTTCGATTTTCTTCTTGTGAGAATTTCGTTCCTTTATTTGCTTTTGGCAAGGGTTCTTGAGCAATCTCGTGTTGTCCTTGATTGTTCGTCTGACCTATCCACTTGAGCATTCACCTCGATTAGAGTCATCGTTCTACCACCTTAAACCAACTCGTGTTGTCCGTTTGATTTTAGGTCCCGCAACCCAAGCGTTGGACAACCTCGCTAGATCCTTGGGGAAACGTGCTACGTGTCTCGAAATGTGTTGATCGAGAACCGTGTCAGTTGGCTTCAGAGCTTAGGTGGAGGTATCTTCGGTTATATCCGTTCTTTTGTCTTTGTTGAGTCGCCTAGAGTCCTTGTATTTCCGTTGCCTTGTTAAAAAAAAAAAAATTCTGTCCGCAACTTGTTTATCATTGTTGAGTAGCTCATTGTTTGCAATCTGTCCGTGGTTGTTGTGTCTTGTTGTCTAATATACTCAGTCCGTTAGCGATATTTTGTTGTGTCAAATTTCTGGCCGTTTCGCATCACATCGTTGCTTCTAAATCTGTCTGTGATTGTGTTGCTTGTTTTGGGTCAAATCTGTCCGTAGTCTTATGCGTTGTTTTTGTGTCAATTCGGCTGTGGTTTGTGTGCACTTGGAAAGTACAAAATTCTGGTTGGAGTCCCCAAACCTATTTTGGTTAGTTGGTCGTCGCTTGGGCGGCAAGAAAACCCACTCTTGCAGCGGCTAGGGTTGCTTCATGCGCTAGGACTTTTCAAGTTACGATCTGTCCAAGTTTCTCGTTGGTCGTCCAAGCTGTTTTTCTTGTTTTCCAAATCTGATTTTTGGTTAAACTTGTTGGTACTTTTGAATCTTGAAGAGAACCTAAAAGAATCTAGGGTTTCTTGAATTTCTTGATCACAATCTTGAAGTTTTTGAAGTTCTTGATAACCTATGTGGGTGTTCTTAAAGGATCGTGCGTATCTTGATTGTTTTTCTGAATTGTTTGGGCCGAACCAAAATCCGGGAAAATAATCCATTCGGTCAAAGTTTTGTATTGTGTTTGTTTGTTACAAGTCCAAAAAAAAAGGAACAAAACAGAAAAAAAAAAAAGAGAAGGAAGAATCGGTTGGCAAAACAAAACAAGAGAAAAAAAAAGAGGAAGGCAACCGAATTGTGAGAAGGAAATTCTGATTTGCGCAATACTACTTGGAGTAGAATTTGGAACCTTCTTAAAGGAGTTACAAGAAGGAAAGGGATTTTCCCTAAAAGCTTTCCTAAACCAATCAGAATTGCGCAATCCTTCTTGGAGGGAATTTGGAAGCTTCTAAAAGTTGTTTCAAGAAGAAAAGGTTTTCTAAAAGATTTCCAAAAACTAACTTGTTTCCAAATTCAATTAGGAAACTAGTGGACAGCTTGGATAACTCTCCTTTTTCCACTTTACCAAGTCCATTCGAATTAGGAAACTAGGGATCTTCTTATTTCCTTTTTCCATTCGCGCATATTCCAAATCTGTCCGCCTTAGAAAATTGCCAAAACCTTACACCATCGTGTCCAAATTGTTTCCAAATTGTGTCATTGTTCTTGGTTACTCTTGTGGGACGTTTGGAGAATAATTTTTTGGATTTGTGCAGCATTTCTCAACTACCTAACCTAACAGGTAAAGGTATTTACCAATCGCAGACTACTCTTTAATGTTCACTGCCATGAAGAACGAGTTCTGGCGAATTAGTGAGCAACAAATGGAGGAGATACCCGGCTTGACCAAGGAGGAATGCTTGGAAAATGATTCAGCCGAGGAGGAGTGTCCACCTACCCAAGGTGAAATTGGGTGTTTGGTGGCACGAAGAGTGCTCACCGTCCGAATCAAAGAAGATGAGCAATTGCAACGAGAGAACCTATTTTGCACTCGATGTAAAGTCGGTGACAAAGTGTGCAGACTCATCATAGATGGGGGAAGTTGCACCAATGTAGCAAGTTTGCTAATGGTAGAGAGGTTGGGGCTTCCTACAACTAGACATCCGCATTCCTATCGACTTCATGGGTTATGTGAAAATGGCGAAGTCCGTGTCTACAAGCAGGTACGCCTTCCTGTCTCAATTGGTCAGTACTGTGATGAAGTCATGTGCGATATTGTATGTGTGAACCCGTAAATTTTCATATTTTCTAGGGTTTTATTTTATTTAATCGCACGTTTTTCTGTGATTTCTTTATTAGAAAATTTTTTAACTCGTTTGATGAGTAAATCCTATTACTCAGCCGGGAAATCCTGGTAATCATGCCGAGGGTGAGGATAAAGCATTTGAACGATTTCAAAAGTTCTCGCCACCGAAATTCCTTGGAGGACCAGACTCTGATGTGGCCGAGAGGTGGCTAGTGTGACAGCCCCACCTCAGCCTAAGGCGAACAAAAGGGTTCAGCGGACCGCCTGCCCAGCTCTCGCCAGGACTACGGAGTCGAATCACTCAAACCCTAGATAGGATGCGCGAGAACTCAACGGAAACGCACAATTGGAGACCACCCAGGGTTAAACCGAGCTTACCAAACCAAACGGAATTACGGGACGTCAATTAAACACTTATACATAGAGTTACATCGGAGTCTTGAACCAATGAACCAAAATATAAGCCAGAGTAGTCACGTTATACAAAATATAATTAGGGTTTCAGTTACAGAAGAGCATAAACAAAAGAAGTCCTACAACTGGTTCAACTCTTTTCTTCCAAAAATCTTGGTTTCAAAACATGAAACCCTGTAAGGAAAAACAAAGGTAACAGAAAGGGGTGAGCTTACGCTCAATGAGGTACCAGACATCTAGCAGTAAAATCATGGCATTTCACATTTTACAAATCAGGTACACACGCCAGATGTAAAGCAAAGGAACTAATTATTCAAAGAGGAAGGATACAGGTGGCTCTCAGGAACCAAATTCCCATTTGCGTCACCGAAGCTTGATCGAAATAACAGTTGACACTCCGTCAACGTTTAAGAGTAACCAATACCGTAGACTCCACTTTCTTCGATTCCTTCCACCTCACATACCCCCACCGGGCCCGAAATCTAATCAGATCAGAAATGGTAATACTCGAGTATACCGGAATCAAGGGTCTCAATACCCAAAGATCCCAAAATAGACTACCGTGGTTCGTTATCTAATCGACCAGGCCTTTGCCGGCCCGACTCGAGTAACTGGCCACAGGTGTTGAGCTCAGAGGTCACAGAAAGGTCGTTGGATACCAGCTTCCAAACGACATCAGAACAGATACAGATAGCAGATAGCAGATTCAGATTCGCACCAAAATTTGGCATATGAACAGACAAGAGAACGAGTGTGATAAAGTACACCATCGTCTCAATCAAAATAATCAGATAGTTCAGTAATTCATATCACAGATTGCATGTACAGAAACCGAGTTAAACAACAAGTGAGGGGGAGTGGTACACTCACCGGTTCAAGTACAGATACTTCAAAAGTTTTCACTTCAGATTGGCTTTAATCGCCAAGAAACCCTAAAATAATCAAAGTAAAACAATTGAAGGTTCCACTTTCAAAAATCGAGTATACAGAATGCACATGTGAGGCTCGACTACCAGTCGTATGCCTCGCCAAATAATTACAAATGCAAGGGTGCAAAACATGATTTTTGGAAACGAAAAGGTAACATGAAGACCTAGGCTCAAACAACCCAAAAGCCCTTCATTTCTACCAAAAGGCAATTCAAACTTAAAGGAACCAAACGGCCTAGAAAATTGGACAGCATTTCCCTTACATTTGCTTACTTTTCCAACCGTCATGGCTTCATTATTTCCTCAAATCAATCCCAACATCTCATCCAAAAATAATCTCATTTCCAAAAGCCGTTCACTAGGCTTAAAGTCATTCAAGTACAAAATTTAGCTAGAAAAATGACCGGAAAGGAAAGTCAAGCCCTAAAATATTCCAATAAGCACAATAAGACTCGATTACAAGTCATAAACCAATACCAAATACTACTGAAATAGGGTTCCATAAGCATACATAAGCATTAGAGGAAACCAGAAAAATCCGGAAATGGAGTTAAGTGTTAATCCCAAAAAAAATAGTTTTTGACATTATTTTACGGTTTTGGTACCAATGGCACTACGATTATCGGATGGAGGTACAAAATCCACTGTTTCTAAGCTAAGAGATAGGGCTACAATATTCCAGAAGGTCACTCAGCCCAGTTTCGAGTGTAACTAGGTCAAAAATGCAAGATACTACACCAGAACCGCAAAAACAGGTTAACAGAACGCATTCTGGTGCAAACATCATAAATCAGGCTACCTAAGTCCAAATCCAGAAATTCCAAAGCCATCCAAAATCTAAGATACAGGGATACATTTCATCAGAAGACCTCAACAACCAATTCGGAAGCATTCCCAACCAAATTAACTAATTACAGAAGCAAATCTCAAATTCGGATAAAACCAGGGTAGCAAGGGTAATTCAGTCTTTTCTCAAGATACGCTACTCCGATTGACCTAAAATTTTGTAGGAATCTCTAAACTATCATTCCCTACAACTTTCATGTTTTAACCCAAGGCCAATTCAGCCTCTAACTATGAGCTATAAAACCGGGCAGAATGTAATTCAAAGAAACCCTACTTTCCAATTTTCTTTCTAAAACAGAAATTGCTTGCAATTAACCACTTTTTCCACCTTCTAGCTTCCTTAAATACCATTTCCAATCATCATACATAACCACATAATCATATTCATATGAAAACAGAAAAATCCCCAAAAATTATAAAACTTCATCAATTCAACCAAAAATCAAGATATAATCCATAAAAGTGCATCTTATACTACCACCAATCATGATTTAAGCATCATTAGAGGGAGGAGAGGGGTCCTTCTCAACTTACCTTAGGAACACAAGAGGGAGAGCAACTAATCACTTTAGCCTTCCAAACAACTCCACAAAACAACTCACTATCACTCCCTTAAGTGTTTCTATGGAGCAAAAACAAGATTCAATGGTTGATTTGGTAGATTGGAGCAAGAGTGAATCAAGAAGTTGAAGAGGTTTTTCTTTTCTTCCTTCCTTGAGAGAGCCGGCCACAAGAGCTTGGAAATGAAGCTAATTTTTGGTAAGTTTTTGGTTTAATGAGTCAAATGGTAAAACAAGAAATAATGGTCAAAAGGTAAACCCAATAGCCAAGTGACACTTGTCACTTATTTAATGCAAGTCTATCACTTTATTTCCTCTCACACCAATCCAAATTGCAACCTCTACTTATCTCTTAACACCCGGTAAATTAATTCCAGTATCCAAAACTTAACCTAGTTGGCCGAATTTTTTCAAACTTTTCGCACTAGCGGGTCCCACGTCCGATATACGCTCTTAATTTCTCAAAACCTAACCGATACTAGAAAAATCATTTAAAAATTATATTTACTCATAAAATTTATTTTCACAATTTTTCGAATAAAGAAAAGGTGGAAAAACGTGTAATTAAAAGAAATTAAAACCTAGAAATGAAGAACATTACGGGTCCTCACAGCCAGAGAAAATGATTGATATCTTTGCCGCGTTACACTACACTGAGGAGCGACAGGTGACTTTTGCCATCTTCCAACTGGAGGGAGCGGCCCGATCTTGGTGGAATATCATAAGGCTGAAATGGGAAAGAGAACAAACCCTAAGGACATGGGTGAATTTCATGAGAGAGTTCAACACGAAGTATTTTTCACCTCTGATCCAGGAAAAGAAAGAAGATGAGTTCATTAGGCTCCACCAGGGAACTTAAACCGTCGCCGAATATGAGAGCCAGTTCACCAGGTTGTCCAAGTTCGCTCCCGAGTTAATTGTGACCGAGCAAAGGAGGATAAGGTGTTTTGTCCAAGGATTAAATGTTGAGATTCAGAAAGACCTGGCCGTAGCCCAACTCAGTACCTTTAGTGACGCTGTAGAAAAAGCTCAACGAGTTGAAAATGCGAGGTTACAAGTCAAGAACTTCCAAACCAAGAAAAGGGAATTTCCTGGAAGTAGTTCGGAGCAAGGGGATAAAAGTACGCCTCCTAAGATTGGAAGGGGAAACGGGGGAGAACAAGTACCGAGGATATCTTCGCTCCCGAGTTAATTTTGACCGAGCAAAGGAGGATAAGGTGTTTTGTCCAAGGATTAAATGTTGAGATTCAGAAAGACCTGGCCGTAGCCCAACTCAGTACCTTTAGTGACGCTGTAGAAAAAGCTCAACGATTTGAAAATGCGAGGTTACAAGTCAAGAACTTCCAAACCAAGAAAAGGGAATTTCCTGGAAGTAGTTCGGAGCAAGGGGATAAAAGTACGCCTCCTAAGATTGGAAGGGGAAACGGGGGAGAACAAGTACCGAGGATATCAAGTGGTGCCTCACAGAGAGGCTCAGTCTCCGCTTCCCGTGGTCCTTGCGGGTACTGTGGGAAGCCGAATCACACGGAGGATGTTTGCTGGAAGAAAGGAAGAAAATGCCTGCGTTGTGGGAGCGCGGACCATCAAATCGCAAATTGCCCAGGCCGATCTCGAGAAGGGGTAGGAGCCAACAGCCAACCACCACCAACCCTGACCAGTCGAAGGGGGAAAAGAATGGATCGAAAGTGTCAGCTCGGATGTACTCCTTAGAACAACATCAAGTTTCTGACCCATTTGAGGACTTGGAAGGTAAGATTCTAGTATCCCACCGTTTGCCGCTAGAATGGTGTATAAGAATTGCAATTTGACAAGGAAGAAGAAACTATACCAAGGAATTCAATGAGCCTGGTTAGTGAAGGGGTACAGATTGGTTAGTTAAGGATGCTACTCAATTTGACTGTGAGATGGAAGTAGTAAAATTTTTGTATTCCGAAAAAGGCAATGGTAAGGAATTTCGAGGACGAAATTCTTTTAAGGGGGAGAGAGTGTGAGAACCCGTAAATTTTCATATTTTCTAGGGTTTTATTTTATTTAATCGCACATTTTTCTGTAATTTCTTTATTAGAAAATTTTCTAACTCGTTTGATGAGTAAATAGGATTTTAAAAGTATTTTTCTAGTATAAGTTAATTCATGAGCTTTTAACAGTATATACCGGATGTGGGACCCACTAGTGCGGTAAGTTCGATAAAATTCGGTCGACCAGAGTAAGTTTAGTATACCGGATTTATTTTACCAGGTGTTAAGAGATAAGTAGAGGTTCCCAAATGGATTGGTGTGAGAGAGACAAAAGGATAAGTGTGCATTAATAAGGGTGACAAGTGTCACCTTGTGATGGAATCTTAAGTTTTGACCACTATTCATAACTTTACCATTTAATCAAAATTGGCCAAAAATCATATTCATTCTTTCCCCTCTTGGCCGAATTACTCTAGGGAGAAAAGGAAAAAAAATCTTCAACTTTCTTCATCTCAAATCTTGCTCAATCATCCAATCTAACCGATTAAACTTGAGTTTCCTCCATAAAACCCCTTAGTTTAGTGGTATTAAGGTTGGTAGTGAAGTGGTTTGGAAGGCTAAGGTACCAAGTTTCTTCTTTTCTTGGGTTTGCAAGGTAAGTGACCAAGGAACCTTTCCTTTAATCTTGTTAATGTTCAATTGATGGCTTATGAGAGTTAAATAGATGGTTTTAGGTGTTGTTTCATGCCTTGTGGTGGAAATTGGTGAATTTTCATATTTATTCATGATTTTATGTTTTCATATGATTAATATTGTGTGACCATGGATGATGGTCTAGTATGGGTTAGAATGAAGCTTTGGTATGATAATTGTAATGATTAGTGGAAAATTTCTGGTTTGAAGCAAAAATTTCCAGAATTAGGGTTTCTATTAGGCCTGTTCTGCCCGGTACTGTTACCCCTAGTTAGAGGCCGAATTGGCCTTAGCACAAAACATGAAAGTTGTAGAGGAGGATGTTTTATAGTTTTTTGAAAAATTTCAACTCAATCAGAGCAACGTAGCCTATAAAAAGACTGAAATACCCCTGATGCCCTGTTTCTATCCGAACATGCTAATCAGCTTCTGTAATTGGTTCATAGGGCTATAAACCGTGTAACTTTCAGACCCTATTTATGTCTGTACCATTTATGGTGATTTTCCAAAGTTGACTGAAATATTGTACCTGTTCTGTCTTTCACTGGATAAAGCAGCAACTTGAGGCTTGAATTTGACTGACTTGCGTTCTGAATCTTATGAGGATGTTTTCTGGAAAGTTATAGCCCTTTGAATTTATTTTCCAACGGTATAACTTTTACTAATTTTGGACTTACACAACTTGAGATATGATTTTTCATATAGGATTGCGCGAAACTGAAAAATCCTGTTTTCCTAGTATCGATCTTACTTTCATTTTCTACTTCAAATTTGAAGTTGGTCAGTCATTGTAGGTAGGGTTTTGAGGTTGTTCATGCCTTTAGGACTAATCGTTATCTTTTCACTCCAAAGTCACCTCTTCACTTTATATTAATGGTTCATTTGGATAGGCACCTGACTTGTAATCGAGTTTTACTTGCGAATTTCACTTATTAGGTTTTGGAGTCCAGTCTTAAGTGTTTGCCTTGATTGTTCTAGGAGGTGCCGGCGAGTAAAGCCACACTTGGGAAGGAAACTTTTGAAATTATCCTTGTTTGATCAAGTGAGTGTACCACTCCCCTGAATTATTGCTAAACTGGTTTCCTGTACTTGCAAATTGCTAGTTGAATGTCTTTCCTGACTGTTTATCTTGTATGAGACGAGGGTGTACTTTATCACACTCGTTCTCTTGCCTGTACTGAACAAACTGGATTCTATTACTTGTACTTGTTATGTACTTGAACTTGTTACTTGCACTTGTTATGATGTCGTTTGGAAGAGTATCCAACGACTTTCCTTTTAAACCTGAGCTCAACCTCATGGGGAGTTAATTAAATCGAGCCAGCGAGGGCTTGGTCGAGATAATTGACAATCCATGGGTGCCTGTTCCTGGGGAAATCTTTGGGTATTGAGACTCTTGATTCCGGTATATTCGAGTATTACCATTCCTGTTCATGTTTGGCGTTCGGGCCCGGTAAAGGGTATGTTTGGTGAACGGGATCTTGGCGTTAAAGTGGTGATCTACTGGACTGGTTCCTTTATTTGAACATTGACGGACGGTCAACAAGGCTGGATCAAGTATTGCAACGGGGATTTGGCTCCTGAGAGCCACCTGTATCCTTTATATTGTGATATTCGTTCATTTCTTTTACTTGATGCGGATATGTATCCGATAAATATTTTCTCATGATTTCTACTGTTTATACTGTTGGTACCTCATTGAGCTTTTAGCTTACCCCGTTCCGTTATCCTTGTTTTCCTTACAGGGAACTATCTTTTGGAACTGCAATGTTTTGAGGAATGAGTTGAGCTAGTTAGAAATTCTTTTGCTCTTGTGGTATAGCCCCTCGATAATTTGGAAACCCTAAATGTATCTTAATACAATATTCCATTATGGATCTATAAACTTACTAATATGTATATTTTGAAGTGTTTCCTCATGTTTGTGCAACATATGTATTCAGGAATGTACCTACTCACTTGGCGAACAAAGTTTCCCTGTAATTGGTTGGATCCTGCATGGCAGCGGCCCTTCCATTTATTCTTGCAGTTTTATTCCAGTTTTGATGGAGGTATGACTGAGTCCCGGCGAGAGCTGGGCAGGCGCTCCGCCGAACCCTTCGATTCGCCTTAGGGTGAGGTGGGGCTGTCACATTGTACCTATGCATGCTACTCATGTGCTACAAGGAAGGCCATGGCAATTTGATAAACATGTTATTGTTGATGGTAGGTCTAACAAATATACACTTTTGCACAAAGATAAATGAATGGTCTTAACCCCTCTCACACCTTCACAAATGTACGAGGACCAACTTAAATTGAAAAGAGAATGTGATTTAGACTGCCAAAAGAAAAAACAACAATGGGCCGAATCTGAAAATTGTTCGACCTCTACGTTGGAGCAATTGGCCCAAGGGAAGAATGTTGTTACTAGTGTTACAAATGCACAAGCATTAGTTAAGTCAAACACTAGGAAACAAAACATGATAATAAATGCTAAGGATGATAGGAAAGTTGTGCAATCTAATCAGCCTTTGTTACTTGTGCTCCGTAAACATGTGCTCTTGAATGCTGATGAACTCGACAAGGCACTGCCTTCGAGTATAGTTGCTTTGTTGCAGGTTAAGCAAGAAAAGGTTGGGTTGATCATGGCATGTCCCATCCCTATACCCATTGGTGGATATCAGAGTTTTCAGGAAGTTTGGCTCTTAAGTGTTGTATCTTTTTACGATCCACTGGTATTTAACTTCACCCATGAGCCTACTTCGCTTGTTGGGATGAGTAATGAAGTTTCAAAGGGAGTTCTTGAACTTGAATCATTCCTACACCTTCTGACCATCGTGCAACAAGTGGTCTTCATTCTATCAGCTACATGTTGGAGGATTCAAGGAGATGTAACCTTGCTGCCAATGAACCATACATTCTACATTCCATCATGGAACCAAAGCTATATGCATTATCGATGAGGAGTCATTGGAGTAACGTCATGAATTTCTCTTGGCGGGTTATGGGCATTTTCAAACTGACCAAGAGACATGTGCGCCGAATTATCATAACCATGACGTCTACGAGTATCATTCAATCAAAGAGTGCCAATGTGTGATGGCGTTCGATTTGAGGATTCATACTACCAAACCTTGTTCGTGTCATTCATTTCCATCCAGATTTGAGGAGAAATCCTTCTCAAGTGGGGGGGACTGATGTGTGCACGGGTGGCGGGACCTTGAAGGCTTGAAGGATGTTAATCAAGTAACCTACACATTTATCCAAGCCCACGAGGAGCCAAGTGATGGTTGTTAGTTTGGGCTCTAGCCCGCTAGTTAATCTTTGTAGTTTTTCCAAATAAAGGGGGTCGGCCAACTGTTGGGCCTTTTTAGTCTTGAGCCATCAAGTTATTGTTTGGATTAGTTACTAGTTGTAGGGCTTGTTGAGTCATGGATTCGGCCCACCTTGTCCAAGGCCTAGCCGAACCTTTATTTCCTTTCTACTAGCATTAGGGTTTTGTTAGCTTGCCTATATAGAGGCTTGCTTTGTAACCATTAAGTGTAGACTCGATTGATTAATAAAATTGTCTTCTTTCGATTTTCTTCTTGTGAGAATTTCGTTCCTTTACTTACTTTTGGCAAGGGTTCTTGAGCAATCTCGTGTTGTGCTTGATTGTTCGTTCGACCTATCCATTTGAGTATTCACCTCGATTAGAGTCGTCGTTCTACCACCTTAAACCAGCTCGTGTCGTCCGTGTTGATTTTAGGTCCCGCAACCCAAGTTTTGGACAATCTCGCTAGATCCTTGGGCAAACGTACTACGTGTCTCGAAACGTGTTGATCGAGAACCGTATCAGTTGGCTTCAGAGCTTAGGTGGAGGTATCTGTTGTTATATCCGTTCTTTTGTCTTTGTTGAGTCGCCTAGAGTCCTTGTATTTCCGTTGCCTTGTTAAAAAAAAAAAAATTCTGTCCACAACTTGTTTATCATTGTTGAGTAGCTCGTTGTTTGCAATCTGTCCGTGGTTGTTGTGTCTTGTTGTCTAATATATTCAGTCCGTTAGCGATATTTTGTTGTATCAAATTTCTAGCCGTTTCGCATCACATCGTTGCTTCTAAATCTGTCTGTGATTGTGTTGCTTGTTTTGGGTCAAATCTGTCCGTTGTCTTGTGCATTGTTTTTGCGTCAAGTTGGCTGTGGTTTGTGTGCACTTGGAATGTACAAAATTCTGGTTGGAGTCCCCAAACCTATTTTGGTTAGTTGGTCGTCGCTTGGGCAGCAAGAAAACCCACTCTTGCAGCGGCTAGGGTTGCTTCATGCGCTAGGACTTTTCAAGTTACGATCTGTCCAAGTTTCTCGTTGGTCGTCCAAGCTGTTTTTCTTGTTTTTCGAATATGATTTTTGGTTAAACTTGTTGGTATTTGTGAATCTTGAAGAGAACCTACAAGAATATAGGGTTTCTTGAATTTTTTGATCTCAATCTTGAAGTTTTTGAAGTTCTTGATAACCTACGTGGGTGTTCTTAAAGGATCGTGAGTATCTTGATTGTTTTTGTGAATTGTTTGGGCCGAACCAAAATCTGGAAAAATAATCCATTCGGTCAAAGCTTTGTGTTGTGTTTGTTTGTTACAAGTTCAAAAAAAAAAAGAACAAAACAGAAATGAAAAAAAAAGAGAAGGAAGAATCGGTTGGCAAAACAAAACAAGAGAAAAAAAAAAAGAGGAAGGCAACCGAATTGTGAGAAGGAAATTCTGATTTGCGCAATACTACTTGGAGTAGAATTTGGAACCTTCTTAAAGGAGTTACAAGAAGGAAAGGAATTTCCCCTAAAAGGTTTCCTAAACCATTCAGATTTGCGCAATCCCTCTTGGAGGGAATTTGGAAGCTTCTAAAAGTTGTTTCAAGAAGAAAAGGTTTTCTAAAAGATTTCCAAAAACTAACTTGTTTGCAAATTCAATTAGGAAACTAGTGGACAGCTTGGATAACTCTCCTTTTTCCACTTTACCAAGTCCATTCGAATTAGGAAACTAGGGATCTTCTTATTTCCTTTTTCCATTCTCGCGTATTCCAAATCTGTCCGCCTTAGAAAATTGCCAAAACCTTACACCATCGTGTCCAAATTGTTTCCAAATTGTGTCCTTGTTCTTGGTTACTCTTGTGTGACATTTGGAGAACAATTTTTGGGATTTGTGCAGTATTTCTCAACTACCTAACCCAACAGGTAAATGTATTTGAGGGACATGGAGCAAAATCAACCAATCGCAGACTACTCGTTAATGTTCACTGCCATGAAGAACGAGTTCCGGCGAATTAGTAAGCAACAAATGGAGGAGTTGCATGCTCGCTTTGACGAACTCTCCAAGAGTCTCACGCGAAGCTCTCGTTCTCGATCACACAACCGGAGTAACCAAGGCACCAAAGGAGCACAAAGTGAAGACTACTCGACTAGTGATATGATGAACGTGCCGAGAAGCCTAGGAGGGACATGTCTACGAACGAGCTCAAGGGACTTAAAATTCAAGTCCCCACGTTCAAGGGCAATAGTGATCCGGAAGGCCGCATCGAGATGGTTTTCGACTACTACGACTATAGCGAGGGACAAAAGGTGAAAGTTGCCACCGTTGAGTTCACCGGCTACGCACTAGTTTGTTGGGACCAAGTAAGGACCAATCGAAGGAGAATGGGAGAACCACGAGTCCGGACTTGGCGAGAACTCAGGGCATTGATGCGAAAGAAATTTGTTCCTAGCTACTACAATCGCGATCTCTACTCTAAACTTCAAACCCTCACTCAAGGCAATATGAGTGTGAAAGATTACTAAAAAGAGATCGAAATGGCCAGGACGAGAGCCAACATTCAAGAGGACAATGAGGCCACAATGGCAAGGTTCCTTAGATGTCTTAACCTTGAACTTCAAGAAGCCTTCGAGCTCCAACATTACCTGGACAAACACAATCTTCTTGAATTAGCCATCAAGGCCGAGCGAGGCAAGAAATTAAGGAGGGGAGTCCGAATTTTTCCAAACCTCCAATTCGGGTGCATGGAAGGGAGATCCAATCAGGAGAGCCACCCATGAGAGTGGGAATGCGATTACACCAAGCCCTTCTTGCCGCACCCCAGGTAACTCCCGTAACCAAAATCCCAATTCTACCCCAAACAAATTTGTTGATGCATCTAGGTCCACTTCCAAATCCACTCAAGAAACTCTTAAACCTAGGTGTAGGGATATTAAATGCTTCAAATGTCAAGGATTTGGACACATCCAATCTCAATGTCCGAATCAAAGGGTAATGCTCATCACTCACAATGGAGGCGTCGTGTCGGATGATGACGATTGTGAGGAGATGCCCGGCTTGACGAAGGAGGAAAGCTTGGAAAATAATTCAGCCTAGGAGGAGTGTTCACCTACCCAAGGTGAAATTGGGTGTTTGGTGGCATGAAGAGTGCTCACTGCCCAAATCAAAGATAATGAGCAATTGCAACGAGAGAACCTATTTTACACTCGACGTAAAGTCGGTGAGAAAGTGTGCAGTCTCATCATAAATGGGGGAAGTTGCACCTATGTAGCAAGTTTGCTAATGGTAGAGAGCTTGGGGCTTCCTACAACTAGACATCCGCATTCCTATCGACTTCAAGGGTTAAGTGCAAATGGCGAAATTCGTGTCTACAAGCAGGTACGCCTTCCTGTCTCAATTGGTCAATACTGTGATGAAGTCATGTGCGATATTGTACCTATGCATGCTACTCATGTGCTACTAGGAAGGCCATGGCAATTTGATAAACATGTTACTTTTGATGGACAAATATACTCTTTTGCACAATAATAAACGAATGGTCTTAATCCCTCTCACACCTTCACAAGTGTACGAGGACCAACTTAAATTACAAAGAGAATGTGATTTAGATCGCCAAAAGAAAAAACAACAAGGGGCCTAATTTGAAAATTGTTCGACCTCTACGTTGGAGCCATTGGCCCAATAGAAGAATGTTGTTACTAGTGTTACAAATGCACAAGCATTAGTTAAGTCAAATACTAGGAAACAAAACATGATAATAAAGGCTAAGGATGATAGGAAAGTTATGCAATCTAATCAGCCTTTGTTACTTGTGCTCCGTAAACATGTGCTCTTGAATGCTGATGAACTCGACAAGGCATTGCCTTCGAGTGTAGTTGCTTTGTTGCAGGTTAAGCAAGAAGAGGTTGAGTTGATCATGGCATGTCCCATCCCTATACCCATTGGTGGATATCAGAGTTTTTAGGAAGTTTGGCTCTTAAGTGTTGTCTCTCTTTACGATCCACTGGTATTTAACTTCACCCATGAGCCTACTTCGCTTGTTGGGAGGAGTAATGAAGTTTCAAAGGGAGTTCTTGCACTTGAATCTTTCCTACACCTTCTGACCATCGTGCAAAGAGTGGTCTTTATTCTATCAGCTGCATTTTGGAGGATTCAAGGAGATGTAACCTTGCTGCCAGTGAACCATATATTCTACATTCCATCATGGAACCAAAGCAATATGCATTATCGACGAGGAGTCATTGGAGTAACGTCATGAGTTTCCCTTGGCGGGTTATGGGCATTTTCAAACTGACCAAGAGACAAGTGCACCGAATTATCATAACCATGACGTCTGCGAGTATCATTCAATCAAAGAAGGCCAATGTGTGGTGGCGTTCGATTTGAGGATCCATACTACCAACCCTTGTTCGTGTCATTCATTTCCATCCAGATTTGAGGACAAATCCTTCTCAAGTGGGGGGGACTGATGTGTGCACGGGTGGCGGGACCTTGAAGGCTTGAAGGATGTTAATCAAGTAACCTACACATTGATCCAAGCCCACGAGGAGCCAAGTGATGGTTGTTAGTTTGGGCTCTAGCCCGCTAGTTAGTCTTTGTAGTTTTTCCAATTAAAGGGAGTCGGGCAACTGTTGGGTCTTTTTAGTCTTGAGCCGTCAAGTTAATGTTTGGATTAGTTTCTAGTTGTAGGGCTTGTTGAGTCATGATTCAGCCCACCTTGTCCAAGGCTTGGCCGAACCTTTATTTCCTTTTTACTAGCATTAAGGTTTCGTTAGTTTACCTATATAAAGGCTTGCTTTGTAAGCATTAAGGGTAGACTCGATTGATTAATAAAATTGTCTTCTTTCGATTTTCTTCTTGTGAGAATTTCGTTCCTTTATTTGCTTTTGGCAAGGGTTCTGGAGCAATCTCGTGTTGTCCTTGATTGTTCGTCCGACCTATCCACTTGAGCATTCACCTCGATTAGAGTCGTCGTTCTACCACCTTAAACCAACTCGTGTTGTCCGTGTTGATTTTACGTCCCGCAACCGAAGCGTCGGATAACCTCGCTAGATCCTTGGGCAAACGTGCTACGTGTCTCGAAAAGTGTTAATCGAGAACCGTATCAGTTGGCTTCAGAGCTTAGGTGGAGGTATCTTTGGTTATATCCTTTCTTTTGTCTTTACTGAGTCGCCTAGAGTCCTTGTGTTTCCGCTGCCTTGTTAAAAAAAAAAAAAATTCTGTCCGCAACTTGTTTATCATTGTTGAGTAGCTAGTTGTTTGCAATCTGTCTGTGGTTGTTGTGTCTTGTTGTCTAATATATTCAGTCCGTTAGCGATATTTTGTTGTGTCAAATTTTTGGCCATTTCGCATCGCATCGTTGCTTCTAAATCTGTCTGTGATTGTGTTGCTTGTTTTGGGTCAAATCTGTCCGTAGTCTTGTGCGTTGTTTTTGTGTCAAGTCGGCTGTGGTTTGTGTGCACTTGGAAAGTACAAAATTCTGGTTGGAGTCCCCAAACCTATTTTGGTTAGTTGGTCGTCGCTTGGGCAGCAAGAAAACCCACTCTTGCCGCGGCTAGGTTTGCTTCATGCGCTAGGACTTTTCAAGTTACGATCTGTCCAAGTTTCTCGTTGGTCGTCCAAGCTGTTTTTCTTGTTTTCCAAATCTGATTTTTGGTTAAACTTGTTGGTATTTGTGAATCTTGAAGAGAACCTAAAAGAATCTAGGGTTTCTTGAATTTCTTGATCACAATCTTGAAGTTTTTGAAGTTCTTGATAACCTACGTAGGTGTTCAAAGGATCGTGCGTATGTTGATTGTTTTTCTGAATTGTTTGGGCCGAACCAAAATCCGGGAAAATAATCCATTCGGTCAAAGCTTTGTATTGTGTTTGTTTGTAACAAGTCCAAAAAAAAAGGAACAAAAAAAAAGAGAAGGAAGAATCGGTTGACAAAAGAAAACAAGAGAAAAAAAAAGAGGAAGGCAACCGAATTGTGAGAAGGAAATTTTGCTTTGCGCAATACTACTTGGAGTAGAATTTGGAACCTTCTTAAAGGAGTTACAAGAAGGAAAAGGATTTTCCCTAAAAGGTTTCCTAAACCAATCAGATTTGCGCAATCCTTCTTGGAGGGAATTTTAAGCTTCTAAAAGTTGTTTCAAGAAGAAAAGGTTTTCTAAAAGATTTCCAAAATCTAACTTGTTACCAAATTCAATTAGGAAACCAGTGGACAGCTTGGATAACTCTCCTTTTTCCACTTTACCAAGTCCATTCGAATTAGGAAACTAGGGATTTTCTTCTTTCCTTTTTCCATTCTCACGTATTCCAAATCTGTCCGCCTAAGGAAATTGCCAAAACCTTACACCATTGTGTCCAAATTATTTCCAAATTGTGTCCTTGCTCTTGGTTACTCTTGTGTGACGTTTGGAGAACAATTTTTTGGATTTGTGCAGCATTTCTCTACTACCTAACCCAACCGGTAAAGGTATTTGAGGGACATGGAGCAAAATCAACCAATCGCAGACTACTCGTTAATGTTCACCGCCATGAAGAATGAGTTCTGGCGAATTAGTGGGCAACAAATATAGGAGTTGCATACTCGTATTGATGTACTCTCCAAGAGTCTCACGCGAGGCTCTCGTTCTCGATCACACAACCGAAGTTACCAAGGCACCAAAGGAGCACATAGTGAAGACTACTCGGCTAGTGATGATGATGAACGTGCCGAGAAGCCTAGGAGGGACACGTCTATGAACGAGCTCAAGGGAATTAAAATTCAAGTCCCCACGTTCAAGGGCAATAGTGATCCGGAAGGCCGCATCGAGATGGTTTTCGACTGCTACGACTATAGCGAGGAACAAAAAGTGAAGGTTGCCACCGTTGAGTTCACCGGCTACGCACTAGTTTGTTGGGACCAAGTAAGGACCAATCGAAGGAGAATGGGAGAACCACGAGTCCGGACTTGGCGAGAACTCAGGGCATTGATGCGAACGGGATTTGTTCCTAGCTACTACAATCGCGATCTCCACTCTAAACTTCAAACCCTCACTCAAGGCAATATGAGTGTGAAAGATTACTACAAAGAGATCGAAATGGCCATGACGAGGGCCAACAATCAAGAGGACAATGAGGCCACAATGGCAAGGTTCCTTAGAGGTCTTAACCCTGACCTTCAAGAAGCCTTCGAGGTCCAACATTACCTGGACATACACGATCTTCTTGAATTAGCCATCAAGGCCGAGCTGGGCAGGAAATTAAGGAGGGGAGGCCGAACTTTCCAATCTTCCAATTCGGAAGCATGGAAGGGAGATCCAATCAGGAGAGCCACCCCTGAGAGTGGGAATGCAACTACACCGAGCCCTTCTAGCCGCACCCCAGGTAACCCCCGTAACCAAAATCCCAATTCTACCCCTAACAAGTTTGTTGATGCATCTAGGTACACTTCCAAGTCCACTCAAGAAACTCTTAAACCTAGGAGTAGGGATATTAAATACTTCAAATGTCAAGGATTCAGACATATCCAATCTCAATGTCCGAATGAAAGGGTAATGCTCATCACTCACAATGGAGACGTCGTGTTGTGAGGAGATGCCCGGCTTGACCAAGGAGGAATGCTTGGAAAATGATTCAGCCGAGGAGGAGTGTCCACCTACCCAAGGTGAAATTGGGTGTTTGGTGGTACGAAGAGTGCTCACCGCCCGAATCAAAGAAGATGAGCAATTGCATCGAGAGAACCTATTTTACACACGATGTAAAGTCGGTGACAAAGTGTGCAGTCTCATCATAGATGGGGGAAATCGCACCAATGTAGCAAGTTTGCTAATGGTAGAGAGGTTGGGGCTTCTTACCACTAGACATCCGCATTCCTATTGACTTCAAGGGTTAAGTTAAAATGGCGAAGTCCATGTCTACAAGCAGGTACGCCTTCCTGTCTCAATTGGTCAGTACTTTGATGAAGTCATGTGTGATATTGTACTTATGCATGCTACTCATGTGCTACTAGGAAGGCCATGGCAATTTGATAAACATGTTACTTTTGATGGTGGGTCTAACAAATATACTCTTTTGCAAAATGATAAACGAATGGTCTTAATCCCTCTCACACCTTCACAATTGTACGAGGACCAACTTAAATTGCATAGAGAATATGATTTAGACCGCCAAAAGAAAAAACAACAAGGGGCCGAATCTGAAAATTGTTCGACCTCTACGTTGGAGCCATTGGCCCAAGGGAAGAATGTTGTTACTAGTGTTACAAATGCACAAGCATTAGTTAAGTCAAACACTTGGAAACAAAACTTGACAATAAAGGCTAAGGATGATAGGTGTGACGCCCCGAAAAGTATAAGTGTGAGAACCCGTACTTTTCCCATTTTCTAGGGTTTTATTTATTTAATGGCTTGTTTTCTGCGTTTTCTTTAGTAGGGAAATTTTCTAGATATTTTTAAGGAGCAGATATAGTTTTTGAATGATTTTTCTAGTATCAAATAGGTTTTGAGAAATTAAGAGTGTATACCGGATGTGGGACCCACTAGTGCGAAAAGTTCGGAAAAATTCGGCCAATAAGATTAAGTTTCGGATACTGAGTGAAATTTATCGGGTGTTAAGAGATAAGAAGAGGAGGTGATTTGATTGATGTGAGAGAGACTTAAAGGATAGAAATGCATTTAATAGAGTGCCAAGTGGCACTTTCTCGTTGGTTGGACTTTTTGACTTTTTACCCTTAAGTTAAATATCTCAAAAATTGACTAAAAATCACCATTTTTCACTCCTTGGTGGCCGACTCTCTTAAGCTCAAGAAGGAAGAAGATTTTTCCAATTTTCAAGCTTCCATTTAGCTCAATCTTCCAAACCAATTGCATCAACTAGTTTCTACTCCATAAAAGTCTTCCATTAGGTGCTAGTAAGGTGTTTGGTGAAGTTTTTTTAGGAAGCTAAGGTGTTCTACAACTCCCTCTCTCTTGTTTACTAGGTAAGTGATGATTACACTTCCTCTTGCACTTAATGATGCTTAATTTGTGCCTAATGGTGGCTATGGTGTTGAAAATTGTGGTTTATTTCTTGGTTTGGAATGAATTGGTGAAGTTTTTATTTTTTTGAGGAATTTTCTGGTTTAATGTGATCATGGTGTTGTGGTTATTTATGATGGTTGGTAATGAGGGGTTATGACTCTAGTGGATGTAAATGATTGGTAATTGCAACCAATTTTGGGTTTGGAAGAAATCTGGAAAATTAGGGTTCTTGGTTCTTCATTCTGTCCGAAATTTTTGGTCCTATATAGAGGCCGAATTTGTGAGAACCCGTAATTTTTTTCATTTGTTAGGTTTTATAATCTTTCTAGGCTTTCTTGTTTTCAATGGCTTGTTTTCTACACTTTCTGTATCCGGAAAATTTTCTAGATAAATTTTATGAGCAATTATAGTTTTTAGATAATTTTTCTAGTATTGGAGAGTTTTTAGAAAATTAAGAATATATATTGGACGTGGGACCCACTAGTGCGAAAAGTTTGCAAAAATTCGGCCAATTAGGTTAAATTCCGGATACTGTGTAAAATTTATCGGGTGTTAAGAGATAAGTAGAGTGTGTGAAATGATTGATGTGAGAGAAAATTGAGCGCAAGCTCACCCCTTTCCGTTCCTTTTGTTTTCCTTACAGGAAAATAAACCCTTTTGGTCTGGATTTGACAAATGGCTGCCAAATTGAGCTAGTTGAACATATCTTTTGTATAGCTCATGTATTAAAACCCTAAGTGTACTTTTGGGGCGTTTTCTCTTTTGATTTGGCAAACCGTGTGTATATATTAACTTTTGAAAACTTTTGTATGTCATTTTGATTTGTAAACGCTAAAGTTCAGATGTGAATGTTTGTTGGCTATTTCGGTTGGGTTCTGACGGGTCGGTCACTATTCATGGCCGACTTCGGATTTCATTTTTTTAAATTTTGGGTTATTTTACCATTTTGACTCGTTTACGCTCGTTCGTAAGTTACGGATCGCTATAGATAGTTCTAGTCTGCATCGTGAGTCCTGGCGAGAGCTGGGCAGGCAGTCCGCTCACCCCTTTGGTTCACCTTAGGGGAAAGTGGGGCTGTTACAGAATTGGCCTTGGCTCAAAACATGAACGTTGTAGGTATTGATGTTTTAAGGGTGCCTGTAAAATTTCAGATCAATTGGAGTAGTGTAGAATGAGATATGTCGATTTTACTGTTGCTGTTCTGGGTGATCAGAATGTGCGGAATGCGCTTGTAATCGTCTGTTTTGACTGGAATTGGTTTGGATTTGGATGTTGGGGTCTTCTGATGAAATGTAGCTTGATGTCTTAGCTACCGTATGCCTTTGGAATCAATGCATTTGGACCTGTATAGACTGAGTTGGACTAATTACAGCATAGTGTGATTTGTAAACCTGCAATTACGGTTCTGGTTTGTTATTTGGCATTTTTGACTTAGTTGTGCTGGGATTTGGACTGAGTGACCTTCTACATTGTTGTAGCCCTATCTCTTAGCTTCGAAACGGTGGGTCTTGCACCTTCATCCAACCATCGTAGTGCTTTTGGCACCATTACCGCAAAATGACGTCCAAAACTGTTTTTCTGGGTTTGAGCTAAACTTTCATTTCCGGACTTTTACCTAGCTTGACTTGTACTAGTACTACTTGGAGCTTGCTGAATGGCTATTGGATGAACTTGTTGTTGTGTGTGTACCTTTGGGACTGACTGAGGAAATAATGAAGCCATAATGGCTGGAAAAGTAAGCAAATTCAGGGGAAGTGCTGTCCGAACTTTGAAAGGACTTGATTGCATTGAGTGTATGATGGATGATTGCTGAGCCATTGAGGTGAGTGACCTCAAACTCTTTCTAAAATTATTTATGAACCGTTTCTTGCATTATTGACTTTTGAACTGTTTCCAAATTTACTCTTGAACCGCTTTCCCGCATTATTTACTTTTGAGCTGTTTTCAAAGTTAATTTTGGAACTGTTTTCTTACATATCATGCGTGCTTGCATATCAGTGTCTTGTTATTATTGATTTTGCTTTCAATGATTACTAAACGAGTTTTCGAGGCGAGTGTGTACTTTATCGCACTTAGCCTAAGTGATTGTGAAATTTTAATGATTGAGCGATTGAAATGTTAATTGTGCATGAATGTAAGCCTTTTGGGCTGAACTGGCCATTGCCCCTTGTTACCGGTCGTCTCGAGCCAGAAGCGGACTCGGTCGGGCGACTAGGAACTTGGGTGAACGTTTCGGTATACTCGAGTATTACCTTGTAGGTTGGTGGAGCCTGGCCAAAAGCCAGGGACGGGGTGAATGAATGAACGAATGAAACCAAATGCAATGAAATGACAGGAGAACGAATGTATCCTTTTCATGAATGTTACTATCGCTTTCCATTGTAAATGTTTCTTGAATTATTGATACTCCATATTTAATGTTTTGTAAATGTCGTAATTGTTTCTGGACTTATCATTTGATTTATGACATCATTGAAATGAACTATTGTGAAACCGATTTGACTACTATTTTTTATTGGTTACTCGCTGAGCTTCTAGCTCACCCCAAAATGTTTTATTCCCCTCCACAGGGCTCAAGGCGAAGGAAGGGCTTGTAGTGTTTATTCATGGATTATCTCATGTATGGATTGAACTTGGATTTCCTTTTGTGTAATCATTCATATTGGGATTGTATTGAACGTTTAGAATTGATTGGATGTGTAATAGTCTAGTTTTGGACTTCCTCCTGTAGATTAGTTGGTATCAAGGATCAGAGGGGCGCAGTGGAAGCATGGACGCTTCGCTTTTGATATGTAAAGTTGGGGAACCTTTGATGTATATTTCATATAAATATCTTGAAATTCCATTGAGGATTGTAGTGAACGACTGAGTCCCGGCGAGAGCTGGGCAGGCGGCCCGCCGAACCCTCTGGTTCGCCTTAGGGGGAGGTGGGGTCGTGACAATTGGTAGCAGAGCTTAGGCTTCAGATCTCTGTAGTGTATCCTAGGCTTGAAGTTTAGGATGCCGGACTGTGGGTTTGATTTGACTCTTGAGAGATTTTTGCGGGATGTCTCGACTTGATTGGTACAAGATGGAATGTCGAGGACGACATTCTTTTAAGGAGGGGAGATTGTGACGCCCCGAAAAGTATAAGTGTGAGAACCCGTACTTTTCCCATTTTCTAGGGTTTTATTTATTTAATGGCTTGTTTTCTGCGTTTTCTTTAGTAGGGAAATTTTCTTGATATTTTTAAGGAGCAGATATAGTTTTTGGATGATTTTTCTAGTATCAAATAGGTTTTGAGAAATTAAGAGTGTATACCGGATGTGGGACCCACTAGTGCGAAAAGTTCGGAAAAATTCGGCCAATAAGATTAAGTTCCGGATACTGAGTGAAATTTATCGGGTGTTAAGAGATAAGAAGAGGAGGTGATTTGATTGATGTGAGAGAGACTTAAAGGATAGAAATGCATTTAATAGAGTGCCAAGTGGCACTTTCTCGTTGGTTGGACTTTTTGACTTTTTACCCTTAAGTTAAATATCTCAAAAATTGACTAAAAATCACCATTTTTCACTCCTTGGTGGCCGACTCTCTTAAGCTCAAGAAGGAAGAAGATTTTTCCAATTTTCAAGCTTCCATTTAGCTCAATCTTCCAAACCAATTGCATCAACTAGTTTCTACTCCATAAAAGTCTTCCATTAGGTGCTAGTAAGGTGTTTGGTGAAGTTTTTTTAGGAAGCTAAGGTGTTCTACAACTCCCTCTCTCTTGTTTACTAGGTAAGTGATGATTACACTTCCTCTTGCACTTAATGATGCTTAATTTGTGCCTAATGGTGGCTATGGTGTTGAAAATTGTGGTTTATTTCTTGGTTTGGAATGAATTGGTGAAGTTTTTATTTTTTTGAGGAATTTTCTGGTTTAATGTGATCATGGTGTTGTGGTTATTTATGATGGTTGGTAATGAGGGGTTATGACTCTAGTGGATGTAAATGATTGGTAATTGCAACCAATTTTGGGTTTGGAAGAAATCTGGAAAATTAGGGTTCTTGGTTCTTCATTCTGTCCGAAATTTTTGGTCCTATATAGAGGCCGAATTTGTGAGAACCCGTAATTTTTTTCATTTGTTAGGTTTTATAATCTTTCTAGGCTTTCTTGTTTTCAATGGCTTGTTTTCTACACTTTCTGTATCCGGAAAATTTTCTAGATAAATTTTATGAGCAATTATAGTTTTTAGATAATTTTTCTAGTATTGGAGAGTTTTTAGAAAATTAAGAATATATATTGGACGTGGGACCCACTAGTGCGAAAAGTTTGCAAAAATTCGGCCAATTAGGTTAAATTCCGGATACTGTGTAAAATTTATCGGGTGTTAAGAGATAAGTAGAGTGTGTGAAATGATTGATGTGAGAGAAAATTGAGCGCAAGCTCACCCCTTTCCGTTCCTTTTGTTTTCCTTACAGGAAAATAAACCCTTTTGGTCTGGATTTGACAAATGGCTGCCAAATTGAGCTAGTTGAACATATCTTTTGTATAGCTCATGTATTAAAACCCTAAGTGTACTTTTGGGGCGTTTTCTCTTTTGATTTGGCAAACCGTGTGTATATATTAACTTTTGAAAACTTTTGTATGTCATTTTGATTTGTAAACGCTAAAGTTCAGATGTGAATGTTTGTTGGCTATTTCGGTTGGGTTCTGACGGGTCGGTCACTATTCATGGCCGACTTCGGATTTCATTTTTTTAAATTTTGGGTTATTTTACCATTTTGACTCGTTTACGCTCGTTCGTAAGTTACGGATCGCTATAGATAGTTCTAGTCTGCATCGTGAGTCCTGGCGAGAGCTGGGCAGGCAGTCCGCTCACCCCTTTGGTTCACCTTAGGGGAAAGTGGGGCTGTTACAGAATTGGCCTTGGCTCAAAACATGAACGTTGTAGGTATTGATGTTTTAAGGGTGCCTGTAAAATTTCAGATCAATTGGAGTAGTGTAGAATGAGATATGTCGATTTTACTGTTGCTGTTCTGGGTGATCAGAATGTGCGGAATGCGCTTGTAATCGTCTGTTTTGACTGGAATTGGTTTGGATTTGGATGTTGGGGTCTTCTGATGAAATGTAGCTTGATGTCTTAGCTACCGTATGCCTTTGGAATCAATGCATTTGGACCTGTATAGACTGAGTTGGACTAATTACAGCATAGTGTGATTTGTAAACCTGCAATTACGGTTCTGGTTTGTTATTTGGCATTTTTGACTTAGTTGTGCTGGGATTTGGACTGAGTGACCTTCTACATTGTTGTAGCCCTATCTCTTAGCTTCGAAACGGTGGGTCTTGCACCTTCATCCAACCATCGTAGTGCTTTTGGCACCATTACCGCAAAATGACGTCCAAAACTGTTTTTCTGGGTTTGAGCTAAACTTTCATTTCCGGACTTTTACCTAGCTTGACTTGTACTAGTACTACTTGGAGCTTGCTGAATGGCTATTGGATGAACTTGTTGTTGTGTGTGTACCTTTGGGACTGACTGAGGAAATAATGAAGCCATAATGGCTGGAAAAGTAAGCAAATTCAGGGGAAGTGCTGTCCGAACTTTGAAAGGACTTGATTGCATTGAGTGTATGATGGATGATTGCTGAGCCATTGAGGTGAGTGACCTCAAACTCTTTCTAAAATTATTTATGAACCGTTTCTTGCATTATTGACTTTTGAACTGTTTCCAAATTTACTCTTGAACCGCTTTCCCGCATTATTTACTTTTGAGCTGTTTTCAAAGTTAATTTTGGAACTGTTTTCTTACATATCATGCGTGCTTGCATATCAGTGTCTTGTTATTATTGATTTTGCTTTCAATGATTACTAAACGAGTTTTCGAGGCGAGTGTGTACTTTATCGCACTTAGCCTAAGTGATTGTGAAATTTTAATGATTGAGCGATTGAAATGTTAATTGTGCATGAATGTAAGCCTTTTGGGCTGAACTGGCCATTGCCCCTTGTTACCGGTCGTCTCGAGCCAGAAGCGGACTCGGTCGGGCGACTAGGAACTTGGGTGAACGTTTCGGTATACTCGAGTATTACCTTGTAGGTTGGTGGAGCCTGGCCAAAAGCCAGGGACGGGGTGAATGAATGAACGAATGAAACCAAATGCAATGAAATGACAGGAGAACGAATGTATCCTTTTCATGAATGTTACTATCGCTTTCCATTGTAAATGTTTCTTGAATTATTGATACTCCATATTTAATGTTTTGTAAATGTCGTAATTGTTTCTGGACTTATCATTTGATTTATGACATCATTGAAATGAACTATTGTGAAACCGATTTGACTACTATTTTTTATTGGTTACTCGCTGAGCTTCTAGCTCACCCCAAAATGTTTTATTCCCCTCCACAGGGCTCAAGGCGAAGGAAGGGCTTGTAGTGTTTATTCATGGATTATCTCATGTATGGATTGAACTTGGATTTCCTTTTGTGTAATCATTCATATTGGGATTGTATTGAACGTTTAGAATTGATTGGATGTGTAATAGTCTAGTTTTGGACTTCCTCCTGTAGATTAGTTGGTATCAAGGATCAGAGGGGCGCAGTGGAAGCATGGACGCTTCGCTTTTGATATGTAAAGTTGGGGAACCTTTGATGTATATTTCATATAAATATCTTGAAATTCCATTGAGGATTGTAGTGAACGACTGAGTCCCGGCGAGAGCTGGGCAGGCGGCCCGCCGAACCCTCTGGTTCGCCTTAGGGGGAGGTGGGGTCGTGACAATTGGTAGCAGAGCTTAGGCTTCAGATCTCTGTAGTGTATCCTAGGCTTGAAGTTTAGGATGCCGGACTGTGGGTTTGATTTGACTCTTGAGAGATTTTTGCGGGATGTCTCGACTTGATTGGTACAAGATGGAATGTCGAGGACGACATTCTTTTAAGGAGGGGAGATTGTGACGCCCCGAAAAGTATAAGTGTGAGAACCCGTACTTTTCCCATTTTCTAGGGTTTTATTTATTTAATGGCTTGTTTTCTGCGTTTTCTTTAGTAGGGAAATTTTCTTGATATTTTTAAGGAGCAGATATAGTTTTTGGATGATTTTTCTAGTATCAGAAAATTAAGAGTGTATACCGGATGTGGGACCCACTAGTGCGAAAAGTTCGGAAAAATTCGGCCAATAAGATTAAGTTCCGGATACTGAGTGAAATTTATCGGGTGTTAAGAGATAAGAAGAGGAGGTGATTTGATTGATGTGAGAGAGACTTAAAGGATAGAAATGCATTTAATAGAGTGCCAAGTGGCACTTTCTCGTTGGTTGGACTTTTTGACTTTTTACCCTTAAGTTAAATATCTCAAAAATTGACTAAAAATCACCATTTTTCACTCCTTGGTGGCCGACTCTCTTAAGCTCAAGAAGGAAGAAGATTTTTCCAATTTTCAAGCTTCCATTTAGCTCAATCTTCCAAACCAATTGCATCAACTAGTTTCTACTCCATAAAAGTCTTCCATTAGGTGCTAGTAAGGTGTTTGGTGAAGTTTTTTTAGGAAGCTAAGGTGTTCTACAACTCCCTCTCTCTTGTTTACTAGGTAAGTGATGATTACACTTCCTCTTTCACTTAATGATGCTTAATTTGTGCCTAATGGTGGCTATGGTGTTGAAAATTGTGGTTTATTTCTTGGTTTGGAATGAATTGGTGAAGTTTTTATTTTTTTGAGGAATTTTCTGGTTTAATGTGATCATGGTGTTGTGGTTATTTATGATGGTTGGTAATGAGGGGTTATGACTCTAGTGGATGTAAATGATTGGTAATTGCAACCAATTTTGGGTTTGGAAGAAATCTGGAAAATTAGGGTTCTTGGTTCTTCATTCTGTCCGAAATTTTTGATCCTATAATAGAGGCCGAATTGGCCTTGATCAAAACATGAAAAGTTGTAGGTATTGATGTTTTAAGGGTGCCTGTAAAATTTCAGATCAATTGGAGTAGTGTAGAATGAGATATGTCGATTTTACTGTTGCTGTTCTGGGTGATCAGAATGTGCGAACTGCGCTTGTAATCGTCTGTTTTGACTGGAATTGGTTTGGATTTGGATGTTGGGGTCTTCTGATGAAATGTAGCTTGATGTCTTAGCTACCGTATGCCTTTGGAATCAATGCATTTGGACCTGTATAGACTGAGTTGGACTAATTACAACATAGTGTGATTTGTAAACCTGCAATTACGGTTCTGGTTTGTTATTTGGCATTTTTGACTTAGTTGTGCTGGGATTTGGACTGAGTGACCTTCTACATTGTTGTAGCCCTATCTCTTAGCTTCGAAACGGTGGGTCTTGCACCTTCATCCGACCATCGTAGTGCTTTTGGCACCATTACCGCAAAATGACGTCCAAAACTGTTTTTCTGGGTTTGAGCTAAACTTTCATTTCCGGACTTTTACCTAGCTTGACTTGTACTAGTACTACTTGGAGCTTGCTGAATGGCTATTGGATGAACTTGTTGTTGTGTGTGTACCTTTGGGACTGACTGAGGAAATAATGAAGCCATAATGGCTGGAAAAGTAAGCAAATTCAGGGGAAGTGCTGTCCGAACTTTGAAAGGACTTGATTGCATTGAGTGTATGATGGATGATTGCTGAGCCATTGAGGTGAGTGACCTCAAACTCTTTCTAAAATTATTTATGAACCGTTTCTTGCATTATTGACTTTTGAACTGTTTCCAAATTTACTCTTGAACCGCTTTCCCGCATTATTTACTTTTGAGCTGTTTTCAAAGTTAATTTTGGAACTGTTTTCTTACATATCATGCGTGCTTGCATATCAGTGTCTTGTTATTATTGATTTTGCTTTCAATGATTGCTAAACGAGTTTTCGAGGCGAGTGTGTACTTTATCGCACTTAGCCTAAGTGATTGTGAAATTTTAATGATTGAGCGATTGAAATGTTAATTGTGCATGAATGTAAGCCTTTTGGGCTGAACTGGCCATTGCCCCTTGTTACCGGTCGTCTCGAGCCAGAAGCGGTCTCGGTCGGGCGACTAGGAACTTGGGTGAACGTTTCGGTATACTCGAGTATTACCTTGTAGGTTGGTGGAGCCTGGCCAAAAGCCAGGGACGGGGTGAATGAATGAACGAATGAAACCAAATGCAATGAAATGACAGGAGAACGAATGTATCCTTTTCATGAATGTTACTATCGCTTTCCATTGTAAATGTTTCTTGAATTATTGATACTCCATATTTAATGTTTTGTAAATGTCGTAATTGTTTCTGGACTTATCATTTGATTTATGACATCATTGAAATGAACTATTGTGAAACCGATTTGACTACTATTTTTTATTGGTTACTCGCTGAGCTTCTAGCTCACCCCAAAATGTTTTATTCCCCT
The DNA here is from genome assembly GCF_003713205.1 of Coffea eugenioides. Lineage (NCBI taxonomy): Eukaryota > Viridiplantae > Streptophyta > Magnoliopsida > Gentianales > Rubiaceae > Coffea > Coffea eugenioides. Next base: position 23,189,352 of record NC_040041.1, read on the forward strand.
CCACAGGGCTCAAGGCGAAGGAAGGGCTTGCAGTGTTTATTCATGGATTATCTCATGTATGGATTGAACTTGGATTTCCTTTTGTGTAATCATTCATATTGGGATTGTATTGAACGTTTAGAATTGATTGGATGTGTAATAGTCTAGTTTTGGACTTCCTCCTGTAGATTAGTTGGTATCAAGGATCAGAGGGGCGCAGTGGAAGCATGGACGCTTCGCTTTTGATATGTAAAGTTGGGGAACCTTTGATGTATATTTCATATAAATATCTTGAAATTCCATTGAGGATTGTAGTGAACGACTGAGTCCCGGCGAGAGCTGGGCAGGCGGCCCGCCGAACCCTCTGGTTCGCCTTAGGGGGAGGTGGGGTCGTGACAATTGGTAGCAGAGCTTAGGCTTCAGATCTCTGTAGTGTATCCTAGGCTTGAAGTTTAGGATGCCGGACTGTGGGTTTGATTTGACTCTTGAGAGATTTTTGCGGGATGTCTCGACTTGATTGGTACAAGATGGAATGTCGAGGACGACATTCTTTTAAGGAGGGGAGATTGTGACGCCCCGAAAAGTATAAGTGTGAGAACCCGTACTTTTCCCATTTTCTAGGGTTTTATTTATTTAATGGCTTGTTTTCTGCGTTTTCTTTAGTAGGGAAATTTTCTTGATATTTTTAAGGAGCAGATATAGTTTTTGGATGATTTTTCTAGTATCAAATAGGTTTTGAGAAATTAAGAGTGTATACCGGATGTGGGACCCACTAGTGCGAAAAGTTCGGAAAAATTCGGCCAATAAGATTAAGTTCCGGATACTGAGTGAAATTTATCGGGTGTTAAGAGATAAGAAGAGGAGGTGATTTGATTGATGTGAGAGAGACTTAAAGGATAGAAATGCATTTAATAGAGTGCCAAGTGGCACTTTCTCGTTGGTTGGACTTTTTGACTTTTTACCCTTAAGTTAAATATCTCAAAAATTGACTAAAAATCACCATTTTTCACTCCTTGGTGGCCGACTCTCTTAAGCTCAAGAAGGAAGAAGATTTTTCCAATTTTCAAGCTTCCATTTAGCTCAATCTTCCAAACCAATTGCATCAACTAGTTTCTACTCCATAAAAGTCTTCCATTAGGTGCTAGTAAGGTGTTTGGTGAAGTTTTTTTAGGAAGCTAAGGTGTTCTACAACTCCCTCTCTCTTGTTTACTAGGTAAGTGATGATTACACTTCCTCTTGCACTTAATGATGCTTAATTTGTGCCTAATGGTGGCTATGGTGTTGAAAATTGTGGTTTATTTCTTGGTTTGGAATGAATTGGTGAAGTTTTTATTTTTTTGAGGAATTTTCTGGTTTAATGTGATCATGGAGTTGTGGTTATTTATGATGGTTGGTAATGAGGGGTTATGACTCTAGTGGATGTAAATGATTGGTAATTGCAACCAATTTTGGGTTTGGAAGAAATCTGGAAAATTAGGGTTCTTGGTTCTTCATTCTGTCCGAAATTTTTGGTCCTATATAGAGGCCGGATTGGCCTTGGCTCAAAACATGAAAGTTGTAGGTATTGATGTTTTAAGGGTGCCTGTAAAATTTCAGATCAATTGGAGTAGTGTAGAATGAGATATGTCGATTTTACTGTTGCTGTTCTGGGTGATCAGAATGTGCGAACTGCGCTTGTAATCGTCTGGTTTGACTGGAAATGGTTTGGATTTGGATGTTGGGGTCTTCTTATGAAATGTAGCTTGGTGTCTTAGCTACCGTATGCCTTTGGAATCAATGCATTTGGACCTGTATAGACTGAGTTGGACTAATTACAGCATAGTGTGATTTGTAAACCTGCAATTACGGTTCTGGTTTGTTATTTGGCATTTTTGACTTAGTTGTGCTGGGATTTGGACTGAGTGACCTTCTACATTGTTGTAGCCCTATCTCTTAGCTTCGAAACGGTGGGTCTTGCACCTTCATCCGACCATCGTAGTGCTTTTGGCACCATTACCGCAAAATGACGTCCAAAACTGTTTTTCTGGGTTTGAGCTAAACTTTCATTTCCGGACTTTTCCCTAGCTTGACTTGTACTAGTACTACTTGGAGCTTGCTGAATGGCTATTGGATGAACTTGTTGTTGTGTGTGTACCTTTGGGACTGGCTGAGGATATAATGAAGCCATGATGGCTGGAAAAGTAAGCAAATTCAGGGGAAGTGCTGTCCGAACTTTGAAAGGACTTGATTGCATTGAGTGTATGATGGATGATTGCTGAGCCATTGAGGTGAGTGACCTCAAACTCTTTCTAAAATTATTTATGAACCGTTTCTTGCATTATTGACTTTTGAACTGTTTCCAAATTTACTCTTGAACCGCTTTCCCGCATTATTTACTTTTGAGCTGTTTTCAAAGTTAATTTTGGAACTATTTTCTTACATATCATGCGTGCTTGCATATCAGTGTCTTGTTATTATTGATTTTGCTTTCAATGATTGCTAAACGAGTTTTCGAGGCGAGTGTGTACTTTATCGCACTTAGCCTAAGTGATTGTGAAATTTTAATGATTGAGCGATTGAAATGTTAATTGTGCATGAATGTAAGCCTTTTGGGCTGAACTGGCCATTGCCCCTTGTTACCGGTCGTCTCGAGCCAGAAGCGGACTCGGTCGGGCGACTAGGAACTTGGGTGAACGTTTCGGTATACTCGAGTATTACCTTGTAGGTTGGTGGAGCCTGGCCAAAAGCCAGGGACGGGGTGAATGAATGAACGAATGAAACCAAATGCAATGAAATGACAGGAGAACGAATGTATCCTTTTCATGAATGTTACTATCGCTTTCCATTGTAAATGTTTCTTGAATTATTGATACTCCATATTTAATGTTTTGTAAATGTCGTAATTGTTTCTGGACTTATCATTTGATTTATGACATCATTGAAATGAACTATTGTGAAACCGATTTGACTACTATTTTTTATTGGTTACTCGCTGAGCTTCTAGCTCACCCCAAAATGTTTTATTCCCCTCCACAGGGCTCAAGGCGAAGGAAGGGCTTGTAGTGTTTATTCATGGATTATCTCATGTATGGATTGAACTTGGATTTCCTTTTGTGTAATCATTCATATTGGGATTGTATTGAACGTTTAGAATTGATTGGATGTGTAATAGTCTAGTTTTGGACTTCCTCCTGTAGATTAGTTGGTATCAAGGATCAGAGGGGCGCAGTGGAAGCGTGGATGCTTCGCTTTTGATATGTAAAGTTGGGGAACCTTTGATGTATATTTCATATAAATATCTTGAAATTCCATTGAGGATTGTAGTGAACGACTGAGTCCCGGCGAGAGCTGGGCAGGCGGCCCGCCGAATCCTCTGGTTCGCCTTAGGGGGAGGTGAGGCCGTGACAATTGGTATCAGAGCTTAGGCTTCAGATCTCTGTAGTGTATCCTAAGCTTGAAGTTTAGGATGCCGGACTGTGGGTTTGATTTGACTCTTGAGAGATTTTTGCGGGATATCTCGACTTGATTGTTACAAGATGGAATGTCGAGGACGACATTCTTTTAAGGAGGGGAGATTGTGACGCCCCGAAAAGTATAAGTGTGAGAACCCGTACTTTTCCCATTTTCTAGGGTTTTATTTATTTAATGGCTTGTTTTCTGCGTTTTCTTTAGTAGGGAAATTTTCTTGATATTTTTAAGGAGCAGATATAGTTTTTGGATGATTTTTCTAGTATCAAATAGGTTTTGAGAAATTAAGAGTGTATACCGGATGTGGGACCCACTAGTGCGAAAAGTTCGGAAAAATTCGGCCAATAAGATTAAGTTCCGGATACTGAGTGAAATTTATCGGGTGTTAAGAGATAAGAAGAGGAGGTGATTTGATTGATGTGAGAGAGACTTAAAGGATAGAAATGCATTTAATAGAGTGCCAAGTGGCACTTTCTCGTTGGTTGGACTTTTTGACTTTTTACCCTTAAGTTAAATATCTCAAAAATTGACTAAAAATCACCATTTTTCACTCCTTGGTGGTCGACTCTCTTAAGCTCAAGAAGGAAGAAGATTTTTCCAATTTTCAAGCTTCCATTTAGCTCAATCTTCCAAACCAATTGCATCAACTAGTTTCTACTCCATAAAAGTCTTCCATTAGGTGCTAGTAAGGTGTTTGGTGAAGTTTTTTTAGGAAGCTAAGGTGTTCTACAACTCCCTCTCTCTTGTTTACTAGGTAAGTGATGATTACACTTCCTCTTGCACTTAATGATGCTTAATTTGTGCCTAATGGTGGCTATGGTGTTGAAAATTGTGGTTTATTTCTTGGTTTGGAATGAATTGGTGAAGTTTTTATTTTTTTGAGGAATTTTCTGGTTTAATGTGATCATGGTGTTGTGGTTATTTATGATGGTTGGTAATGAGGAGTTATGACTCTAGTGGATGTAAATGATTGGTAATTGCAACCGATTTATGGTTTGGAAGAAATCTGGAAAATTAGGGTTCTTGGTTCTTCATTCTGTCCGAAATTTTTGGTCCTATATAGAGGCCGAATTGGCCTTGGCTCAAAACATGAAAGTTGTAGGTATTGATGTTTTAAGGGTGCTTGTAAAATTTCAGATCAATTGGAGTAGTGTAGAATGAGATATGTTGATTTTACTGTTGCTGTTCTGGGTGATCAGAATGTGCAAACTGCGCTTGTAATCGTCTGTTTTGACTGGAATTGGTTTGGATTTGGATGTTGGGGTCTTCTGATGAAATGTAGCTTGATGTCTTAGCTACCGCATGCCTTTGGAATCAATGCATTTGGACCTGTATAGACTGAGTTGGACTAATTACAGCATAGTGTGATTTGTAAACCTGCAATTACGGTTCTGGTTTGTTATTTGGCATTTTTGACTTAGTTGTGCTGGGATTTGGACTGAGTGACCTTCTACATTATTGTAGCCCTATCTCTTATCTTCGAAACGGTGGGTCTTGCACCTTCATCCGACCATCGTAGTGCTTTTGGCACCATTACCGCAAAATGACGTCCAAAACTGTTTTTCTGGGTTTGAGCTAAACTTTCATTTCCGGACTTTTCCCTAGCTTGACTTGTACTAGTACTACTTGGAGCTTGCTGAATGGCTATTGGATGAACTTTTTATTGTGTGTGTACCTTTGGGACTGGCTGAGGATATAATGAAGCCATGATGGCTGGAAAAGTAAGCAAATTCAGGGGAAATGCTGTCCGAACTTTGAAAGGACTTGATTGCATTGAGTGTATGATGGATGATTGCTGAGCCATTGAGGTGAGTGACCTCAAACTCTTTCTAAAATTATTTATGAACCGTTTCTTGCATTATTGACTTTTGAACTGTTTCCAAATTTACTCTTGAACCGCTTTCCCGCATTATTTACTTTTGAGCTGTTTTCAAAGTTAATTTTGGAACTGTTTTCTTACATATCATGCGTGCTTGCATATCAGTGTCTTGTTATTATTGATTTTGCTTTCAATGATTGCTAAACGAGTTTTCGAGGCGAGTGTGTACTTTATCGCACTTAGCCTAAGTGATTGTGAAATTTTAATGATTGAGCGATTGAAATGTTAATTGTGCATGAATGTAAGCCTTTTGGGCTGAACTGGCCATTGCCCCTTGTTACCGGTCGTCTCGAGCCAGAAGCGGACTCGGTCGGGCGACTAGGAACTTGGGTGAACGTTTCGGTATACTCGAGTATTACCTTGTAGGTTGGTGGAGCCTGGCCAAAAGCCAGGGACGGGGTGAATGAATGAACGAATGAAACCAAATGCAATGAAATGACAGGAGAACGAATGTATCCTTTTCATGAATGTTACTATCGCTTTCCATTGTAAATGTTTCTTGAATTATTGATACTCCATATTTAATGTTTTGTAAATGTCGTAATTGTTTCTGGACTTATCATTTGATTTATGACATCATTGAAATGAACTATTGTGAAACCGATTTGACTACTATTTTTTATTGGTTACTCGCTGAGCTTCTAGCTCACCCCAAAATGTTTTATTCCCCTCCACAGGGCTCAAGGCGAAGGAAGGGCTTGCAGTGTTTATTCATGGATTATCTCATGTATGGATTGAACTTGGATTTCCTTTTGTGTAATCATTCATATTGGGATTGTATTGAACGTTTAGAATTGATTGGATGTGTAATAGTCTAGTTTTGGACTTCCTCCTGTAGATTAGTTGGTATCAAGGATCAGAGGGGCGCAGTGGAAGCGTGGACGCTTCGCTTTTGATATGTAAAGTTGGGGAACCTTTGATGTATATTTCATATAAATATCTTGAAATTCCATTGAGGATTGTAGTGAACGACTGAGTCCCGGCGAGAGCTGGGCAGGCGGCCCGCCGAACCCTCTGGTTCGCCTTAGGGGGAGGTGGGGCCGTGACAATAGGAAAGTTGTGCAATCTAATCAGCCTTTGTTACTTGTGCTCCGTAAACATGTGCTCTTGAATGCTGATGAACTCGACAAGGCATTGCCTTCGAGTGTAGTTGCTTTGTTGCAGGTTAAGCAAGAAGAGGTTGAGTTGATCATGGCATGTCCCATCCCTATACCCATTGGTGGATATCAGAGTTTTCAGGAAGTTTGGCTCTTAAGTGTTGTATCTCTTTACGATCCACTGGTATTTAACTTAACCCATGAGCCTACTTCGCTTGTTGGGAGGAGTAATGATGTTTCAAAGGGAGTTCTTGCACTTGAATCTTTCCTACGCCTTCTGACCATTGTGCAACAAGTGGTCTTTATTCTATCAGCTGCATTTTGGAGGATTCAAGGAGATGTAACCTTGCTGCCAATGAACCATACATTCTACATTCCATCATGGAACCAAAGCTATATGCATTATCGACGAGGAGTCATTGGAGTAACGTCATGAGTTTCTCTTGGCGGGATATGTGCATTTTCAAACTGACCAAGAGACATGTGTGCCGAATTATCATAACCATGATGTCTGCGAGTATCATTCAATCAAAGAGGGCCAATGTGTGGTGGCTTTTGATTTGAGGATTCATACTACCAAGTGGGGGGGGGACTGATGTGTGCACTGGTGGCGGGACCTTGAAGGCTTGAAGGATGTTAATCAAGTTACCTACACATTGATCCAAGCCCACGAGTAGCCAAGTGATGGTTGTTAGTTTGGGCACTAGCCCGCTAGTTTGTCTTTGAAGTTTTTCCAATTAAACAGAGTCGGCCGACTGTTGGGCCTTTTTAGTCTTGAGCCGGAAGTTATTGTCTGGATTAGTTACTGGTTGTAGGGCTTGTTGAGTCATGGATTCGGCCCACCTTGCCCAAGGCTTGGCCGAACCTTTATTTCCTTTTTACTAGCATTAGGGTTTCGTTAGTTTGCCTATATAAAGGCTTGCTTTGTAAGCATTAAGGGTAGGCTCGATTGATTAATAAAATTGTCTTCTGTCGATTTTCTTCTTGTGAGAATTTCGTTCCTTTTCTTGTTTTCAGCAAGGGTTCTTGAGGAATCTCGTGCTGTCCTTAATTGTTCGTCCGACCTATCCACTTGAGTATTCACCTCGATTAGAGTCGTTGTTCTGCCACCTTAAACCAACTCGTGTCGTCCGTGTTGATTTTAGGTCCCGCAACCCAAGCGTTGGACAACCTCGCTAGATCCTTGGGCAAACGTGCTACGTGTCTCGAAATATGTTGATCGAGAACCGTATCAGTTGGCTTCAGAGCTTAGGTGGAGGTACCTTCCGTTATATCTATTCTTTTGTCTTTGTTGAGTTGCCTAGAGTTCTTTTGTTTCCGCTGCCTTGTTAAAAAAAAAAAAAAAATTCTGTCCGCAACTTGTTTATCATTATAGAGTAGCTAGTTGTTTGCAATCTGTTCGTGGTTGTTGTGTCTTGTTGTCTAATATATTCAGTCCGTTAGTGATATTTTGTTGTGTCAAATTTCTAGCCGTTTCGCATCACATCGTTGCTTCTAAATCTGTCTGTGATTGTGTTGCTTGTTTTGGGTCAAATCTGTCCGTAGTCTTGTGCGTTGTTTTTGTGTCAAGTCGGCTGTGGTTTGTGTGCACTTGGAAAGTACAAAATTCTGGTTGGAGTCCCCAAACCTGTTTTGGTTAGTTGGTCGTCGCTTGGGCAGCAAGAAAACCCACTCTTGCAGCGGCTAGGGTTGCTTCATGCGCTAGGACATTTCAAGTTGCGATCTGTCCAAGTTTCTCGTTGGTCGTCCAAGCTGTTTTTCTTGTTTTTCAAATCTAATTTTTGGTTAAACTTGTTGGTATTTGTGAATCTTGAAAAGAATCTAAAAGAATCTAGGGTTTCTTGAATTTCTTGATCACAATCTTGAAGTTTTTGAAGTTCTTGATAACCTACGTGGGTGTTCTTAAAGGATCGTGCATATCTTGATTGTTTTTGTGAATTGTTTGGGCCGTACCAAAATCTGGAAAAATAATCCATTCGGTCAAAGCTTTGTGTTGTGTTTGTTTGTTACAAGTCCAAAAAAAAAAGAAACAAAACAGAAACAAAAAAAAAAAGAGAAGGAAGAATCGGTTGTTAAAACAAAACAAGAGAAAAAAAAAGAGGAAGGCAACCGAATTGTGAGAAGGAAATTCTGATTTGCGCAATACTACTTGGAGTAGAATTTGGAAACTTTTTAAAGGAGTTACAAGAAGGAAAGGGATTTTCCCTAAAAGGTTTCCTATACCAATCAGATTTGCGCAATCCTTCTTGGAGGGAATTTGTAAGCTTCTAAAAGTTGTTTCAAGAAGAAAAGGTTTTCTAAAAGATTTCCAAAAACTAACTTGTTTCCAAATTCAATTAGGAAACTAGTGGATAGCTTGGATAACTCTCCTTTTTCCACTTTACCAAGTCCATTTGAATTAGGAAACTAGGGATTTTCTTATTTCCTTTTTCCATTCTCGCGTATTCCAAATCTGTCCGCCTAAGGAAATTGCCAAAACCTTACACCATTGTGTCCAAAATGTTTCCAAATTGTGTCCATGTTCTTGGTTACTCTTGTGTGACGTTTGGAGAACAATTTTTTGGATTTGTGCAGCATTTCTCAACAACCTAACCCAACAGGTAAAGGTATTTGAGGGACATGGAGCAAAATCAACCAATCGCAGACTATTCGTTAATGTTCACTGCCATGAAGAACGAGTTCTGGCGAATTAGTGAGCAACAAATTGAGGAGTTGCATACTCGCATTGATGAACTCTCCAAGAGTCTCACACGAGGCTCTCGTTCTCGATCACACAACCGGAGTAACCAAGGCACCAAAAGAGCACATAGTGAAGACTACTCGGCTAGTGATGATGATGAACGTGCCGAGAAGCCTAGGAGGGACAAGTCTATGAACGAGCTCAAGGGACTTAAAATTCAAGTCCCCACGTTCAAGGGCAATAGTGATCCGGAAGGCCGCATCGAGATGGTTTTCGACTGCTACGACTATAGCGAGGAACAAAAAGTGAAGGTTGCCACCGTTGAGTTCACCGGCTACGCACTAGTTTGTTGGGACCAAGTAAGGACCAATCGAAGGAGAATGGGAGAACCACGAGTCCGGACTTGGCGAGAACTCAGGGCATTGATGCGAACGGGATTTGTTCCTAGCTACTACAATCGCGATCTCCACTCTAAACTTCAAACCCTCACTCAAGGCAATATGAGTGTGAAAGATTACTACAAAGAGATCGAAATGGCCATGACGAGGGCCAACAATCAAGAGGACAATGAGGCCACAATGGCAAGGTTCCTTAGAGGTCTTAACCCTGACCTTCAAGAAGCCTTCGAGCTCCAACATTACCTGGACATACACGATCTTCTTGAATTAGCCATCAAGGCCGAGCGGGGTAGGAAATTAAGGAGGGGAGGCCGAACTTTCCAATCTTCCAATTCGGATGCATGGAAGGGAGATCCAATCAGGAGAGCCACCCATGTGAGTGGGAATGCGACTACACCGAGCCCTTCTAGCTGCACCCCAGGTAACTCCCGTAACCAAAATCCAAATTCTACCCCTAACAAGTTTGTTGATTCATCTAGGTCCACTTCCAAGTCCACTCAAGAAACTCTTAAACCTAGGAGTAGGGATATTAAATGCTTCAAATGTCAAGGATTCGGACATATACAATCTCAATGTCTGAATCAAAGGGTAATGCTCATCACTTACAATGGAGACGTCGTGTTGTGCGGAGATGCCCGGCTTGACCAAGGAGGAATGCTTGGAAAATGATTCAGCCGAGGAGGAGTGTCCACCAACTCAAGGTGAAATTGGATGTTTGGTGGTACGAAGAGTGCTCACCGCCCGAATCAAAAGAAGATGAGCAATTGCAACGAGAGAACCTATTTTACACTCTATGTAAAGCCGGTGACAAAGTGTGCAGTCTCATCATAGATGGGGGAAGTTTCACCAATGTAGCAAGTTTGCTAATGGTAGAGAGCTTGGGGCTTCCTACCACTAGACATCCGCATTCCTATTGACTTCAAGGGTTAAGTGAAAATGGCGAAGTCCGTGTCCACAAGCAGGTACGCCTTCCTGTCTCAATTGGTCAGTACTATGATGAAGTCATGTGCGATATTGTACCTATGCATGCTACTCATGTGCTACTAGGAAGGCCATGGCAATTTGATAAACATGTTACTTTTGATGGTAGGTCTAACAAATATACTCTTTTGCACAATGATAAACGAATTTTCTTAACCCCTCTCACACCTTCACAAGTGTGCGAGGACCAACTTAAATTGCAAAGAGAATGTGATTTAGACCGCCAAAAGAAAAAATAACAAGGGGCCGAATCTGAAAATTGTTCGACCTCTACGTTGGAGCCATTGGCCCAAGGGAAGAATGTTGTTACTAGTGTTACAAATGCACAAGCATTAGTTAAGTCAAACACTAGGAAACAAAACATGACAATAAAGGCTAAGGATGATAGGAAAGTTGTGCAATCTAATCAGCCTTTGTTACTTGTGCTCCGTAAACATGTGCTCTTGAATGTTGATGAACTCGACAAGGCATTGCCTTCGAGTGTAGTTGCTTTGTTGCAGGTTAAGCAAGAAGAGGTTGAGTTGATCATGGCATGTCCCATCCCTATACCCATTGGTGGATATCAGAGTTTTCAGGAAGTTTGGCTCTTAAGTGTTGTATCTCTTTACGATCCACTGGTATTTAACTTCACCCATGAACCTACTTCGCTTGTTGGGAGGAGTAATGAAGTTTCAAAGGGAGTTCTTGCACTTGTATCTTTCCTACGCCTTCTGACCATCGTGCAACAAGTGGTCTTTATTCTATCAGCTGCATTTTGGAGGATTCAAGGAGATGTAACCTTGCTGCCAATGAACCATACGTTCTACATTCCATCATGGAACCAAAGCTATATGCATTATCGACGAGGAGTCATTGGAGTAACGTCATGAGTTTCTCTTGGCGGGTTATGGGCATTTTCAAACTGACCAAGAGACATGTGCGCCGAATTATCATAACCATGACGTTTACGAGTATCATTCAATCAAAGAGGGCCAATGTGTGGTGGCGTTCGATTTGAGGATTCATACTATCAAGTGGGGGGGACTGATGTGTGCACGGGTGGCGGGACCTTGAAGGCTTGAAGTATGTTAATCAAGTTACCTACACATTGATCCAAGCCCACGAGTAGCCAAGTGATGGTTGTTAGTTTGGGCACTAGCCCGCTAGTTTGTCTTTGAAGTTTTTCCAACTAAACAGAGTCAGCCGACTGTTGGGCCTATTTAGTCTTGAGCCGTCAAGTTATTGTTTGGATTAGTTACTAGTTGTAGGGCTTGTTGAGTCATGGATTCGGCCCACCCTATCCAAGGCTTGGCCGAACCTTTATTTCCTTTTTACTAGCATTAGGGTTTCTTTAGTTTGCCTATATAAAGGCTTGCTTTGTAAGCATTAAGGGTAGACTCGATTGATTAATAAAATTGTCTTCTGTCGATTTTCTTCTTGTGAGAATTTCGTTCCTTTTCTTGTTTTTAGCAAGGGTTCTTGAGCAATCTCGTGTTGTCCTTGATTGTTCGTCCGACCTATCCACTTGAGTATTCACCTCGATTAGAGTCGTTGTTCTACCACCTTAAACCAACTCGTGTCGTTCGTGTTGATTTTAGGTCCCGCAACCCAAGCGTTGGACAACCTCGCTAGATCCTTGGGCAAACGTGCTACGTGTCTCGAAATGTGTTGATCAAGAACCGTATCAGTTGGCTTCAGAGCTTAGGTGGAGGTATCTTCCATTATATCCGTTCTTTTGTCTTTGTTGAGTCGCCTAGAGTCCTTGTGTTTCCGCTGCATTGTTAAAAAAAAAAAAAAATTCTGTCCGCAACTTGTTAATCATTGTTGAGTAGCTAGTTGTTTGCAATCTATCCGTGGTTGTTGTGTCTTGTTGCCTAATATATTCAGTCTGTTATCGATATTTTGTTATGTCAAATTTCTGGCCGTTTCGCATCACATCGTTGCTTCTAAATCTGTCTGTGTTTGTGTTGCTTGTTTTGGGTCAAATCCGTTCGTAATCTTGTGCGTTGTTTTTGTGTAATGTCGGCTGTGGTTTGTGTGCACTTGGAAAGTACAAAATTCTGGTTGGAGTCCCCAAACCTGTTTTGGTTAGTTGGTCGTCGCTTGGGCAGCAAGAAAACCCACTCTTGCAGAGGCTAGGGTTGCTTCATGCGCTAGGACTTTTCAAGTTGCGATCTGTCCAAGTTTCTCGTTGGTCGTCCAAGCTGTTTTTCTTGTTTTCCAAATCTGATTTTTGGTTAAACTTGTTGGTATTTGTGAATCTTGAAGAGAACCTAAAAGAATCTAGGGTTTCTTGAATTTTTTGATCACAATCTTGATGTTTTGAAGTTCTTGATAACCTACGTGGGTGTTCTTAAAGGATCGTGAGTATCTTGATTGTTTTGTAAATTGTTTGGGCCGAGCCAAAATCTGAAAAAATAATCCATTCGGTCAAAGCTTTGTGTTGTGTTTGTTTGTTACAAATCCAAAAAAAAAAAGGAACAAAACAGAAACAAAAAAAAAGAGAAGGAAGAATCAGTTGGCAAAACAAAACAAGAGAAAAAAAAAGAGGAAGGCAACAGAATTGTGAGAAAGAAATTATGATTTGCGCAATACTACTTGGAGTAGAATTTGGAATCTTCTTAAAGGAGTTACAAGAAGGAAAGGGATTTTCCCTAAAGGGTTTCCTAAACCAATCAGATTTGCACAATCCTTCTTGGAGGGAATTTGGAAGTTTCTGAAAGTTGTTTCAAGAAGAAAATTTTTTCTAAAAGATTTCTAAAAACTAACTTGTTTCCAAATTCAATTAGGAAACTAGTGGACAGCTTGGATAACTCTCCTTTTTTCCACTTTACCAAGTGTATTCGAATTAGGAAACTAGGGATTTTCTTATTTTCTTTTTCCATTCTCGCGTATTCCAAATCTGTCCGCCTTAGGAAATTGCCAAAACCTTACACCATCGTTTCCAAATTGTTTCCAAATTGTGTCCTTGTTCTTGGTTACTCTTGTGTGACGTTTGGAGAACAATTTTTTGGATTTGTGCAGCATTTCTCAACTACCTAACCTAACAGGTAAAGGTATTTGAGGGACATGGAGCAAAATCAACCAATCGCAGACTACTCGTTAATGTTCACTGCCATGAAGAACGAGTTCCGGCGAATTAGTGAGCAACAAATGGAGGAGTTGCATACTCGCTTTGATGAACTCTCCAAGAGTCTCACACGAGGCTCTTGTTCTCGATCACACAACCGGAGTAACCAAGGCACCAAAGGAGCGCATAGTGAAGACTACTCGTCTAGTGATGATGATGAACGTGCCAAGAAGCCTAGGAGGGACACGTCTACGAACGAGCTCAAGGTACTTAAAATTCAAGTCCCCACGTTCAAGGGCAACAGTGATCCTGAGGCGTACTTGGAGTGGGAAGGCCGCATCGAGATGGTTTTCGACTGCTATGACTATAGCGAGGAACAAAAGGTGAAGGTTGCCACCGTTGAGTTCACCGACTACGCACTAGTTTGGTGGGACCAAATAAGGACCAATCGAAGGAGAATGGGAGAACCATGAGTCCGGACTTGACGAGAACTCAGGATATTGATGCGAAAGAGATTTGTTCCTAGCTACTACAATCGCGATCTCCTTTCTAAACTTCAAACCCTCACTCAAGGCAATATGAGTGTGGAAGATTACTACAAAGAGATCGAAATGGCCATGATGGGGGCCAACATTCAATAGGACAATGAGGCCACAATGGCAAGGTTCCTTAGAGGTCTTAACCCTGACCTTCAAGAAGCCTTCAAGCTCCAACATTACCTGGACATACACGATCTTCTTGAATTAGCCATCGAGGCCGAGCGGGGGAAGAAATTAAGGAGGAGGGGAAGCCGAACTTTCCAAACCTCTAATTCGGGTGCTTGGAAGAGAGATCCAATCAGGAGAGCCATCCATGAGAGTGGGAATGCGACTACACCGAGCCCTTCTAGCCGCACCCCAGGTAACTCCCCTAACCAAAATCCCAATTCTGCCCCTAACAAGTTTGTTCTTGCATCTAGGTCCACTTCCAAGTCCACTTAAGAAACTCCTAAGCCTAGGAGTATGGATATTAAATGCTTCAAATGTCAAGGATTCGGACATATCCGATCTCAATATCCGAATCAAAGGGTAATGCTCATCACTCACAATGGAGATGTCGTATCGAATGATGATGATTGTTAGGAGATGCCCGGCTTGACCAAGGAGGAATGCCTGGTAAATGATTCAGCGGAGGAGGAGTGTCCACCTACCCAAGGTGAAATTGGGTGTTTGGTGGCACGAAGAGTGCTCACCGCCCGAATGAAAGAAGATGAGCAATTGCAACGAGAGAACCTATTTTACACTCGATGTAAACTCAGTGACAAAGTGTGCAGTCTCATCATAGATGGGGGAAATTGCACCAATTTAGCAAGTTTGCTAATGGTAGAGAGCTTGGGGCTTCCTACCACTAGACATCCGCATTCCTATTGACTTTAAGGGTTAAGTGAAAATGGCGAAGTCCGTGTCTACAAGCAGGTACGCCTTCCTGTCTCAATTGGTCAGTACTGTGATGAAGTCATGTGCGATATTGTACCTATGCATGCTACTCATGTGCTACTAGGAAGGCCATGGCAATTTGATAAACATGTTACTTTTGATGGTAGGTCTAACAAATATACTCTTTTGGACAATGATAAACGAATGGTCTTAACCCCTCTCACACCTTCACAAGTGTACGAGGACCAACTTAAATTGCAAAGAGAATGTGATTTAGATCGCCAAAAGAAAAAATAACAAGGGGCCGAATCTGAAAATTGTTCGACCTCTACGTTGGAGCCATTGGCCCAAGGGAAGAATGTTGTTACTAGTGTTACAAATGCACAAGCATTAGTTAAGTCAAACACTAGGAAACAAAACATTATAATAAAGGCTAAGAATGATAGGAATGTTGTGCAATCTAATCAGCCTTTGTTACTTGTGCTCCGTAAACATGTGCTCTTGAATGCTGATGAACTCGACAAGCCATTGTCATCGAGTGTAGTTGCTTTGTTGCAGGTTAAGCAAGAAGAGGTTGAGTTTATCATGGCATGTCCCATCCCTATACCCATTGGTGAATATCAGAGTTTTCAGGAAGTTTGGCTCTTAAGTGTTGTATCTCTTTGTGATCCACTGGCATTTAACTTCACCCATGAGCCTACTTCGCTTGTTGGGAGGAGTAATGAAGTTTCAAAGGGAGTTCTTGCACTTGAATCTTTCCTACGCCTTCTGACCATCGTGCAACAAGTGGTCTTCATCCTATCAGCTGCATTTTGGAGGATTCAAGGAGATGTAACCTTGCTGCCAATGAACCATACATTCTACATTCCATCACGGAACCAAAGCTATATGCATTATCGACGAGGAGTCATTGGAGTAACGTCATGAGTTTCTCTTGGCGGGTTATGGGCATTTTCAAACTGACCAAGCGATATGTGCACCGAATTATGATAACCATGACATCTACGAGTATCATTCAATCAAAGAGGGCCAATGTGTGGTGGCGTTCGATTTGAGGATTCATACTACCAACCCTTGTTCATGTCATTCATTTCCATCCAGATTTGAGGACAAATCCTTCTGAAGTGGGAGGGACTGATGTGTGCACGGGTGGCGGGACCTTGAAGGCTTGAAGGATGTTAATCAAGTTACCTACACATTGATCCAAGCCCACGAGGAGCCAAGTGATGGTTGTTAGTTTGGGCTCTAGCCCGCTAGTTAGTCTTTGTAGTTTTTCCAATTAAAGGGAGTCGGCCAACTGTTGGGCCTTTTTAGTCTTGAGCCGTCAAGTTATTGTTTGGATTAGTTACTAGTTGTAGGGCTTGTTGAGTCATGGATTCGGCCCACCTTGTCCAAGGCTTGGCCGAACCTTTATTTCCTTTTTACTAGCATTAGGGTTTCATTAGTTTGCCTATATAAAGGCTTGCTTTGTAAGCATTAAGGGTAGACTCGATTGATTAATAAAATTGTCTTCCTGTGAGAATTTCGTTCCTTTACTTGCTTTTGGCAAGGGTTCTTGATCAATCTCGTGTTGTCCTTGATTGTTCGTCCGACCTATCCACTTGAGTATTCACCTCGATTAGAGTCGTCGTTCTACCACCTTAAACCAACTCGTGTCGCCCGTGTTGATTTTAGGTCCTGCAACCCAAGCGTTGGACAACCTCGCTAGATCCTTGGGAAAACGTGCTACGTGTCTCGAAATGTGTTGATCGAGGACCATATCAATCTAGATGGAATATCCATGTACATCGCTTCCTCAAGATCGCCATGTAAAAAAGCACCTTTTACATGAAATTGATGTAGCAACCAATCTAAATTGGCTGCTAGAGATAGCAGAACTCTGACTGTATCCAACTTTGCCACTGGTGAGAATGTCTCCTGATAATTGATGCCATAGGTTTAGGTGTACCCCTTTGCTATAAGTTGGGTTTTATATCAGTCGATGGATCCATCAGTCTTATACTTGATTGTAAAAACCCATTTATATTCAACAGTTTTGTTTCCTTCTGGTAGTGAGACCAATGTCTTTGTGTCATTTTTCTATAATGTTGACATCTTATCTTTTATATCTTGATTTCAATTTGGATCCATGAGAGCTATATACACGTCCCTTGGAATATTGGCTAATGACACATTATGTACAAAGGCCTCCAGTGGCTCTGATAATCGGTGGGTTGAAACATAATTTGCAATAGGGTATTTGGACTTTATTGCATAGGCTTCTAGAGAATGCTAATCTGGTGACTTGCTGGGATTGAACCTATTAGATAACACATATCGACTAGTAGTATCCAAATTAATAGTAGGGGCGTCAGTAGTGCTTACCTCAGGAATATTCTCAATCTCATCAGCACCAACATCGGTTTCATTGGTATTTGGCCATGATGGCCATGCTAATCATAGCCAATTCTATTCTTCCTTATTCCTTATCTCCCTTTGAAGTACAGAATTGGATATTGATGATGAAAAAAAATGTTTTAGATTCTAAAAAAGTAATATCCGTTGTTTCATATATCTTATTGGTGGTTGGATCAACGTACGAACAACCTTTCTTGTGTACAGCATATCCTAAGAAAATACAGCGAATCGCACAAGGATCTATTTTATTTCACTGATCCTTGTGTAGATGCACAAAAATTACACACCCAAATACTAGTGCTGGAAGTATCACCAATGGTAGAGTAAAATGCTGCAATAGAGCCTACAATGGAGTCTGAAAATCTATGACCTTTGAAAGTAATCTGTTCAGTAAGTGAACCGCTGTAGTAATTGCATTAGGTCTATATTGATGTGGGACATTCGCATTAATCAGCAATTCACGTGCTGTTTTTAAAATGTGTTGATTCTTCCTCTCAATTACTCGATTTTTCTGTGGAGTCTGAGTGCATAAGGTTTCATGTATGAGGCCATTGGTATTGAAGAAATCCTACAATGGTCGATTGTCATATTCACAACCATTATCAGATATGAGAACCTTGATTTGTGAGGACCCGTAATTTTCTTATTTTCTAGGTTTTATTCTATTTAATTGCATGTTTTTCTACATTTTCTTTATTAGGAAATTTTTCTAGATAAGTTTTATGAGTAAATATAGTTTAGGAAAATTTTCTAGATAAGTTTTATGAGTAAATATAGTTTAGGAAAATTTTCTAGATAAGTTTTATGAGTAAATATAGTTTTTCAATGATTTTTCGAGTATCAGTTAATTTTTGAGAAATTAAGAGCGAATACCGGATGTGGGACCCATTAGTGCGGTAAGTTCGGTAAAATTCGGCCAATTAGGTTAAGTTTTGTATACCGCAATTAATTTACGAGGTGATAAGAGGTAATTAGAAGTTACCTATATGGATTAGTATTGGAGAGACAAAAGGATAAGTGTTAAACTTAAAAGGTGCCACGTGTCGCTTTTTCATTCGAACTTGGACTTTGACCATTATTTCTTACCTTTACTAATACTCAATTTTGACCCAAAAATCATATTGTTTCTACTCCTCTTGGCCGACTCCCTCACTAGAAGAAAAGAAAAGAAAGCTCTCAACTAGTTTCCTCAATTTCTTGCTTGAATCTCACAAACCAACCATTTAAATTTCAAAATTCTCCACAAAAGTGAGTTGCTAAGCTAGTTTAAGGTGTTGTGTGGAGCCATTTGTGAAGAACAAGCTCTAGTTGTCTTGCTTCTTGGAGTTACAAAGGTAAGTTATCAAGGAAATTCTCTTTTGTCCTTAATAATGTGGAATTGGAGGTTTATAAAGGTTGAATATGTTAGGTTGTGGATTATTTCATGACTTATGGTTGAGATGTGCAAATTTTCCTATTTATTGAGGATTTTCTGTTTTAATATATAAATTATTGTTTAGTCATGGATCAATGGTTTGTTATGGTGTATGATGGAGTTTGTATGTGTTGGAAATGATTGGTTGTGAAAAATTGTGGGTTTGAAGCTAAAATTCCAGATTAGGGTTCCAAACAGGCCTGTTCTGTCCGGATTTGTTTGAGAATGCTAGAGATCGAATTAGCCTTAGGTTAAAACATGAAAGTTGTAGAGAATAATGTTTTATAGTTGCCTGTAAATTTTCAGCCCAATCTGAGCTTGGTAGCTTGTGAAAAGTCGGAAATACCCAGACTGACCTAGGTAGGAGTTCAGCGAACAGGGTTGTCATTTCACCAAATCTGACCGTGACTTTTCACCCTGATCCTTACCGAATTAGATTTTGGCCAAAACATGAAAGTTGTAGCCAATGGTATCAAACTAGTTTCCTACAAAATTTCAGCTCGATCCTAGCACTGTCAACTCGATCCTTGTAGAACTGACCGAAATACTCTTGACTGTCCATTGAACCCTGTTTCGCGCCCAGATTTCTGTTTTCGTGGAGTTTTCCATTTTTGACCATGAAAATGCATGATTTGGCCTTGGAGGTCTTCATAAGGAATGTAGGTATATGTCTTAGCTTTCCAACGCCCCTAGAATCACCTCGTTTCGACTTTGGTAGCCTGAGTTATTGTCATTTACGCATAAGGCGGTTAACCAGACCGAATGTGAGATTCTGGTTCTGTGAATGGCAATTGTGACTTAGATACACTACAAACTGGACTGAGGGTTCTTCATCAAAGTTTTAGCTCCTTGTCTTAGCTTCGAAATGGTATAACTTGCACCCGAAACCGATAAGTGTAGCTTTAGTTGTGACCTTTCCGCTAAGTAACGTCAAAACTGTCTTTTGGTTTTGAACGTAAACTTCATTTCCTCGCATGTCCCTCGCTTGGCTATACATTTATACGTTCTATTGGGCCTTATTTTTTGGTAGTGTGTGAGTGCTTTCAAATACCGAATTGAACTTGATACTTGTATTTGATCCGTGACCAATGTGATTACATGTTGTATACGTGAATTGTTAGGGCAAGAGTGTACTTTATCGCACTTGCCCTTACGTGACATATACTTGTTTATTGTTGTAATTGACTTGACATACTTGTTATGAGGTGTGCACTTCCTGGAATTCCAGAAACCCTGCGGTAAGTTACTCGAGTCGAGCCGGCAAGGGCTTGGTCGATTGGGTAACAAACCCTGGGTCTCATGTTTGTCGAGTGGAGTGATATCTCCTCGACTAATTCGTATACTCGAGTATTACCACTTCTGTTCTGTTCGGCGTTCGGGCCCGGTAGGGGTATGTTTGGTGGACGGAAAATTGGTGTAAAGTGGGGTCTATGGATATGTTGGTTCTATTTACGTTGACGGAGAGTCAACGGGTTCGGATCAAGTATTGCAGATGGAAATCTGGCTCCTGAGAGCCACCTGTATCCTTCCCTTTGAATCATTGTGTTAATCTGCTTTCCTTTATATCTGGTATATGTATCTGATTGGTTAAATGTGAAAGGCCATGATTTTACTCCCATATGTCTGGTACCTCATTGGGCATAAGCTCACCTCCTTCCCATTATTTTGTTTTCCTTACAGGGTTCCATGTTTTGAAACCAAGATTTTGGAAGAAAAGAGTTGAGCTAGTTGTAGGACTTCTCTTGCTATTTGCTTATGCTCATCTGTAACTGAAACCCTAATTGTACTTTGTGTAGCGTGAATACTTTGGCTTGTATTTTGGTTTATTTGTTCACGACTCCAATGTAAATATATGTATAAGTGTTTAATCGACGTCCCGTACTTCCGTATGGGCTGGTAAGCTCTGTTTTAACTTTTGGTGGTCTCCAGTGGTTCGTTTTCGTTGGATTCTCGCGCGTACTATTGGATTTGTGTGTATCGACTCTGTAGTCCTGGCAGGAGCTAGGCAGGCGGTCCGCCGAACCCTTTGGTTCGCCTTAGGGTGAGGTGGGGCTGTCACATGATTGTAGTTAAAAATTGAGTATGTATCATTGTATAAAATAATTTGAAAATGTCTAGTAGTTCATTTTTATGTTTCAATAGATACAACCAAATCATTCAAGCACAATTATATACAAAGGTTAGAAACCAACGAATACCCGAAGATGAAGTAAATGGTGAGAGTACCCAAACATCAGAGTGCACTAGAGTAAAAGGTATATTGCATTTATTAGGATTGATTGGGTAGAGGACCAATGACCCTTGGCATACATGTCTCACACTTCAAATAAGCAACATTGATATTGGTGAATAGGTATGAAAATAGATGTTTCACATATCCAATGGTGAATAGGTATGAAAATAGATGTTTCACGTATCCAAAGGAAGGATGCTCCAATCATTGATGCCATAGTTGGACCTCTCGCTCTTTGGTATTGTAAGTACTTCTCATCTAATTTGCTCTACTAAGATTGAAATTATTCATATAGTATAAATCCCCCCTCCTAGTTCCTTGACTGATTATTTCCTTGGTGAGAATATCTTGAAAAAAACAAAAGGTTGGAAGAATATTGAGCTAATGGGTAAGGAAGAATCTTTTCACCAAATATATAAGAACAATGCCTCTTTTTTGGCTTTTGAAAGAGCATCCTCATCTAAAGACACTACAATTGGATGGGACTGCTTAGAGGAATATTGCCTCACTATAGATATATCATCAATTATAGAGGTGGTTTTGCCATATTCACCCAGAACTATGAGAAGCTTTTTCCGCACAAATAATGGGAGGTGAATCAAAATCAGGTCCTGAAGAGAACTTATAAAGCAATGAAAGCAGAGAATGCTAGGAAGTAGGGAAGCATCTTGATTACATAAGAGTTAATTTTATACAGTAATCTATAAAGTTTTGATGAACCCCTGTCTTTCAACATTAATGATTGCAATATCCAATATCTGGAAAAAAATCCTATGGAGAAATAATGATTAAAAAGGTTAGTCATGGTACTTTGGGTATGTGTCTACCAATAAAATAATATCATGGTGTGAACTCGAAGATTAGAAATTGTATCATCTTTTTGTGTAAGAATAGTAAGGAGCAGATGCCCCTCCCTCAAGAAAACCAAAAAACAAAAAAGGAAATCCTTTCTTTTTCTATTTGTTGTCATGAGTCATATTACACTTGAAAGAGAAATTCAAACAACCTCTTTTCACACGACAACGTGGCGTAAAGAAGAGGTATTGGGTGAATGAAGTTTGTACTGTAGCAATAGAAGTCTTCTTCTGTGATAGTGAAGAAGAGTAGTGTAGGTGAATACTATTCAATGTGAAGAAAATGCAAAAAGGTTTGTACATAAAAATGCAAGATGCTATCAATGACACGGTGCTTATGCTAAGCAACAATGAAGGATGTACAAGGGACAAGAATGCTTCAAATAATAATGACTAAAATTTGAGTGAAAATAGGAAATAAAAAATGAAAAGGAGCATGGCAAAAGAAGTGTTGTAAATTGGTCAGTGTTTGGTTGACACATGGTGACAACAGATTTATAAGAAAAACATAGTGAGTTTGTTTGGATAGGAGTTTATTTGGATGATTTATTTGAGATAATTACTGTAGCACTTTTTGTGATGTGATGTATGTGAGATAAAAAGGTGATTGGGAAGATAAAAAGGTGGTTGAAATTTGTGAAGCAAATTATTTTATCTGAAATCAAGTTAATCCAAACAAACCCAGTATCACCCAAGAACTAAAAGCCAACGGAATTGGTCTATTCTTCACACACTAATATCTGCTCCTATTATATTCTAGAGAAAAAGTAGAAATCA
The DNA here is from genome assembly GCF_003713205.1 of Coffea eugenioides. NCBI lineage: Eukaryota > Viridiplantae > Streptophyta > Magnoliopsida > Gentianales > Rubiaceae > Coffea > Coffea eugenioides. The sequence continues at coordinate 23,211,952 of NC_040041.1, forward strand.
AGCAACCAGTCTACATTCTTTTGCTACCATTAAGACAGAGAAGTTAGAGCAAACTAGAGCAAGATGGTATACTCAGGGTAGAGATAAGCTAGAAAACCAATTAAAACACAACTATGATCAAAGTATGCTGAAGAATTCTCACTATCATTGACTATATTTGAGAGCAATTGCAAAAGATCAAACCTTAGTCCAACATGGCACATTTTAGCTGTAATCTTGTCCAATATCTAAGAATATGAAACACAGAAAATTAAGTAGAATAGAAAAACCAACAAGAATATATAATCTAAGAAAGCAGAGTAATACGACTGGAGGCACCAAATCTAGATAGGGAAGATTAATACAATAAACTATCTAATAATATTTGAAATGCTCTAAAGCCTAGATGAATGTTGTATGTGCTTCTAGCACAAGATGATGATCATTTACCATATCTGATCTTCAGCAATGCTAGTTCCATCATAGCTCTTGCATCTTTAATACTATCGTGTCCATTTCTTGAATCCTGAATCTCTTTGGCAAGACATTTGCTGCTTGGACACAAAGTGTTGTCTCGAAAGATTTCCCTCATGGATGTTTGTATAACACTGCTGTGTCAATCACCAAATCATGAAATATCTTCAGTTCAATAATTCTCCAACGAATGGCCCACAAGAATTGTCTCTTTGTAAACCAAATGTAGAAATTCCTTAAGCAATATCAAACATATTATTATCTTTGTTGAGTTGCCAAGAGCTCTATTGTTCTTGTTGGTCAAAATCTTGAAACTAGGCTTAACAAAATGGTATTGAAGTTTCAGGCTCAGGGTTTTTGATTGACAATAACAAATTATCAATATCAATTCTGGAATATTGGTTTAGCACTACAAAAGTAAAGAAAGAGTCTATTGGAGTTCAGTTGGGTTTTTTGTGAAGAAGAGTTGTTTGGCCTATTGGAACTCATTGAGAGTTTTCAGAAGATGGAGTGTTTGTGTTTTTAGCCCATTGGCATCTGTTGAACCTTTTGTGAGTTTTGCCTGTTAGAGCCCGTTGAACTTTTTGCATCTTGGTTTGTTGGTGGTTTGTTGTGGTCCATGGGGAGTTTTGTGGTTCATTGGGATCTGTTAGAATTTTTATGGAGAAGGTGGAGAATGTTTGTTATTTGTCTGCTATTTATCGATATTGGATATACCCCATGGTGAAGATTTGTTGAGTTTGTCTTTGTATCTCACGTCGGGAGTTTTATAAAGAAACATCTCCTCTTGATAGTTATAAATATAGTGGATTTAAATAAGTTTATGTATACTAAAAGCACCAACCCAAGTGTTGTGTGCACTAATTCAAGAGAGTTTTAGGAGCCCACACGCTAGCTTGAGAGTAGTTTTCGTAAGGTATCAAATCAGAAGAGCAAGTTATGGGTCTTTGGACCATTAATCATTTTGTGCTACTTAGATTCTTTTGTGTTTTTAGTTTTAAATGCCTTTGGGTCTTGAAATTATTTTCTAGATTTTGTACTCTCTTTTTTTGTCATAATAAATATGCTACCCTTCGCTCGTGGACGTAGTTCAATTTGATCGAATCACATAAAATTTACCATTGCTTTATTTGATTTATTTGCTTTATTATTCTTTGTTAAGTTGCCAAGAGCTATATTATTTTCATTGGTGAATTTCCTGGGACCAAGTGATAGCGTGGGGTATGCATATAAGAATTAATTCATCCATAGCCAAGTTTTATATTTATAAATTTCTAAATACTCCACACGTGATTTTTCACAAGTATACGAGTCGTGATTGAATATAGGGTATAAAGGTCAAACCCACAAGAAAAATTGTCAATTACCAGTGATTTTCGAACTCTTTTATTATTTACACTATTACAAGTGCAAGAAATTAAATTTATTCTATAAACATGAGAAAAAAGTAATAAAAATAACAATAGAAAGCTCCTAGAGGTATATAATTCCTAATTACTCTTACCAATGAAATTACTAGTTAATTGAATGCTATTATCTTGGCTAGTTATGGTATAATTTTCTAATGTATGTGAACCCTACTCTTGTAATGAACAAACAAACTATACTTGTAATTAAGTCATACCTACTCTCGTGATTATAAAATTAACTACAAACTCATTTCTTCTATAAAATTACATGAAACAAGTCACCAAAACTACAAAGGTGCACCTCTACTCTCGTGGGTGTACTCCCTAGATTTATCACTTCTTTGAACTAGTGTTAAATACCAATTCTCATTGCAAATTTAATACCTTAACATTATCACAATTATGATCAACAACTGTGACTGGTGGATGATTGGAATTTATTCAAGCTGTGATGATTCAATAAGAAGACAACAATGGTCAGTCATACAAAGAAGGAAACACCTATGGGGCAGCAATTGGTTGATAACAGGAGACTTCAATGACATATGCTCCAATGAGGAAAAATGGGGAGGTAGAATTAGAGAAGAGTGGACCTTCAATAACTTTAGAACCTTCATCAGCGAAAATCAGTTGGTAGACATAGGATATGAAGGACAACCTTGGACCTGGAGCAATAATTGGGATGGGAACGGTGAGATCAAATAAAGATTAGATAGAGCTCTGAGTAGTGTACAATGGAACTAGAAATTTGACAAGGCAATATGTACTCACATTACAACACATGCTCTGATCACAGTGCTCTACTAGTCGATAACACGCCTATGGGAAGGAATAGAAGGAAGAGATTTTTCTTTGACAAAAGATGGCTTCAAAAGGATGGAATCTTAGATGTAATCAAGGAAGCTTGGAACAAGAATGTTGAGGGCTCAAGAATGTTCAAGGTGAAGGAAAAGGTAAGGAACTATAGAATAGATCATCTGAAATGGAGCAACATACTCAACAAGAATTCCAGGGAAAGGATCGAAAACATCAAGGAATAGTTGGACCAGATTAAAGGAGCATCAGTGGAGAATAACAGGAAGGAAGAGGTAACACTCAAAATGCAATTGAGGGAAGCATACAGGGATGAGGAAATGTTTTGGAGCCAAAAAGCTAGACTCAAATGGCTACAAAAAGGAGACAAAAATATTGAGTTCTTTCATGCACAGGTGAAGGGCAGGAGAAAGAGTAATAGAATGCAAAAACTTCAAAAGGAAGATGGGAGCTGGACAAAAGTTGAGACAGACGTAAGAGCTGAAGTGGGAAACTATTATAGGCAACTCTTCACCAAATCAATTGAGAGTATCAATCATGAAGTTTAGAGGGAATCCCAAAGTCTATTTCCGAAGACATGAATCAGGATCTAACTAAGTCTGTAACAGAAGAGGAAGTCAAAGCAGCATTTTTCTCTATAGATAGTAACAAGGCTCCTGGCATAGATGGGATGTCACCCTTATTTTTTCAAAAATTCTGCGACATTGTCAAAGGGGACCTGGTAAATGCCATAAAAAGCTTCTTTCATTCTGGTAATATGCTTAAGGCTATTAACCATACTATCATTTTCTTGATCTCCAAAGCCCCTTGCCCCACTAATATCAAGCAATATAGACCCATTAGCCTCTGTAGTGTGATCTACAAAGCCATTGCTAAAATTCTAGCCAATAGGCTCAAACCAATTCTGACTCACTGCATAAGCATTAATCAATCTGCATTCATTCCTGGGAGACATATTCTTGATAACAGCATCATATCTCATGAATATATGTATTATCTCAAAAATAAAAGGCAAGGTAAGAATGGTTTTATGGCTGTGAAGCTTGACATGTCAAAGGCCTATGATAGAGTTGAATGGCACTATCTACAAGCTTCGATGGAAAAAATGGGTTTCTGTGAGCAATGGATAAAGTGGATTATGAAATGCATTAGTACAGTTTCCTTTTCATTTACCATAAATGGGGAGTGCAAGGAATACATTGTACTAGAAAGGGGGATAAGACAGGGTAACCCATTGTCACCGTACTTATTTCTCATATGTTCAGAAGGCTTCTCCAATCTACTGAGAAGAGCAACACAAGCAGGAAGGATGAATGGTATCAAGATCAGCAGACAAGGCCCCTTAGTAACCCATCTCTTTTTTGCAGATGATTCCCGGATCTTTTGCAAAGCTAACTCCCAAGAAGCAAAGAAGCTAAGGAGGATACTTGAACTATATGAACAAGCATCTAGTCAAATGGTTAACTTAGACAAGTCAAGTGTGTATTTTAGCAAAAATGTGATTGAGGCAACTAAGGGTGAGGCTTGCACAGAACTAGGAAGCATACAACCAGTTTCTCAAGAGAAGTACCTAGGATTGCCAATGGTGATAACAAGGACTAAAGAACAGCTTTTTGGTTACATTAAGGATAACATCAAGAGGAGGATGCAAAGCCGAAAAAACAAGCTGCTGAGTTCTGTTGGAAAAGAAATCCTAATAAAAGCAGTTTCTATGGCAATGCCTACTTACATAATGTCTTGTTTCAAATTACCTTGCAGGTTGTGAAAAGAGATAAGTTACATGCTATCGAACTTTTGGTGGAGAGAAAAGGACAACAAGAACAAAGTTCACTGAATAGGTTGGAAGCAGATGACAAAGGAGAAAAATAGAGGAGGCATGGGATTCTAGGAGATTCAAAGCTTTAATAGAGCTTTGTTGGCCAAACAGATATGGAGAATCATAAAAAATTCAAATCTGTTAACCAGCAAAATTCTAAAGGGCAAGTACTTTCCAAGGGGCAACGTATTGGAATGCAAAACTCCTTAAAATGCTTCATGGTTCTGGAAAATTATTATGAGTGCCAGAGAAGATCTCCAATGTGGGATAAGGAAAAGAATAGGAAATGGTTGTTCAACTAGAATCTGGGAAGATCAATGGATACCAAACCAAACTCAAGGGAAACCAATCATAGTCAAACCAGCAGATTGTCAAGTACACAAATTTGCTGACCTGATTGAGAACTACAGATGGAACAGAAACCTCATCTTCAAAACTTTCATCAGGGAGGATGCTGAAAATATTCTCAAAATCCCCATCAGCATCACAGGAAAAGAAGACAACACCTTCTGGATGAGGAATCAAAATGGAGAATATACGGTGCAATCAGGTTACAAGTCAATAATGGCCAAGAAGGAACAAAATGGAACGGAAAGAACGCAAGGGACTGAAACAAGCTGCAATCAAGCAAGACACCAGATGTGGAGAGTCCTATGGAATTTAAACGTCAGTCACAAAATTAAGATCTTCATCTGGAAAGGACTAAAAGATGTAGTGCCAGTCAAGGAACTAATATGGAGAAGATTGATGAAGGGAGATCCAATATTCTTAGGATGTGGAGAGGAAATAGAAACTTTGGAAAACGTGCTGCTGGAGTGCAAAAGAGTGAAGGAGATATGGAACTTAGCCCCAATACAATGGGATGGGATTCAAAATGTAACAAGGAACTTCATTACCTGGTAGACAACACTATCTGGAGCCAAACACAGAGCTCAAGGAATGGATCATATAGCTCTGACAGCATACATCCTATGGCAAATATGGAAATGCAGAAATGACAGAGAATTCAACAACAAAGGAACCAATGCAGGTGATCAACAAACCTTGGAATGCCTGGATGGAGTTCAACAATGGAGTTAAAGAAGCTAGGAAATGTAGCATAGGTAAAACAACAGGACCACAACAAACGGATGGTCAAGAGGTCAGACAAGATCTGGATACTAGGCCAGGAGAAGTGTAGATCAGGATAGCAACCAGCTGGAACAAGGAAACAAAGATCATTGGATATGGTATTGTAGCAGCTGACAGTAGGAGACAGGATGTGATAGGATGGAAGATGAGAGAAAGAGCAAGTGGAAGTCAAATTCAACAAGAAGCTGATGGTGTTAAATTGGCTCTGATCAAAGCAGCTGAGCAAGGCTGGAGGTTGGTAAGCATTAGAGTTCCAGATAAGGACCTACTGCAGCAAATTCAAGGGAGTAAAACAGTGAACATGTGGCTAGCTACTCTGATAAATGACATCCGTGAACTGAGTACTATATTTTACAAATGCTCCTTTTGTCTAGGAAAATATATTTAGACTGATCTGAGTTACTTATTTAGTGCTCAAGCTTTGAGTAATTATCATGATGTAGAGTGGGTTAATCCCAACCTACTGAGCTAGAAGCACATTGTAAAGCATCGAGCAAGTGCTCGTCTGTCTATACTTTTGATCAATCAATACTATCCTACCGTTTCGACAAAAAAAAAGATTGTCACAATTATGGCCGATTAATCATGATTAGAAAAGCAAAAGTGATAAATAACTTATTCAAAATGATATCACCAAATAACCAAATAAATATCACAAATAAGATATAGAAAGTTCATCCATAATTCTAGGCAACTTTAGCTAAACATGACAAAGATGAAAACAAGATCTAAACTTGTATTATAGTTAAACATGAACTTAAATACAAAAGAGAAAATGATAGGAGAGAAATCACCCTTGTCACATGATATCCATCTCTCCATCTTTGCTCCTCAATTCTTCATCCAAATCTAACTACAAATACAAGAAGCATAAACTATTCTAATTATCCTATACTAATGAATTAAAAAGAACTAGTGAAGAGTACATTTTTGGTAGTGTCTCTAGCCTTACAAAGTTATCAAAAATGCTCTCCAAAGGCTTCTATTTATAGAGAATTCAAAGACCAAATGAGTTGTTACCAGTTGGCAAATTTGGCTCTTGAAACTCTCAAAAATTGTTTCTCCAAAATTCTATATTTGCTAGCTCATTTCTAGGCGGAATTGTTGTAGAAAAAGTGGTCAAAAAGCTTGTATGAGCAGAGTACAAGTTGCAAAGCAAGTTGCAGTTGCAAAACAAGAATACACGACCTTGAAAATGCGATGTCCCATATTAACCCCCCGTTTTGCCTTTTTTGCTGGTTTGCTCAATTCTGGTCAATCTTCATCCTTGCTCTATTTTTGCATCAAATTTCACTGATATTTTCTCGATAATGGAGGCTGAACTAGCAATTGTACAAAATGTAAAAATTGTAGCAATTTGAATTAACTTTCCAATGCCTCCAGAAATATCCAATTGGGAGTTTTTTGGACTGAAAAATGATCAAAATACTCTCGACTAATCAAAACTCTGTTTCAGCATTTGACAATAAAATTGCACTTCTGTATTATGACATTTTGACAATGAAAACAACTGAATTGGATTTGAAGGTCATAACAATTGTAGATCCATCTCAAATCTTTAAAATGGCTTAGGAATCACCCTCAATCCGATGCTTATAACTTAAGATATATAGCCAAAATACCAACAGATGTCAAAGCTGTCAAACTTTTCCTCTTTTATTCTTGGTTGCATTTCCTCTTTTGAGTATATATTTTCTTTAAAATCACTTCAAAATCATCAACAATCATTCATTTATCTTCCCACTTAACTCCATTTGATGATTAAATCATTAAACCTACAAAAACATGAGATTTTCAAAATATTTTTGGGGGTGTTTTTGAAAAAATTTACTGTAGCAGAGTTTTTAGAGTATATTTTGAAATATTTTTAGAAAATATTTTGGAATATTTAAGAGTAATAGAATTTTTAAAATATATTTTAGAATATTTTTTAAATATTAAAAAAATTCAGACTACTTTTTACAGTACCTTTTAGAGTATTTTTTTAAAAATTTTTATAGCATTTGAAAAACTAGTTTTTGAAAAACTAGAGGATCCAAACAGAGCAAGCAGAGACTTAAACTACATAATGCATATATTCATTAGAAACTTAGTTAATTAGTTATAAAAATGGGTAAAACACATATAAACTAATACATTTAAAACATACAAAATATGTACTTATCGAATTCCCCCACACTTGAATTATTACTTGTCCTCAATAATAAGAAATACTAACTATAATGATCCAAAATTTGAAATTAAACATATGTGCGCAATTCAACTTTATTTTCTGAAAATAAGGTAAATAACTATTATGCAATTATTCAATTAAATTCAAGTATTCATAATATCTAAAAAAGGAGAGCCAATTATACCATAATTTTAACTAATTCTAGTCAATTTCTCATCCTTTTCTAATTTCATAAGTAATTTACATGGTCAATAAAAGTGTTTCCTAAACCTATAATCATCTCTTTTTCAAATAAACAGAGGGATTTTATTTATACAACATATCTAAATATTTACTTGAGATGTGAAAGTGCATTTTTACATAAAAAAAAGACATTTTTAGATAAATATCACCGGTTACTCAACACTTCACATGCTCAAACTGCTTTGCATACTCTTAATTCAAGTACCATTTTACTCGAAAGTCGTCATTTGTAGATGAAAACTTCTAGTTACTAAGTACAAGAATCATTGGAGTAGAACAACTTTTATGCACTCTTTTTTTCTTTTTCTTTTTTATCTCTCCTCCTTTTTTTAAACAAGATCATATTCATTCCCTCTAAAAGAATAATTATGAGAAAAATATTGCAGTTATTGACCATATTTTTCACTTAACTATGTAAAATCAAGTAAAGAGAAGAAATGTCATCAAACTTGCAAATTTAGGCATAATTTTTTCACTTTATTAGATCTACTTTCCTATAAATATATAAATTATAATTGCATGATGGTCATTTTCATGTTAAATGAGAAAAGATATTTTCAAATAACATATATTTATTTCAAAAGCAAAAGGATTTTGAGTTACTAATGATGTGGAACTTGTTACGCCTTGGATAAAATTTAAAAACTTTGAAACCTTTTGGGACAATTTTACAATTTTGGATAAGATTTTGAAAAAAATTTGCTAAAGTTTTTCCTTAAAAGTGGATGAAACTCTCTGCCAGCAAACCCAATATTAGCAAAATTATAAGTGCAATTCAACTCCAACATCAAGTCCAAGTAATAAAAACACAAGTACCACACATTTCCTCTCCCACACTTAAAATACACATTTTTCTCAATGTGTAGGGAAAGAAAAATAACAAAAGATAGAAAGAAATACTCCCCAATTCAATGACTAATATCCAAATTAACCATGACACACAAACCTTCACAAACACTTAAATAAAGACTAAAACTACCAAAAGACAAGTTAAAAGAAAAAAAATTAACATCACCCTACATAAGAAAAGAAAAGAAAAGCTAAAAGAATATAGAAGCAAAAACAAAAGGAGCGGCTCAAGAGGATGGCCCGACGCCTCCCTCACTAGCATCAGCGGATCCTCGACCATCACCACTAACTGCAGAAGTAGTGCGAGATGGAGGATTGATACCTAAATGATCCTCCATACGATGCATCTGAACATCATAGGCATCTAGGTGAGTGATGTGAGACGCGAAAGCTAACGTAGGATCTTAGAGGGCACGTTGACGATTTGATGGAGTTGAACCCAAACTTGGACCACTCAAGAACGAATTCAACGGTAGAGGACGCCACAATCAAGTGTGATCGCTTGATTGATAAGTCAATAAACAATCTAGGATCAACTCTAGGATGTTCAAACTAGCTTTAACAAGCTAAAGGAATTTGCCACAATTAATGGACGAAATTCTGGAATTTTATTGAATAATATCAAAAATTTGAATGTAAAACATCACTTAGGGCTATTTATAGACTTGACTAAACCCTAATAAAGTTTGAAAAAACAATCCCCGTATAGCTCAGCGCCCTAATCCGTCGTTTGGAGTTTGAACACTTGCAACTTCAATAGTCAGCAATACTTTAGTAGTCTTGCAAGGATCTTCCAACTCAATTTCTTCAATGGGCCAATTTTCTTGGGCTTGGACGGTATGAACCAAGGCTTGAAGCGACTCCTTGAATCTCTTGGCTCGTGCTCGTGTCACTGGGCCTTGGGGCACCTTCACAGGGTCTGCTTGAGCACCATAGGCCCTGAGCTCAACCGCATCATTCCCGTCCTCTTGAAAAGGATTTGCCCTCAAATCGTGCTCGTCCCCTGCAAGAAACGGACTTAGATCAACAACATTGAATGTATTGTCATTGATCTAAGCGGTATGCATTGTCGTTGATGCACTTAATGACTTGAAAAGGTCCATATCCTCTTGGCGACAGCTTGCTTTGTCGTTGTTTTGGAAATCTCTCCTTGCGCAAGTGTAACCAGACCCAATCACTATGTTCAAAGACAAACTTGCGCCTGTGCTTGTTAGCTTGTTGGACATATTGGGCCGTCCTCCTCTCGATGTTGGTACGAACCTTGTCATGCAATGATCTCACGAACTCAGCTTTCTTCTTGTCATCTAAGTTCACATGCTCAGAAGAAGGTAATGGCAACAAATCTAAGGGAGTTAAGGGGTTAAAACCATACACAACTTCAAATGGTGAGAATTGTGTAGCACTATGCACAACCCTATTATAGGCGAGCTCAACATCAGGTAGACACTCCTCCCATGATTTGAGATTTTTCTTTATGATTGCACGTAGGAGTATGGATAAGGTCCTATTAACTACCTCAGTTTGTCCATCTGTTTGAGGATGACTAGAGGTAGAGAACAATAGTTTGGTACCCAACCTACCTCACAAGGATTTTCAAAAGTAACTCAGGTATTTGACATCTCTATCAAACACAATAGTCCTAGGTATGCCATGCAAACGAACAACTTCTTTAAAGAATAAATCAGCAATATACAAGGCATCATCAGTTTTATAACAGGGAATGAAGTGAGCCATTTTGGAAAACCTATCTACCACTACAAATATAGAGTCATGACCACGTTTAGACCGGGGTAGACCAAGTACGAAATCCATGGAAATGTCAACCCAAGGTTGGTGAGGTATGGGTAAAGGAGTATACAAACCATTTGGGTTGACCCGAGACTTAGCTTTGTGGCACACACCATATTTTTCAACAATCCTCTCCACATCCCTGCTCATGTGTGGCCAATAGAAATGGTCTTGCAACATAACTAAAGTCTTGGTGACACCAAAGTGTCCCATTAGTCCACCACTGTGTGACTCATGGACAAGTAAGTCACGAATAGAACCTTGGAGAATGCATAATTTAGTAAGATAAAATAAGAACCCATCATACACATAGAACTTTTCAAAATTAGATTTTCCCCAATTCGCATAGCATTCGACAAGTCCAAGTCATTCTTATACAACTCCTTCATGAGCTCGAAGTCTAGGAGTTTAGCATCTAAAGCAGTGAGCAAAATATGTCTACGAGATAAAGCGTCAGCCACTACATTAGATTTACCGGTCTTATACTTGATGACGTATGGAAAAGACTCGATGAAGGCTACCCATCGGGCATGCCTTTTGCTCAGCTTCTGTTGTCCCTTGAGGTTCTTGAGGGACTCATGATCAGTCGTGATGATGAACTCCCTTGCACGTAGGTAGTGTTGCCAGGTCTCCAAAGCACGTACAAGGGCAAGCAACTCTTTGTCATAGGTCGAGTAGTTGACAGCCATGCCATTCAACTTCTCACTAAAGTAGGCGATTGGTTTCCCTCCTTGCATGAGTACGGCTTCTACTCCTACACCTGATGCATCACATTCCACTTCAAAAGTAAGGTCAAAAGTCAAATTTAGGTAGTGCAAGGAGTGGTGCATGTGTGAGTATGTATTTGAGCAATTGGAAAGCTGTAACGCCCCGAGGCAGAAGAAAAGGGGAAAATTTCTGGTGAATAGTGTTTTGTGGGGAATCCGGCCAGAAGCCGTGCAAATTCCTTATATTTTTCTTAAAATTCCCTTTTCTCTGACAAATACCACTTTATAATGGCCCTACTACTCAATCACCCCACAATAAGTGCCAATGAACCTAGAAAGTAGGGTTTCACGCTTCGGTTTCAAGTTTAGAGCAAAATTAGGGTTTTCGCGATTTTTCGCCGGATGAATTTTCGGTACAGAGTAAGGATTAAATTTGGAGAGTAAAAGTGACTTTTAAGTGAGAAATAATATGTGACTAGTAGCAGTGATATAAGGTTAGTGAATGGGAAGTAAAAACCCTAGTACGTGAGTTTTTAAAAAAAACGGCGCGAACCGGCGGGTCCCGCGCACTACCGATTGAACGCACCACTTGACCACCATTTTTCTTACCAAACAAGCTTATTGACTTTTGAGTAAAATATCTTCTCACTTGGCAGCTGGGTTGACCGAATTCTAAGGCTAGAAATGCAAGGAAAAGAAAGAGAAAAATGGAAGGTAGTGGTGGCGACAAGTGTCGCCACCTTAGAGCTTCTTGACCAAAGACAAGGACTCTTTATTTATTACCAAAATTTCACAACTTTCCTCTTCATTTGCTGCTGCTTGGCCGAGAGAGACAAGAGAGAAAAACACCAAGGGAAAACACTCCATTTCTTCTTGAATCAAGCTACTAAGTGAGAAATCAAACGAAATAAACCGATTAAACTTACCTTTGAGTGTTTAGTTAGTGATTTGTGGTGAGATTTTGGAAAGAGAAAGCTTGGGCTACACTTGGTGAACTCTAATCAAGGTAAGGAAGATGATCTCTCTAAATTTTACTTTCAATCTTGTTTAAATTAAGCTTAGTAACTTAATTTGTGGTGGAATCATGGATGCTATCTTGTTTTAGAAGTTTTCCCCTTTTTATATGATGAACTAGGGTTTGAGGAATTTCTGCCCAATTTGATGTATGATGCATATATGTTGTAATTAAGTTTATATAAGGGGTTTTGGTAGTGTTGGAAGTGAGAAATTAAGGAAGATTGCATTAAAATCTGAAAATTCCAGAATTCTGGAAAATTCTGCTTCCATTCTGTCCGGTATTGTAACCTTATGTTAGAGGCCGAATTGGCCTTAGTTTAAAGAATGAAAGTTGTATATAATGGTATTTTATAGGTGCCTACAAAATTTCAGCTCAATCGGAGCAACGTAGGTCGTGAAAAGTCCAAAATACCCTTACTGTTTTAAGTTTTTCCCCAGCAGTCCGTTTCGTCAGTTTGTCCAGTTTATCACGTTTTGTCACTAGGATCCGTACTGATTTAGCTTTTTACCAAAACATGAAAGTTGTATTATTCTGACTTAGCTTTTAAATTCCTCTAAGAACACCTGAATCGGACTTTTATAACCTGAGATATGACCATTACAGTGCAATGTGGTTAAATAGCCGACGAGCTAGATTTTGGTTCTGTAATTTTAGGATTTGACTAAGTTGCATTAGAAACTGGACTAGGTGACCTTCATGAACATTGTATCCCTGTGTCTTAGCTTTGAAACGACATAGGTTACGCCTTAATCCGATAAGCGTAGCCTCGGATATGTTATTTCCGCATTGACACGTCAAATCTGTCTTTTGCTAGATTGAATTTCTGCACTTGTTATTATTGTGATTCTTATTCTTATGATATTATGAGCCTATGGAACGGCTTTTGACCTGAATTATGATATGCGTGACTTTGGGTTGTGGCTGAGGAAAAATAATGAAGCCTAAATGGCTGGAAAATTAGGTAAACACAAAGGGCATGCTGCCCGAATTTACGCTCGAGGACTAGAAAACTATACTTGTAACTTGTGTAACGGTTAAGTGATTATCACTTAAACTAGCGAGCACCTTTACTACTGTGTTATCGAGGGTTATACGTTAAAAACCTAAACGAACTTGTACCCTTGAGGAAAAGATATAATGGCCAATGTAAACTTGTATTTCTTTGTACTTTCAACTCAAGTGTTGTTTTCCAAGTATATATACTACAAAAACCTTACGATTTGAAAAGCGAGCAAGTGTTTCATGAATGTCTTTCAAATGAATTTCAATTGGTTGATTCTTAATGAACGGAACGTTTAAGTTTCGAATCTTACTCGTGTTTCAAAGTTCTCAAATTGGATTTCTATCGCAGATCTGGATTTCAAACCTGGAGTATAGTTGAACGTGAATACTTGAAGCACTATAATTGGAGTGAGTGATCCCTCGACTGTTCCCAAAGTTACTTTTGAACAAATTCTTGCATTTATTACTCCATTGCATATCATTTGGGTTCGGGTGTGTGCCATGACATAATTTGGCTCCAATGAGTTCCTGGAAAGTCTTGTGCTTAGAACCAATGTCTCCACTATTGTTTACATATTCTTTGGAGGGCGATGGCTCCTTACTTCTGTTTCACGGTTACCTGATCTAAACGAGCATTGGATATTTAAGTACAAGAACTTCACTGGCTCACATGAGCAATAAATGAACATTTGATTACTGCATCATGACATCATATCAATGCTTTATTGTGAAATATACTTGGCTGTTGATTTTACTGGTCACTCGCTGAGCTTCTAGCTCACCCCCTACTATCTTCTTCTCCCCACAGGGATCGAAGTAAAGGAAGAACTTGTTTTTGGATCTTTGTGTGGCTGGATGGCGTACATCTTGTATAGTTTAGTTTTGGTTTTGGTTTATGTACTTTTGGGCTTGTATAAATATTTGGAATTGAATCGGATGTAAATCTACATTTTACGCTTAGAACTAGTTTCCGCTTCGCTTATGATATGTAATTTTGGAGAATTGGATGTATTATTTGAGTTGTACCTTATAATTTACTTGAGGAATGTAGTAAGTGAATGAGTCCCGGCGAGAGTTGGGCAGGCGGTCCGCTAAACCCTTTGGTTCGCCTTAGGGGGAGGTGGGGTCGTTACAAATGGTATCAGAGCTTAGGTTTCAGATCTTTGTAGTGTATCCTAGGCTTGAAGTTTAGGATGCCGGACTGTGGGATTGGTTTGTAAGTTCAGTGCTCTTTTGGAGCGTCAGTTGTGAATCTTGAAAGTGGTACGCGTAAGATATGATTTGGTTGAATTACGCTTGAGAGCGTACGGCCTGAGCTATACAGTTTCTTAGTTTTGGATTCTTGGCTAGGGTTTTGATAGATTCTGGTGGCCGGAATTGTTGAGAAAAGTTTTGATTTGCATTTTTCTTCTAAATTTCCTGTTTGATTAAGGTTATACCACCCGAGTGGTAAATGTTAAAATTTGAGATATTTGAACTATCTAAGACCGACTGGACTGAGCTCATTTGAGACTTGAATTTGTATCGGCTAGTGTACCCTTACGTACACTTGATAGACCTGACCTGACTGAAAATAGGGTATCTCTTTTACTCTTGAGCAAGTATCTTGATTCATATATGATCTGTATGTGCATTTGAGTTTGATGACTGCTTGAGAGTGTGAATTACTGGGCATAAGCTAGGCGAGTGAGTTTCTCCTCGTACCCGTGTCCCTTGAACCTGAAATAATTGACTCTGCTTTTGAACCGATATACTTGAACCCTGCTTTTGACTCTGTTTCTGAACATTTTTGTACTTGTTTGGTTATAGACCGGCTACTACTCTTCTGTAGCGGTTGAACAGAACCTCTCTGGTGAGGCATTGCCTGTTGTGTTTTCAAGCACCGTCATTCTTCTGGCGAGGCATGCCTGCTGTGTTTCAAAGCACCATCAGGGATTGAAATTCTTGAACAGAACCTCTCTGATGAGGTATGGCCTGTTGTGTTTTCAAGCACCGTCATTCTTCTGGCGAGGCATGCCTGTTGTGTTTCCAAGCACCATCAGGGATGAAACTTTGACTTGAGGCTCTCTGGTGAAGCTTAGCCGTAGTGCTAGCTTGTTGTGTTTCCAAGCACCATCAGGGCCAATTTCTTGAGCTAAGATCCTCTGGTAAAGTTTAGCCGTTGTGCTAGCTTGTTGTGTTATAAAGCACCACCAAGGATGAAATTTTGAACTGAGGTTCTTTGGCGAGGTATAGCCGTTGTGCTAACCTGTTGTGTTGTCCAGCACCGCCATGGACAAAATCTTGCATCTGAGGCTCTGGTGAAGTATAGCTGAGTGCTAGCTTGTTGTGTTTTCAAGCACCACCGGGGACAAATTCCTGAGACTTTCTGGTGAAGTATAGCTGAGTGCTAGCTTGTTGTGTTTTCAAGCACCACCAGGGGTAATTTCTGACCTGAGACATCGTTATGTCCTGGACTATTTTTACAAATATCAGGGACTTTAAGTCCGATTTCGAGCCTTTTGTATATGTATGTAGTTACTCGTCTGACTATCTATTGGATCAAGATTATTTGATAAGTTGGATTGGAGTACTTTTAGTACTTGATTGTGATGAGTGATTCTTAGTATGTGATTGACCTTTGAGATATTTGATCTGATTAGTATTTGATTATGATAAGCGAGATTGAAATGATTCTTAATACGTGATCGACTTTCGAGAACTATTTTGATCTGATTAGTACAAGTTGGAATGTCGAGGACGACATTCTTTTAAGGAGGGGAGTTGTAACGCCCCGAGGCAGAAGAAAAGGGGAAAATTTCTGGTGAATAGTGTTTTGTGGGGAATCCGGCCAGAAGCCGTGCAAATTCCTTATATTTTTCTTAAAATTCCCTTTTCTCTGACAAATACCACTTTATAATGGCCCTACTACTCAATCACCCCACAATAAGTGCCAATGAACCTAGAAAGTAGGGTTTCACGCTTCGGTTTCAAGTTTAGAGCAAAATTAGGGTTTTCGCGATTTTTCGCCGGATGAATTTTCGGTACAGAGTAAGGATTAAATTTGGAGAGTAAAAGTGACTTTTAAGTGAGAAATAATATGTGACTAGTAGCAGTGATATAAGGTTAGTGAATGGGAAGTAAAAACCCTAGTACGTGAGTTTTTAAAAAAAACGGCGCGAACCGTCGGGTCCCGCGCACTACCGATTGAACGCACCACGTGACCACCATTTTTCTTACCAAACAAGCTTATTGACTTTTGAGTAAAATATCTTCTCACTTGGCAGCTGGGTTGACCGAATTCTAAGGCTAGAAATGCAAGGAAAAGAAAGAGAAAAATGGAAGGTAGTGGTGGCGACAAGTGTCGCCACCTTAGAGCTTCTTGACCAAAGACAAAGACTCTTTATTTATTACCAAAATTTCACAACTTTCCTCTTCATTTGCTGCTGCTTGGCCGAGAGAGGCAAGAGAGAAAAACACCAAGGGAAAACACTCCATTTCTTCTTGAATCAAGCTACTAAGTGAGAAATCAAACGAAATAAACCGATTAAACTTACTTTGAGTGTTTAGTTAGTGATTTGTGGTGAGATTTTGGAAAGAGAAAGCTTGGGCTACACTTGGTGAACTCTAATCAAGGTAAGGAAGATGATCTCTCTAAATTTTACTTTCAATCTTGTTTAAATTAAGCTTAGTAACTTAATTTGTGGTGGAATCATGGATGCTATCATGTTTTAGAAGTTTTCCCCTTTTTATATGATGAACTAGGGTTTGAGGAATTTCTGCCCAATTTGATGTATGATGCATATATGTTGTAATTAAGTTTATATAAGGGATTTTGGTAGTGTTGGAAGTGAGAAATTAAGGAAGATTGCATTAAAATCTGAAAATTCCAGAATTCTGGAAAATTCTGCTTCCATTCTGTCCGGTTTTGTAACCTTATGTTAGAGGCCGAATTGGCCTTAGTTCAAAGAATTAAAGTTGTACAGAATGGTATTTTATAGGTGCCTACAAAATTTCAGCTCAATCGGAGCAACGTAGGTCGCGAAAAGTCCAAAATACCCTTACTGTTTTAAGTTTTTCCCCAGCAGTCCGTTTCGTCAGTTTGTCCAGTTTATCACATTTTTTCACTAGGATCCGTACTGATTTAGCTTTTTAACAAAACATGAAAGTTGTAGTATTCTGACTTAGATTTTAAATGCATCTAAGAACACCTGAATCGGACTTTTATAACCTGAGATATGACCATTACAGTGCAATGTGGTTAAATAGCCGACGAGTTAGATTTTGGTTCTGTAATTTGAGGATTTGACTAAGTTGCATTAGAAACTGGACTAGGTGACCTTCATGAACATTGTAACCCTGTGTCTTAGCTTTGAAACGGCATAGGTTGTGCCTTAATCCGATAAGCGTAGTCTCGGATATGTTATTTCCGCATTCACACGTCAAATCTGTCTTTTGCTAGATTGAATTTCTGCACTTGTTATTATTGTGATTCTTATTATTATGATATTATGAGCCTATGGAACGGATTTTGACCTGAATTATGATATGCGTGACTTTGGGTTGTGGCTGAGGAAAAATAATGAAGCCTAAATGGTTGGAAAATTAGGTAAACACAAAGGGCATGCTGCCCGAATTTACGCTCGAGGACTAGAAAACTATACTTGTTGTGAGAACCCGTTTTGCCCTAATATTTTCCTAGGGTTTTTCCCCCCCTTAAATTTCATGTTTTCTGCATTTTCTGGCCTAGGAATATTTTCTTGGTGGATTTCATGAGCAGTTATAGTTTTTTAGATGATTTTTCTAGTATTGGAGAGTTTTTAGAAAATTAAGACTAGATATTGGACGTGGGACCCACTAGTGCGAAAAGTTCGGGAAAATTCGGCCAATACGGTTAAGTTTCGGATACTGTGGAAAATTTATCGGGTGTTAAGAGATAAGTAGTATGTGTGAAGTGATTGATGTGAGAGAGAAAAGAATGATAAGAATGCATTTAATGAGGTGACAAGTGTCACATAAGTATTGGTTTGACCTTAAGAAATACTATTCACATTTTTGACCTTTGACCCAACTTGGTTATATATCTTCAAAAATCACAAAAATGCACCATTTTTCACTCTTGATGGCCGAACCTCTCAAGCTCAAAGAAGGAAGGAAATTCTTCAACTTTTAGCTTCCATTTCACTCAATCTTCCACAACTAATCACCTAGAATAGATTCTACTCCATAAAATTCTTCCTTCTAGTGATAGTAAGTTGTTTGGTGAACTTTGTTTGAAGGACTAAGGTGCACAACATCTTCCTCTCTCTTGGTTCTTGGTAAGTGAAGCTTGAAACACCCTACTACACCTAATGATGCTTATGTTGTGCTTATTAGTGATAAGAGTGCTGAAATTTCTGGTTTTTATCTTGATTTGAAGAGTTTTGGTGAAGTTTTTATTTTATTGGGAATTTTTCTGGTTTAATATGAAGGGGATGTTGTGGCCTTGTATGATGAATGGTAATGGCTGATAATGACTCTATGAGGTGTATTGGATAGGAAAATGTAATCAATTTTGGATTTGGATGGAAAATGGAAAGTTAGGGTTCATATTATTCCCAATTCTGTCCGAAATTTTAGGTCATAGCTAGAGGCCGAATTGGACTTTACTCAAAACATGAAAGTTGTAGGTATTGCTGAGTATGAAGTGCCTACAAAATTTCAGGGCATTTGGAGTAGTATAGAGAGAGTTATGCCGTTTTTACTGTTGCTGTTTTTGGTGAACAGAATGTGCGGAACTGCGATAGTAATTGCCTGTTTTGACTGGATTTGGTTTGGATTTTTAAGTTGGTGTCTTCTGATGAAATGTAGCTGGATATCTTAGCTAACTTATGCCTTTGGAATTTCGGCATTTGGACCTGTGTAGGCTGAGATTGACGTATTACAGTTTTGTGTGATTTGGGAACCTGCAATTTCGGTTCTGGTTTGGTATTTGGCACTTTTGACCTAGTTGTGCTAGGATTTGGACTGAGAGGCCTTCTACATTGTTGTAGCCCTGTTTCATAGCTTCGAAATGGTGGGTCTTACACCCCCAACCGATAATTGTAGTGAGAGTTGTGCCATTACCGCATTATGACGTCAAAACCGGTTTTCTTATCAAGGCCAACATTAAAGCCTTTCTTAATTTCTGGTTTGCTTTCATGCTAGTATATGTTTATAAAACCCTATTGGGGTTGTGAATTGGTGTTGTTTATGGCTCGGTATGGTTTCTTGTTTTATGATATTGTGAGCTATGGAACGGCTCTTGACATGAAATGCTTATATGTGTGTTGTTGGGTTGTGATTGAAGAAAAATAATGAAGCCTTATGGCTGGAGAATTTGGTAAACACAAAGGGCATGCTGCCCGCATTTTTACTCGAAATTTAGAAAACTATATTCTCGACTTGAGTAAAGGTTACGTATTTAACACTTGAATTTCCATGCATGAAACCCTAATGGGTTATAATTGGCTTGGCTTTGTGACTCGTTATCGAGTCTTATGGTAATTGTTCACTTGTTCTAGGAGGAAACGGTGGTGCACGACGTTCGTTTAACGACGGTGCATGAAACATCATTTTCTCACTTGGTGAGTATACTACTCACCTACTTGTTATAATGTGGCTTTGTGCTATGTGTATTTGATGCCTTGAAGGCTTACTTGGTTATTGGGAATGATTGAGGTGAGGGTGTACTTGATCGCCCTCACCCCTTGTGATTTTATTCATGACTATTAATTGTTTTACTGAAAGACTGCACTGGATATATGAGATACTGCATTCCATTCATGGAAACTGATTTGGTGTCGTTGGACGAGTATCCAATGGCTTTACTGCATTTATGAGCTCAACCCCATATGGTAGTTAATTGGATCGAGCCGGCGAGGGCTTGGTCGTGAAAATTATCATGCCACGGGGACTGTACTGGGGAACCTTGTGGTAATGAGACCCTTGGTTCCGGTAAACTCGAGTATTACCAAAATGACTGAATGGAGTGCGGGCCCGGTTGGGGTATGTTGGGTGGAAGGAATGGAAGTGAAGTGAGGTCTACGGTTTGGTACTTTTAACATTGACGGAGGATCAATGAGTGTGGATCAAGAATGTAAGCGTGGAAATGGGCTCTTGAGAGCCGACCGTATCCTTTCACTGAATTGCTTTACTTCGAAATTGTATACTTGACTTGAATGGTTATGCTTATGTGATCTTAACTGCTATTGTGATAGTTGCTCACTGAGCTTTAGCTCACACCGTTCCATTTGTTTTCCTTACAGGAAAATGAACACTTTTGGAAAAGATTGTAATAGTTGAATGACAAGTTGAGCTCATGTACATGTATTTTGAATAGCTCCTTGAGGGTGAAACCCTAAGTGTTTTGTTTCCTCCAATGTTTGGTTTGTAATTGGTTATTGTACATGTATGGATTAGTTGGATATTTTGGTATGCCGATTTGGCTTGGAATGTTGGATTTCAATGTATATATGCTTGGTTGATGTTTGGCTGAACTTTGAATCGATTTGGATTTCAAACGGCAAAAGGAAAATTTTGAACGAAAAGTCACTGGACTGAATCCGGCCAGGAATCCGGCCAGAAACTGGCCGGATTGCTGGCCGGATTGTGGAGGGTTTTGGAGAACATTTTGGATTGCTCTCGGCCTAGTATCCGGCCGAGAATCCGGCCGGAAATCCGGCCAGATTCCGGCCGGATTCTGACGTGGCCTGCACTATTCATCTTCGGCAAATTTTTTTTCATTTTTTTTTATTTTGACTCTTTTGACTTGTTTACGTGCAATGGGATGTTCCGGAACGTTATAGATCGACGTAAACTGTACCGTAGTCCTGGCGAGAGCTGGGCAGGCAGTCCGCTAACCCCTTTGGTTCGCCTTAGGGGAAAGTGGGGCTGTCACACTTGTAACTTGTGTAAAGGTTAAGTGATTATCACTTAAACTAGCGAGCACCTTTACTACTGTGTTATCGAGGGTTATACATTAAAAACCTAAACGAACTTGTACCCTTGAGGAAAAGATATAATGGCCAATGTAAACTTGTATTTCTTTGTACTTTCAACTCAAGTGTTGTTTTCCAAGTATATATACTACAAAAACCTTACGATTTGAAAAGCGAGCAAGTGTTTCACGAATGTCTTTCAAATGAATTTCAATTGGTTGATTCTTAATGAACGGAACGTTTAAGTTTCGAATCTTACTCGTGTTTCAAAGTTCTCAAATTGGATTTCTATCGCAGATCTGGATTTCAAACCTGGAGTATAGTTGAACGTGAATACTTGAAGCACTATAATTGGAGTGAGTGATCCCTCGACTGTTCCCAAAGTTACTTTTGAACTAATTCTTGCATTTATTACTCCATTGCATATCATTTGGGTTCGGGTGTGTGCCATGACATAATTTGGCTCCAATGAGTTCCTGGAAAGTCTTGTGCTTAGAACCAATGTCTCCACTATTGTTTACATATTCTTTGGAGGGCGATGGCTCCTTACTTCTGTTTTACGGTTACCTGATCTAAACGAGCATTGGATATTTAAGTACAAGAACTTCACTGGCTCACATGAGCAATAAATGAACATTTGATTACTGCATCATGACATCATATCAATGCTTTATTGTGAAATATACTTGGCTGTTGATTTTACTGGTCACTCGCTGAGCTTCTAGCTCACCCCCTACTATCTTCTTCTCCCCACAGGGATCGAAGTAAAGGAAGAACTTGTTTTTGGATCTTTGTGTGGCTGGATGGCGTACATCTTGTATAGTTTAGTTTTGGTTTTGGTTTATGTACTTTTGGGCTTGTATAAATATTTGGAATTGAATCGGATGTAAATCTACATTTTACGCTTAGAACTAGTTTCCGCTTCGCTTATGATATGTAATTTTGGAGAATTGGAGGTATTATTTGAGTTGTACCTTATAATTTACTTGAGGAATGTAGTAAGTGAATGAGTCCCGGCGAGAGCTGGGCAGGCGGTCCGTTAAACCCTTTGGTTCGCCTTAGGGGGAGGTGGGGTCGTTACAAAAGCCTTATCTTGTGCTTCCCCCCAAAACAACTTCTCATTCTTCTTCATGATCGCGGTGAGAGGTGCAGCAATGGTACTAAAATCCTTCACAAAGCGGCTATAGAAGCTTGCTAACCCATGGAAGCTGTGCACTTCACTTACAGAGGTAGGCGTGGGCCACTCTTGGATGGCCTTAACATTCTCTTCATCTACATGAATGCCCTGTGCACTTACAACATATCCTAGAAACACAACATGATCAGTGTAAAATGTGCACTTCTTAAGGTTGGCATATAGCTTTTCCCTGCGAAGTACATCAAAAACAACTTTAAGGTGCTCAAGGTGTTCCTCTAAGCTTCTACTATAAATGAGAATATCGTCAAAGTAAACCACTACAAATTTCCCAAAGAAAGGTCTCAAAACATGATTCATTAAACGCATGAAAGTACTAGGTGCATTAGTTAAGCCAAAAGGCATTACTAACCACTCGTATAGACCATGTTTAGTTTTGAAAGCAATTTTCCACTCATCACCTTCTTTCATTCGTATTTGATAGTAACCACTTTTCAAGTCAATTTTGGTAAAAATAATAGCACCATGCAGTTCATCTAACATATCATCTAACCTAGGGATAGGGTGACGATACTTTACCGTGATAGCGTTGACTGCTCTACAATCGGTACACATCCTCCAAGCACCATCTTTCTTTGGCACTAGGATCACTAGTACAGCACATAGGCTGAGGCTTTCTCGAGCCCAACCTTTTCTTAGCAACTTCTCCACTTGCCTTTGCAATTCCTTTGTTTCTTCAGGGCCCATGCGATAGGCCGGCTTGTTAGGCAATGGGGCTCCAGGAATGAGGTCAATCTGGTGCTCAATTCCCCGTAGGGGTGGTAGTCCATCAGGCACATCCTCAGGAAAGATGTTCTCAAATTCCTGCAAAAGAGATAAGACACAGGGAGGTAAAGAGTCAGTAGGTATAGATGAGATGACCAACTCTTCTTTGCACACAAGTACAAGTAAGAGTTGTTTGGAAGCCAAAACTCGCTTTACATCTCTGACTTTTGCTAGCAAGATTAGCTTCCTCTTACTTTCTTCTCTCATGGCCGACCTATTTGATGCCTTTTGCTTCCCTAGGGGTTCGGCTCTACTCTCTTCCTTTTCTCCCTCACTCTTTTCTTGTTTTTTCCTCTCAAGTTCTAACTCATACTCCTTTTGGAGTTTCATTTGATCCTCATACACTTGTTTCGGGGTGAGAGGTATAAGAGTCATTTTTTTATTACAATGAGTAAAGACGTATTTGTTGGCTCTTCCTTTGAACTCCACATCTCGGTCGTATTGCCAAGGTCTCCCAAGAATGAGATGGCTTGCTTGCATTGGCACTACGTCACAAGTGACTTCATCTTCACACTTGCCAATTCGGAATGACACTTTCACTTGCCGGAATACACGGACCTCTCCTTCATTGTTTAACTATTGAAGGCGATAAGGTCTAGGATGTTTGATGACTGGGAGCTCTAGCTTTTGTACCATGAGTAGACTAGCTACATTGACACAACTCCCACTATCAATAACAACACTACAGACCTTATCCTTGATATGACATCTCGTGTAGAAAAGGTTGTCACGTTGTACCTCCATTTCCTCCTCCTTGGCGCGGGCAGTGAGTACCTTTCGAACCACTAAGCATCCAATCTCCTCATGTGTAGGTATCTCCTCACTCGAGTCATTGTCTTCCTCCTCAAGGGTCGACATCCCTTGGTACTCCTCCTCTTCATCTGATACAACCTC
Organism: Coffea eugenioides; assembly: GCF_003713205.1. Lineage (NCBI taxonomy): Eukaryota > Viridiplantae > Streptophyta > Magnoliopsida > Gentianales > Rubiaceae > Coffea > Coffea eugenioides. The sequence continues at coordinate 23,236,145 of NC_040041.1, forward strand.
CCCATTTGGCAATAGTAGCATAGTTCTTTGGTTAGCGCATTGAGAGATGATATGCCCAAATCCTTGACACTTGAAACACTTGGTGTCTCGGCCACGCGGTTTGGAAGCTCCACTATTAGCCTTAAATTCAGGTTTGGCCGGTGCTTTGGATGGAAAAGCATTCGGCCTTGGGGTTTGGGAGGAGCCGTGGGCTTCTCCTCCCTTTTTGGTTAAGGGCCACGCCAATTTCCAGCTTGGTAAGTAGTGCTAGACTGTGTACCACCCCTTCCCTTGAGGCGCCGTTCAATTGTAACTGCCTTTTCTAACATTTCATTCATGTCGAGGTAGTGTTGGAATTCCACTACTTCGGCAATCTCAGGTCTCAAACCATGCAAAAATCGAGCCATTGTGGCTTCACTATCCTCTTGCAAATCCACCTTTATGATCGCCATCTCCATTTCCTTGTAATAGTCCTCGACTGACAAGAAACCTTGAGTGAGAGATTGTAACCGTCGGTGTAAGTCACGGCTATAGTAGCTTGGGACGAATCGTTTTCTCATTAGGCTCCTCATTTCTTCCCAAGTCTCCACGGGCCTCTGTCGATTTCTCCTTCGGCTTAGTCTTAATTGGTCTCACCAAATGGAGATGTAGTCGGTGAACTCCATGGCTGCAAGTTTCACCTTTTGTTCCTCCGTGTAGGTGTGGCACTCGTAGACCAATTCGATTTTCCGTTCCCATTCCAAGTAAGTTTCGGGATCGGACTTGCCTTGAAAGGAAGGAATTTTGAGTTTGACACCCTTAATGGCATCGTCTCCTCGCCTTTGTGCACGGTGATCAGTTTGGTACCTCTCCTCAAATGGATCCTCTTCATCATTGGAATACGCCGATTCTTTGCCTTTACTCGAGCTTTGTAGATTCCTCGAGTTTTCCAACTGATCAATCCGGTCATGCAATGGTTCAATGGAGGTTTTAAGCAATTGCTTGAACTCCCCCATCATGGCATCTAGGCGTAGTTGAAGGTCCATTGCTTGGTCACCAACTCCACTAGACATGCTTAGGTACACCTGCAAAAGGAAATAAAACAAAATGACTTCCTCCCTTTTTTTTTTTTTATACAACGTATAGGTCACTCACTCTCGTGTTTCACTCAAGTGTATCACTCTTTAATAATCTCACCAAGCAATTCCTTGGCTTGCTAGTTGCTCGGGTTGAACAAACTAGGCGTCACCGCAAGGTACGTTCTTGACTAGTCAGCAAGTGACACAAGATAGTAGCAACGGATGGAGGTGAATGAAGACCTAGACGTGACCTAAAATTCAGATTAGGACTAATGACTCAAAAAGAAAGCAAAACAAATGACTTCAAGGCTGGGATTTTGAAAATCCTAGAAAACTCTAGCCGAAGACCCAAAATTCTGGAATTTCGTGGAGCTGCTGGTTCTTGGCCTTTTGGTCAGGGTTTTGGGGTATTTTAGGTGACCTTAGGGTGTTCGAAGGATGGTCAGACCACTCCTCCAAATTCAGCCCAATCGAGTTGGCACAAATGCCCTTTCAGTTTAGGAAAGTTCAAGAGTCAAGGCTGGGATAGAAGTAGAGTTTGGCCTGATTTGGGACAATTGGGTTGCCAAGATTCGGAACCCTTGGAATTCGGTCAGATTTAGAAGTCCAAATTGTTCAGACTTCGGCTCTTGGGGTGATCAGATTTGGAGATTGGAGTGTGATCACAATTAGGAAACCAACTTGGAGTTTGATCAAAATTAGGAAACCTGGAATTCTTGTTAGAGCCGATTACCTTTTCCTTTTTTTTTCTTTCGTCTCTTTTTTTTTTTTTTGGCTCAATCAGATTCCACAAGATGTAATTGCAAGTTCAAGATTTACAGTCATGATCGAAGGTCCTTTCAAGTTTTCAAGAAATTCATGGTTTTGTAATCAAGAACTACCAAATCAGATTTGGTGGATTCAAGAACTTCAAGAATCTGGATCAAGACGCTCAAGATCTTCCCAAATTAGGTTTTGATATCCAACATTCACAATGAACAACACAAGGGTTCAAGGTTTAACAAGATAGGTTCGGCCAGCAACCAAAGAGGCAAATTCCAGCAATGGTTCACGACACAACAAGGTAAGCAACACCCTTCTTTTTTTTTTTTTGATTTTGCTGGGTTGTTTTGTAACCCCAAACAACACAAGACTCCAACCAGAATAGACCACAATCATGACAAAACTGACGGCAACAACAAGGGAGAACAAATCTGGACAGATTACTACACGCGGCCAACCTAATGCAAGGTGCGACTAGAACCCTAGTGGCCGCACTTGTTTTTTTTTTTTGTTTTACTTGCTGGACAACACAAAAACCCAACACCAAACACAACAATGTAGATGCAAACCACCAAGAATGAAGGCTGGAGAGTTCGGACAGCAACAAAACAACACAAGACAGATTGCAAACACGCAAGACAGATTCGGACTTGACAAGAAGGAAACCAACGACTCAAGACACAAACCCTAATACGTAGCTACGAATATGGAAGATAAAGAACAGACTCGAAGACAATAAAAAGAGATATACGTGATACTTCTAATTAGCTCTGATGACCAGATGATGTGAGACGCGGAAGCTAACGTAGGATCTTAGAGGGCACGTTGACGATTCGATGGAGTTGAACCCAAACTTGGACCACTCAAGAACGAATTCAACGGTAGAGAACGCCACAATCAAGTGTGATCGCTTGATTGATAAGTCAATAAACAACCTAGGATCAACTCTAGGATGTTCAAACTAGCTTTAACAAGCTAAAGGAATTTGCTACAATTAATGGATGAAATTCTGGAATTTTATTGAATAATATCGAAAAACTGAATGTAAACATCACTTAGGGATATTTATAGCCTTGACTAAACCCTAATAAAGTTTGAAAAAACAATCCCCGTACAGTTCAGCGCCCCAATCCGTCGTTTGGAGTTTGAACACTTGCAACTTCAATAGTCAGCAATATTTTAGTAGTCTTGCAAGGATCTTCCAACTTAATTCCTTCAATGGGCGATTTTTCTTGGGCTTGGACGGCATGAACCAAGGCTTGAAGCGACTCCTTGAATCTCTTGGCTCGTGCTCGTATCACTGGGCCTTGGGGCACCTTTACAGGGTCTACTTGAGCACCATAGGCCCTGGGCTCAACCGCATCAGTGAGCATCAATCCGATCAAGTCGTTCAACGACTTGAATCTGATGGTAGTCTAAAATGTCAAAAAGTCACTGCCAGTTGGAACATTATGGAAGTAGAGGTGGCATCGACGGTGGCTCAGAAGTAGATGGACTGGTTTCGCCTTACTCAGTGCGACCAACTCGTCGTGATCTCTCTCTCTGTGGGTGAGGTAAAATTATCCATAGGAATACCCATGCCAGTATGAGTAGCAACATTTAACTCCTTCATTGATTGCATCTAAACTCGTGGGAGGACCTCATATTTACGCCTTCACGCTTGAAGATTAAGGATAGAAGACGTAGAAGTACCAGTCGATAGGAAGTCGCACTCTTTCGGGCAATCGTCCTTATGTTGCTAATGATTAGATTCGAAAGTGGGATACGAGCACAAGGCCAATCCCGATTATGGAACATGTGATCCAAGAAATAGATGCTGCTATGTCGAACTTCTCTTTGGCTACTCTTCTTAGGGTTCACATTATGTGCTATGACATAGATGATGAGGCAGTGTCGATAGTTGAACATGCACCTTCTTTCCCAAATGAACGAAATGATTGATAGTATAGACCAAACCTTGTATGGCATGAAAGGTCCCAATACTTGTTTGGTGGGATAAATTCTTTCTTTAAATCAATGACTGGTCCTTGATTATTGTACTCCAGAAGTCAAGCAATTGTGACTCTAGTGATGAACAATTGTCTACCTCGAACAAAAGATCAGATTTCTTATCCACTATGGCCCTTCTTATTGTCAATGTTGGCATAGAATTCTTAGGCTGAATCTGAATATATATGGAGAGGGAGAGAAAGAATAGTTGTCCATTCCAATAGCTCAAAAGCTTTTGTAATGCGATATACGATATTAATCTTCGGAGCTATGTGTATCTCATAGATAAATTCTATGTGTTCGTGCTTCTCGAACCAATTGAAAGTGCTGTTTCATAGAGTATTAAGATGTTTTTCATACTAAAAGTTTGAGTAGCTCTATAGCTGAATTTATCAATGTTCCTAATCTCAACTGCCGCAAAAATAGGATGATGTTTTGGCCTTCATTTCTCTTGTGAAGACCTGAAAATTATTTTATATTTTCTCTTATTTCTGAAAAAGATAATGTATATTTTCTTTTATCTTAAATTACTTGCCTCAATTTCATGGTGGTTTTAATGGTGAGTCAAGATTTTTATCATTTTTCTACTATAAGTTAATACATGTTAAGTTCGTAGTACATTTTGGAAGTGGGTCCCACTAGTGAGGTGTGTACGCGATAAATATGAAAGATTAGAAGGAGTTTTGTACAAAGGGGTATTGTATTATAAGGGAGATAATTAAAGGTTAGCTAGATATTTTAGTGCTTGAAAGATAATTAGATAAGGATTAGCCCTTGAATTGCCATTCGTCAAAAACTGTGGAACCTTGACTTTGACCAAGACTTCTTCTAGTCTTTATCTTGAAAAAAAATTGACCAAAAATCTCACCATCTTTCTTCCTTCTTGGCCAAACCATAGAGAGAGAAAAGAGAGGAGAAAAACTTCAATTTCAAACTTAATCTCTTGCTTGATTCCTTGAGAAATCAATCCTAAAACCCTAATCCAATCCGTGGGAAGTTGCATCAAGGAAGGAGGGAAGCTTGTGTGGAGTGATTTTGGGGAAAAGAAAGCTCTTGTTTGCATTTCTACCTAGGGTTTCAAGGTATTCGTGTCAAGAAACTATCATTTCTCTTTTATCTTGCATTTGAATGGATTTATGACTTGAGTATGGTAGGTTTTATGGAGAATTTCATAGTTTTGTGAAGTAGTTTGTAATTTCCAGCTTTCATTAAGAATTTCTACCCTTGAAATGTTATTTCCAGTTTTGCTATGTCCTTTTAGTCTTGCCATAGGGATTTTCCAGCTTTTATATGCATTTTGGCTTCACTATAGGAATTTCCAACTTTTTTTTGTAAATTTCAGGTCAAGGTTCAATTTTCAAGCTTTGGTATCGTTATATATATATCCAATTTGGTTAGCTTCATGGCCTAGAACAAGTACCCCTTATAGCTTATAACTTGTGGTCTTGATTAGATTGGTTTTCCATGATGTTAAACTTTGAATTTGGAGGAAAAACACAAGAGAAAAGAGAGAGACAGAGAGAGAGAGAGAGGGCCGAACCTTGAGGGAGGAAAAAGAAAGGAAAAGTTCATCCAATCTAGCTTCCATTTTGCTTAGGTTTTGTGGGAAAAGGAGAGAACTTGGTTTGTCCATCAAGTTTGGCTTGACCTTGGAAAGGAAGAAGAGTTGGTAGATTGTGGATTGAGTTTCATCTTGGTTTGGAAAGCAAAAGAGGTAAAAATACTAGATCATCTTTCTTCCTTTGTCTTAAGTGTAAGGTAAGTGAATCTTGAAGTTATTTCAAGTCAATGAACCTTCAACTTTATACTTGAATTCTTAGGGTTTGGATGCACTTATGATAGCTTTTTTGTTAAGATTTTTACTATAGATACCTAGGGTTGTGTTGGTGATAAAATTTTATGGATGTGTTAGCTAGGTTTGCTTGAAATTTTGGGAAATTAGTTGAACGAATGTTTGGAAAAATAATTGAGAAAATCATAAGCAAGCTGGCCGAGAATAGGGTTTTAATTTTCAGCCTTGAATTCCAAACTTTTATGATGATTTTAAGTTCAATTTTACTCAAAACACTCTATGAGACTTTATACTACTAGTGTATGTTGAATTTGAGTCAAGAGAGCAAGGGTTTGTTAGTGAAAGTTGGATTTTCTTACATTATTAGCAATCTGGAAATTTTCACAAGAAGCTCTGCGCAGCTTTGGGAAATTGGCTATAACTTCGTATAAAAAAGTCAGAATTGATTCTGTTTATTGCGTTTAAAACCAAACTCATAGAGCTTCCAACCATATAAAATTTAGGGTTTGTTTTAATTTCCATAAAGACTAGCAACTCTGCAAATTTTCTTGAAAATCATGACTGTTCTGTTTCTGCACTTGTGATAGCAGTGATTTATAACCTGAAATTTGACTAATCTATGAGCTGAATTTCGTGAAGATGCCCTTCTAAAGCCTATTAGTGCTTCGAGTGCATTTTCTAAGGGTGTACGTTTTGTGATTTTTTGACCTACGGAACTCAAGTTATGCCTTTTCAAAGAATGTCACCAAAGCTGGAAATTTGTTCAAAGCTAGTTGAGAGACAGAGAGGGAGAGCAATTGTGTTTAGCTTTTCTCTTAGTTTTGTATGGTGAAATTGTCTTCTTAATGCCCTAAATACTTGATTGTACCATAATCCTAGCATGAGAGCAAAAAATGATAGGTTTTAGGAAGTAACAACCTCATCTTTTCTTGTTTCAAGTGTTAAATTTCGGACCTAACAACCAAACTATTTCGGACAATTTTAAGCTCAAATTCGTGGATGAAAAGGAGATATTTTTGCTCTTTCTTTTACTTGAATCATTGACTTAATACATACATGAATTTTCCCCTTGAATTGAACTAGAAACTATATGATTTGGGGTGAGTTTACTTAATTGACTTGGAAGTAATTTTCTTAAAATGTTGTGGCTTGGAAAGTGTGGCATCTTTAAGATTGTACTTGAGTATGGCTAGGTGAGATGGTAGTCATTAATCCGATTACTTGAACTAACTTTAAACCTCAAGATTCTTGTCCCTTTTTTTTCACAAGTCTTGGCTATTAGCGACAAGTTCTTGCCCCGTATCATGTTTGCCACATTGATCAATCATGCATGAGGTTTCTCCTCTGGATTTGAATAAGAAAACTATGCACTTTTGAAACTATATGGAGTTTAAACCTGTAAATTGCTTTATTGGGTAAGTGAAGCTTCGAAATTCATAGGGCTTGAGAGTGAAGCTTCAAAATTCACAGGGCTTGAGAGTGACCAAGAGAAAGAACCATGGTCTGAAGTAAAATGGTTGTGATCAATTGGTGAGTGTGCCAACTGCATGTTCCATGCTACCTGTTGCTCAAATCTGACTTGTTGCTTGAACTGCAAATGAATAGGTGAGTGTGTACTTTATCGCACTCGACCTAACTTAACTAAGCTTTTGATATCCTGTTTACAAGTGAACTGTTTGCAAGTGAACTGATATACATGTGCATGATTTGAAAGTCAGTTGGAGATGTTATCCCATCGACTATATTGACTGCTTGAGATACCAAACCCTACTTGCTAGTTAGTCGAAACGAGCCAGCAAGAACTTGGTCGAGAAGATTGACAAACCATGGGTACTGTTTACTGTTATTCCACTGAATTGGATCTATTAAATTTGGTATACTCGAATATTACCACCACTGTTATTGTTTGGTGTTCGGACCCAATAGGAGGTTGAACGGTGGACGGATATTGGAGTAAAGCGGTGATCTACTGACATTATTACTATATTTAAAAGGTTGACAGAGTGTCAATAGACTCGAAAAACACTGTTGCTGGATTGGCTGCAAGTGAAATACTGTATGGAACTAAGTACTACGCCTGGAATCTAGCAGGAGCTACCGTATCAGTTGTATCAACATTTGAAACCTAGGTGCTCTGTCTAGAATCTAGCAGGAGCCACCGTATCAGCTGTATCAATATTTGAATCTTGGATGTTCTACTTAGATCTTGGTGGGAGCCACTGTATCAGTACCATATCCTTTCTTCCTGGTGTTAAATGTTTATTTGAATATGTAAATTGTTAATGGTTTCACTTATTGTTTCTTACTTTCTTCACTTTAAGATTTTGAGACATGTGATTGATATCTTGCCAATTTGATTGCATGTATTCTTAGAGCCTTACTGGGCTTTGAACTCATCCCATTATTTGTTTTCCTTAACAAGGTGCGGGAATGAGAGAGACAAAAATAGTAATGACTTGTAATAGGATATCTTGAGTTGATATTTGACCAACATTGTAGTATGGTACTAATCGATTAAGCTCTTTTCGTTTGATTTGCACTTTGGCTTGAATATTTGGATGTTTTGTGACATGTAAATGTTATATTAATGAATTTTAGTGTTATTGATTTGAAAATGTTAGTGAGTGAGTGCTGACGAGAGTTGGACAGGCAGTCCGTCAAACCTTGGGGTACGCCCTAGGGGAAAGTGGGGTCATCACAGGTGATATCAGAGCTCTTAATGTACTCATGCCAGGAGAGGATTCTCGGACTGTGGAAATTGACCTGTTAAGTGTAAACTGCTTATTATTGTTGGAAAAAAATGGATATATATGTCGAGTAGGAATCTCAAACTTGGTTGATTTGCACTTGGGAGCGTACGGCCTGAGTCGTGAATTCTCCTAGTTTTGGATTCTGTACTTGAGTACTGGATACTTCTTCTGATGGAATACCTATGAATTAGAAAAGAAATAGTGTATTGTATTACGATGTGAATAGAAATCACGATTTAATTTGGGAAAGTAGAACTGATTGAGGAGATTGGATATATAAGTGCTATTATAGACTAGTCCAGTAAATGTTTGATTTGGGTTTTGATAGATGGTTGTTTTGATACAGTCTGACTTGAACTAAATATGTATTTATTTTGTGATATTAGATGAATGCATTTTGGCTTCTGATTGATTACCCCTGCTTATATGCTCACTTGATTCCTACCCTTATATATATACATAGACTTGAACTTGTGTGGAAAATAAAAGCTAGGAAAATGACATTGGGTGAATGCAGGCTTAGACAACTCCAGGATTAAGGAAGGGTGATTGGAAATCTGCAGCTGACCAAATCAGGAACCCAGGACCGAGATAAGGGACTAAGTAGTGATGGCCATAATTGGATGACAGATATTTTAGAATATTTAATACCCTAACAAGGCCAAGGGATTGGGCTTGCAAACCAACTTAGAGACCAAGATACGGGAACAATTAAGGCTTTAGAGAGTGTTGTAAAAAAAAAAAAAGATGTTGTCCGCCTAAGTTTCTAGAAGTCCTGACCCCAAAGTAGTTGAACATTGGTTAGCAAATATAATCCCTATTTTTGATGTCTTAGGGTACCCAGAGGAAAGGTAAGTGACTTTTGTGGTATTCTAGTTTGGAGGAACGGCTCATTCATGGTGAAACATGCATGACACTTTCATGTTAGTGATTAGTATTTTGGTAGAAGTGTAAGATCGTACATTATCTAAGATTAAGAGTTTTGGATTATGTATGGACATTCTGAGGAAAAGAGTTTGGGTTCTAATCTTGTATGCAAACTTTTGACAAAATTTGGATGATCGCACTGATTGAAGATTGTAAAAGGCACTATTAGGGCCAAAAGTCATAGTTTCTTCTTGAACATGACTGTTTAAGATGAGGGTATAATGGAGACTTTTGAAATCAAGCAAATGGAAGTGATTTCTAAGAAGTATGACTTAGTACTTTGTTATGTACATAAGTGATAATAGTAACCATTTTGCTAAATATCAAGAATAGAAGTAAGTGTCATAGTATCTTGAGGTATTGCACATTTGTGTTTGATTTCTCATTTACCTAGTTTAAAAATAATTAAGAAAAGTTTTTCATGGATGACTTGGAAGTAAAAAAACTTAATATATAGTTAGAGTTTCAATTTGTGATTCGCTGCTCATTTATATACTATTATTTGTCTGGCAGGCTGTTATTCGAGATTAAGTGATTCGGTGATATGAAAATTTTGGAAGATATACATGAAGGAATGGAGGTTCTTCGAAAAGAGGTAGAGTTCTTGTATCTCAAGGCATTCCCAGCAACCAAGTTAAAAGTGGTGAAAGAAGATTCCACAATACCAAAGGTAAACACAAAGATATGAATGGAGATGAACATGCTATGAAGGAAGGAAAAAATGGACATTTTAAGAAGAGGTTTGTAATTGCTAAGTGTGAAATCTATGAAAAAACTCATACTAGAATGTATGAGTTGAAAATTAGTACCTTGTAGATGCAGTAACTTTGGACATCAAGTGAGCGACTAGCTGAAATAAGTCTTAGTCGAAGATAACCCTTCATGATGTTTTATCTGGAAGAGTTATATTTGTTGGACTATGTGTAGCGAAAGTTTTATGTAGTAAGTTGGATTCCAGTTATAAACCTTGAACTTGAATCCTGATGTTTGCATTAGTAATATTAAATATCTGTATTCAGTTGGTATTAAATCCCTATAGTTTAGTTTTGGTTTTGGTTTATGTACTTTTGGGCTTGTATAAATATTTGGAATTGAATCGGATGTAAATCTACATTTTACGCTTAGAACTAGTTTCCGCTTCGCTTATGATATGTAATTTTGGAGAATTGGATGTATTATTTGAGTTGTACCTTATAATTTACTTGAGGAATGTAGTAAGTGAATGAGTCCCGGCGAGAGTTGGGCAGGCGGTCCGTTAAACCCTTTGGTTCGTCTTAGGGGGAGGTGGGGTCGTTACAAAAGCCTTATCTTGTGCTTCCCCCCTAAACAACTTCTCATTCTTCTTCATGATCGCGGTGAGAGGTGCAGCAATGGTACTAAAATCCTTCACAAAGCGGCGATAGAAGCTTGCTAACCCATGGAAGCTGTGCACTTCACTTACAGAGGTAGGCGTGGGCCACTCTTGGATGGCCTTAACCTTCTCTTCATCTACATGAATGCCCTGTGCACTTACAACATATCCTAGAAACACAACATGATCAGTGTAAAATGTGCACTTCTTAAGGTTGGCATATAGCTTTTCCCTGCGAAGTACATCAAAAACAACTTTAAGGTGCTCAAGGTGTTCCTCTAAGCTTCTACTATAAATGAGAATATCGTCAAAGTAAACCACTACAAATTTCCCAAAGAAAGGTCTCAAAACATGATTCATTAAACGCATGAAAGTACTAGGTGCATTAGTTAAGCCAAAAGGCATTACTAACCACTCGTATAGACCATGTTTAGTTTTGAAAGCAATTTTCCACTCATCACCTTCTTTCATTCGTATTTGATAGTAACCACTTTTCAAGTCAATTTTGGTAAAAATAATAGCACCATGCAGTTCATCTAACATATCATCTAACCTAGGGATAGGGTGACGATACTTTACCGTGATAGCGTTGACTGCTCTACAATCGGTACACATCCTCCAAGCACCATCTTTCTTTGGCACTAGGATCACTAGTACAGCACATAGGCTGAGGCTTTCTCGAGCCCAACCTTTTCTTAGCAACTTCTCCACTTGCCTTTGCAATTCCTTTGTTTCTTCAGGGCCCATGCGATAGGCCGGCTTGTTAGGCAATGGGGCTCCAGGAATGAGGTCAATCTGGTGCTCAATTCCCCGTAGGGGTGGTAGTCCATCAGGCACATCCTCAGGAAAGATGTTCTCAAATTCCTGCAAAAGAGATAAGACACAGGGAGGTAAAGAGTCAGTAGGTATAGATGAGATGACCAACTCTTCTTTGCACACAAGTACAAGTAAGAGTTGTTTGGAAGCCAAAACTCGCTTTACATCTCTGACTTTTGCTAGCAAGATTAGCTTCCTCTTACTTTCTTCTCTCATGGCCGACCTATTTGATGCCTTTTGCTTCCCTAGGGGTTCGGCTCTACTCTCTTCCTTTTCTCCCTCACTCTTTTCTTGTTTTTTCCTCTCAAGTTCTAACTCATACTCCTTTTGGAGTTTCATTTGATCCTCATACACTTGTTTCGGGGTGAGAGGTATAAGAGTCATTTTTTTATTACAATGAGTAAAGACGTATTTGTTGGCTCTTCCTTTGAACTCCACATCTCGGTCGTATTGCCAAGGTCTCCCAAGAATGAGATGGCTTGCTTGCATTGGCACTACGTCACAAGTGACTTCATCTTCACACTTGCCAATTCGGAATGACACTTTCACTTGCCGGAATACACGGACCTCTCCTTCATTGTTTAACTATTGAAGGCGATAAGGTCTAGGATGTTTGATGACTGGGAGCTCTAGCTTTTGTACCATGAGTAGACTAGCTACATTGACACAACTCCCACTATCAATAACAACACTACAGACCTTATCCTTGATATGACATCTCGTGTAGAAAAGGTTGTCACGTTGTACCTCCATTTCCTCCTCCTTGGCGCGGGCAGTGAGTACCTTTCGAACCACTAAGCATCCAATCTCCTCATGTGTAGGTATCTCCTCACTCGAGTCATTGTCTTCCTCCTCAAGGGTCGACATCCCTTGGTACTCCTCCTCTTCATCTGATACAACCTCCCCATTTGGCAATAGTAGCATAGTTCTTTGGTTAGCGCATTGAGAGATGATATGCCCAAATCCTTGACACTTGAAACACTTGGTGTCTCGGCCACGCGGTTTGGAAGCTCCACTATTAGCCTTAAATTCAGGTTTGGCCGGTGCTTTGGATGGAAAAGCATTCGGCCTTGGGGTTTGGGAAGGAGCCGTGGGCTTCTCCTCCCTTTTTGGTTAAGGGCCACGCCAATTTCCAGCTTGGTAAGTAGTGCTAGACTGTGTACCACCCCTTCCCTTGAGGCGCCGTTCAATTGTAACTGCCTTTTCTAACATTTCATTCATGTCGAGGTAGTGTTGGAATTCCACTACTTCGGCAATCTCAGGTCTCAAACCATGCAAAAATCGAGCCATTGTGGCTTCACTATCCTCTTGCAAATCCACCTTTATGATCGCCATCTCCATTTCCTTGTAATAGTCCTCGACTGACAAGAAACCTTGAGTGAGAGATTGTAACCGTCGGTGTAAGTCACGGCTATAGTAGCTTGGGACGAATCGTTTTCTCATTAGGCTCCTCATTTCTTCCCAAGTCTCCACGGGCCTCTGTCGATTTCTCCTTCGGCTTAGTCTTAATTGGTCTCACCAAATGGAGATGTAGTCGGTGAACTCCATGGCTGCAAGTTTCACCTTTTGTTCCTCCGTGTAGGTGTGGCACTCGTAGACCAATTCGATTTTCCGTTCCCATTCCAAGTAAGTTTCGGGATCGGACTTGCCTTGAAAGGAAGGAATTTTGAGTTTGACACCCTTAATGGCATCGTCTCCTCGCCTTTGTGCACGGTGATCAGTTTGGTACCTCTCCTCAAATGGATCCTCTTCATCATTGGAATACGCCGATTCTTTGCCTTTACTCGAGCTTTGTAGATTCCTCGAGTTTTCCAACTGATCAATCCGGTCATGCAATGGTTCAATGGAGGTTTTAAGCAATTGCTTGAACTCCCCCATCATGGCATCTAGGCGTAGTTGAAGGTCCATTGCTTGGTCACCAACTCCACTAGACATGCTTAGGTACACCTGCAAAAGGAAATAAAACAAAATGACTTCCTCCCTTTTTTTTTTTTTATACAACGTATAGGTCACTCACTCTCGTGTTTCACTCAAGTGTATCACTCTTTAATAATCTCACCAAGCAATTCCTTGGCTTGCTAGTTGCTCGGGTTGAACAAACTAGGCGTCACCGCAAGGTACGTTCTTGACTAGTCAGCAAGTGACACAAGATAGTAGCAACGGATGGAGGTGAATGAAGACCTAGACGTGACCTAAAATTCAGATTAGGACTAATGACTCAAAAAGAAAGCAAAACAAATGACTTCAAGGCTGGGATTTTGAAAATCCTAGAAAACTCTAGCCGAAGACCCAAAATTCTGGAATTTCGTGGAGCTGCTGGTTCTTGGCCTTTTGGTCAGGGTTTTGGGGTATTTTAGGTGACCTTAGGGTGTTCGAAGGATGGTCAGACCACTCCTCCAAATTCAGCCCAATCGAGTTGGCACAAATGCCCTTTCAGTTTAGGAAAGTTCAAGAGTCAAGGCTGGGATAGAAGTAGAGTTTGGCCTGATTTGGGACAATTGGGTTGCCAAGATTCGGAACCCTTGGAATTCGGTCAGATTTAGAAGTCCAAATTGTTCAGACTTCGGCTCTTGGGGTGATCAGATTTGGAGATTGGAGTGTGATCACAATTAGGAAACCAACTTGGAGTTTGATCAAAATTAGGAAACCTGGAATTCTTGTTAGAGCCGATTACCTTTTCCTTTTTTTTTCTTTCGTCTCTTTTTTTTTTTTTTGGCTCAATCAGATTCCACAAGATGTAATTGCAAGTTCAAGATTTACAGTCATGATCGAAGGTCCTTTCAAGTTTTCAAGAAATTCATGGTTTTGTAATCAAGAACTACCAAATCAGATTTGGTGGATTCAAGAACTTCAAGAATCTGGATCAAGACGCTCAAGATCTTCCCAAATTAGGTTTTGATATCCAACATTCACAATGAACAACACAAGGGTTCAAGGTTTAACAAGATAGGTTCGGCCAGCAACCAAAGAGGCAAATTCCAGCAATGGTTCACGACACAACAAGGTAAGCAACACCCTTCTTTTTTTTTTTTTGATTTTGCTGGGTTGTTTTGTAACCCCAAACAACACAAGACTCCAACCAGAATAGACCACAATCATGACAAAACTGACGGCAACAACAAGGGAGAACAAATCTGGACAGATTACTACACGCGGCCAACCTAATGCAAGGTGCGACTAGAACCCTAGTGGCCGCACTTGTTTTTTTTTTTTGTTTTACTTGCTGGACAACACAAAAACCCAACACCAAACACAACAATGTAGATGCAAACCACCAAGAATGAAGGCTGGAGAGTTCGGACAGCAACAAAACAACACAAGACAGATTGCAAACACGCAAGACAGATTCGGACTTGACAAGAAGGAAACCAACGACTCAAGACACAAACCCTAATACGTAGCTACGAATATGGAAGATAAAGAACAGACTCGAAGACAATAAAAAGAGATATACGTGATACTTCTAATTAGCTCTGATGACCAGATGATGTGAGACGCGGAAGCTAACGTAGGATCTTAGAGGGCACGTTGACGATTTGATGGAGTTGAACCCAAACTTGGACCACTCAAGAACGAATTCAACGGTAGAGAACGCCACAATCAAGTGTGATAGCTTGATTGATAAGTCAATAAACAACCTAGGATCAACTCTAGGATGTTCAAACTAGCTTTAACAAGCTAAAGGAATTTGCTACAATTAATGGATGAAATTCTGGAATTTTATTGAATAATATCGAAAAACTGAATGTAAACATCACTTAGGGATATTTATAGCCTTGACTAAACCCTAATAAAGTCTGAAAAAACAATCCCCGTACAGTTCAGCGCCCCAATCCGTCGTTTGGAGTTTGAACACTTGCAACTTCAATAGTCAGCAATATTTTAGTAGTCTTGCAAGGATCTTCCAACTTAATTCCTTCAATGGGCGATTTTTCTTGGGCTTGGACGGCATGAACCAAGGCTTGAAGCGACTCCTTGAATCTCTTGGCTCGTGCTCGTATCACTGGGCCTTGGGGCACCTTTACAGGGTCTCCTTGAGCACCATAGGCCCTGGGCTCAACCGCATCAGTGAGCATCAATCTGATCAAGTCGTTCAACGACTTGAATCTGATGGTAGTCTAAAATGTCAAAAAGTCACTGCCAGTTGGAACATTATGGAAGTAGAGGTGGCATCGACGGTGGCTCAGAAGTAGATGGACTGGTTTCACCTTACTCAGTGCGACCAACTCGTCGTGATCTCTCTCTCTGTGGGTGAGGTAAAATTATCCATAGGAATACCCATGCCAGTATGAGTAGCAACATTTAACTCCTTCATTGATTGCATCTAAACTCGTGGGAGGACCTCATATTTACGCCTTCACGCTCGAAGATTAAGGATAGAAGACGTAGAAGTACCAGTCGATAGGAAGTCGCACTCTTTCGGGCAATCGTCCTTATGTTGCTAATGATTAGATTCGAAAGTGGGATACGAGCACAAGGCCAATCCCGATTATGGAACATGTGATCCAAGAAATAGATGCCGCTATGTCGAACTTCTCTTTGGCTACTCTTCTTAGGGTTCACATTATGTGCTATGACATAGATGATGAGGCAGTGTCGATAGTTGAACATGCACCTTCTTTCCCAAATGAACGAAATGATTGATAGTATAGACCAAACCTTGTATGGCATGAAAGGTCCCAATGCTTGTTTGGTGGGATAAATTCTTTCTTTAAATCAATGACTGGTCCTTGATTATTGTACTCCAGAAGTCAAGCAATTGTGACTCTAGTGATGAACAATTGTCTACCTCGAACAAAAGATCAGATTTCTTATCCACTATGGCCCTTCTTATTGTCAATGTTGGCATAGAATTCTTAGGCTGAATCTGAATATATATGGAGAGGGAGAGAAAGAATAGTTGTCCATTCCAATAGCTCAAAAGCTTTTGTAATGCGATATACGATATTAATCTTCGGAGCTATGTGTATCTCATAGATAAATTCTATGTGTTCGTGCTTCTCGAACCAATTGAAAGTGCTGTTTCATAGAGTATTAAGATGTTTTTCCTACTAAAAGTTTGAGTAGCTCTATAGCTGAATTTATCAATGTTCCTAATCTCAACTGCCGCAAAAATAGGATGATGTTTTGGCCTTCATTTCTCTTGTGAAGACCTGAAAATTATTTTATATTTTCTCTTATTTCTGAAAAAGATAATGTATATTTTCTTTTATCTTAAATTACTTGCCTCAATTTCATGGTGGTTTTAATGGTGAGTCAAAATTTTTATCATTTTTCTACTATAAGTTAATACATGTTAAGTTCGTAGTACATTTTGGAAGTGGGTCCCACTAGTGAGGTGTGTACGCGATAAATATGAAAGATTAGAAGGAGTTTTGTACAAAGGGGTATTGTATTATAAGGGAGATAATTAAAGGTTAGCTAGATATTGTAGTGCTTGAAAGATAATTAGATAAGGATTAGCCCTTGAATTGGCATTCGTCAAAAACTATGGAACCTTGACTTTGACCAAGACTTCTTCTAGTCTTTATCTTGAAAAAAAATTGACCAAAAATCTCACCATCTTTCTTCCTTCTTGGCCAAACCATAGAGAGAGAAAAGAGAGGAGAAAAACTTCAATTTCAAACTTAATCTCTTGCTTGATTCCTTGAGAAATCAATCCTAAAACCCTAATCCAATCCGTGGGAAGTTGCATCAAGGAAGGAGGGAAGCTTGTGTGGAGTGATTTTGGGGAAAAGAAAGCTCTTGTTTGCATTTCTACCTAGGGTTTCAAGGTATTCGTGTCAAGAAACTATCATTTCTCTTTTATCTTGCATTTGAATGGATTTATGACTTGAGTATGGTAGGTTTTATGGAGAATTTCATAGTTTTGTGAAGTAGTTTGTAATTTCCAGCTTTCATTGAGAATTTCTACCCTTGAAATGTTATTTCCAGTTTTGCTATGTCCTTTTAGTCTTGCCATAGGGATTTTCCAGCTTTTATATGCATTTTGGCTTCACTATAGGAATTTCCAACTTTTTTTTGTAAATTTCAGGTCAAGGTTCAATTTTCAAGCTTTGGTATCGTTATATATATATCCAATTTGGTTAGCTTCCTGGCCTAGAACAAGTACCCCTTATAGCTTATAACTTGTGGTCTTGATTAGATTGGTTTTCCATGATGTTAAGCTTTGAATTTGGAGGAAAAACACAAGAGAAAAGAGAGAGACAGAGAGAGAGAGAGAGAGAGGGCCGAACCTTGAGGGAGGAAAAAGAAAGGAAAAGTTCATCCAATCTAGCTTCCATTTTGCTTAGGTTTTGTGGGAAAAGTAGAGAACTTGGTTTGTCCATCAAGTTTGGCTTGACCTTGGAAAGGAAGAAGAGTTGGTAGATTGTGGATTGAGTTTCATCTTGGTTTGGAAAGCAAAAGAGGTAAAAATACTAGATCATCTTTCTTCCTTTGTCTTAAGTGTAAGGTAAGTGAATCTTGAAGTTATTTCAAGTCAATGAACCTTCAACTTTATACTTGAATTCTTAGGGTTTGGATGCACTTATGATAGCTTTTTTGTTAAGATTTTTACTATAGATACCTAGGGTTGTGTTGGTGATAAAATTTTATGGATGTGTTAGCTAGGTTTGCTTGAAATTTTGGGAAATTAGTTGAACGAATGTTTGGAAAAATAATTGAGAAAATCATAAGCAAGCTGGCCGAGAATAGGGTTTTAATTTTCAGCCTTGAATTCCAAACTTTTATGATGATTTTAAGTTCAATTTTACTCAAAACACTCTATGAGACTTTATACTACTAGTGTATGTTGAATTTGAGTCAAGAGAGCAAGGGTTTGTTAGTGAAAGTTGGATTTTATTACATTATTAGCAATCTGGAAATTTTCACAAGAAGCTCTGCGCAGCTTTGGGAAATTGGCTATAACTTCGTATAAAAAAGTCAGAATTGAGTTCTGTTTATTGCGTTTAAAACTAAACTCATAGAGCTTCCAACCATATAAAATTTAGGGTTTGTTTTAATTTCCATAAAGACTAGCAACTCTGCAAATTTTCTTGAAAATCATGACTGTTCTGTTTCTGCACTTGTGATAGCAGTGATTTATAACCTGAAATTTGACTAATCTATGAGCTGAATTTCGTGAAGATGCCCTTCTAAAGCCTATTAGTGCTTCGAGTGCATTTTCTAAGGGTGTACGTTTTGTGATTTTTTGACCTACGGAACTCAAGTTATGCCTTTTCAAAGAATGTCACCAAAGCTGGAAATTTGTTCAAAGCTAGTTGAGAGACAGAGAGGGAGAGCAATTGTGTTTAGCTTTTCTCTTAGTTTTGTATGGTGAAATTGTCTTCTTAATGCCCTAAATACTTGATTGTACCATAATCCTAGCATGAGAGCAAAAAATGATAGGTTTTAGGAAGTAACAACCTCATCTTTTCTTGTTTCAAGTGTTAAATTTCGGACCTAACAACCAAACTATTTCGGACAATTTTAAGCTCAAATTCGTGGATGAAAAGGAGATATTTTTGCTCTTTCTTTTACTTGAATCATTGACTTAATACATACATGAATTTTCCCCTTGAATTGAACTAGAAACTATATGATTTGGGGTGAGTTTACTTAATTGACTTGGAAGTAATTTTCTTAAAATGTTGTGGCTTGGAAAGTGTGGCATCTTTAAGATTGTACTTGAGTATAGCTAGGTGAGATGGTAGTCATTAATCCGATTACTTGAACTAACTTTAAACCTCGAGATTCTTGTCCCTTTTTTTTCACAAGTCTTGGCTATTAGCGACAAGTTCTTGCCCCGTATCATGTTTGCCACATTGATCAATCATGCATGAGGTTTCTCCTCTGGATTTGAATAAGAAAACTATGCACTTTTGAAACTATATGGAGTTTAAACCTGTAAATTGCTTTATTGGGTAAGTGAAGCTTCGAAATTCATAGGGCTTGAGAGTGAAGCTTCAAAATTCACAGGGCTTGAGAGTGACCAAGAGAAAGAACCATGGTCTGAAGTAAAATGGTTGTGATCAATTGGTGAGTGTGCCAACTGCATGTTCCATGCTACCTGTTGCTCAAATCTGACTTGTTGCTTGAACTGCAAATGAATAGGTGAGTGTGTACTTTATCGCACTCGACCTAACTTAACTAAGCTTTTGATATCCTGTTTACAAGTGAACTGTTTGCAAGTGAACTGATATACATGTGCATGATTTGAAAGTCAGTTGGAGATGTTATCCCATCGACTATATTGACTGCTTGAGATACCAAACCCTACTTGCTAGTTAGTCGAAACGAGCCAGCAAGAACTTGGTCGAGAAGATTGACGAACCATGGGTACTGTTTACTGTTATTCCACTGAATTGGATCTATTAAATTTGATATACTCGAATATTACCACCACTGTTATTGTTTGGTGTTCGGACCCAATAGGAGGTTGAACGGTGGACGGATATTGGAGTAAAGCGGTGATCTACTGACATTATTACTATATTTAAAAGGTTGACAGAGTGTCAATAGACTCGAAAAACACTGTTGCTGGATTGGCTGCAAGTGAAATACTGTATGGAACTAAGTACTACGCCTGGAATCTAGCAGGAGCTACCGTATCAGTTGTATCAACTTTTGAAACCTAGGTGCTCTGTCTAGAATCTAGCAGGAGCCACCGTATCAGCTGTATCAATATTTGAATCTTGGATGTTCTACTTAGATCTTGGTGGGAGCCACTGTATCAGTACCATATCCTTTCTTCCTGGTGTTAAATGTTTATTTGAATATGTAAATTGTTAATGGTTTCACTTATTGTTTCTTACTTTCTTCACTTTAAGATTTTGAGACATGTGATTGATATCTTGCCAATTTGATTGCATGTATTCTTAGAGCCTTACTGGGCTTTGAACTCATCCCATTATTTGTTTTCCTTAACAAGGTGCGGGAATGAGAGAGACAAAAATAGTAATGACTTGTAATAGGATATCTTGAGTTGATATTTGACCAACATTGTAGTATGGTACTAATCGATTAAGCTCTTTTCGTTTGATTTGCACTTTGGCTTGAATATTTGGACGTTTTGTGACATGTAAATGTTATATTAATGAATTTTAGTGTTATTGATTTGAAAATGTTAGTGAGTGAGTGCTGACGAGAGTTGAACAGGCAGTCCGTCAAACCTTGGGGTACGCCCTAGGGGAAAGTGGGGTCATCACAGGTGATATCAGAGCTCTTAATGTACTCATGCCAGGAGAGGATTCTCGGACTGTGGAAATTGACCTGTTAAGTGTAAACTGCTTATTATTGTTGGAAAAAAATGGATATATATGTCGAGTAGGAATCTCAAACTTGGTTGATTTGCACTTGGGAGCGTACGGCCTGAGTCGTGAATTCTCCTAGTTTTGGATTCTGTACTTGAGTACTGGATACTTCTTCTGATGGAATACCTATGAATTAGAAAAGAAATAGTGTATTGTATTACGATGTGAATAGAAATCACGATTTAATTTGGGAAAGTAGAACTGATTGAGGAGATTGGATATATAAGTGCTATTATAGACTAGTCCAGTAAATGTTTGATTTGGGTTTTGATAGATGGTTGTTTTGATACAGTCTGACTTGAACTAAATATGTATTTATTTTGTGATATTAGATGAATGCATTTTGGCTTCTGATTGATTACCCCTGCTTATATGCTCACTTGATTCCTACCCTTATATATATACATAGACTTGAACTTGTGTGGAAAATAAAAGCTAGGAAAATGACATTGGGTGAATGCAGGCTTAGACAACTCCAGGATTAAGGAAGGGTGATTGGAAATCTGCAGCTGACCAAATCAGGAACCCAGGACCGAGATAAGGGACTAAGTAGTGATGGCCATAATTGGATGACAGATATTTTAGAATATTTAATACCCTAACAAGGCCAAGGGATTGGGCTTGCAAACCAACTTAGAGACCAAGATACGGGAACAATTAAGGCTTTAGAGAGTGTTGTAAAAAAAAAAAAAGATGTTGTCCGCCTAAGTTTCTAGAAGTCCTGACCCCAAAGTAGTTGAACATTGGTTAGCAAATATAATCCCTATTTTTGATGTCTTAGGGTACCCAGAGGAAAGGTAAGTGACTTTTGTGGTATTCTAGTTTGGAGGAACGGCTCATTCATGGTGAAACATGCATGACACTTTCATGTTAGTGATTAGTATTTTGGTAGAAGTGTAAGATCGTACATTATCTAAGATTAAGAGTTTTGGATTATGTATGGACATTCTGAGGAAAAGAGTTTGGGTTCTAATCTTGTATGCAAACTTTTGACAAAATTTGGATGATCGCACTAATTGAAGATTGTAAAAGGCACTATTAGGGCCAAAAGTCATAGTTTCTTCTTGAACATGACTGTTTAAGATGAGGGTATAATGGAGACTTTTGAAATCAAGCAAATGGAAGTGATTTCTAAGAAGTATGACTTAGTACTTTGTTATGTACATAAGTGATAATAGTAACCATTTTGCTAAATATCAAGAATAGAAGTAAGTGTCATAGTATCTTGAGGTATTGCACATTTGTGTTTGATTTCTCATTTACCTAGTTTAAAAATAATTAAGAAAAGTTTTTCATGGATGACTTGGAAGTAAAAAAACTTAATATATAGTTAGAGTTTCAATTTGTGATTTTTACTCATTTATATACTATTATTTGTCTGGCAGGCTGTTATTCGAGATTAAGTGATTCGGTGATATGAAAATTTTGGAAGATATACATGAAGGAATGGAGGTTCTTCGAAAAGAGGTAGAGTTCTTGTATCTCAAGGCATTCCCAGCAACCAAGTTAAAAGTGGTGAAAGAAGATTCCACAATACCAAAGGTAAACACAAAGATATGAATGGAGATGAACATGCTATGAAGGAAGGAAAAAATGGACATTTTAAGAAGAGGTTTGTAATTGCTAAGTGTGAAATCTATGAAAAAACTCATACTAGAATGTATGAGTTGAAAATTAGTACCTTGTAGATGCAGTAACTTTGGACATCAAGTAAGCGACTAGCCGAAATAAGTCTTAGTCGAAGATAACCCTTCATGATGTTTTATCTGGAAGAGTTATATTTGTTGGACTATGTGTAGCGAAAGTTTTATGTAGTAAGTTGGATTCCAGTTATAAACCTTGAACTTGAATCCTGATGTTTGCATTAGTAATATTAAATATCTGTATTCAGTTGGTATTAAATCCCTATCCATGAGTCAATTGCAATTTAGTCTCGGATTTAAGCGAGGATTCTTCATTTGTGATTAGTAAGGAAGGAATTTTGACAAGAAATGATGATATGTGTTTAGTTTAGTTAAGTCGGAGGAAACCCTGTGGAAGAGAGAACTTGAGTTTATTTTGCGAGCAAAGGGTGAGAATTTCATATTTCGAGGATGAAATTCTTTTAAGGGGGAGAAAGTGTGAGGATTCGAAAATTATTTTATATTTTTTCTTATTTTTGAAAAATTTAATGTATATATTTTTTATCTTAAATTAGCTCATCCCTTTAGTTTTGTTTTCCTTAACAGGGGAAAGCGAGCAAGGGCGAGAGCTCTGTATCGACTGGCTGGGTCTAGTTTTGGTTTTATTTTGGTTCTCGCCCTAGTGCTTGGCACGGGCTGGTTGTATGGTGACTTGAGAACTTTTGTATTCTCGACGGTTATACTTCTTTCTGAGATAGCAATGTATATAAGTTTTGTTTTAAGTTTTGGATCCTCGTTTTGCTCTTTCTTGTGATTCTATTTCTGATTTGTGTGAGTGAACGACTGAGTCCCGGCGAGAGCTGGGCAGGCGGCCCGCCGAACCCTTTGGTTCGCCTTAGGGGGAAACGAACTTCTTTCGTTTTGCTTTAATTTCATGATGGCTTTAATGGTAGAGTCAAGATTTTTATTGTTTTTCTACTATAAGTTAGTGCATGTTAATTTCGTAGTGTATTTTGAAAGTGGGTCCCACTAGTAAGGTGTGTACGCAATAAATTTGAAAGATTAGGACGAGTTTTGTACAAAGGGATATTATGTTATAAGGTGTTAAGAGATAATTAAAAGTTGACTAGATATTTTAGTCCTTGGAACACAATTAGATAAGGATTAGCCTTTGAATTGCCATTTGTCATGAAACCATGGAACCTTAAGTTGACCAAGACTTCTTGTAGTATTTATCTTGAAAAAAAATTGACCAAAAATCTCACCATCTTTCTTCCTTCTTGGCCGAACCATAGAGAGAGAAAAGAGAGGAGAAGAACTTCAATTTCCAACTTAATCTCTTGCTTGATTCCTTGAGTACTCCATCCAAAAACCCTAATCCAATCTGTGGGAAGTTGCATCAAGGAAGGAGGGAAGTTTGTGTGGAGTGATTTTAGGGAAAACAAAAGCTCTTGTTTGCATTTCTCATTAGGGTTTGAAGGTATTCATGTCAAGAAACTACCTTTTCTCTTTCATCTTGCATTTGAATGGATTTATGACTTGAGTATGGTAGGTTTTATGGAGAATTTCATAGTTTTGTGAAGTAGTTTGTAATTTTCATATTTGATTGAGCATTTCCAGCCTTGAAATGTTATTTCCAGCTTTGCTATGTGTGACACTCCCACTTCTTCCTAGGGCGAACCCAAGGGTATCGGCGGAATCCCTGCCTAGCTCTCGCTAGGAATCAATACGAGTCAAATTTAAACTTAGAGATAATCAACCAATAATAAAAGTCAATATAAAGAAAAGTCGCTCCCTTATATAACCATTCCAGTCTTACATTACAAGTTTCCAAAAGGTACATCAAATTTTTCCAAAAATACAACCCTTCAAAGTTGACTAAACATTTACATTGAAATTCTAATCAAAAGGTAATCAAGCCAGCTCCTCTTAAAAGTCTTTCCATTCCAAGCTCCTATTAAGGAAAATAAACTACGGGGGTGAGCTAATGCTCAGTGAGGCCAAGAAAAGTATGCAAACAACTAAGTTCAAGTAATAATAACACTTGTACAAGAAATGTAACTAAAAGTTCATGTGATTCACAATTAACAGTAAAACACAATCAATAAGGATACGGAAGCTCTCACGATCTAACTCCACACAGCTTGGCCAAGGCCTTAATCCAAATATCTCACGTTGACTCTCCGTCAATCGAGCAAGTATCAAATCCACAAACTCCACATTCACCAAGTTTCCGTCCACCGTTACACCCCTTACCGGGCCCGAACGTCAACTAGAAAAGGCAATATTACTCGAGTATGCCAAGCAAGATCTCAAAAGATCAAACTTTATAATTTTCTCATGGTTCACCAAGCTTCTCGAGGAAGCCCATGTCGGCTCGAGACGCAAGGTTAGCCAATGAGTTTTGGCATCCCCCATGAGCACAAGTATAATTTGTCGACGAGATTCACTCCAATCGACATTCAAGTTCAAGTTCAAAACAAGTCAAGTTTACGTAAGTCAAGTACCAAGTTAAGTAAAGGATAGTGAGAATGATAAAGTACATAAGCAAGATCAATTAAACTTAGAAATAGTAAGTATATTCGCATAATAAGCAAGATCAATCTA
This sequence comes from Coffea eugenioides, assembly GCF_003713205.1. Lineage (NCBI taxonomy): Eukaryota > Viridiplantae > Streptophyta > Magnoliopsida > Gentianales > Rubiaceae > Coffea > Coffea eugenioides. The sequence goes on from NC_040041.1 coordinate 23,261,091, forward strand.
GTAAACACAACAATTCATGCATTTGTTACTCACCAAGTCAAAAGTAAGTGAGCAAATAAAGTGCTTCAGTTGTCCTCACCGGGATCCCTTTCCAAAACCCTCTTGAGCACCTAAAGAAATAATAACCAACCATCACTCACACAGACTCCAAACCACTTAACATTCCAGGAAGAAAATGCACTTGCTTAAATTCAAGACAAGGCCTTAAAAGAGTTTTAATTCATCGAAAATCGAGATTCAAAAATAAGAATTTAAATTCACAAGGAAAACTTGTACCATCCATGAAATCGAGTCTAAAATGAACCAACAACCTCAAAAGGAAGTTGGAAGTTCATAAAAGTTCATTTCTTAAGAAATCAGAAATTTTCAACTTTGCGCGACTGTACTTGGAAAATCGTATCTTGAGTTTGGTAAATCCAAAAATGGGAAACTTTACACTGTTGGAAACTAGATTCAAAGTATAAAACTTTTTAGAAGACACTTTTCTCAGATTTCAACTAGAAATCATTCGAATTTCAACTTAAAATTACTATTTCATGAAAACAGGGCAGAACCAGTCTTGTTTTTCAGAAAAGTTTGAAAATTCGGTAAAATTCACAGGAATTGAATCAGCCTCTGAAATTTATAACACGATAAGAGTTTCAAGTAAAGTTTCAAACACAACAAGCGGAACTATATTCAGAGTTTTGAATAGCAAGATACATCAGTTTGAAGATGGCTGGATTTCACAGCCTGTTCAACAATTTTCCAGTTTCCAGCTTTGACATAGTTTTGAAATCAGACCATATCTAACTCTACACAAGTCCAAATTGAGAATGGTTTATGGAGATAGAAAATAGATTCAAAATGCTTCACATCATCAGAAGACATCATTTTCAAAATCCTTTCACAAGTGAGACAAAATTGAGCCACAAGATACAGTTTCCCAGTTTCTCTCGGATAAACAGGTAATGCAGGTCAGTCCAGTTTGCCGATTCGCTACGGCTCACTCAAAACGAATTAGCCGGGGAATTTTATACCATTGAAAAGCTCTTAGTGTCTATTTTTAAATGCTATAAACGACGCTTAATTTTGACTTTTGTACAAAAAATTATGCTCAAACAAAATACCAGTGGTCGGCTGGCCTGATAGCAAATTTCCAGATTTCTTTCTTTTCAAAAACCCTTAGTTTTATGTAACCAATTGAAATGATTTGAAAGACAATTTCCACACACATAATACAATATATATCAAGCAATTTAGTAGCCATATAATCAACAAAAATTTGAAATCCAAGCAATACTTCAAAACAGAAATTTTGGCCAGCTCTCCTCACAAGTTTCTTCCAATTTTCTCTCCATTTCCAAGCCAATATCACCGTACTCATTACACAAACAACAACAATCAAGTAAAAGAGCCTCAAGTCAGCTACCTAAAGGCCACCTCAAGATCACTAGCTTAGGATTTAAAGCAAGAAATAAAAGTTCCTCAAGTCCTCTAGCCTAGAATCTTGATTAGGGTTTCAAACCCATGAAATACAACCTCATTTCTTAGAAAAACTTGAAAGATCAAAGAGGGGTGAAGTGGTTACCTCTTCAAGCTTCTAACCCTAGTTGTAGCAAGACTTTCCACCAATTTTTCACCAAGAAACATGTGACAGCCCCACCTCACCCTAAGGCGAACCAAAGGGTTCGGTGGAACGCCTGCCCAACTCTCGCCAGGACTACTAAGACGGTTATACACAACTCAAAACGTGCAGGAATACAGTAGCGCGCTTAAACAAAGCAAAAATCATGAAACAGAAAAATGAAAATCGAAACAGAAAGTAAATAGTGCCTGCCACGTCACAATCCGACCGGGACCCAATCGAATACAAGTAACTTCATATAATCCTTGAAATGGACATATACAAACTAAATATAACACATGAACATGAGTACACGCTTTTATAAACCACATTCGTATTTTTACAAATCAAAAGGAACATTTGAATCCAAGTACAATTAGGGTTTCCAACCATTGAGGAGCTATACAAAATATCTAAACTAGCTCCACTCATGCTTCAAAATCACAGTTCCAAAAAGTGGTTCCCTGTAAGGAAAACAAGGATAACAGAACGGGGTGAGGTAGAAGCTCAATAAGGTACCAAAAGTATAATAGTAGAAATCATGAGAAAACACTTTTAGGGCACATATACACATCAAGTAAAAGAAATGAACGAACACCACAATTTAAAGGATACAGATGGCCCTCAGGAGCCAAATCCCCGTTGCAATACTTGATCCAGGCTCGTTGACTCTCCATCAACGTTTAATGACACACTTATGTCCATAGACCCCTCTTACGCAAAAATCCCGTTCACCAAACATACCCCTTACCGGGCCCGAACGCCGAACAGGAACAGGAATGGTAATACTCGAGTATACCGGAATCAAGAGTCTCAATACCCAAAGATTTTCCAGGAACAGGCACCCATGGATTGTCAATTACCTCGACCAAGCCCTTGCTGGTTCAACTTAATTAACTCCCCATGAGGTTGAACTCAAGTTAATAGGAAGATCGTTGGACACACTTCCAAACGATCTCATAACAAGCGCAAGTAACAAGTTCAAGTTCATAACAAGTACAAGTAATAGATTCCAGTTCATTCAGTACAGGCAAGAGAACGAGTGTGATAAAGTACACCCTCGTCTCATTCAAAATAACAGAGTTCATAGTTATCCATGTCACACATTTCAAGTATAGATGAACCAATTAAACAACAATTCAGGGGAGTGGTACACTCACCAGTTAAAGCAGAATTTCAACCAAGGTAGGGCTCTAATCACCAAGAAACCCTAGAATAGCCAAGATAAACAATTATGGTTCCCATAGCCACAATTCCAGTAAATAAAATGCACAAATGAGGCTCGACTACAAGTCGTAGACCTAGCCAACTAATTACTCATGCAAGTGTGCAAAACATGATTTCGGAAAGAAAAAGGTAATATGAAACGCTAGGGCTCGAACAACCCCAAAAGCCTATCTTAATATATCCCAAATCAAACCAAACTCAAAGGAATCCAACATTCCCAAAATTTGGACAGCATATCCCCTACATTTCCTTACTTTTCCATCCTGCAAGCAACACCAATTCATCTCAAATCAACTACATACACATCATAGACTATAAAATACACCTTTCGGTACAATAAGCACAACTGAAGCTACACTTATCAGATTGAAACAAATCTTATGGCGTTTCGAAGCCAAAACATAAACCTACATTTCTTATGAAGACCTCCAAAGCCAAATCATGAATTTTCATGGTCAAAAATGGAAATCTCCACGAAAATAGAAATCTGTCCGCGAAACAGGGTTCATGGGCAGTCAAGGGTATTTTGGTCATTTCACAGGCTACAGTGCTCGGATTGAGTTGAAATTTTGTAGGTAGCTAGGTAACATCATTTAACCTAAGCCTGATTTGGCCTCTAACATGCACTAATAAAGCGGGCCAGAACAGGGCAGATTGGAACCCTAAAACTGAAATTTTCCGCACAAGCTGAAATTTTCCGCAAATAACCGCAATTAACGCTCAAGGGATCCATTTAACACAATTTAGAACCATCAATCCAAGGCCAACCATAATCATCATATGAAAACAGAAAATTCCCAAAAAAATTAGAAATTTAGCTAACTCCACTTTAATCCATGAAATCTTCCACAAAGTAGCATCTATAACAACTATAAGCCACTACTTATCAATTAATTGAAATAAAGAGGAAGTTTGTAAGCAAAGTACCTTGACACCTCAAGAAAGATGATAACTTAGGGTTTTTCTTTCCAAAACAACTCCACCAAAACCTTCAAACTCCCTTAGCAAGTCTTTTTTATGGACTAATTCAAGGTTTAATCGGTTGGATTTCGAGATTTAAGCAAGAATGGAAGATGAAAGGTTAAAGCTTTCTTTTCTTTTCTCTCAGGAGAGGGTCGGGCAAGATGGTGATGAAATGAAGATGATTTGGATCAAAATTGGAGTTTTAGTAAAGTTAAGAAAGTTAGGCAAGTCCAACTTCCAATCGTGACGTGACACATGGCACTTTTAATAGGTCAAGCTTATCTTCTTTCTTTCAATAGTTAATCCATCTAGCTAACCTCTAATTATCTCCTAACACCTTGTAAAATAATACCCATCAATACCAAACTCCAATTAATTGCCAAATTTTACCGCACTTAGCGCACTAGCCGGTCCCACGTCCAATATACACTCCTAATTTCTCATGAACTAACTTATACTAGAAAAATAATTTTAAAACTATATTTACTTAGAAAAATATTCTAAAGTTAACATAATAACAAAAATATAGAAAACCGGTGCAAATAAAGAAAATAAGGCCTAGAAATTCAGAAAATTTTCGGGTTCTCACACAACACCACAAGCTTGCACCTTTCTTCTAGTGAGAGCAAAATCCAAAAGATTTGTGGGTTGGATGAAGTGAATCAAGTAAGATTGGAACAAAGAGTGAAGCTTTCCTTTCCCTCTTTTCCTTTCCTAGTTTCGACCGAGAGAGAGAGATAGTGAGGGAGGGAAATGTGTTTTAATTTTGTGGAGGAAAGTGAAGAAAGGCTAGCCATAAGTTTTGTGCAAAAATCAACTCTCAATAGTGGCTCAATAGTGTTTCGTACTACCACTTTCTTTCTTGTTTGATACACTTAACTACTAATCCTCCAAGGTAATTCCTCTAACACTGTAATTACTCATACTTACTAGTCTAGTATTAAATCTTCAAATTTTCAATTAGTCGTGCCGATGCGACTTTCGAGAAACTTTCAACGCGAACGCGATAAAAGCTTATTTTAAGAAAAATTCATGCAAAAATAGTAAAATTAAATAACTCTAAGGCAAATAATTATAAAATAGACTAAAGTAAGAATAAAATATGAGTCCTCACACTGTCCATTTAGTCTTGCCATGAGAAATTTTCAACTTTCATATGCATTTTTGGCTTCACTACAGGAATTTCCAGCTTTTGTTTGTAAATTTCAGTTTAAGGTTCCATTTTCCAGCTTTGGTATGGTTATATATGAGCTAGATATATATCCAATTTGGTTAGATTTGTGGCTTAGAACAAGTACCCCTTATATCTTATAACTTGTTGTCTTGATTAGATTGGTTTGCCATGAAGTTAAGTTTTGAATTTGGAGGAAAAACACAAGAGAAGAGAGAGAGAGAGAGAGAGAGAGAGAGAGAGAGAGAGAGAGAGGTCCGAACCTTGAGGGAGGAAAAAGAAAGGAAAATTTCATCCAATTTAGCTTCCATTTTGCTTAGGTTTTGTGGGAAAAAGAAGAAGAAAACTTAGTTTGTCCATCAAATTTGGCTTGAGATTGGAAGGGAAGAAGAGTTGGTGGATTGTGGATTGAGTTTCATCTTGGTTTGGAAAGAAAAAAGGTAAAAATACTAGATCATTCTGCTTCCTTTGTCTTAAGTGTAAGATAAGTGAATCTTGAAGTTATTTCAAGTCAATGAACCTTCAACTTTATACTTGAATTCTTAGGGTTTGGATGCAATTATGGTAGCTTTCTTGTTAAGATTTTTACTATAGGTACCTAGGGTTGTGTTGGTGATAAAATTTTATGGATGTGTTAGCTAGGTTTGCTTGAAATTTTGGAAAATTAGTTGAAGGATGTTTTGGAAAAATAATTGAAAAAAATCAAGAACAAGCTGGCCGAGAATAGGGGTTGAAGCTAGGTTCGTTGTCCTAATCTCGGCCATCACTGGAGATTAGAAGTCCATGATTCGGCTAAGGGGGTCCATGGCCCATTATTAGTTTAGTAGGGTGTAATAAAGAGGTCTAAGCCATGTGGGCCGTAGGACCAATAGCTCTTTTAGTTAGTTAACAAGTTAGTCCCTACGCTGAGCTGGTTTGGAGGTCTCACTGCCTGGTCAACGAGTCGGGAGTCCAGGGGGCGATGCGCCCCGGTAGGGGCTCAGGGGCAACGCCCCCGGAGCTTACTGAACGTATGTTGTGTCGCTAGTGTCGGCCCAAAGAGAAGCCCAAGGGCTGGCCGAATTTCCTTCATGTTTTCCAAGCTTTGTTAGGCCTTAGTCACGGCTACAAATGGCCTTAAGTCATTGTTTACATTCAGTTTTTTATGATTAATAAAATTACATTGACAGTTCTCTCAAAGCTTCATTGAAGCACCTTGAATATCTTAGATTTATATCTTAGGTATTCAATTGACTTATCAATCTAGGACCGAGCTAGATTGTGGCGTCTTCTACAAATACCGAGGTTCGTTGACCACGTGATCAACGGGTTTAGGTGATCCGCTGCGGTCGTCGTTTTCAACGTGAGTTTCGACCTTCTAGATCCAAGCCTTTCTGTACAGGTTGCATCACCAGGTTGGTGCTGTTCGTATCATGTACGAACTACTTCCAAAATTATTTCTTTGGCTAGAGCTTGTTTATTATTGATTTAAATTTGATTTGCTTCAGTTTAATTATTTTTATTTACATTGATTCTCTATTTTAATTTTAATTTTTCAAAACCTCCAGTTAGTTTTTACTTGGAAGGAACAAATTTTCTCCCTAATCCTATAAAGAAGATCCTATTTAGAATAAATATTTTCGTGAGTAGGATTTTATTATTGTACAGATTCGACACCTGTCAATTTTTGGTGCTGTTACCGAGGATTGGCGTTAGAATATTTGTTTCTTTTCTAGTTTATTTTATTTTTCTTTTCTGATATTTTTTGTAGTTTATCTCTCATTCTTCTTATACAGGTGATTTGATTTTCGAACCTGTGGTTGAGAAGATTGTGCATAGGCTGAGAAAAGAAACTAGGATATGAAAAGGACAGCAGTCATCTACTGCATCTCTAGGGTTTAACTTGGCTGTGGATTTATTGGATTCTTCCAGTGATTCTGAGTAGAAAGAAGTCATTATGGCAAATAATAATCAAAGCTTAAGGGAGTTGGCTTAACATTTGAATTAAAATCAGGATTAATTTATCTCTTACCTAAATTTCATGGTTTGCCTGGTGAAGAGCCCCACAAACACTCCATGAGTTCACCGTTGTCTATTCAAGTATGAAGCCACCTAGTGTTACAGAAGAATAGATAAAGATGCAAGCTTTCCTGTTTTCCTTGAACTGAAGATTGGTTATATTGCTTGCTTATGGGAAGCATCACCACATGGACAGATATCAAGAGAAAATTTCTAGAAAAATATTTTCCTGCATCCCGAGCTGACAGTCTGGGAAAGGAGATTTGTGGTATTAAGTAACAACCCGGAGAATCCTTCTACGAATACTGGGAGAGGTTCAAGAAATTGTGCACTAGTTGCCCGCAACATCAAACCAGTGATCAGTTGTTCATCCAGTATTTTTATGAAGGCCTACTCTATAGGGATAAAAGCATCATCGATGTTGCAAGTGGGGGCGCTTTGGTGAACAAGACTCCTCAAGAAACATGGAAATTAATTGAAGGAATGACTAAAAATTCTCAGCAATTTGGCACATAAGATGATGTCCCAACTTGTCGAGTGAATGAGATGAACATTTCATCACTCCAAGAGCAATTGTTTGAGCTAACTTCTATGGTTCGACAGATAACATTGGGGAACATACAGCAAGTTAAAGCATGCAGAATTTGCAAGGACCCTAGCCATCCCACTAATAGATGCCCGATGTTTCAAGATGATAATGCTGAACAAGTGAACATGACTGGAAACGTACAAACGCCCCATAGGTAGTACGGCCCTTATTCCAACATGTACAATCCGGGTTGGAGGAACCTCCCAAATTCCTATGGGGGAATAAATAGCAAAATTCCTTCCCTAATAAACAACAAAGGTTTCAATCACAGTATCTATCAAAATCTCAACCCTCTTTGTCTAATTCGAGAATGTCTCTTGAAGATATAGTCAAGACATTGGTTTCTAACACCATGCAACTCCAACAAAATACCTTACAGTTCCAACAGAAATCAGAGGCGAGCATACAAAATCTGGAAAATCAGATGAGTCAGATGGCCTCTACAATAAATCTCCGGGAGTCTCAAGGGAAAGGAAGACTACCTTCTCTACTTGAGGTGAATCGAAAGAATGTTAGTGCCATGACCTTAGAAGTGAAAAGAAAATTGAAGGACCAAAACCTATAATTCTGAAAAATAAAAGCGATGATCAAATTGAGAAGAAGTTAGAAGAAGAAGGATTAAGCAAGGCAACTTTTGAGATAATTTTTGGTCCTTTAATTCAAGTTAATATTAATCCATCACCTTTCTCTAGTAGGTTGGAGAAGTCAAAAAAGTATGATAAAGAGAAGGAGATCCTACTGGTGTTTTGAAAGGTGAGGTAAATATCCGTATATTGGACACATTTAAGCAGGTGCCCAAGTATACAAAATTTTTGAAAGATTTATGTTTCAACTGAAGAAAGTTAAGAGGTGATGAGAGAATTGTGATGGGGGAGAATGTTTCAGCAGTGTTACAAAGAAACTTCCACCCAAGTGTGGAGATCCAGGTATGTTCTCTATCCCCTGTTGAATAGGAAACACTAAGATTAGAAAGGCCATGCTAGATTTAAGAGTTTCCATTAATGTGATGCCAAAACGTATTTATGCTTCTTTAAATTTAGGACCACTAAAAGAAACAAGCATTATAATTCAATTAACTGATCGGACTAATGCATACCTCAATAGGCTAGTTGAAGATGTTTCGATCCAAATTAATGAATTAGTATTTCCTACTGACTTTTATGTTCTTGACATGAATGATGGCCATTCACTAAATCCATCACCTGTTATACTAGGGAGACCTTTTTAAACACAATGGAAACTAAAATTGATGTAAAAGGGAGTATTCTTACAATGGAGTTTAATAGGGAGGTGGTTCATTTTAACATATTTGACGCAATGAAATACCCATTTGATTCTCATACTATTTTCTCTATGAATGTGATTGACCCTAGGATATAGGAAGTTTTTGAGATTAATGATAGGAATGAACTAGAAATTGCTCTAACCAAACATCTTTAGTTGGAAGCGACTTATGATGTGGAACTAAATGAAGAGTTGAAGTGTATGGTTGGAGCATTGCAGTAGTTGGCACCTACCACGATGAGATATGAACTTGCACTCCCTTTTATGCCCGATTCTCATAAAAAGTTGTTACCTTCTGTGATGTAGGCACCTGAAATGGAATTGAAACCTTTGTCAGACCATTTGAAGTATGTGTACCTGGGTGATAAAGAGACTCTCCCGATTATAATTTTTATCAAATTAGTACCCAATCTGGAGGACAAGTTAATTCGAATCCTTAGGGACCATAAGGAGGCAATAGGATGGACAATAGTAGACATCAAAGGTATCAGCCACTTCTTGTGCATGCATAGGATAAGGTTTGAAAAAGATGTAAAACTTGTAATACAGGCACAAAGAAGGTTAAATCTCCTATTAATGGAAGCGATGAAAAAGAAGATACTCAAGTTGTTGGATGAGGGAATAATTTTGGCCATGTCTGACAGCCAATGGGTAAGCTCAATGCAAATGGTCCCGAAGAAAGCCGATATAATACTAGAAGTAAATCATGATGGGGAGCTCATTCCAGTTCGCAAATCAATGGGATGGCGCCAATGCATCGATTATCGGAAGTTTAGTGTCAGAACTAAAAAGGATCATTATTCTCTTCCTTTTATCGATCAAATGATTGAAAAATTAGCTTATCATGCTTAATATTATTTTCTAGATTTGATTTTTCAGAATATTTTCATATTGTGATAGCGCTAGTGGATCAGGAAAAAATCACTTTCACGTACCCGTTTGGTACCTTCGCGTATAGAAGAATGTTATTTGGGTTATGTAATGCTCTTGCCATATTTTAGAGGTGTATGATAAGTATTTTCTCTGAATATCTGAAGAAAATAATAGAAGTTTTTATGGATGACTTCAGTGTCTATGGTGATAATTTTGATGAATGTCTTGATCACTTGACCTTAATTCTTAAACAATGCATTGAAATTAACCTATTACTCAGTTGAGAGAAATGCCATTTTATACTTGAGTACACGATAGTCTTAGGTCATGTGGTATCATCTAAATGCATTAAAGTAAATTAGACCTTATATCTTCCTTACCATACCCCACAAGCGTGCGAAAAGTGTGACGGCCCCACTTTCCCCTTGGCGTACCCTAGGGTTTAGCAGACTGCCTGCCCAACTCTCGCCAGGACTCACTCACTCATATCAAATAAAATAAGATGCAATCTCTGTGAGAACCCGTAATTTTCTTAATTGCTAGGTTTTATTTTCTATTAATTGCACGCTTTTCCACATTTTATTTATTCAAAAAATTGTGAAAATAAATTTTATGAGTAAAGATGGTTTTGAAATCATTTTTCCGAGTATAAGTTAGCTTATGAGAATTTAGAAGTGGATACCGGGCGTGGGACCCGCTAGTACGGTAAGTTTGATAAAATTCGGCCAATTAGGTTAAGTTGTGTATACCGGGTTTAATTTATCAGGTGTGAAGAGATAATTAGAAGTTACCTAGATGGATTATCATTGGAGAGACAAAAGGATAGAGTTGCATCAAATAAGGGTGACAAGTGTCACCTTGTGGTTTATTCTTGACTTTGACCATTTTACTTACCCTTACCAATTAACCAAAATTGACCAAAAAAATTCATCACTTTCATCCTTCTCTTGGCCGAATTTCTTGGAGAGAAAAGAGAGATAAACCTTCAACATCTTCCTTTCATAACTTGCTCCAATCTTCAAATCTAACCGATAAAACTTCAAATCACTCCATAAAAACTCTTCTCTAGGTAGGATTAAGGTTCTTGGTGAAGTGATTTGGAAGAAATTGGTGCTAAGTAGCTTCCTTTCTTGGGGTTGCAAGGTGAGTAGCTAGGGAATTCTTTCCTTGATATTGATAATGTCAAATTAATGACTTGTGGTGGCTAAAGATGTGATTTGGTGAAAGATTTCTTGATTTTAGTTGAGATTGGTGACTTTTATATTTCTTCTTGATTTTTTCTGTTTTCATATGATTACTATTGTGTGGCCATGTATGATGGTTGAAAATGATCTAGAATGAAGCTAGAATGCGTAAATTGTGGTTGTTTGCGGAAAATTTCCGCATTGAACGGAAAAATTCGGATTTAGGGTTTCAATTCAACCATTCTGCCCGGTACTGTTCCTCATAGTTAGAGGCCGAATTAGACTTGGATTAAAACATGAAAGTTGTAGGGAATGATATTTTATAGTGGTATGAAAAATTTCAACTCAATCGGAGCAATGTAGCTTGTGAAAAGACCAAAATACCCCTTCTACCCTGTTTCTATCCGAACATGTTAATCAGCTTCTGCAATTGGTTGTTTTGACCAGGAATACTACTGATTTGGTTGTCAATGTCTTCTTAATAATTATAGCCTTGTATCTTAGCTTTCAAATGGCTTTGGAATTACCTGATTTTGAGTTGTGTGTGCTGAGATAAGAGTGAATGAATCAGGACTGCCCGTTGAATTCCGCGGTGAGTTTCGAACTGGAAAATCTGGAGTTGTTGTGGTAAATTTGATCTAGTTAGGGTGAGAACTGGACTTAGTAGTCTTCATCAAAGTTATATCTCTCTGTCTTAGCTTCGAAATGGTGTAAATTTCACCCCACTCTAATAAGTTTAGCTATAGTTGTGTCCGTTCCGCTAAATGACGTCAAAACTGTCTTTTGGTTTAGGACCTAAACTTCGTTTCCGGACCATTGTCCTAACTTGAATTTGTACTTGTACCACTTGGAGCCTATTGAACGGCTATTGAAATGAGATTATTTTGTGTGAGATTTTGGGATTGATTGAGAAAAATAATGAAGCCATGATGGCTGGAAAAGTAAGCAAATTCAGGGGAAATGCTGTCCAATTTTCTAGGCCGTTTAATCTCTTTCGATTTGAGTTGCCTTTTGAAAGAAATGAAGGGCTTTTGGGTCGTTCAAACCCTAGGTCCTCTCGTTACTTTTGTTTCCAAAATCATGTTTTGCACCCTTGCATTAGTAATTATTTGGCGAGACATACGACTAGTAGTCGAACCTCACTTGTGCATTCTGTTTACTCGATTTTGGATGTGAAACCTTCAATTGTTTTACTTTGGTTCTTTTAGGGTTTCTTGGCGATTAAAGCCAATTTGAAGTGAAAACTTTTGAAGTATCCATACTTGAACCGATGAGTGTACCACTCCCCTCACTTGTTGTTTAACTCGATTTCTGTACATGCAATCTATGATATGAACGACTGAACTATCTGTTTATTTTGTTTGAGACGAGGGTGTACTTTATCATACTCGTTCTCTTGTCTGTTCATATGCCAATTTTGGTGCGAATCTGAATCTGTTATCTGTATCTGTATCTGTATCCGCATCTGTTCGGACGTCGATTGGAAGCTTGTATCCAACGACCTTTCTGCGACCTTTGAACTCAACACCTGTGGCTAGTTACTCGAGTCGGGCCGGCAAGGGTCTGGTCGATTAGATAACGAACGACGGTAGTCTGTTTTGGGATCTTTGGGTATTGAGACCCTTGATTCCGCTATGCTCGAGTATTACCATTTCTGATCTGATTGGAGTTTGGGCCCGGTAGGGGTATGTGAGGTGGAAGGAATCGGAGAAAGTGGAGTCTACGGTATTGGTTACTCCTTTAGTGTTGACGGAGTGTCAACTATTATTTCGATCAAGTTTCGGTGAAGCAAATGAGAATTTGGCTCCTGAGAGCCACCCGTATCCTTTCTATCTATGGTGTTTGTTCATTTCTTTATTTGATTCGCATATGTGATTAATTGAATATGAAGTTCCATGTATCTTACTTGCTATTATTTTGGTACCTCATTGAGCGTAATCTCACCCCCTTCCCGTTATCTTTGTTTTCCTTACAGGGGACAAACTTTGAAACCACAATTTTGGACACAAGGGTTCGAGATAATGCATATGTTATTTTGTTAAGCTCCTTTGTAACCGAAACCCTAATTGTATTTTGTGTAGCATGAATACTCTGGCTTGTATTTTGGTTCACTTGTTCAAGACTCCGATGTAAAAATATGTATAAGTGTTTAACCGACGTTCCGTACTTCCGTAGGGTTTGGTATGCTCTGTTTTAACTGTTGATGGTCTTCAATTGATCGTTTTCGTTGGGTTCTCGCGTGAACTATATTGGATTTGTGTGAATCGACTCCGTAGTCCTGGCGAGAGCTGGGCAAGCGGTCCGCCGAACCCTTTGGTTCGCCTTAGGGTGAGGTGGGGCTGTCACAGGTGGTATCAGAGCTGCTTCGCGTGGTCTCTGTGCAGAGTGAGCTTGGGCCAGTGGTGTTATGGTCCTGATTTCGTAAATGTGTCTAAGTGCTCGTTTGAGCATAAGCTATGAACTGTGCATGTCATAAGTGTAAAGATCTTTATCATGGGACTTGGGGAAGTTAGGTATGTTTGTAGGGTAGGAATCTTTAATATGGATGATTTACTCTTGGAACCGGCCGGCTCGAGTTGTGAATTATCTTAGATGGGATTCTTGCGCCCGGATACAAAAGAAATGAGAGCCTAGATTAGAAAGGACTTGGGCGAACTAGAAATGTGATTCTATGGAACTTCATGTGGTTTGTTCGGCTGTTCGTAAGTATGATTAACCTGGATTAAGATATAAATTGTGGCATTCTCGTAGAGTAGGGAGGGAGACCTTGAAGGGAAATAACTTTTCGTTAGTTGCTTTTGTGCCTTTAATCTAGTTCGTTTATAGTACTTTTGGATGACCCCGTTACCTTCATGGACCTCTTTTGGGTGAATCTAATTGACTATTACTGTGTGACTGGTTCGGTACAGTTGTGTGTATATATGCCTTTGATCTGTGTGTACCTCTTGTTATTTGCCTATGCTTATAATTATCTTTACTATTATCTTTGCACCTCGACCCTAGATTGACTTAGATCAATGGAGGGCACACGTAGTGGCCTGGGACGTGGGCGCGGGTGTAGGCAACCCACGTCGGACAGGGGTACTGGGAAAACCTCATCTGGACTCAACCCTGAACCGAGGGTTGACCCCAATGTTCAAATAGCTGCCGCCATGCAGCAAATGACCAACCTGCTGGCACAAGTGGTGCAACAACAGGGTCAAAATCCTAACCCTAACCTTGGGAACCCTGACAACCATGTGGAGAGCGAAGACAGGGCTCTCGAGAGATTCCAGAAGTTCGCCCCACCGAAGTTCATTGGGGGGCCCGACCCGGATGTCGCCGAAAGGTGGCTCGAGAAAATGGTAGATATTTTTGCTGCCTTGCACTATACCGAGGAGAGGCAGGTAACCTTTGCCGTCTTTCAGCTGGAAGGGGCGGCCCGTTCCTGGTGGAACGTTATTCGGCTAAAATGGGAACGGGAACAAACGCTCAGGACTTGGGTGAATTTTATGCGGGAGTTCAACGCGAAATTCTTCCCTCCTCTAGTCCAGGAGCGGAAGGAAGATGAGTTTATCCGACTTCGCCAAGGGGCCCAGTCTGTAACGGAATACAAGAGTCAGTTCACCCGCCTGTCCAAATTCGCTCCTGAGCTAATCATGACCGAGCAGCGGCGAATAAGGCGTTTTATCCAGGGCTTGAACGTAGAAATTCAGAAGGACCTCGCAGTGGCCCAGGTTAATGCTTTTAGCGAGGCCGTAGAGAAGGCGCAACGAGGTGAGAATGCTAGGCTGCAGGTGAAAAACTTCCAAGCCAAGAAAAGGGGCTTTCCTGGGAGTAGCTCTGGGCAAGAAGGTACAAGTACGCCCCCTAAGATTGGAAAGGAAAATGGGGGAGTACGACAACCGGGGGTGTCGCGCGATATCTCTCAGCGAGGACCGGTCTCTGCTACTCGTGGTCCCTGTGGATATTGCGGAGGGCCAAATCATACGGAGGCAAACTGTTGGAAGAAAGAGGGGAAATGTCTGCGCTGTGGAAGTGCCGATCATCGGATTGCTGACTACCCAGTTCGATTACGAAAAGGAACAGGGACCCCGCAACCCACTAAGACTAACCCTGCACAGTCGAAAAAGGAAGGGGATGGATCGAAGGTATCGGTTCGGGTATGTAGACACCAAATTTTTACTCATTTTTGTTTAAATTATCTTAAAATTTTATCTTAGACATTTTTTAAAAGCATTCTGGACATCAAATCTTTTAATTTTATTCATTTTTGCTTATTTGTCTGTTAATTTTAAGATTTTTTGAAAAAAAAAATTGCTCACAAAAAAAAAAATTTCTTTAAATTTTTAGATTCAAATTAGGAAGGTTTGTTGTTTATTTTGTTAAAAAAAAAAAAGGAAACCCGAGAGCGGGTTTTAGGCAGTTTAACAAGTTCTAAAAAAAAAAAAAAAAAGAGAAAAGACGCAGAAACAGCGGCACGCAAAAAACAAAAATGCAGCTCCATTTTTTTCAGTTGGTTTTCCAGGCATTTTTGGCCCATTTTTCTACTCCATCGGATTGGCAATGCAAGGGCATCTGGCCTTCATCCAGAAACTCAAGGACGAGAAAACAAAAAGCCATCCAATGGCTTGGAATTCAGCAAAAGAGAAACGCAGCAGGTGAACCATAGATGCTAGGTTTTATGAGACATTTCGGGGGCCTATAAAGAGAAAGAGAAAAGGCTGGGTGACGGCTAGGTTTTATGGAGAGAGCTATAACAGAGAGCGAGGGGAGTGACGGTAAAACAGAGGGCAGAGGGAGAGTGAGAAAGGGGGAGACCAAGAAGACTGAGGGCTTAGAAAAGGAAATCTGAAAATTTGAGGAGAGATTCGAGAGCCGAAGAAGGAGCCGAAAAGGAAACAAAAGCAAGAAAACGGAGGAAAGAAAAATGGAGGTTCCGGTGAGAAGAAAAGAAAAACAGCAACGAGGGAGAACTGAGGTTTAAGCAAGGGCCGGAGAGTAGAATCAGGTAGTTGACGGCTGCACCGGATAAGGAAAAACAGAGGGAAAAAGAAAAGCAAGGACCGAGGGTTTCATAAACGGGAGGAAGAAGATGACGGCTTGAGAAAGGAAGAAAACCACCGCAGCCCCAAGTTACGAAGTCCCTGCTGCACCCCACTGTGGTGGAATTTCTCTCGCCTCATCTCACGAACCAGCCAACATGCTAGGGAGTATTTTGCCTTGTCAAACCTCTCAAACATTTTCAGGTATCCATAGCCTCTGTTCATACTGCTTTAACGCCCTTTCATTGTGAAGATGAGATCCCATCCTATGTGCGGTTGCCGAACCATTACTGGGTTTGATGAACGTGTTTTATTGCCCTGCCATATTTGATCATCTTATGATTTCTTTGTGGTTATCTTCCTTTGTGTTTGTGAAACAAGAGCATGAGTGGCATAATTTTTGTTGGCTTGGATCTGTATTTGATAAAACCTGTAATGAAAGCTGGCCCTTTTCTTGCTACTTGTTGAACTAAAGAATGGGAACTTTGAGCTGTTAATCCAATGTTATTCTGCGTTTTGTTCGAGATGGGGTCCCAATGGAGTTCAGTTGATGATTCCGTGACTATGGCTTCATTGTTGCGGTTGTCTTTGTGAGCTTAAATGAGTTCTCTCAGTTGCAGAATAAATCAAAAAGGAAGAATGGCATGTTCCGTTCATTTTGATTTCTTTTGAGTGGATGAACTTCTTGTTTTGGCTTGAATTTTTGGGGTCTGTTTTGCTGTTGGTGGTAATGTTATTGTATATATCCGCTGCACTTTAAGGTAGCAACGTGCGATATAACAACTAACTGCAATCTGTAAGTTTGTTGCAATAGCTTGACGTGCATTCTGCAAAAACTTCAGTTGTTTCAATTGAAGTTTGTGAGCATGATCAGTTGGTTCTTGTTCTGCCTGTGCATGCTTGCTCGATTAATGTTTGGCTTTGAACAAGTTTGTAATGTCGAAGATAATTTTGTTTTGCCTGCAAAAGTTTTAGCTGAAAAGTTTGTAGGGGATCTGGTTTTCTGTTATGATCTCAAGCTCTATTAATTCAAACCATTGGAGCTTAATCTAAGCCAAGCTGACTTTGTTTTTGATAAAAGAGACGTTTTATATCTTTGATTTGGGAATCTAGATTCAGTTTGTGCTATTTTTCTGTGCTTCGGTAAGAAATCCATAGAGTTGCAGCAGGTTTCATTTTTTTTCCAGATTGCAGAAGCTCATTTTTCTTCCTAAGTTGCATGCTTTGCATGAAAAGTCTTCCAAGAATCTCATTGTTTTAGCTATGTTTAATTGGAAATGGATAAAAGTGCTGCATGAATCTTGTTTGCCGAAAGTTCCCTGGGGTTGCAAAAGCTCCCGAATGAAAATTGCAGCAGAGATGTTAGCTGGAAGTTGCAGAAGCCATCTTCGTAGCTTTTGCATGAATTTTGCATGGAAAGTCTTCTAAGAATTGCACTTTGACCCCTTGGCTTCCAACTCATGCTGCTATGACCCAACCAATTGAATAATTTCCTCAATTTGGTCCTTGGCAGTTTTAATTCTACAACTTCATTGCTTGTTTGTTTCAATTAATTACTATGCTTTGTTTCAATTGCACTCAAGTCATGACTTTAGGGCTTTACGATCAAGTGAGCTCTGTATTTGCGCATTTCTTTTAATTTTTCCAAATAAATTGGTACCTTGACCTTTTTTTTTATTTTGGAGGATAAATAAGTGATTTCACTCCATTTAGGGCATCAACTCAAGGGAGGTATAACTTCTTTTATCTTTTTTGTCTCTCCCCTATATGATCCAACGTGCTAAGTGAGAATTGCATGTCTACTTTGCTTTCCTTGCTTTTCCTTAATTCATTTCATTTATTCTTTTATTTACTTATGGGGTATGTGTACACCTCTTGGCTTGTAATAGTTAGGGCCTTAATTGCCTTGTGTGATTTGCATGCTTACGTGCTACGTGTTACTTGCTTTCTTAGGGTCTTGCATCTAGATACCATGCTTATGTGTTATGTGCAATATGTGATTTATGTGTTTATTTGCTTTATTAGCCTTTACATGATTTATTCGGTTTATAATGGATGTGTGACGTCACCGTGGCTAGTCCAACGCTGGTCATAGTCTTTCCCCTTGAGCTCTTACAAGTCCAATGCTTGTGAGAGAGCGCTAGAAAAGGGCTAGTCCAATGCTAGACCCAATAGGCCGTCCCCTTTCGTTAGTACATACTTGCATGTTTCACTACATTTCATACATTTTTTCTTAGTTTTCTAGCATTTGGCACGATCCTCCAATCCTTTCCCTTTCATTTTAGGTTTTTGCATCTTCATGCTAGTTATAGGGTACATTTGCTTGAGAGTCCCCTTTAGGTAAGGGAAACGAGCGAGTGTGGCTACAAAAATAGCCTTAGCACGCTAGTTCTTCCTTCTAATCAAAGGGAAAATTAAAATCATGAAGATAGAAGTCATTCCCGTACCCGACTTGATGCATTCCTCTAGGATCATGCACCTCCATTTTACCATATCATTTTTTCATCTACATTTTCTCACTACTTATATTTTTTACTCCACATGCCATGTTCACACACTTTCTCTTCTTTCCCTATCACTTATTTATTTTCTACCTCACAAATTGCACCCAATTGCACTTATATGCATCTACTACTATTATACCATATTTTCATCCACTTGCACACAAACACCTTCTCAATTGACACACATGCACTTTTCTTACATTTGCACACATTGCACTTTTCTTACATTTGCACACATTGCACTTTTCTTACATTTTCACACTTGCATTCATGTTTGGGTCTTCATTTGCATTACCCGTGACCTCTATGAGAGTTTTCGTTATTGGCCATCACAACTCACGTGATTGGGACCAAAAAGCCTCATAAGAGACATTTTAGATTTAGGATTGCATTTTTTTTTCATATCCATTAGTCACATCCAACATGCAACATATTTTGGGTAGAAGAATTAGGAAAAGTGGGGCTAAGTCACGCAACTAGCTTTGGCTAGGGTAAGGGAGTGCCTTAGGCTTTGCCTTTGCCTTCTCCCTTATCAAATGTGACCCCCGATCCCTTTCTTTGGTTACGTAGACCTAAAAGTTCTTTAAAAAGGGTTTGTTTACTTTTCTTTCCAAAAAATCACTTTTTGGGTGACTTGGTACACCCTAACTCTATACCAAGTGGCGACTCCATTTTCCATTCAAAAAACCCTTTTTGAACTTTGTTTGGCCAAACCGTCGCATTTCACAATCCCATGGCCTTTTATTTGCACTTTCACACACGTTCACATACATATCCCACACACTACTTTCACATACCCAAAAAGTGGGGCGCGACAGTTGGCGACTCCACTGGGGATTTCCTAAGTGGGTCCAAGCATTTGATTTAGCTATTCTTTTCCTTTTTCTACCCTTTTTATGCATAGCATTTGGATGCTTAGGATTGTATTTTTTCCTTTTTAGGATTTTTGCATTTTGCGCGTATCAACTCACTTCCTCACACATTCGCGTACGATTGATTTGATGGATGAATGGCTTATGTATGTGATTCCGCGATTTGCATTGCATTTGGGTGGGGGATATTACCCTAGAGCCTCGCGTTGGTTCTTGATCCCTCCCCTCCAAACAAGCACTAGCATACGTGCATACGCTTTAACTTTTTACCCCTCATTTATTTTTCTTTTAGTGGCTTGTCACGCCACTCCACCCTATTAGGATTTTAGGCGACTCACTTGGACTTGTGATCGCGACACGATGTGTGCGTAGCTTGATCCGAGGGGTCACTCAATCTTCCATTTTAAGCTTTGGGTTCATAGCCTTTAGCTTTTAGTCGAAGGTTGAGGATTTTTGATAGATTCACTCATGACATGTAGCCGTGACACGATGTGTGCGTAGCAATGTCTGGGGAATCGCTCGAGCCACCGACAAAGAACCTTGGGATTGATGACCCTTGGTTTCCAAGTCTGAAGGCTCGGGGACCTAAAACCTATCGAGTCTAGATGCATTAATGAGCTAATACCTCATGCATCCATGATAGCTTGCCTAGGGTAGAGTCTGCCTTGCCTTATTAGGGACACTATTCACGAGGGGAGGGATCCAACCCCTTTTTCCCTTTTATTGCTTTATTTCTTTGTATTGATTTTATTGCTTTATCTCGTTGCTACAATGTGTTATGTGTATTTATCTGGCTGAACTAACTTTTCTTGGTTTTGTGTCTCCATTGCATTCCTAAACCCTAGCAAATAAGAGGTCTGGCATGACCTTCTTTTAGAACCTACCCTTGTAGATAGGCTATTGCACGTTTAAGAAATTTCGATATATTTCGTTCATAAATTAATGCCATATCATTTTAGGCTTACCCTGGCAAATAAAGGGTCCCTTAGGTCATGTTTCATTTCAAATTGCATATTTTACTGCTTTAATAAACTGGCATCACGCATAAACCATAGAAAGGGAATGCCATTTAGGGGATCCCGTGTTAGGACTAAACCGCCCTGTGTCTCAGATATTTAATCCAAGGAGACTTGCACGTTTATATTTTTGTACCATCCAAAGGGGTAGTGCACAAGGTAAGGTAGGATCCGATCATTTTCATAGAGCGATCTTTGGAATATGAGCATCTAATAATCACTTTTTGGCCACTTTATCAAAATTGGTAAAAATCCCTGGCGTAAAGGACATTAATTGGAACAAATTCACCAATATTTCCTCACGATTGAGACGATAAATAAATTGAGACCAAAATTTGATATTAGAAGGCTCATAGACTAATGCATTGCAATAAGCCGTCAATTCCATTCAGTCCATTGGATCATTTTATTCATCAATTTCATCCAGTCCATTTTATCAATTTGTTCATTTTTAGGGCAACCTAGTCGATTTTGAATTCATTTGACTAGTTTATCCATTTTAGGGCAATCTAGTCGATTTTTGAATAAGATCACCAATTTCATTCAATTCATTTGATTAGTTTACCCCTTCTTAGGTCAATTCAATCAATTTTGAATAAATTCAAATCATCAGATTCGTTCAATTTCATTTGACCAGTTTACCCTTTTTAGGGTGATTTAGTCAATTTTCCGATCCATTTGACCAGTTTACCTATTTTTAGGGCAATTCGGTCGATTTTGAATAAATCATCCTTTCACTCGATCGGTTTGATCATTTGATTTCATTCAATTCATTTGATTAGTTTAATTCATTTTTAGGGTTATCCATTCACTTTCAATAAATAATCAAATTTCATTCAATGAATTTGACCATTTTACCCCTTTTGACACATCATGCGTCGATCAAAATAAACAATTCATTCGGACTTTGTCCCCATTTTAGGACGAATGTTTCTTCTCACTCCAAATTGGCCAAATTTTTCGAATCATTTTTCACTCAATCAATTGATCGGATTCATCAGGTATGGTATAGTGCCTACCCTAGAGGATCGCATTTTCATGCTAGGCCTACCCTTGGCATAAAAAGGGTTCCCCCATAGGACATGCATACCGATTTTTTATAGTCTTGATTACTAACTCAGGGTATTTTTCTTTTGTTTTCCCCCTTCCCCTGCATTCATAAAAATGTTTCAATAAGGTGGAAATATTTCTTCTATATCTGGTAACAATTTTGATCCGATAGAGTTTGAAAATTACAAGTATTACTTGATTCTTAGGCAGGCCATACAATGTGAATTCGAAAATTCATTTGAAAGCGCTGGTGCAAAACATCTAAGGGATTTCATTGCTCAAAGGAAAAGGGGATATTAAGAGAGAAAATGTGTATACATGTGCAAAGGAATTTTGTAGAATTGCTTTTAAATTTTTCAAACATTGGCAATAATGAAGCTTTTGTTCAGACAATTATTTGTTTTGTATAATACTCGTGTACATTTCATTCTTTATTGAGCTCATTAAGAGATCTCATGATGAATTTTAAGAAATAAGACTGAATTGAGAGTTTTTCAACCTCCAGCCTGAAAATTCGCAAGTGTATGCTTTCTAAAATCCTTGTGTACACTAGATTGGTGATCCGAGTTACACAATAAGAGTGCTCAAAATTAAAAGAGGTCACTCAGAAGGCCCATGAGATGCCTTTCTCCTTCACTTAACCCCAAAATAAAATCAGTCACATTGATTGATAAATTGCAAATTGGGGCAACTTTTGCTTGAAAATGTCCGCGGTGACAAATCCGATTCAATCACATCTAAGTGAAAGCAAAATGTGCATTATTCTTGTTTGTTTTGAAAATTTGGAATGATACTTCGGGCATTCGTTTCTCTATCTATACAAATTTTATCATTTGCTCTCCCATTTGAGCCTTTAAAAGAATAATTTTCGTTTCAAATAAGTGCCTTGATGATCACTACCCTACATTGAAAAATTTTCAAATATCAAAAAGGGGAATGGATTCTCAATGAGCATTTCGTTACTTTGGTTGTCATGAGGTGTAAGAACGATACTTTGGCCATCGTTTCTACAACCTAAACACTATTTATCCCTTGCATCCTCATTTGAGCTAAAATTGGTGGTTCTTTTCAAAAGCACTTACGATCGCACCCCCACATTGGGGAGGGAGATTGGAGAATTTTCCAAAAAGGAGAAAAACAAAAATGCCAAAATTAAAAGAAAAGAGGGAATCACAAATTTGAGAAATTTGATTCTACTTGGGTTTCAATTTTGAAAAAGGAGAAAAGAGAGAAGGAGAAGAGAAAAAGGAAGGTTTTTTTTTTCCGCACGATTCGCCTATTTTTCACAGATATGAATGAACAAGGGTCTTCCTCAGTCAGTTAATTCAGATACATGCAAGAAGTTTCGCATTAATGAAAGTTTCCTTTCAGAGTTATTGTAAGGAACAGAATAAAAGTCAGGCCCTCTTCTTTTTCAATTAAACATTTTATCCCTAGTTATCCCTTTTGAACCTTCAGAATAAAATACTTCATTTGGCAACCTCTGAGAATCGCAAACCCCACACTGGGGCAAGTTTGAGTTGAAAAGGAAAGAGTTTCAAGGAGTGAAAAGTGATAATGCAACAAAATCAAAAGACAAAAGAAGAAAAGAAAACCTCAGTTCAAAAATAACTGGGGCAAATTTTGTGAAAGTTCAAAAAATGGCAGAAGACTGAAAAATCAAAGAAGAAAGAAAATGAAAGAAAAGAGCCTCAACTGAGAATAAACTGTGGCAAGCTTTGATTTAACCCTAAAATAGGGTTGGCACAACAATGCGATCTCAGATTCTTCAAACCGCTTTTGAAATCCGCTTTCAAGCCTTAACTTTTCTAAGCACCCCACCTGACCCCATTACAAAAGCCGAAAGTCCTGACTTCTGTTCTTTGCAATGGCCCTGTCAAGGAAATTTCTGATGCCGAAAATTTTAGCTGTATTTCTGAATTGCTTGGGTATGGGGTTGACGCTACTTACCATGTGAAAACCCACTAGGTCGAGGAAAGGAAAAGGAAGCAAAAGCAAAGCAAGAAAAGTAAATGCAAGAAAATTTGACGCTGAAGTCCCTGGTGAATGGGGAGAAAAATGGAAACAAAGTCTGAGATCTTTGAGTTCCAACGTAGGGGCAATTTTGGAAAAATGCGATCTTCGGTGCAAAGTCCCTGAAAGTCTTATTCTTTAACTATCGTGTTCAAGCCACATTACAAGCTCATAAAGTCCATCGTTGACTTATTCCTTCATGACAACCCAAAGTGAGGATTATGCTCATAAGAAAATCCACCAATCATTTGTGATCATAGGGGTATAACCAGTTTCGCATGCTTAGCTATAGTTTCTATCCATGTTGTTGCAAGCCTATAAAGCTCATATGTGGACTATGTTTTCTTAAGAAATAAGGGTGACAAACTCTTTGCTTTCACTAAGATGTGATGTTGAATGCATTACAATTTTGGGCACAAGAACCAGACAAATCTTGACCTCTCATTTTCCTTGGCCACCTCAAATCAGAAATAAAGTCACTTGATTGGTCCTGAAGATGAACCAACTGGAAATTGTGACCCATTACCCAAAACACAGATGCTAAAAGTGAGGAAGAAATCTTCTGTAATTTGGTATTACTTCAAGAAATTCATCATGAAATTTTCGGAAAGTCATCCAAACAAGTTTTTGCAATTAAATGGCCTATACTGGGGCAAAATTTTGTTTATAAGATTTCGTGAAAACAAGTCCACACAGGGGCAAATATTTGTGTAGTCCAATTGAGGATTTCGTCCCAGAATCAAATAATGCATTTTTCAAATCAATCACGCTGCTCTTTTCATGGAAATTTGAGTGCATGTCATATTTTGGTAAGCCCCTGTGCAGGTATTCATAGTTGAAATCGACGAAAGAGCATCTGGTGATGTGGAAGGCCGATGCCGAAGAAAGAGAAGAAAGAAGGGAAAAGGGCCCTACGCTGGGGCAAATTATTTTTTTGGAAAGATTCTCGAAAAATCAAACTTGAATTTAATTTCTTGTTTCTTGACAAATTTCAATTTGATCTCAGCGCCCGCCGCGCAGCCTTCCATTCCCCATTCTTGACAACCACATTGAATTCACTGACTTCAACCACCGTTAGCATCGAGTCTATCTCACTAACGTGTGCGTTTCTATTTCACCACCGTTAGCATCGAGTCTATCTCACTAACGTGTGTGTTTCATTCCACCACCGTTAGCATCAAGTCTATCTCACTAACGTGTGCGTTTCTATTTCACCACCGTTAGCATCGAGTCTATCTCACTAACGTGTGTGTTTCATTTCACCACCGTTAGCATCGAGTCTATCTCACTAATGTGTGCATTTTCATTCCACCACCGTTAGCATTGAGTCTATCTCACTAGCGTGTGTGTTTCTTTTCTTCTACCACCGTTAGCATCGAGTTTATCTCACTAACGTGTGTGTTTTATTCTATCCTCGGCAGAACTGGGTTCTATCCCGCTGACCGCTTACATCACGTTGGAACTGGGTTTTATCCCGCCAACCTCGGCAGAACTGGGTTCTATCCCGCTGACCGCTTATATCATGTTGGAACTGGGTTTTATCCCGCCAACCTCGGCAGAACTGGGTTCTATCCCGCTGACCGCTTACATCACGTTGGAACTGGGTTTTATCCCGCCAACCTCGGCAGAACTGGGTTCTATCCCGCTGACCGCTTATATCACGTTGGAACTGGGTTTTATCCCGCCAACCTCGGCAGAACTGGGTTTTATCCTGCTGACCGCTTATACCACGTTGGGCCTGGATTTTGTGCCGCCAACATCACAAACATCACGTTGGGCCTGGATTTTGTGCCGCCAACTTCACAAACATTTTGTACCACCAATTAAGGCAGGCTCGGGTTTAATCCCACTGACCAATTCATCACACTGGGGCAAATCTTTGGATAATTTTTCAAGCAAGCCTTATACAGTTTCTTCATACGTACTCGCATTTCTTTTGTATCGCCACTAGCCGTGGGTCAGTCCCACTAGTGAGCATTTCATTTTCACTACCACTAGCCGTTGGGTCAGTCCCACTAGTGAGCATTTCATTTTCACTGCCACTAGCCGTTGGGTCAGTCCCACTAGTGTGCTTTTCTTTTACACTACCACTAGCCGTTGGGTCAGTCCCACTAGTGAGCCTTTCATTTCATTGCCACTAGCCGTGGGTTAGTCCCACTAGTGTGCATTTTGTTTTCATTGCCGCTAAACATGGGTCAGTCCCACTAGCGCGCATTTCATTTTCACTGCCACTAAACATGGGTCAGTCCCACTAGTGTGCACTCCATTTTAAATCTTATTCGGGTCAGTCCCATGATTTTAAATTTTATTCGGGCCACTAAACATGGGTCAGTCCCACTAGTGTGCACTCCATTTTAAATCTTATTCGGGTCAGTCCCATGATTTTAAATTTTATTCGGGTCATTCCCATGATTTTAAGTTTTGTTCGGGTCAGTCCCATGATTTTAATTTTTGTTCGAGCCAGTCCCATGATTTTAAATTCCTGTTCGGGTCAGTCCCGTTTTAAATTTCTGTTCGGGTCAATCCCGTTTTAAATTTTGTTCGGATCAGTCCCATGATTTTAAATTCCTGTTCGGGTCAGTCCCGTTTTAAATTCCTGTTCGGGTCAATCCCGTTTTAAATTCCTGTTCGGGTCAGTCCCGTTTTAAATTCCTGTTCGGGTTAGTCCCGTTTTAAATTTCTTGTTCAGGTCAATCCCATTTTAAATTCCTGTTTGGGCCATTCCCGTTTTAAATTTCTTGTTCGGGTCAGTCCCGTTTCAAATTCCTGTTCGGGTCAGTCCCGTTTTAAATTCCTGTTCGGGTCATCCCGTTTTAAATTTCTTGTTCGGGTCAGTCCCTTTTTAAATTCCTGTTCGGGTCAATCCCGTTTTAAATTTCTTGTTCGGGTCAGTCCCGTTTCAAATTCCTGTTCGGATCATTCCCGTTTTAAATTCATGTTCGGGTCGGTCCCGTCTTAAATTCCTGTCCGTCGGAACCATTTTGTGGTCGAATGACACAGGTAAGCATTTGGTGTCTACTTCTTTGTCTCAAGTTTTTCCAAAACTCAGACAAAGAGGGGCAAACTGTAGACACCAAATTTTTACTCGTTTTTGTTTTAATTATCTCAAAATTTTATCTTAGACATTTTTTTAAGCATTTTGGACATCAAATCTTTTAATTTTATTCATTTTTGCTTATTTGTCTGTTAATTTTAAGATTTTTTGAAAAAAAAAGAGAATTGCTCACAAAAAAACATTCTTTAAATTTTTAGATTCAAATTAGGAAGGTTTGTTGTTTATTTTGTTAAAAAAAAAAAAAAAAAGGAAACCCGAGAGCGGGTTTTAGGCAGTTTAACAGGTTCTAAAAAAAAACAAGAGAAAAGACGCAGAAACAGCGGCACGCAAAAAACAAAAATGCAGCTCCATTTTTTTCAGTTGGTTTTCCAGGCATTTTTGGCCCATTTTTCTACTCCATCGGATTGGCAATGCAAGGGCATCTGGCCTTCATCCGGAAACTCAAGGACGAGAAAACAAAAAGCCATCCAATGGCTTGGAATTCAGCAAAAGAGAAACGCAGCAGGTGAACCATAGATGCTAGGTTTTATGAGACATTTCGGGGGCCTATAAAGAGAAAGAGAAAAGGCTGGGTGACGGCTAGGTTTTATGGAGAGAGCTATAACAGAGAGCGAGGGGAGTGACGGTAAAACAGAGGGCAGAAGGAGAGTGAGAAAGGGGGAGACCAAGAAGACTGAGGGCTTAGAAAAGGAAATCTGAAAATTTGAGGAGAGATTCGAGAGCCGAAGAGGGAGCCGAAAAGGAAACAAAAGCAAGAAAACGGAGGAAAGAAAAAGGGAGGTTCCGGTGAGAAGAAAAGAAAAACAGCAACGAGGGAGAACTGAGGTTTTAGCAAGGGCCGGAGAGTAGAATCAGGTAGTTGACGGCTGCACTGGATAAGGAAAAACAGAGGGAAAAAGAAAAGCAAGGACCGAGGGTTTCATAAACGGGAGGAAGAAGATGACGGCTTGAGAAAGGAAGAAAACCACCGCAGCCCCAAGTTACGAAGTCCCTGCTGCACCCCACTGTGGTGGAATTTCTCTCGCCTCATCTCACGAACCAGCCAACATGCTAGGGAGTATTTTGCCTTGTCAAACCTCTCAAACATTTTCAGGTATCCATAGCCTCTGTTCATACTGCTTTAACGCCCTTTCATTCTGAAGATGAGATCCCATCCTATGTGCGGTTGCCGAACCATTACTGGGTTTGATGAACGTGTTTTATTGCCCTGCCATATTTGATCATCTTATGATTTCTTTGTGGTTATCTTCCTTTGTGTTTGTGAAACAAGAGCATGAGTGGCATAATTTTTGTTGGCTTGGATCTGTATTTGATAAAACCTGTAATGAAAGCTGGCCCTTTTCTTGCTACTTGTTGAACTAAAGAATGGGAACTTTGAGCTGTTAATCCAATGTTATTCTGCGTTTTGTTCGAGATGGGGTCCCAATGGAGTTCAGTTGATGATTCCGTGACTATGGCTTCATTGTTGCGGTTGTCTTTGTGAGCTTAAATGAGTTCTCTCAGTTGCAGAATAAATCAAAAAGGAAGAATGGCACGTTCCGTTCATTTTGATTTCTTTTGAGTGGATGAACTTCTTGTTTTGGCTTGAATTTTTGGGGTCTGTTTTGCTGTTGGTGGTAATGTTATTGTATATATCCGCTGCACTTTAAGGTAGCAACGTGCGATATAACAACTAACTGTAATCTGTAAGTTTGTTGCAATAGCTTGACGTGCATTCTGCAAAAACTTCAGTTGTTTCAATTGAAGTTTGTGAGCATGATCAGTTGGTTCTTGTTCTGCCTGTGCATGCTTGCTCGATTAATGTTTGGCTTTGAACAAGTTTGTAATGTCGAAGATAATTTTGTTTTGCCTGCAAAAGTTTTAGCTGAAAAGTTTGTAGGGGATCTGGTTTTCTGTTATGATCTCAAGCTCTATTAATTCAAACCATTGGAGCTTAATCTAAGCCAAGCTGACTTTGTTTTTGATAAAAGAGACGTTTTATATCTTTGATTTGGGAATCTAGATTTAGTTTGTGCTATTTTTCTGTGCTTCGGTAAGAAATCCATAGAGTTGCAGCAGGTTTCATTTTTTTTCCAGATTGCAGAAGCTCATTTTTCTTCCTAAGTTGCATGCTTTGCATGAAAAGTCTTCCAAGAATCTCATTGTTTTAGCTATGTTTAATTGGAAATGGATAAAAGTGCTGCATGAATCTTGTTTGCCGAAAGTTCCCTGGGGTTGCAAAAGCTCCCGAATGAAAATTGCAGCAGAGATGTTAGCTGGAAGTTGCAGAAGCCATCTTCGTAGCTTTTGCATGAATTTTGCATGGAAAGTCTTCTAAGAATTGCACTTTGACCCCTTGGCTTCCAACTCATGCTGCTATGACCCAACCAATTGAATAATTTCCTCAATTTGGTCCTTGGCAGTTTTAATTCTACAACTTCATTGCTTGTTTGTTTCAATTAATTACTATGCTTTGTTTCAATTGCACTCAAGTCATGACTTTAGGGCTTTACGATCAAGTGAGCTCTGTATTTGCGCATTTCTTTTAATTTTTCCAAATAAATTGGTACCTTGACCTTTTTTTTATTTTGGAGGATAAATAAGTGATTTCACTCCATTTAGGGCATCAACTCAAGGGAGGTATAACTTCTTTTATCTTTTTTGTCTCTCCCCTATATGATCCAACGCGCTAAGTGAGAATTGCATGTCTACTTTGCTTTCCTTGCTTTTCCTTAATTCATTTCATTTATTCTTTTATTTACTTATGGGGTATGTGTACACCTCTTGGCTTGTAATAGTTAGGGCCTTAATTGCCTTGTGTGATTTGCATGCTTACGTGCTACGTGTTACTTGCTTTCTTAGGGTCTTGCATCTAGATACCATGCTTATGTGTTATGTGCAATATGTGATTTATGTGTTTATTTGCTTTATTAGCCTTTACATGATTTATTCGGTTTATAATGGATGTGTGACGTCACCGTGGCTAGTCCAACGCTGGTCATAGTCTTTCCCCTTGAGCTCTTACAAGTCCAATGCTTGTGAGAGAGCGCTAGAAAAGGGCTAGTCCAATGCTAGACCCAATAGGCCGTCCCCTTTCGTTAGTACATACTTGCATGTTTCACTACATTTCATACATTTTTTCTTAGTTTTCTAGCATTTGGCAGGATCCTCCAATCCTTTCCCTTTCATTTTAGGTTTTTTCATCTTCATGCTAGTTATAGGGTACATTTGCTTGAGAGTCCCCTTTAGGTAAGGGAAACGAGCGAGTGTGGCTACAAAAATAGCCTTAGCACGCTAGTTCTTCCTTCTAATCAAAGGGAAAATTAAAATCATGAAGATAGAAGTCATTCCCGTACCCGACTTGATGCATTCCTCTAGGATCATGCACCTCCATTTTACCATATCATTTTTTCATCTACATTTTCTCACTACTTATATTTTTTACTCCACATGCCATGTTCACACACTTTCTCTTCTTTCCCTATCACTTATTTTTTTTCTACCTCACGAATTGCACCCAATTGCACTTATATGCATCTACTACTATTATACCATATTTTCATCCACTTGCACACAAACACCTTCTCAATTGACACACATGCACTTTTCTTACATTTGCACACATTGCACTTTTCTTACATTTGCACACATTGCACTTTTCTTACATTTTCACACTTGCATTCATGTTTGGGTCTTCATTTGCATTACCCGTGACCTCTATGAGAGTTTTCGTTATTGGCCATCACAACTCACGTGATTGGGACCAAAAAGCCTCATAAGAGACATTTTAGATTTAGGATTGCATTTTTTTTTCATATCCATTAGTCACATCCAACATGCAACATATTTTGGGTAGAAGAATTAGGAAAAGTGGGGCTAAGTCACGCAACTAGCTTTGGCTAGGGTAAGGGAGTGCCTTACGCTTTGCCTTTGCTTTCTCCCTTATCAAATGTGACCCCCGATCCCTTTCTTTGGTTACGTAGACCTAAAAGTTCTTTAAAAAGGGTTTGTTTACTTTTCTTTCCAAAAATCACTTTTTGGGTGACTTGGTACACCCTAACTCTATACCAAGTGGCGGCTTCGATTTTTATTTCAAAAACCCTTTTTGAACTTTGTTTGGCCAAACCGTCGCATTTCACAATCCCACGGCCTTTTATTTTCATCTTCACACACGTTCACATACACACTACTTTCACATACTCAAAAAGTGGGGCGCGACAGGGTATTCTCTTTAGAACACCATCAGGTCCCTGACTCGTCTGAGGACGTAGAAGGTACGATCCGTTAGGTACCTTAGATTTTGAAAGATTCCGTTGATAAGAAAATTTCGAGAACGAAATTTCTTTAAAGGGGAGAGAGTGTGAGAACCCATAATTTTCTTAATTGCTAGGTTTTATTTTCTATTAATTGCACGCTTTTTCACATTTTATTTATTCAAAAATTGTGAAAATAAATTTTATGAGTAAAGATGGTTTTGAAATCATTTTTTCGAGTATAAGTTAGCTTATGAGAATTTAGAAGTGGATACCGGGCGTGGGACCCGCTAGTGCGGTAAGTTTGATACAATTCGGTCAACTAGGTTAAGTTGTGTATACCAGATTTTAATTTATCAGGTGTGAAGAGATAATTAGAAGTTACCTAGATGGATTATTATTGGAGAGACAAAAGGATAGAGTTGCATTAAATAAGGGTGACAAGTGTCACCTTGTGGTTTATTCTTGACTTTGACCATTTTACTTACCTTTACTAATTAACCAAAATTGACCAAAAATTCATCACTTTCATCCTTCTCTTGGCCGAATTTATTGGAGAGAAAAGAGAGAAAAACCTTCAACATTTTCCTTCCATAACTTGCTCCAATCTTCAAATCTAACCGATAAAACTTCAAATCACTCCATAAAAACTCTTCTCTAGGTAGGATTAAGGTTCTTGGTGAAGTGATTTGGAAGAAATTGGTGCTAAGTAGCTTCCTTTCTTGAGGTTGCAAAGTGAGTAGCTAGGGAACTCTTTCCTTGATATTGATAATGTCAAATTAATGACTTGTGGTGGCTAAAGATGTGATTTGGTGAAAGATTTATTGATTTTAGTTGAGATTGGTGACTTTTATATTTCTTCTTGATTTTTTCTGTTTTCATATGATTACTATTGTGTGGCCATGTATGATGGTCGGAAATGATCTAGAATGAAGCTAGAATGCGTAAATTGTGGTTGTTTGCGGAAAATTTCCGCATTGAACGGAAAAATTCGGATTTAGGGTTTCAATTCAACCATTCTGCCCGGTACTGTTCCTCATAGTTAGAGGCCGAATTAGCCTTGGGTTAAAACATGAAAGTTGTAGGGAATGATATTTTATAGTTGAATCCAAAATTTCAGCTCATTTACAGCAATGTAGCCTGTGAAAAGACCAAACTACCCCTGCTACCCTGTTTCTATCCGAACATGTTAATCAGCTTCTGTAATTGGTTGTTTTGACCAGGAATACTACTGATTTGGTTGTCAATGTCTTCTTAAGAATTATAGCCTTGTATCTTATATTTCAAATGGTTTTGGAATTACCTGATTTGGAATTGTGTGCTGAGATAAGAGTGAATGAATCAGGACTGCCCGTTGAATTCCGTGGTGAGTTTCAAACTGGAAAATCTGGAGTTGTTTTGGTAAATTTGATCTAGTTAGGGTGAGAACTGGACTTAGTAGTCTTCATCAAAGTTATAGCTCTCTGTCTTAGCTTTGAAATGGTGTAAATATCACCCCAATCCGATAAGTTTAGCTCCAGTTGTGTCCGTTCCGCTAAATGACGTCAAAACTGTCCTTTGGTTTAGGACCTAAAGTTCGTTTCCGGACCATTGTCCTAACTTGAATTTGTACTTGTACCACTTGGAGCCTATTGAACGGCTATTGAAATGAGATTATTTTGTGTGAGATTTTAGGATTGATTGAGGAAAATAATGAAGCCATGATGGCTGGAAATGTGACGACCCCACCTTACCCTGGGGCGTACCAAAGGGTTCAGCGGACCGCCTGCCCAACTCTCGCCAGGACTCACTCACTCGTATCACGTGCATACAACCATGGACTATAAAAATATCGCGATTCAAACTTATAATTTACATTGATACACAATTAAGATACAAAGTCTCAATATACCCAAACTGGTTCAAAATGTACACAATTAGATACTAAACGTTCTATTCGAGTAATAGCGCGAGTACAAGTCAAAATCAAAACAACTAGACTACACTAGTCTTTACATATCTCACGCTTCTCTCGTACCCCTGTAAGGAAAACAAAACTAACGGGGGTGAGCCAAAACTCAGTAAAGTTCCAAATATCAAATTAGCCATCAAACAAGGTAATAATCATGTAATAGTGAAATAGCGAGCAAACAAGTCCAATCGAGGAGATGACATTTCAGGTAATCAAGAATATATAGATCATATTCACATGTAAGGATACAGTGGCTCATGCCTCGGCTCCATCCCAGCTTGATCGATTGGTAGTTGACACTCCGTCAACTTTCAAGTAATAACTATTCCAGAAAGAAAAACCTCACTTCACGCCAGTCTCCGTCCACCAATCAACCCCCTTACCCGGGCCCGCACGCCACACAGAACACGGGTGGTAATACTCAAGTATACTGATTTGCCGAGGAGGTAGCACTCCACTCGACATTACTAGTTACCCAGGGTTTGTTATCTAATCGACCAGGCCCTTGCCGGCTCGACTCGATTAACTAGCCACAGGGTTTCTGGAATTCCAGACAAGACAAAATTTGTATGCAAGTATATCATTTCAAGTGAAATCATGGAATAATAACAAGTTTGATTAGGGCAAGTGCGATAAAGTACATTCTTGCCCTAAAATTTCACGTACATAACATGTAATCACATTGATCACGTATCAAATACAAGTATCAAGTGCAATTCGATATTTGAAAGCACTCACCAAAACAAGTATAGTGTTTTTAGTGGTCTCGTCCAGATGATACTCCTGGCTTGGAGTCCAGATCTGCGATAAAAAGTTGCTTAAGAACTTGGAAAATCATGTAAGGTTCGAAACTTAGACGTTTCGTTCAATAATAATCAAAAAATTGAAATTCGTTTGGAAAATATCCGTAAATCACTCGCTCGCTTTTCAAATGGTAAATTTTGGTATCAATTATACTTGGAAATAGCTTTTAAGTCGAAAGTGCAAGGAAAACGGATTTACATTGGTTATTATGTCTTTTCCTCAAGGGTACAAGTTCGGCTAGGTCTTAACGTATAACCCTCGATAACCAAGGTAGCCAAAGTCCTAGATGGCCCGAGTGATAATCATATCAACTCTACCCAAGTCGCAAGTGTTTCTATAGTTCTCGAGCGTAAATTTGGGCAGCATGCCCTTTGTGTTTACCTAATTTTTCAGCCATTTTGGCTTCATTATTTTTCTCATTCAAGCCCAAGTTCATACACAACACAAATGCATTTCAATAGCCATTCCATAGGCTCAATACAATACAAGAACATAAATCAACTAATAACAAATGTGGAAATGAAGTTTACAAAAGACAGATTTGACAAGTTTTTGAGGAAAGAACACATGCTACGCTTATCGGATTAGTGTGTAACTTATACCATTTCGAAGCTAAGACACAGGGCTACAATGTTCATGAAGAACACTTAGTCTAATTTCCAGTGTAACCTAACCAAATTCCCAATTCACATAACCTAACTCCAACTATTCGGCTATTCAACCATACTGCCTTCAAATGGCCTTATCTCAGTCTACCAAGGTCCGTTTAAGACGTTCTTAGTGGCGTTGAAAATCTAAGACAGAGTAATAAAACTTTCATGTTTTGGCAAATGGATAAATATGTACGGATTATAGTGAATAAACACAGCCAAATAGACTGAACTGTCTACGCGGAACACTGGAAT
Organism: Coffea eugenioides; assembly: GCF_003713205.1. NCBI lineage: Eukaryota > Viridiplantae > Streptophyta > Magnoliopsida > Gentianales > Rubiaceae > Coffea > Coffea eugenioides. Next base: position 23,295,412 of record NC_040041.1, read on the forward strand.
TTAACCAAGGGCAGTGAGGGTATTTTGGTCTTTTCACAGGTTACGTTGCTCCGATTGAGCTGAAATTTTGTAGACACCTATAAAATACCATTCTATACAACTTTCATGTTTTATGACAAGCCTAATTTGGCCTCTAAAATGATGCAATAAAACCGGACAGAATGGGCTAAAATTTTTCCAGAAATCTGGAATTTTTTATTCCAATGATAACTTTCTTCATTTCTTGTTTCACTTGCTACCAAAACCCCCTATACAATCTTGGATACAACATATATTAACCATACATCAAGTTTGACAGCAATTCATCAAACCCTAATTCATGTATCCACAAGGAAAAACAACACCCAAGACATGATAACAACCATTATTCACCACAAATTTGAGATGCTAAGCTAATTTAAACAAGATTAAGAGTAAAAATTGGGGATAGCACCATCCTTACCTTGCTTAGTGTCTACTAAGGGCAACCCTAGCTTTCCCCATCAAAAATTCACCAACACCTCACTAAATAAACACTCAAAGATAACTTTAATCGGTTTACTTTCTTTGTTTCTTCACTTTGTAGCTCAAATTCAAGATGAAGGAAGATGGGTTTTGCTCTCTCTTTTCCCCTCTCTTGTCTCGACCACCAGCAGAAATAATGAAGAAGAAAGAGCAAAATTGGGGATAAAAAGGTTGGACTCTTGGTTGGTCAAGAAACCCTTAGGTGGCGACAAGTGGCGCCACCACCACCACTCTTTTTTTCTCTTTCTTTTCTTTGCATTTGGTCCACATTTTCGGTCAAGACTAGCTGGCCATGAGGGGGATATTTTTCTCAAATATTAATGAGCTCATGTGGTAAGAAAGTGGTGGTCAAGTGGTGCATTCAATCGGTAGTGCGCGGTACCCGTCGGTTCACGCCGTTTTTCCTTAAAACACACGTACTAGGATTTTTACTTCCTATTCACTAACCTTATGTCATTGCTCCTAATCACACATCACTTCTCACCTAAAGGTCACTCTTCAGCACCAAATTTGATCCTTGCTCCGTACCGAAAAATCATCCGGCGAAAAATCGCGAAAACCCTAGTTTGCTCCAATCCTGAAAACGTCGAGTGAAACCCTACTTTCTAGGTTCATTTGCACTTATTGTGGAATGATTGGGTAGTAGGGCTTTAATAAATAATAATTTCCAAATAAAAGGGCATTTTTGAGAAAAATATAAGAAATTTACGAGTCCTCACAGGAAAAGTAAGCAAATTCAGGGGAAATGCTGTCCAATTTTCTAGGCCGTTTAATTTCTTTCGATTTGAGTTGCTTTTTGAAAGAAATGAAGGGCTTTTGGGTCGTTCAAACCCTAGGTCCTCTCGTTACTTTTGTTTCCAAAATCATGTTTTGTACCCTTGCATTAGTAATTATTTGGCGAGGCATACGACTAGTAGTCGAGCCTCACTTGTGCATTCTGTTTACTCGCTTTTGGATGTGAAACCTTCAATTGTTTTACTTTGGTTCTTTTAGGGTTTCTTGGCGATTAAAGCCAATTTGAAGTGAAAACTTTTGAAGTATCCGTACTTGAACCGGTGAATGTACCACTCCCCTCACTTGTTGTTTAACTCGGTTTCTGTACATGCAATCTGTGATATGAACGACTGAACTATCTGTTTATTTTGTTTGAGACGAGAGTGTACTTTATCACACTCGTTCTCTTGTCTGTTCATATGCCAATTTTGGTGCGAATCTGAATCTGTTATCTGTATCTGTATCTGTATCCGCATCTGTTCGGACGTCGATTGGAAGCTTGTATCCAACGACCTTTCTGTGACCTCTGAGCTCAACACCTGTGGCTAGTTACTCGAGTCGGGCCGGCAAGGGTCTGGTCGATTAGATAACGAACCACGGTAGTCTGTTTTGGGATCTTTGGGTATTGAGACCCTTGATTCCGGTATACTCGAGTATTACCATTTCTGATCTGATTGGAGTTCGGGCCCGGTAGGGGTATGTGAGGTGGAAGGAATCGGAGAAAGTGGAGTCTACGGTATTGGTTACTCCTTTAGCGTTGACGGAGTGTCAACTATTATTTCGATCAAGTTTCGGTGAAGCAAATGGGAATTTGGCTCCTGAGAGCCACCCGTATCCTTTCTATCTATGGTGTTTGTTCATTTCTTTATTTGATTCGCATATGTGATTAATTGAATATGAAGTTCCATGTATCTTACTTGCTATTATTTTGGTATCTCATTGAGCGTAAGCTCACCCCTTCCCGTTATCTTTGTTTTCCTTACAGGGGACAAACTTTGAAACCACAATTTTGGACACAAGGGTTCGAGATAATGCATATGTTATTTTGTTAAGCTCCTTTGTAACCGAAACCCTAATTGTATTTTGTGTAACATGAATACTCTGGCTTGTATTTTGGTTCACTTGTTCAAGACTCCGATGTAAAAATATGTATAAGTGTTTAACCGACGTTCCGTACTTCCGTAGGGTTTGGTATGCTCTGTTTTAACTGTTGATGGTCTTCAATTGATCATTTTCGTTGGGTTCTCGCGTGAACTATATTGGATTTGTGTGAATCGACTCCGTAGTCCTGGCGAGAGCTGGGCAGGCGGTCCGCCGAACCCTTTGGTTCGCCTTAGGGTGAGGTGGGGCTGTCACAATCTCAATAATAAATGAAATAATAGTTCCCAAGTTTGGAATATACGAATATATCCATTTCTATCTCAACCATCCTTATAGTCCCAAATACATCAAAAGATTAAAGTTCTTATACATTCAACCCTAATCGAGCGACTAGTGCGAGTACAATTACAAAAGTCAAAACAACTAGACTACGCTAGTCTGTACACGTCTCACGTCTCGCTTGTACCCCTATAAGGAAAACAAATGACGTGGAATTAGCTAAAAGCCCAGTGAGATTCCAAATAGCAAATTGACCATTATTTATATGTACAAGTTTCCAATGTAGCAAAGTAACGAGCATGAAAAGTTCATAAAAGTGAGCAATAACACTTCAAGTAGCAATCTCAAAATGAGCGAGTGTAAAGTTTTCTTTTCAAATGAAACAATAACACAATAAGTACTAATCATTCCAACGTATAAGGATACGAATGGCTCTCAGGAGCCAACTTCCCATTGCATCACCAGAGCTTGATCAAGTAATAGTTGACACTCCGTCAACTTTCAAGTAAGTAACCAATCCAGTAGAGTACCACTTAAACTACTCTCCGTCCACCATTCAACCCCCTACTCGGCCCAAAATCCTCAATAAACACTGGTGGTAATACTCGAGTATACCGATTAGTCGAGGAGATATCACTCCACTCGACAAAACAAAAGACCCAGGGTTCATTACCTAATCGACCAAGCCCTTGCCGGCTCGACTTGAGTAACTCGCCACAGGGTTTCTGGAATTCCAGGAAGTGCGCACCATATACAAATATATCAAATCCATTGCAACAATAAACAAGTATATCTCATATTAGGGCAAGTGCGATAAAGTACACTCTTACCCGATCAAATAAATGACATATCATTAAATCACATTGGTCAAGTATTGAAAACAAGAGTCCAGTTCAATCAGGTATTTGGAAGCACCCACCAAAAGTCTAGTGCCTCTCAAAATCACGTTCAGGTCCAACTCCTTGGTTGGAGTCCAAATCTGCGATAAAATATCATTTACGAAGATAAAACTCTCTAGAGTTCGAAACATAGGAGTTTCGCTTCAAGAAAATCAAGTAAATGCAACTCGTTTAAGTAATATTCAAGATACTTATCAAATCCCAAAAAAAATTCATGCTCGCTCATTTAAGTTTGATCAAGACGTGATTTAGACTCTAGAAATCACGCTTTGGTGTCAAAGACCGGAAAATCATATTTTGAAAGGGGTCACTACGTTCATTTTTCAAGGGTACGAGTTCTGGCAAAATTTTAGCTCATATCCCTCGACTAAAGAAGATGCAAATAGCCTAGATGGTTCAAGTGGTAATCGCTTTTAACCCTTACTCAAGTTGCAAGTATGTCTACCTAGCCCTTGAGCGTAAATTTGGGCAGCACGCCCTTTATATTTTCGTATTTTCCAGCCATTTATGGCTTCATTCTTTTCCTCAATCAACCCCATAGTTACACACAAAATAATCTCATTTTAATAGCCGTTCAATAGGCTCAAAGTCATACAAGTACAAAATCAAGCTAAGGACATGTGCGGAAATGAAGTTTAGCACAAGACAGATTTGATGTTGTTTTGCGTAACGGACACAACTGAAGTTACGCTTATCGGATTGAGGTTTACTTTATACCGTTTCGAAGCTAAGGTAGACAGCTACAACTTTGATGAAAACCACCTAGTCCAGTTCATAGTGTATCTAGGTCAAAATTTGAAATTACTGAACCAGAATCGCACAAATAGGTCAGTTAACTGCGCTAAGTTTAAATGCAATAACTCAGCCAACCGAATTCCAATCGAGGTGATTCTAGGGGCGTTGGAAAGCTAAGACATATCACTACAACTTTTGTGTTTTAGCTAAATGCTAATTCAGTATGCATCAGGGTGAACAGGGGCAGTCAAATTGATGAAATGTCAAAACTGTCCCTAAAGTTCTACCTATGGTAGTCAGGGGTATTTTTATCTTTTTACATGCTACAGTGCTCGGATTGAGCTGAATATTTTGCAGGCAACTATAAAAAATCATTCCATACAACTTTCATGTTTTGTTCCAAGCCTGATTCGGCCTCTATCCTAGGCAAACAGAAACGGGCAGAACTGAAAACAAGATTTCCTGAAATCTGGAATTTGGGGTTTAAAAGGAAAATCTCTTCATTTCTTGCTTAAATCACTACCACAACCTCTTATACAAGCTTACATACATCATAAACCATCCATACAACAAGTATGAGAAGGGAATAATTCAAACCCTAACTCAAATGCATCACTCCAATCATCCAAAATCTCTTGATTTAAGCATCACAATCACAAATACAAGTTACTAAACAACTCCAACATGATTAAAGGAAAAAGAAAAGAGTGGTCAGCCATTTTACCTCAAAACTAGAGCTTGCTAGTGTTCTCCTTCACTTCCCCTTGAAATTTTTAGTTCCCTAAGCTTCCCATGCTTGCTTCCAATTTACAAGTTAATCGGTTTAGAATCTTGTTTTTTTCACTCAAATGGTGCAAATCAAGATGAAGTGAAGTTCTTTTTCTCTTGCTCTCTCTCTCTCTCTTATTCATGGCTAGGAGGAAGAAAATGAGGGCAATTTGTGTGTTTTTTGATGATAAATATGGAGAAAAATTGGTTGGTCAACACTTAAGGGATGGTTGCCACTTGTCGCAACCAAAATCCATCTCAAATTTTTTTCTTTTCCTTGCATTTTTTGGTCAAATATTTCGGCTAAGAGGGCTGAGGATGAGGGAGATATTTTGCACCAATATCAATGATATTTTATGGTGAGGAAGTGGTAGTCAAGTGGTGTGGTCAATTGGTAGTGAGCGATACCTGTCGGTTCAAGCCGATTTTTCTTAAATCGCGTATACTAGGGTTTTAACTTATAATTCACTAACTTATTATTATTACTTCTAATAACACATTATTTTCTCATCTAAAAGTCACTCTTACTCAGCAAATTTAGTACACACTCTGCACCGATTACTCACATTACGAAAAGACGTAAAAACCCTAATTTATTATAACGATGAAGGTAAAAAGGGAACCCTTGTTTTTATGATTATTTGTAGCTATTGGGGTAGTGAATGTATATTAAAGTCATTGTAAAGTAATAAATTAGAATAAATTCCAAATTAAAGGAAATTTTAAGAAAAAATATAAATAATTTTACGGGTCCTCACAAAAAGTGCGCTTCTTTTTGGGACATGCAGGTTTCTATCGAAGATTCATTAAAAACTTCTCAAAAATTGGAGCAACGTTGTTTAGACTCCTACAAAAAGATGTGGCATTCGATTTAACGAAGACTACAAGGTGGCGTTTGATTGATTGAAAGAGTTGTTGACTCCCCTAGCCATCATACGACCTTCGGACTGGAATCTCCAGTATGAAATCATGTGTGACTCAAGTGATAATGCAGTAAGAGCGGCATTAGGTTAGAGAATTGGAAAGGCTATACATGCAATCTACTATGTGTTTAAGGCCTTGAATGGAGTTCAACTCAACTACACTACCACAGAAAAAGAGCTTTTAATAGTTACTTTTGCTTTAGAAAAATTTTGATGTTATTTGTGAGGACCCGAAAATTTTCTTATTTTCTAGTTATTATTTTATTTCCTTGTATACATTTTCTATACTTTCCTTTATTATATTAATTTTCTAGATATTTTTTTTATAAGGGAGTTAAGTTTTTAAATCATTTTCCTAGTATAAGTTAGTTCATATTACGTTAGCAATGCATAGTGGACGTGGAACCCGCTAGTGCGATAAGTGCGATAAAATTTTGCCGACTATGTGAAGTTTTGTATAAAGGAATATTATTTTACAAGGTGCTAGGAGATAATTAGGGGTTAACTAGATAGATTAACCATTGGGAGACAAGAGGATGAGATTAAACCTTAAAGGTGCCATGTGTCGCGACACTATTAGAAGTTGGACTTTGACCAAGGTTTCTTAACTTTCCTAAACTCCAATTTTGACCAAAATTCTTTCACTTTCTTGTCTTCCTTGACCGAACTCCTTGAGGGAAAGAAATGGAGAGAACTTCATCTTGTTCTTCAACTTCTTACTTCAATCTTGAGTTTCAACCAACCAATTTGCAAACTACTTTATAAAAGTTGCTTACCAAGGAGGATTAAAGGCGTTGGTGGAGTTATTTGGGACGAAAAAATACTAAGCTACCATCTTTCTTGAGGTTACAAGGTACTTTGGCAAGAAACTTCCATTTTCCTTCACATATGTGTAAATTAGTGGTTTAAGGTTGTAGTTTTGGTGGTTTTGGTAGCTTTATGAGAAAATTTCAGTGTTATGGTAATTTTCATTTTTATTTGCGAATTTTTTGCTCACGTATGAAGCTTAAGGGTTGGCCATGATTTACTAGCTTTGACATTTGAAAAATCTAGTGTTTAAGTGCTAGTTTACTTTGCCCAAAGAAATTTCTAGCTTGGGTGCATAAATTTCAGCTTAGGGTTTCTAATTTGACTTGATTGTGGTTGGGTTTTGAAGCTATCAATTGGCTAAAATTGAAGGGTGCTGTGACCCTAATTAAGTGTTTTAATAGCTTATGATTTGTATGTGCAATTGAGGCTGTTTTGGATGAATATTGGTGTTGATTGTAGGATGAAAAAGTTAGGGAATTTAAGGGGAAGCGCTGTCCAATTTTTGGGTGTGACAGCCCCACCTCCCCCTAAGGCGAACCAGAGGGTTCGGCGGACCGCCTGCCCAGTTCTCGCCGGGACTTAGTCGAACCTCAATCAAATCCGAAATAAAACCATAAGATCAAACGAAATAACAATCCAAAACTTAAAGCGAAACTTATATACATTTCTATCTCAAAAGGAAGTACAAATATCGAATATACAAAGGTTCTCAATTCGTCATACATCCAGCCCGTGCCAAGCACTAGGGCGAGAACCATTACAAAACAAAAAAACTAGACTAGGCTAACCTACACTGGGCTCTCGTCCTTGCTCGCATTCCCCTGTTAAGGAAAACTAAACTAAAGGGGTGAGCTAAAAGCTCAGTGAGGTTCCGAACACATATTCAACAACAAAGCCAATACATTAACCATCGATAATCAATAATTCAAGAAACATTTACAATGGAAAGCGATAATAACACATACATTAAAAGGATACGGGCTCACAGGGAGCCATGCTTTCGTTCGTTCATTCGTTCTCCTGACATTTCCCCTTATTCCTCCAATTGTTTGAAAATACATTTTTGTAAGTAAAATCCTCGTTCGTTCGTTCGTTTCATTTCATTCACCCCCTCCTGGACGTTGGCCAGGCTCCACCAACCTACAAGGTAATACTCGAGTATACCAACGTTCACACCCAGGGTCACCATATCGCCCGACCGAGTCCGCTTCTGGCTCGAGTCGATCGGTAACGAAGGGCAGGGCCCAGTTCAGCCAAACGGCTTACATTCATGCGCAACTAGCATTTAATCATTTAATCATTGAAAATTTCATGTTTATTTAGGTCGAGTGCGATAAAGTACACACTCGCCTAGAAAACTCGTTTTAACAATCATTGAAAGCACTTAACACATTATCAATCAATAATAACAAGCCAATAAGTCAAGGAAATATAACAAACAAGGAACACTCACCTATATACGCAAAACAACGTGCAAAATATCCTTCCGGATATTATCTTTAGTCACCAAGAAAACCTAAGATTAAGCAAGAAAGAATATTACAACTCATCTAACACAAACAATTAGGTGAAATCAAAGAACTCGACAATTGATGAGTAGAACGTATAAAAGACTTTAAAGTGAAACGAGGACATTTGGACCCGTGGACAAAAATAACTTGGGTTTCATAGTCGAAACATAAAACCCAACTCAAAAGAGTTATAAAATTTTCCAATGGAAACACTTGAACCGAAGACAAGTCGGAATCCAACTAGATAGGCTAAGAAATACTGTTTTCGGGATCGTTTATATGGTTCAAAATCATCTCATATTCAAGTAGATACTATAGACTAAATGTCTTAATGAAATTCATGTAAAAGGGAGGACAAAATACCCAAGAAAACCCTAAATCACTCCTTTTTATTTGGTAAGCGTAGGTCAACATTTGGAGTTTCCAATTGAAGAAAAATCATGTTTTAAGATGGAAAACGGTCATAGTATTTGCCAAACGAAAATATACAAATTCAAATAGAAACTTAGCCCTCGAGCGAAAATTTGGGCAGCACGTCCTTTGTATTTACCTATTTTTCCTGCCATTTATGGCTTCATTGTTTTTCTCAATCAGTCCCAAAGTCACACACAAAATCATCTCATTTCGATAGCCATTCCATAGGCTCAAAGTCATATAAGTACAAAAATCAAGCTAACAACATGTGCGGAAATGAAGTTTAACAAAAGACAGTTTTGACGGGTTTTACGTAACGGACACATCTGAAGCTACGCTTATCGGATTGGGATGTAATTTATACCGTTTCGAAGCTAAGACAGAGGGCTACAATTTTGATGAAGACGACTTAGTCCAAATTCCAGTGTAACCTAGTCACATTCCCAATTCTCAGAACCAAGTTCCAACTAATCGGCTAATTAACTGTACTACATTTAAATGGACATATGGCAGGCTACCAAAGTCCGTTTAAGGCGTTCTTGGAGGCGTTGAAAATATAAGACAAATACCTACAACTTTCATGAAGACCACTCAGTCCAGTTCTCACCCTAACTAGGTCAAATTTACCAAAATAACTCCAGATTTTCCAGTTCGAAATTCACTGCAGAAATCAACTAGCAGTCCTGTTTTATTCACTCATATCTCAGCACACACAACTCCAATTCAGGTAATTCCAAAGCCATTTGAAAGATACGATACAAGGCTATAATTATTAATAAGACATCATCAACCAATTAGGTAATATTCCTGGTCAAACTAACCACTTACAGAGGCTGATTTTCATTTTCGGACAGAAACAGAGCAGCAGGGATATTTCGGTCGTTTCACATGTTACGTTGCTCTGATTGAGCTGAAATTTTTCAGGCAACTACAAAACATCATTCTCTACAACTTTCATGTTTTGTGCTAAGGCCAAATAGGCCGCTAACTAGGTGTAACAGTACCGAACAGAATTGGAAAAAAATGAAACCCTGATCTGGAATTCATGCATTCAAGTGTTGATCTTCCACAAAACAACATCTAAAACAACTAAAAACCACTAATAAGCAATTAATTGAAGTAAAGAGGATGTTCTTGGTAAAATACCTTAAAACCACAAGAAAGGTAGGAGCTTAGGCTTTGTCCTCCAAAAATCCTTCCATTCAAGTTCCTAATCTTCCTTAACTAGCACTTTGTATGGAGTAATTTGAGTTTCCAATGGTTGGAACTTAAGATTTGGCTTGGATTTGAAGTTGAAGATGAAACTTTTCCTCTCTTTCTTTCTCTCAAATGTTCAGCCAAGAAGGAAGAAGAAATGGGATATTTTTGGTCAAATTTTGGTATTTAGTAAAGGTAAGAAAGTTAAGTCAAAGTCCAACTCCAATCGGGTCGCGACACCTAGCACCTTTTAATGTTATTCTCATCCTCTTGTCTCCCAATACAAATTAATCTAACTAACCTCCAATTATCTCCTAGCACCTGGTAAAATAATAACACTTAGCACAAAAATCACTTAGTCTCCAAAATTTTATCACGCTAGTGGGTCCCACGTCTATAATGCACTTCCAATATAACGTACACTAACTTGTACCAAGAAAATGACTTGAAAACTATTTTCACTTACAAAAATGTATTAAACTTAAATATTTTAAAGGGCAATATAAAAATGTAGGCAAAAATAAAATAATGCCTAGAAAATGTGAAAATTTTCAGGTTCTCACACTCTCTCCCCCTTAAGAAATTTCGTCCTCGAAATTTTACCTTCAGTTGCTTCAGACGAGTTCGGAACTGTTTGGTTATCCAACGCATAAGCTTTTGCCGGTACACTAGTTCGTTTCCCTCTTTCGTTCGCTTGTTTTGATTTGGCTCCATCCAGTTGCGGAGTACTACCTTCACGTGACTGTCTCCTCGGACAGTTGCTAACTTGATGATCCCCACTTCCGCAAATCAAACATTTCCGCCCTTTTCGCCAACAATCGGTCTCGGTGTGATTGGCCTTTCCACAGTAGCCACAAGTCAAGGAAGAAGCCACTTGTTGGCTTTTTTGAAAAATCTCCCCATGGCCTACTTGACTTCTTTTTGTAAATCGTTCATTTAACGCCCCTATTGTCCATGGTGGGTGGGAAAAAAAGTTCACTTTCTGCACTTTGGAAGGGACTATCGATTCACTTGGTTCCTCAGTCACACTACCAGGTGTACCCCTTTTCCGATTTTGGGAGGCTTTTATCTGTGCTTTTGCATTCTCGATTCGTTGGGTTTTCTCAAGGGCCTCCGTAAACGTATTCACTTGAACCGCCGCTAGTGCTTCTTGAATTTCTAGATTCAATCCCTGTATAAATCGTCTTACCCTTCTCGGTTCCGTGGCCACTAATTCGGAAGCAAACTTGGATAGTTTGGTGAATTTCGTTTCATATTCAGCCACACTTTGGGTTCCCTGGCGTAGTCCAATCAACTCATCCTCCCTCCTTTCTTGGACTAAAGGTGGGAGATACTTTTCATTAAATTCCCTTAGGAAGTTAGCCCATGTCCATACAGTTTGTTCTCTTTCCCACTTTGCCTTAATCACGTTCCACCATGCTCGGGCCGGTCCTTCAAATTGAAATATCGCAAAGTTCACTTGCCTTTGTTCGGTATAGTTCAAAGCTGCAAAGATGTTGATCATGGCCTCCAGCCACTGTTCGGCTACATCCGGATCAGACCCTCCAAGGAATTTCGGAGGAGCAAACTTCTGAAACCTCTCAAGAGCCCGATCTTCTCCTATTTCAGGATTCGGAGGTTGATTCACAGGTATTTGACCTTGTTGGTCCACCAACCTTGCTAAAATGTTTGTCATTTGTTGAATTGCCGTCGCCATTTGGTCCCCGGCTTCAACCCTCGGTCCTTGCTCTTGTGCAGCTGTTGTTTCCCTTTCCTCTCTTGGCTCTTGAGCTCGTTTATTCCCACGGCCACGTCCACGTCCACGACTACGTCTCCCGTCCATATATATGTTTCCCCTCTCTCTTTTCTTTTCTTTTCCCCCCAAAAAGGTAATTTAGTGAATAAACACAGTAAATTGACTAAAGTAACAAATTCTAGCATACCAAATACACAATTAAACATATACACACATAACACACCATATATCAAGAAGACAGATGATCAAATACACAAAGGCATATCAAATTAGACAGATAATCATATGCACAAATACACCAACTAACGTCATGTAACAATAATATAAGGGCAAATCAAAAGAAAAGGCGATATCGTCCTAGTTTCAGTTGAATAACCCCGTCCGGTCTCTCCCGTCACTTACTATCCAAACTAGATATCCATTGATCTCTTGTGCTCATTCTAACCAGACAAAGCCTGTTCATGTTCCTAAAACGCAATTTTCACCGCCACCCCAACTTTGGAGTACTCGAGCACAAGAATCCGAAATAAGACAATTCACATCTCGAGCTGGCCAGTCCCAAGAGTAAACTATCTACAATCAAAATTCCTACCCGACGTAACTATCTATGATCCTTAGATACTACGGGAAAGATTTAGGGCCTATAACATTCGTAATTCATAGCTTATACTCGAACGAGTACTTAATCCTTCATACCTATTCACTACTCAGTCCAGGCTCACTCCGCGCAGAGACCATGCAAAGTAGGCCTTGATACCACCTGTGACAGCCCCACCTCCCCCTAAGGCGAACCAGAGGGTTCGGCGGACCGCCTGCCCAGCTCTCGCCGGGACTTAGTCGAACCTCAATCAAATCCGAAATAAAACCACAGGATCAAGCGAAATAACAATCCACAACTTAAACTGAAACTTATATACATTTCTATCTCAAAAGGAAGTACAAATATCGAATATACAAAGGTTCTCAATTCGCCATACATCCAGCCCGTGCCAAGCACTAGGGCGAGAACCATTACAAAACAAAAAAACTAGACTAGGCTAACCTACACTGGGCTCTCGTCCTTGCTCGCATTCCCCTGTTAAGGAAAACAAAACTAAAGGGGTGAGCTAAAAGCTCAGTGAGGTTCCGAACACATATTCAACAACAAAGCCAATACATTAACCATCGATAATCAATAATTCAAGAAACATTTACAATGGAAAGCGATAATAACACATACATTAAAAGGATACGGGCTCACAGGGAGCCATGCTTTCGTTCGTTCATTCGTTCTCCTGACATTTCCCCTTATTCCTCCAATTGTTTGAAAATACATTTTTGTAAGTAAAATCCTCGTTCGTTCGTTCGTTTCATTTCATTCACCCCCTCCTGGACGTTGGCCAGGCTCCACCAACCTACAAGGTAATACTCGAGTATACCAACGTTCACACCCAGGGTCACCATATCGCCCGACCGAGTCCGCTTCTGGCTCGAGTCGATCGGTAACGAAGGGCAGGGCCCAGTTCAGCCAAACGGCTTACATTCATGCGCAACTAGCATTTAATCATTTAATCATTGAAAATTTCATGTTTATTTAGGTCGAGTGCGATAAAGTACACACTCGCCTAGAAAACTCGTTTTAACAATCATTGAAAGCACTTAACACATTATCAATCAATAATAACAAGCCAATAAGTCAAGGAAATATAACAAACAAGGAACACTCACCTATATACGCAAAACAACGTGCAAAATATCCTTCCGGATATTATCTTTAGTCACCAAGAAAACCTAAGATTAAGCAAGAAAGAATATTACAACTCATCTAACACAAACAATTAGGTGAAATCAAAGAACTCGACAATTGATGAGTAGAACGTATAAAAGACTTTAAAGTGAAACGAGGACATTTGGACCCGTGGACAAAAATAACTTGGGTTTCATAGTCGAAACGTAAAACCCAACTCAAAAGAGTTATAAAATTTTCCAATGGAAACACTTGAACCGAAGACAAGTCGGAATCCAACTAGATAGGCTAAGAAATACTGTTTTCGGGATCGTTTATATGGTTCAAAATCATCTCATATTCAAGTAGATACTATAGACTAAATGTCTTAATGAAATTCATGTAAAAGGGAGGACAAAATACCCAAGAAAACCCTAAATCACTCCTTTTTATTTGGTAAGCGTAAGTCAACATTTGGAGTTTCCAATTGAAGAAAAATCATGTTTTAAGATGGAAAACGGTCATAGTATTTGCCAAACGAAAATATACAAATTCAAATAGAAACTTAGCCCTCGAGCGAAAATTTGGGCAGCACGCCCTTTGTATTTACCTATTTTTCCAGCCATTTATGGCTTCATTGTTTTTCTCAATCAGTCCCAAAGTCACACACAAAATCATCTCATTTCAATAGCCATTCCATAGGCTCAAATTCATATAAGTACAAAAATCAAGCTAACAACATGTGCGGAAATGAAGTTTAACAAAAGACAGTTTTGACGGGTTTTACGTAACGGACACATCTGAAGCTACGCTTATCGGATTGGGATGTAATTTATACCGTTTCGAAGCTAAGACAGAGGGCTACAATTTTGATGAAGACCACTTAGTCCAAATTCCAGTGTAACCTAGTCACATTCCCAATTCTCAGAACCAAGTTCCAACTAATCGGCTAATTAACTGTACTACATTTAAATGGACATATGGTAGGCTACCAAAGTCCGTTTAAGGCGTTCTTGGAGGCGTTGAAAATATAAGACAAAGACCTACAACTTTCATGAAGACCACTCAGTCCAGTTCTCACACTAACTAGGTCAAATTTACCAAAATAACTCCAGATTTTCCAGTTCGAAATTCACTGCAGAAATCAACTAGCAGTCCTGTTTTATTCACTCATATCTCAGCACACACAACTCCAATTCAGGTAATTCCAAATCCATTTGAAAGATACGATACAAGGCTATAATTATTAATAAGACATCATCAACCAATTAGGTAATATTCCTGGTCAAACTAACCACTTACAGAGGCTGATTTTCATTTTCAGACAGAAACAGAGCAGCAGGGATATTTCGGTCGTTTCACATGTTACGTTGCTCTGATTGAGCTGAACTTTTTCAGGCAACTACAAAACATCATTATCTACAACTTTCATGTTTTGTGGTAAGGCCAAATAGGCCTCTAACTAGGTGTAACAGTACCGAGTAGAATTGGAAAAAAATGAAACCCTGATCTGGAATTCATGCATTCAAGTGCTGATCTTCCACAAAACAACAACTAAAAACCACTAATAAGCAATTAATTGAAGTAAAGAGGATGTTCTTGGCAAAATACCTTAAAACCACAAGAAAGGTAGGAGCTTAGGCTTTGTCCTCCAAAAATCCTTCCATTCAAGTTCCTAATCTTCCTTAACTAGCACTTTGTATGGAGTAATTTGAGTTTCCAATGGTTGGAACTTAAGATTTGGCTTGGATTTGAAGTTGAAGATGAAACTTTTCCTCTCTTTCTTTCTCTCAAATGTTCAGCCAAGAAGGAAGAAGAAATGGGATATTTTTGGTCAAATTTTGGTATTTAGTAAAGGTAAGAAAGTTAAGTCAAAGTCCAACTCCAATCGGGTCGCGACACCTAGCACCTTTTAATGTTATTCTCATCCTCTTGTCTCCCAATACAAATTAATCTAACTAACCTCCAATTATCTCCTAGCACCTGGTAAAATAATAACACTTAGCACAAAAATCACTTAGTCTCCAAAATTTTATCGCGCTAGCGGGTCCCACGTCTATAATGCACTTCCAATATAACGTACACTAACTTGTACCAAGAAAATGACTTGAAAACTATTTTCACTTATAAAAATGTATAAAACTTTAATATTTTAAAGGACAGTATAAAAATATAGGCAAAAATAAAATAATGCCTAGAAAATGTGAAAAATTTTCAGGTTCTCACATTGGGGCTACTTCATTCCTTCAAGTTTGGGTTGATTTGGTGATAAACTTGCTTAAGATGCTTGGTATATCTATAAGCTTTACTTAGGTGTTGAATTTTGGTTGAAATGGAAGGATTTTCATTGGTATTTTCCTCCAATTTGTTGGCTGAAATTTCCGTTTGTTGGTCAAGTGATAGCGAAGTCTATTACCTTGTTATTTTCTAACCTTTTCATGATTGGTTTTGGCCAAAACTTGTTCCAAACATTAGTTAAGCCTTTTGTGCTTGAATTTGAGTGAAAACTATGTAGATTAGGGGGTGAGAAAAACCTCATGATTTCACTTGTGTCATGGCTGCAAAAATTCTGGTTTGAAAGGCAAATTTGTACCCTGTTACCTTTGAGCTTAAAGTCTTTAGTTTGGAAGTCTTTAGGACCAACTGTTACTTACTTTCACTCTCAAGCCACATTTTTTCTTTGCATTAGTAGTTCATTGGATAGGTATATGACTCGTAATCGAGTCTTAATTATTTTTCCTTGGTTGTTCTAGGACGTGCCGGTGATCAAGGGCGTACTTCGGGGGGAAACTTGTGAAGTTGTTTTGCTTGACTGGTAAGTGTATCACTCGCATGACTTGTTGCTTAACTGGTTTACTTGTACTTGCAATCTGTGATTTGAATGACTGTGATCTCTGTTTATTCTGGATGAGACGAGGGTGTACTTTATCACACTCGCTCTCTTGCTTGTTTGACTGGTTACTATATAAATCTGAATCTGTTATTTGTGCGTGATTTGATGTCGTTTGGAGGCTTGTATCCAACGACCTTACTATGACATCTGAGGTCAACCTCATTGGTCGTTAATCGAGTTGAACCGGCAAGGGCCTGGTCGATTAGATAACGAACCATAGGTTTTCTGTTTTGTTGACTGGAGTGTTATCTCCTCGACTAATTGGTATACTCGACTATTATCCCCTCTATTTCTATGTGGTGTTCGGACCCGGTAAAGGGTATGTATGGTGGATGGAATTGGTGTAAAGTGAGGTCTACGGTCATGGTCGTTTCTTCAAACATTGACGGAGGGTCAACGAGTTTGGATCAAATAATGCAAAAAGGGGAAATTAGTACTTGAGAGCCATCCGTATCCTTTTACTTCCTGTTTAACTGTAGTGTTCCTTTCTATCTATTTGATGTCTCTATTTGATTGATTTCAAGTGTACTTCCGTGATTCCTGATTGCTTGACATGTTGGTACCTCATTGAGCGAAAATTCATCCCCCGTTACCTTTGTTTTCCTTACAGGGAACGATATTTTGGAATCATGATTTTGAAGAAGAGTCGAGCTAGTATAGATATTCTTTTGTTAAGCTCCTCTGTAATAGAAAACCCTAATTGTATTTTGATCCAATATAACCTTTTGGCTTGTAATGACTCTAATATATATATTTATGCAAGCACATAACTTCATCTATTAGTTGAGAAGGCAAGTTTCTATGGTTATGTGAACTTTTTCCATTTTTGTTGATCCATTTAATCGAAGTTCTACGGCACCGTATGGTTTGGTAATCGTGTTTTCGGCTTAGTAGTTCTGGCGAGAGTTGGGCAGGCAGTCCGCTAACCTTTAGGGTACGCCTTAGAGGGAGGTGGGGCTGTCACATTATTTGCTAGAAGTTAAAGTAATTGTATATTCTGATCATTTGCAGTATTTGTTGATCAAGAAGAATGCTAAACCAAGGCTGATTAGATGGATTCAATTGCTATAGGAGTTTGATTTAGAAATTCGAGACAAAAAATGAGCAAAGAACTTAGTTGTAGACCATTTAAATCAATTGTCCATCGCTAAGGACGATTTTGTATTGAGGGAAACCTTCCCTAATGAGCAACTATTTTTTTTGCTAATTCCTCTTTCCTTAGTATGCAGATATTGTTAACTACTTGGTCACTAATCAATTGCCTGCAGGTTGGTCAAAGGCCAAAAGAGATAAATTTAGGAGTGATGCCAAGTATTACCTATGGGATGACCCCTACGTATGGAGACAGTGTGCAGATCAAGCACTACAAAAATGCATAAGTGAGAATGGATTTAATTCAATTTTAACATTTTGTCACTCTTATGCATGTGAAGACCTTTTTGGACTACAAAGGATAGCTCGTAAAGTATTGGAAAACAGTTTTTAAAGCTCACCATATTCAAGGATGCATACTTGTTCTGTAAGTCATGATAGATATCAAAGGATAGGAAATGTTTCTCATAAAGATCAAATGCTGCAAACCCCTATGAACTTTTGTGAAATTTTCAATGTTTGGGGCATTGATTTTATGGGTCCCTTCTCTTCGTCTTTTGGCTTCCTTTATATCTTATTAGCTGTAAATTATGTGTTAAAGTGGGTGGAGGCAAAATTTACCCCAAATAATGTTTCTAGAGTGGTTGAAAATTTCATTAAATCCTATATCTTTGTTCATTTCGAGGTGCCAAGAGCTATGGTGAGTGATAGAGGATGATTGCGGTGCTATTTTCTTAGAAAATACGGTATGACTCACAAGATGTCTACGTCCTATCACCCTAAAACGAGCGGCCAAGTTGAGGTTTGAAACAGAGAGATTAAATCTATCTTGGAGAAAATGGTTCATCCCGAAAGGAAAAACTAGACTTTCAGATTGAAAGATGCATTATAGGCTTATAGGATTACCAACAAAACACCTATTGGAATGCGTCCCTATAGGTTGGTATTTGGAAAGCCATGTCATCTACCAGTTGAACTCAAACACAAAGCATTCTTGGTGACTAAGAAATGCAACATGGACCTTAATGAGACCAGAGTACACAGAAAACTCCAATTACAAGAATTGGAGGAGTTAAGAATGAGATCTATGAGAATGCAATAATCTATAAGGAGAAAACTAAGTTTTTCATGACCAATAGATTGCTAGGAAATCATTTGTAGTTGGGCAAAAAGTTCTTCTCTATCAATCTAGATTAAAACTCTTTCCAGGTAAGTTGCGCTCTCATTTGATTGGTCCATTTGTTGTGACTAATGATACGAAATATGGGCCGCTTATGGGCCATGTTTTGGGCTGCAAGAGATTGAATCTTTTAGTAATAGTTAGTAGTTTATTTTCTAGATTTCTATTTTATTTTCTAGGAATAAATTCGGTCCAAGACCTCATGTTGAGTTGGATCCGATTTATAGAGTCTAGGCTCACTATAACTTAAGTTGGTTAATTAGCTTTTATTGGGTTATGTTGGGCCAGCTTAAAGCTTTCATTGGATCGATTATAAGCTGACCATTAGATAGTGGATTTGAGTAGTGGAATCGGGCCAAAGGCCTAGCCTAGCCGAGTTAGGGTTTTCAAGTCACTTTAGGTTTTCAAGTTGTAAGGCTATATATAGCCTAGGTTTTCATTCATTAAAGGACAATTCAGATTTTATAAAATATATGTGAGTTATTTCACTCTCTCTTGCCTCAAGAGAATTTCCTTTGAATACTTGAGAATCAATCTCAAGCTGTTCATTGAACTTATCAATCAAGTAGTCTCCTTGATTGTGGCGTTCTTCTATCCATACTTTTGGTTCACTAAATTTGCTAGTCGTGGGTTAAGGAATCTCCTTAGTTCGTGGCTCGTGATTATAGAAGGGTCAAAGTTCCGCCAATCATCCCAACTTGGTGTTCGTCTAGATCCGTCTCACATCAGTTGGTAATCAGAGCTAGTCGACAACCACCAGGTTATATCCTTCTTTTCTTTTGTGTTTCGAGTCACATACTCTTGTTTCAAATCAGTTTGTGTGTCAATTCAAAAAAAAAAAAAAAGTACTGTAGCATCGTACTGTTCATCGCTACAGTAGCGGTACTGTTCACCCGGTACTGTTCACCCCAACACTGTTCACCGACACTGTTCATCGTTACTGTTCACCGAATACAAATCTGTCCAGCCTTGTTGTTTGTGTTATCCAACTTGTTTACTTGATTTTCAAATCTGAATTTTGGCAAAACTTGTTGGAATTTTGTGAATCTTGAAGAGAACTTACAATAATCTTGAGCTTCTTGCATTCTTGATCACAATCTTGAAATTTCTGAAGTTCCTGACAACTTCCTTGAAATTTCTTGAAAGATCTTGGAGTTCTTGGTAGTTATTATTTGTGGACTTCCTTGTTTTGTGTCGTGGTCGATAGTTGTAGTCAAGAAAAAAAAACAGAAAACAAAAACGAAAAGAAAAAGAAAGAAAAGAGGAATCGGTTGGCAAGAAAAAAAAAAGGAAAGGAAAGAAAGTGGCAACCGAATTGTTTTGAATAGGAAACCAAATCTGATTTGTGCAATCGTTCTTGGAGTAGAATTTGGAAGTTACCAAAAGTTGTTTCAAGAAGATTACCAAAGGTTGTTTCAAGAAGGTTACCAAAAGTTGTTTCAAGAAGATTACCAAAAGTTGTTTCAAGAAGGTTACCAAAAGTTGTTCAAGAGGAAAAAGGATTTTTCAAAGGGTTTCCAAAAACTAACTTGTTTCCAAAATCAATTAGGAAACTAAGTAAAGCACTTGGATAACTCTTTGTACTCACTTGGACACTCTCTCTCCTACATTTTTTAGGAAACTTTCCTAAATTCTCTCATCCATTTTTTTTTTCAGAAATTTTCCTACATTCTCTCATCCATTTTTTTGGAAACTTTCCTAAATTCTCTCAACCATTTTTTAGGAAACTCTCCTAAAATTCTCTCATCTATTTTTAGGACCTTTCCTATATTCTCTCATCCACTTTAGGAAACTCTCCTATATTCTCTTCCTAGATTCTAGGAACACTTTCCTACATTTTCTCCTACATTCTTGTGATTACACTTGTGGAAAGGTTGGTAACGGTTGTTGGACTTGAGCAGCATTTCTCAACTACCTAACCCAACAGGTAAAGGTATTTGGTAAGTCCATTAGAGTGACATCCATATACACGAGTGCGAGTGGAAACACGTAAGGGAGCGAGTGAGGACTGTTCTACTAATTTTTGTTGAGTTTTGCAGGTAATAAAAGTATGAGACAAACGAATGCTCAACTGGAGCTTCACCATGTTATGCCTAAAGGAGTAAATACTGTGGCCTTGCGTGAGATAACTGAGCAATTGGAAATCATCAAAGCTCAAAAAAATGATTGGTTTTATACACGTTGCCATATCAAGGATAAAGTTTGCAGCTTAGCCATTGATAAGGGTTGTGAAGTTAATCTCGCAAGTACTGTCTTGGTTGAGAAATTGAATCTTCCAACCATTGATCATCTTCGACCTTACAAGTTGCAAAGTGATAGTGGTGATATTTGGATTACTAAGCACACACTTGTTCCTTTTCGTATTGGTCAATACGTGGATGAGGTGTTGTGTGATGTGGTTCCCATTCAAGTGACGCATGTGCTGTTGGGACAATGGTGGATGTTTAATCGAGAAGTCAAATATGATGGATATACTAATAAGTATTCCTTCACATTTAATGGCCGTCGTACCAGGCTTGTGTCGCTTAACTCTAAGCAACTTTGTATTGATCTAGCATACATGAAGAGTGAGCATGAGCGTTATAGTATGAAGAAAGAGCTAGAGGAGAGAATTGTGACTGAAGAGGTAAAATTCGAGGGAGTTGAAAAGGAGAAAGAGGTTGAGAATAATGAGGGGAAAAAGTCAGCTACTGAGCATGAACAAGAGATTAAAAATTCTAAGAGTAAGCTGATTGTGAGAAAGGATGTGAGATCATATGTTTTTTCTAACGATCTTGACTCTACTTTGTTTAGTGTTTCTACTTTTATGCAGGTTAAGCAAGGAAAAATTGAGTTGATCTTGGCATGTTCTATGCCTAAATCCATTGGTGAATATCAAACTTTTCATGGAGTTTGCACCTTAAGTGTTGTCTCTCTTTGTCATCCACTGATGTTCAACGTCAACCATGAGCCTGATTTGCTTGTTGGGAGGAATAATGAAGTTTCAGAGGGAGTTTCTACACTTGAAACTTGTTATAAATTTCCTTCTTATTTTGTTGGTGACAATCCTTTCCTCATTGGTCCAAATTCTGATTCCTTACAACCTGGTTTTATTCTTCAATTTGAGGGTTCAAAAGCTACCTATCTCGATCTTGTTCCATTTGTGCAAGATAGGCCATACCCACAACAACTTGCAATGAATTTTATAACTTTGCACAATCATGTCCGAGACTTTTCTAACCTGATAGAGCATCACTATGAAGATCCTTATCTTGTGAATGTGAATGGTAAGCTGTCAAGTGATTTTATACCTACAAATTCTAATCGTGTGATTTATTGTGTAGGTCCAAATTCGACCATTCATGACACAATGCTGATTAGAGAGCTTTGGAGTGGTTGGAGTAAAGCCTTGAGTTTCCCATGGCGGATTGTGAGCATTTTCAAGCTAACCAAGAGACATGTGCAGCGAATTACAATAATCACGACGTATGCAAGTATCATCCATTCTAAGAGAGCCAATATGTGGAGATTTGAAGTTTCATACTGCCAACTCTTGTAGTACCATTCATTTCCAAACACGATTTGAGGACAAATCTTTTTTTTAAGAGGAGGGGAATGATACGAAATATGGGCCGCTTATGGGCCATGTTTTGGGCTGCAAGAGATTGAATCTTTTAGTAATAGTTAGTAGTTTATTTTCTAGATTTCTATTTTATTTTCTAGGAATAAATTCGGTCCAAGACCTCATGTTGAGTTGGATCCGATTTATAGAGTCTAGGCTCACTATAACTTAAGTTGGTTAATTAGCTTTTATTGGGTTATGTTGGGCCAGCTTAAAGCCTTCATTGGATCGATTATAAGCTGACCATTAGATAGTGGATTTGAGTAGTGGAATCGGGCCAAAGGCCTAGCCTAGCCGAGTTAGGGTTTTCAAGTCACTTTAGGTTTTCAAGTTGTAAGGCTATATATAGCCTAGGGTTTCATTCATTAAGGGGGACAATTCAGATTTTATAAAATATATGTGAGTTATTTCACTCTCTCTTGCCTCAAGAGAATTTCCTTTGAATACTTGAGAATCAATCTCAAGTTGTTCAACGAACTTATCAATCAAGTAGTCTCCTTGATTGTGGCGTTCTTCTATCTATACTTTTGGTTCACTAAAGTGGCTAGTCGTGGGTTAAGGAATCTCCTTAGTTCGTGGCTCGTGATTCTAGAAGGGTCAAAGTTCCGCAAAACATCCCAACTTGGTATTCGTCTAGATCCGTTTCACATCAACTAATGTTTTTCACTATGGAGCAGTAAAAATTCAAAGTATGCAGATAGATAAGAAGTCTGTGGTTAATGGCCATCGTCTTAAGTCCTATTACGAAGGTTTTTCAATAGAAAAAGTGGAGCTAATGAATCTTGAAGATATAACTTATACCACTTGAGAGAAATTCGGTCATGCCTAGCCAAAAACATTAAAGAACGGTGTTGATTGGGAGGCAACCCAATTCACTTTTTAGTTCATTTTTATTATTTTTATTATGTTTATCTTAGGTTTATTATGTTTTGTGTGTTTAATTTTCATCTTGAAGTTTTCATGAATAGAAGATAGCGTGCCATGCCTAATTGATCAGCGAGTTTATATTCAAATTTCAAAAATTAAGGACGACAATTGGGCAACAGGACATGCTCATGTTTTGAGGACATGTTAAAGCTCGATACAATTTAGAATCCACATCAGAAGGCTACAGAGTAATAAGACGTGCCCATATCTTGTTCCAACAAAGAGGGGAAGTAAAAAAAACTGACAAAATGTTTTTTTCTTTTTCCTTTTTCTTTTCTTTCTTCCTTCATTTTCTCTCCTCTTTCTTTCTTCTTTCTTTCTTACTTTCCTTTTTCTTCTCTAGCCACACAACACGCCCCCTACTGCGACTAGGGTTTCTATTTCTGTCACCATAGCTGCTGTCGCTGACGTTCACTGAGCGCTACCGATGACCAAATGTCGATCAAGCCACGGCCTTCATCTTCATCTGTCATCAATCATCGGTCACCAATAGCAATCACTTCTTTCTTCTCCAGCCACACGCCGTTGCCGCCGTTCATCACTGATGTTGCCACACATATCCATCACTACCATTGGGTGTCATGTGATCGTTGGTTTATGTCGTGCCACCTACTTGCCCGTGGCCATTGCTAGTTCGCCAGCCGCTCCAACCATCTTCGTCTAGTCCTCTAAAACTACCACCACGAACCCTTTTTTTTTGGTATTTTGACGACCTCACCTCCCCCTAGGGCGTACTCCAGGGTTTAGCGGACCGCCTGCCCCGCTCTCACTAGGACTCATTCAATTACTTCAAATAAAATAGTTTACAATGTCAAGAGTAAATGAAATAACAGTTTACAAGCTTGGAACGTACATGTACATTCATTTCTATTCCAAACATTCA
This sequence comes from Coffea eugenioides, assembly GCF_003713205.1. Classification (NCBI taxonomy): domain Eukaryota; kingdom Viridiplantae; phylum Streptophyta; class Magnoliopsida; order Gentianales; family Rubiaceae; genus Coffea; species Coffea eugenioides. The sequence goes on from NC_040041.1 coordinate 23,319,343, forward strand.
TACAATCCCAAATATAACAAAAGATATGAGTTCCAGATACATTCAACCCTAATCGAGTACTAGCACGAGTACAATCGCAAAATTTCAAAAAAAAAAACTAGATTATGCTAGCCTGTACCAGCCTCACGCCCTCGCTCATACCCCCTGTTAGGAAAACAAATCTAATAGAGTGAGCTAAAACTCAGTGAGGTTTCGAATAGCAAGTTGATCATTATTTAAAAGTGCAAGTAGCGAGCATACCAAGTCAAGAAAATGAGTAATAACACTTCAAGTAGCAAATTTCAAAATGAGCGAGTGTAAAGTTTTTAACAGAAACAATAACAATACAATTGACAATAATCTCAAAGTATAAGGATACAGATGATTCTCAAGTGCCAAATTCCCGTTGCTTCACCATAGCTTGATCAAGTAGTAGTTGACACTCCGTCAACTATCAAGTAAAGTAACCAGTCCAGTAGAGCATCACTTAACTACGATCTCCATCCACCATTCAAACCCCCTACCGGGCCCAAAATCCTAAAAGTAAATACGGGTGGTAATACTCGAGCATACCGATTAGTCGATGAGGTATCACTCCACTCAACAAAACAAGAGATCCAGGGTTCGTTACCCAATCGACCAAGCCCTTGCCAACTCGACTCCCAGGGTTTCTGGAATTCCAGAGAGTGTGCACATCATACATAAGTATAACAAGTCAATTGCAACAAATAAACAAGTGTATATAACATTAGGGCAAGTGCGATAAAGTACATCCTTGCTCGACCAAACCAAGCAAATCTTATCCCATCACGTTGGTAAAGAATTAAATCAAGTATCAAGTTCAATCATTTATTGTAAGCACTCATCAAAGATTTAGTGCTTGTCAAAATCACGCTCAAGTACAACTCCTTGGTTGGAGTCAAATTCTGCGATAAAATATCATTTAAGAGTTTAAAATCCACTAGGGTTCGAAACATAGGAGTTTCACTTCTAGAAAATCAAGTAAAAGAAACTTGTGTAAGTAGTGTTCAAGTTACTTATCAAATTCTAAAAAATTCATGCTCGCTTGTTTAGTTTCGATAAAGAAGTGCTTTATACTTTTGAAGTCGCACTTGGTATAAAAGATCAAGAAAAATCGTATTTTTAAGGGTCACTGCTTTCACATTTTCAAGGGCACGAGTTCTGGCAAGATTTCAGCTTATATATCTCTACCAAAGAAAACTCGAATACCCTAGACGATCCGAGTTCAATTCGACCTCAAATCTTCACTCAAGTCGCGAGTACATATGCCTAACTCTCGAGTGAAAATTTGAGCAGCATGCCCTTTGTGTTTAGCTATTTTTCAGCCACTTAGGGCTTCATTTCTTTCCTCAACTCAGCCCAAATTCAACATATAAGCAAGTTTAATAAGATAGCTCTTCAACTAGGCTTAATATCATCCAATTACAAGGTAATTCTAGCAATTTCTCCATCAAAATCAAAGCTGGAAACCAATTTAAAGAAAACTTATAAGTGGCAGATTTGTCATCTTTCGGTGTTTTGGTCGTAACAGTAGCTAGATATATCTGATCGAGGTAAATTTGATGGCATTTTGAAGCTAACACATAGGCATACATTTATTATGAAAACCTTCAAAGCCAAATCATGCATTTTCATGGTCAAAAATTGAAATCTCAGAGAAAATAGAAAGCTGTCCGTTAAACAGGGTATTTGGGCAGTCAGGGGTATTTTAGTTATTTAACAAGCTACAGTACTCCGATGAGTTGAAATTTTTTGGGTAGAAAGCTAACTCAACTCCCTACAACTTTCATGTTTTGAGCAAGAACTGATTTGGTCTTTATCATGGACGAATATGCAGTTCAAGTGGTGTGTGCAAATCTACAATAAAGCTGGCAGCAAAGAAATAATTGGGAAACAAGAGATGTCTTCAACAAAACTTAACTTCCTTGGCTCAAATCCAACATACAATCATATAAGCTCCATATTCAATCTCAATAACATCATTTTCTAGGTAAACAACAATAATCAAAGCTGAAAAATGCAAACCCTAGTTGAAAATTCCACTACACCATCAAAAACTAGAAAATCAACCATAGTAAGCCAAGATTAAAAGTTTCTATACCAAAATTAGCAAGATTAAGCAAGAGAAAAGGAAGTTTAAGCCTTATACCTTCCAAAAGCTTCTTGCAGGTGAGAAACAAACTACTGTTTTCCAAAAATTTCACCACACCAAGGTTTCCAAGCACCAAGATGAAACTTTAATCGGTTTAGTTTTGTAGATTTCACTCAAACAAGGCTTGATTCATGGTTGGAGTTGCAAGCTTTCTTCTCTCTTTTTCTCTTCACTAGGTTTGACCAACAAGGGTGGAAAATGGAGCCAAGAAGAAGATAAAAAGGAAAGAAAATTGCTTGGTCAAAGTTTCCTAGGCTTCTAACAAGTGTCACCACAAGAATAGTTCTTATTTTTCTTTCTTTTCTCCCTGTCTTTTAGTCAAGAATTTCGGCTGCCTTGAGGGATATTTTGGAGCTGATTTTTCTCAATTAATAACAAGGAGATTAAGGTAATAAAGTAGTGTTAAAGTGGTGCACTCAATCGGTAGCAAACGGTGCACGTCGGTTCAAACTGATTTTCCTTAACTCGCGCGTACTAGTGTTTTAACTTATGATTCACTCACTTATTATTAGCACCTCTAATCACACACTTCATATCATCTAAAATTCACTCTTGTCCACAAAATTTAGTGCACACATCTCACCAATTAATCACACTACCAAAATACGCAAAAATTATAATTTACCCTAACTATAAAACTAAGGGTAAAACTCTTAATTCTCTAATTTATTATAACTATTGAGAGAGTAAATGAGTAGTAAAGATATTATAAAGTTATTTAATCAAAATAAGAGGGAAATTTTAAGAAAATATGGGCAAATTTTCCAGTCATCCACTCTCTCCCCCTTAAAAGAATTTCGACCTCGAAATTCATACATTTATTCGTAAATAAGTCAAGGTATTCTTCTTGCATGTCTGTTTCTAGCTCCCAAATCTCACCATAACTAAAATTTAGCCAAATAATGAAAAACACGAATCGTACTTTCTACTACTGTAGACGGGTTAAACACCGGCTGGCAGTTTAAGGTATATACTCTGCCAGGCACTCTGGGTTTATTTCCTCCTACATTTGCTTGTTTGAGGGATAGGTGTGACCTGCTGGGGCAGGTTGCAAATTGGTGCTCAACACTACTACACCACAAATATTTTCGTGCCTTTCACCAATAATTGTGCTCAGTATGATTGGTCTTCCCACAATATCCACAAGATACGTGAGGGGTTGAAGTTTGATCTCCTTGTGAGGCACTCCTCAGAGTAACTTCCTTAGGTGTCCCCGAAATTAGTACACCACCAGCTCTTCGACTCATCTTAGAGGGTGGCATACCTAGATCACAATGTAACTGCCCCTGATCTCCAGCAGGTGCACCCCTCCTTTTTGCATGAAAAACCCTTACTTGTGCACTGGCAATTTCTATTCTCTGAACTTTCTCCAAAACCTCAGTAAACATATTAATTTGTGTCACCGCCAAGGCCTCCTGTATTTCCACATTGAGTCCCTGTACAAATCTCCTTACCTTCCTTTACTCCGTAGCTATCAATTTAGGAGCAAATTTAGATAGCTTAGTGAACTGAGTCTCATACTCAGAGACACTGAGGGTTCCCTGACGGAACTTAATAAAATCATCCTCCCTTTTCTCCTGAACTATCTGTGAAAAGTACTTCTCATTAAACTCCCGTACAAAATTCAACCATATCCATGCTGTCTTGTCTCTCTCTTACTTAGCCCTAACTAGATTCTACTAGGCTCTAGCTGGTCCTTCAAATTGAAATACAGCAAAATTCACCTGCCTATCCTCTGTATAGTTTAAAACAGCAAAAATATTGATCATCGTCTCTAACCACTTCTCAGCTACCTCAGGGTCCGGTCCTCCAAGAAACTTAGGAGGAGTAAACTTTTGGAATCTCTCTAGGGCCCTATCTTGCCCCATGTCAGGGTCCCTAGGTTGATTAACAGGAGCTCGACCCTGCTGCTCTACCAGTCGATTAAGAATATTGATCATTTGCTGAATTGCCGTTGCCACTTGATCCTCCCTTCAGTTTGGGGTCCAGGTTGTAGCTCAACCGTTTCATCTTTTTCCTCTCTCGATTTCCGTACTGGTTCTTATGCCTGTCTAGCCCCATGGCTACGGATAGAACCGCATCCTCGGGTAATTTCACACCCTTGATTTCTCCTACCTTCCATGTTTCTTTTGAACAACAAACTATATAGGTATAAGCAAACTATAGTAGCAAACTAAAGTAGCTAGAAAGCGCAATAGAAACATTTCTAACTCATAGGGTAAAGGAAATAAAATGCCTTTCCAATAAATATTTCCTTTATATACATAGCAAAATAAGTCACATAACAAGTTAGAAAGTACTGTACATGCCAACTTAACAAAGTCAAAAACCTATAATAGCTAAAGGACATAGAACAAAACGCAAGCACTATAGACATCAACCTTAACACCTTAATATCAAAAACAAAAGACGGCGTGTCATCCCACTATGTCCCTAACTACCTCACAAAATCTCTCGAAACCCTAGGTCCTTAGTCTAATCAGTCACCGACCCGACCGACTCCGCCTTTTCCGTGAATGCAGCCGGTTCCTCCTTGGGGTCCTCTTTAGGATCCTCTTCAGGATCACTGGGGACCGCATTCCCTTGACCCTCCTCAGCCAAGTTCTGCACCACCTCCTCTACCAAGGCCCCACACTCCGTCAAAATATTGTCGATCCGGTCTCTCATGTCCCTGACTACCTGAACAAGGCGACCATTAGCCTCTTGAACCTGCTCTCGGAAGACATTGGTTCGCTCCTGCTCCTCGAGAACCAAAGCTTCAAGCTCACGGATCCTATCACCCTGTACTCGTAGAACTGCCTGCAGACGCTCTATCTTCATCTGGTACCTACAATTGGCGCTACCCAATCGTCTCCTCTCGTCAGCAATTGTGAGTACTACCTTATCGGGGTAGAAGTAAGTCCTCCAGCAGTCACAGTGTCGAATCTTACGTACTAGAGACCACCGACTCACGGGCCCACCGGGATACTCCTGGTAGGTAAGTACGCAACATACAGGCCCTTCAAGGTGCTCCTGGCTGGTAGGTACTGGCCGAGATGGCTCGGCACTCCCACTCGCACCATTTTCCGCCATAGCCTACATTACAAGTAACATCGCAAGGATAAGCAATTTATACAAACAAACCTAGGCTAAGCACCGTATTCGCTAGGGTTTCACACTTAGGCAATTATAACCAAGCTATATTAGGCATAAATCGCTCAATCGATCCAGTCCAATTCAAACCTAAACTCTGATACCACCTGTCACTACCACACCTCCCCATAGGGCGTACCCCAGTGTTTAGCGGACCGCCTGCCTAACTCTGGCTAGGACTCATTCAATCACTTCAAATAAAATAGTTTACACCCTCAAGAGTAAATGAAATAACAGTTCCCAAGATTGGAAAGTACATGTACATTCATTTCCATTCCAAACATTCATACAATCCTAAATATAACAAACGATATGAGTTCCAGATACATTCAACCCTAATCGAGTACTAGCACGAGTACAATCGTAAAATTTCAAAAAAAACTAGACTATGCTAGCTTGTACCAGCCTCACGCCCTCGCTTGTACCCCCTGTAAGGAAAACAAATCTAATAGAGTGAGCTAAAACTCAGTGAGATTCCAAATAGCAAGTTGACCATTATTTAAAAATGCAAGTATCAAAGTAGCAAAGTAACAAGCATACCAAATCAAGAAAATGAGTAATAACACTTCAAGTAGCAAATCTCACAATAAGCGAGTGTAAAGTTTTAACAGAAACAATAACACTGCAATTAACAATCATCTCAAAGTATAAGAATACAGATGGCTCTCAAGTGCCAAATTCCCGTTGCTTCACCATAACTTGATCAAGTAGTAGTTGACACTCCATCAACTATCAAGTAAAGTAACTAGTCCAGTACAACACCACTTAACTACAATCTCCGTCCACCATTCAAACTCCCTACCGGGCCCAAAATCCTAAAAAGAAATGTGGGTGGTAATACTCGAGTATACCGATTAGTCGAGAAGATATCACTCCACTCGACAAAACAAGAGACCTAGGGCTCGTTACCTAATCGACCAAGCCCTTGCCAGCTCGACTCGAATAACTAGTCACAGGGTTTCTGGAATTTCAGAGAGTGCGTACATCATACACAAGTATAGCAATTCAATTGCAACAAATAAACAAGTGTATATAACATTAGGGCAAGTGCGATAAAGTACACCCTTGCCCGACCAAACCAAGCAAATCTTATCCGATCACGTTGGTAAAGAATTAAATCAAGTATCAAATTCAATCATGTATTTGTAAGCACTCATCAAAGATTTAGTGCTTGTCAAAATCACGCTCAGGTACAACTCCTTGGTTGGAGTCAAACTCTGCGATAAAATATCATTTAAGAGTTTAAAATCCATTAGGGTTCGAAATATAGGAGTTTCACTTCAAGAAAATCAAGTAAAAGAAACTTGTGTAAGTAGTGTTCAAGTTACTTATCAAATTCTAAACAATTCATGCTCGCTCGTTTAGTTTCGATAAAGAAGTGCTTTATACTTTTGAAGTCGCACTTGGTATAAAAGATCAAGAAAAATCGTATTTTTAAGGGTCACTGCTTTCACATTTTCAAGGGCACGAGTTCCGGCAAGATTTCAGCTTATATATCTCTACCAAAGAAAACTCGAATACCCTAGACAATCCGAGTTCAATTCGACCTCAAATCTTCACTCAAGTCGCGAGTACATATGCCTAACTCTCGAGTGAAAATTTGAGCAGCATGCCCTTTGTGTTTAGCTATTTTTCAGCCACTTAGGGCTTCATTTCTTTCCTCAACTCAGCCCAAATTCAACATATAAGCAAGTTTAACAAGATAGCTCTTCAACTAGGCTTAATATCATCCAATTACAAGGTAATTCTAGCAATTTCTCCATCAAAATCAAAGCTGGAAACCAATTTAAAGAAAACTTATAAGTGGCAGATTTGTCATCTTTCGGTGTTTTGGTCGCAACAGTAGCTAGATATATCCGATCGAGGTAAATTTGATGGCATTTTGAAGCTAACACATAGGAATACATTTATTATGAAAACCTTCAAAGCCAAATCATGCATTTTCATGGTCAAAAATTGAAATCTCAGAGAAAATAGAAAGCTGTCGGTTAAACAGGGTATTTGGGCAGTCAGGGGTATTTTAGTCATTTAACAAACTACAGCCCTCCGAGTGGGATGCAATTTTCTGGGTTGAAAGCTAACTCAACTCCCTACAACTTTCTTGTTTTGAGTAAGAACTGATTTGGTCTTTATCATGGACGAATATGCAGTTCAAGTAGTGAGGGCAAATCTGGAATAAAACTGGCAACAAAGAAATAATTGGAAAACAAGGGATGTCTTCAACAAAACTTAACTTCCTTGGCTCAAATCCAACATACAATCATATAACTCCATATCCAAGCTCAATAACATCATTTACTAGGTAAACAACAATAATTAAAGTTGAAAAATGCAAACCCTAGCTGAAAATTCCACTACACCATCAAAAACTAGAAAATCAACCATAGCAAGCCAAGATTAAAAGTTTCTATACCAAAATTAGCAAGATTAAGCAAGAGAAAAGGAAGTTTAAGCCTTATACCTTCAAAAGCTTCTTGCAAGTGAGAAACAAACCACTGTCTTTCAAAAATTTCACCACACCAAGGTTTCCAAGCACCAAGATGAAACTTTAATTAGTTTAGTTTTATTGATTTCACTCAAACAAGGCTTGATTTGAGGTTGGAGTTGCAAGTTTTCTTCTCTCTTTTTCTCTCACTAGGTTCGGCCAACAAGGGAGAAAAATGGAAGAAAATGGAGCCAAGAAGAAGATAAAGAGGAAAGAAAATTGCTTGGTCAAAGTTTCCTAGGCTTCCAACAAGTGTCACTACTAGGGCTGCAAACGAGTCAAACCGAGTCGAGTTTTAACCTAATCGAGCCGCGTCTTAACTTAATTTCATTGAACTCAAACTCGAACTCGAGCTCGATGAGCTGACAATTTCAAGCTCGAGCTCGAGCTCGACTTGAGCTCGAAAAAAATAAAAAATAAATATTTTATTTAAAAAAATAAAATAATATTTTTCTTAATAAATAATAAAATATTAAGGATATATATGTAATTTTACTATTAAAATTAAAAAATATAAAAATATATATACACTTAAAATAAAAAATAAAAAAGAATATATATATACTTAAAATAAAAAAGAATATATATATACTTAAAATAAAAAAGAATATATATATACTTAAAATAAAAAAGAATATATATATACTTAAAATAAAAAATATATATATATATATATATACTCGAGCTCGCGAGCCAGCTCGTTAGCTTGTGAGCTCAATATTTTGAGTTCGAGCTCGAGCTCGATTTCGACTCGAGCCAGTTCGAACTAGACTTGAGCTCGATCAAGAACTAGCGGCTCGGTTCGTTTGCAGTTCTAGTTACCACAAGAATAGTTCTTATTTTTCTTTCTTTTCTCCCTCTCTTTTAGTCAAGAATTTCAGCTGCCTTGAGGGATATTTTGGGGCTGATTTTGCTCAATTAATAACAAGGAGATTAAGGTAATAAAGTAGTGTTCAAATGGTGCATTCAATCGATAGCAAACGGTGCACGCCGGTTCAAGCCGATTTTCCTTAACTCACGCGTACTAGTGTTTTAACTTATGATTCACTCACTTATTATTAGTACTTCTAATCACACACTTCATCTCATCTAAAACTCACTCTTGTCCACCAAATTTAGTATATACACCTCACCAATTAATCACACTATCAAAATACACGAAAATCCTAATTTACCCTAACTATAAAACTAAGGGTAAAACTCTTAATTCTCTGATTTATTACAACTATTGAGGGAGTAAATGAGTAGTAAAGATATTATAAAGTCATTTAATCAAAATAAGAGAGAAATTTTAAGAAAATATGGGCGAATTTTCCGGTCATCACAGGTATACCCACGTCAAAAGTAAGTGTCGAACATTCATTCAGTTTCATTGTTGGTGAGCAAATCATACCTTGGTTATTGATTATTAATTATATTTGCTTGAATTGCTTTAAACAACTAACTTGGGTTTTTCATTCTGGTGTTGGCAATTTTTGTTTGGTTGAGTAGATGCTAATACAAAGGGGATTATTGGAAGGTGAAGTTTAGCTTATTGAAATTTTATTTTCGAATTGCTACCTAGGTCTTGTTGAATTTCGCTACTTGTGATTTATTTGAGATTTTCTTGTGGCAATTGCTAATTTTGACTTGTCTCTACTATTGTTGTGGTCAAGTTTCACTCTCACATTCACATTCTTGAAAAATGCCATTGCAAAATTTGTGGGTGAATTTTGACCTTGCTATATAATGCAATTGGGTGTTATTGCTAAATTTTAGTTTTTACTATTTGTAAGGGTCAAATCTCTCGGTTCATTACTGTACAAATTGCTTTGAGATTGCTTGATTGCCCTTAGTCATTCAACATAAATTAGGAACCTGTGTTTAGCCATTGAGCTTGTAATTGGCAACCCTTAGTCGTTCGACATAAATTAGGGGCCTATGTTCAGCCACTGAGTTTGAAACTTGTACACAATCTGTGCTTATTGCTTTCCTTGGTTACCCAAATGACTAACAAAAAGGCACCCACTATGCCTAAGACCACCGCCACGACACCATAACCCACTATTCCCACGACTGACCTATTTCACCATCTTTCATCCTCCGATAAAATATCACGCTTAGGTAGGGACAATGGTGTCCATATCTCCTCACCCTCTTGTGACAGCCCCACCTCCCCCTAGGGCGTACCCCAGGGTTCGGCGGACCGCATGCCCAGCTCTCGCCGGGACTCAGTCGCTCACTACAGTCCTCAAATAAATTACAATATAAATCTCGAATATACATCAAAACGTTCCACAAATTTCACTTATCGTAAGCGAAGCGGATACTTCTCAATTGCACTACAAACTAAAACCTCAAGAGATAAAAGCAATACTCATTTCCCGAATAAGACAAAGGTCCTCAGTTCTCACATACTTACAAGTACAATCGCAGTCTCAAATATTACATAAGATAAAACGAAAACGCCCACTGTACTGGAGATAATCCGACCAGTCACACGAAGAATTTATACGAGCGCCTCTTTTGCCTCGAGCCCTGTGGAGGGGAAATAAAATAGTTTTGGGGTGAGCTAGAAGCTCAGCGAGTAACCAGTAAAATTCGTAGTCAAATGAGTTTCAGAAGAGTTCATGTCAATGATGTCATGAATCAGTAACCAAATATACGTTTATTGCTTTTGTGAGCCAGTGAAATCATTGTACTTAAACATCCAAAGCTCAAATTGATCCAGTAACAATGAAACAGTGATAGGGAGCCCTTTGGTGCTCCAGATGAACAGTAAACAATGGTGGAGACGTTGGTTCTAAGCACAAGACTTCCCGAGAACTCATTGAAGCCAAATCATGTCATGAACTCACATGCAAGCACACATGATATGCAATCGAGTAAATAATGCAAGAAACAGTTCATAAGTACCTTTGAAAATAGTTTGGGGTCACTCACCAATCACGGCTCAGGAACCATCCATCATATATCATTGCCTTACTCAAGTCCAAGCCCTACATCACAAACTTAAAGCAATCAAACACTCTCAAAGTTCGGACAGCACTTCCCCTTAATTTCTTCATTTTTCCAACCTACAAACATTCACCAAATCCATAACTATCAACCACAATAGCACATATACATCATAGGCTATTAAACACTCTTAATAAGGGTCATAATACCCCCTTCAATCTTAACCAATTAAGAGCTCAGGAACCCACAATAAGAAAGCCCCAAAGTAAACCCTAAAATCGGAATTTCCGCACAAACCAGAAATTTGCCGCAAACAATCGTATCCAACTTATACAAGCTCCATTTTATACCACAACAAGCTATCATTTCATGACTAACGAACTATAATAATATAAAATCAGAAAATTCCCCAATAAATCAGAAATTGGTCCAACTCTAATTAAAATCATGAAATCATCCCCAAAATAGCATCTCTAACCTTTACAAACCGCCAATATACTATTATTCGAACAAAGAGGGAATTTTCCAAGCAACTTACCTCATAACTCAAGAAAGCTAGCAACTTATAGCTTCCCTTTCAAAGATCACTCCACCAAAAGCTTTAAACCTCCTAAACACACACTTGTATGGAGTGGTTTCCAAAACCATCAGTGAAATCTCAAGATGTAAGCAAGAAATGGAAGAATGAAGTTGGAGTTTTCTTTCTCTCTTTTCTCCCTCATGAAGCTCGACCAGGCCAAGGAAAGAAATAAAGATTTTGTCAGCCAAAAGCAAGATAAGAATGAAGAAAACAGTCAGTCAAACCTGGCTGCCGACCATGCCACATCACAATCCGGCCGGAATCTAGCCAGATTGCTGGCCGGATTTAAGGCAGTGAACAAATTAATTTTTTTCAAATGAGCCAAACAATCCGGCCAAGTATCCGGCCAAAAACTGGTCGGATATGTGGCCGGATTCTGCAAAAATTTTGGTCACCAGAAAATTTTTCCCTTTTCTTTTCTTTCGGGCGTCACACCTCTCACTTTGGGAAAAATTTGACTTTCACATGGATAATCTCTTGTAAATATCTAGACCCTTAAACCATGCTGTCTTTGAATATCTTCTTGATGTTGAGTTGATGTTTACTTCTATAGGGCAGCATTCTCATGCTAAGATTAGATGTCTTGCTTTTGTTGAGTTAACTAGGAAATTCTATGCCACCTTTGAATTTGACCTACTGAGGAGTTTTATGTCAATACTTTGAATGTGATTCAATTTAGTTTGATGGGTCAGGAGTTTAAGCTTTAAATCACCGAGTTTAATTTGGCTTTCAGGTTCATTGATAGTGAGTCTGAGGAGTCTAGAGAATATGCTAAGAGTACGTGTGATTATATTGAGCCATTTTTCTCATTTCATACTGTGATCTGGTAGGATGTCTCTATTGCCCATGATCGATATGATCCTGACTAGTCTAAGAGTTTTTTCTCAAAGACCTGAGTTCGTGCTATATTTAGCATTTTCTAGCCTATAGTTACTCAGATAGGAAAGATAGTTTGGGGACCTTTTCCAAACCTGAGTTTTTTTTATTTGGTGCATGCTTAATAATATTAAAGTAAATTTGGGCTGTTGGTTCAAGTCAGTCTTGTCCAAGAAAAATAAACCATTGATTCTAGACTCTTATATCATACATCTAGTAGTTCGTTTAGAGGTTTTTGATCTTTTTCACCATGATTTGTATGTAGTTTATCAAATGGACCCTTTAGATTTGGTCTATTTCGAAAAAATGGGTGTAGTGAAATAGGTTGATGGCAAGTGGCAGTTCACTCTTCCGGGACCAACTCGTGTACCCCCTTGTTGTAGTTCCACTCGTGGTGGCTCTTTATCTATCCCGGGCCTCACAAGCAGCGATCTTTCCCCCCTCGTTGTAGTTCCACTCGCGGTGGCTCTTCATCCGCCTCGGGCCTCGCGAGCAGCGATCTTTCCCGTCTACTTCCGTGCCTCCCCCACCATCATCTAATGATGCCAAGTTGATGCACCTGTGTGCACAAGTTCACCATATGGATGGTCAGTTGGCCAATATTGAGCTCCACATGTCCAAGATGACTCAGAATTTGGAGACATATTTTCACCATGTGGGTTTCACGCTGCCTTTTCCCCCCCATCCATAGTTGCTTGCGGTCTCCCCTACATCTTCAAGGAAGTTCCATTGTGCCCTTTTTATTCTTTTATTTTTATTCTATATTGCTTACATTGGGGACAATGTAAGGTTCTGGTGGGAGGGGGGAAAGTATAATATAGTGGTATTGTTTATTTTAGGCATTTTTATTGAACTTTTTTGTTAAAAGTTTTCGAAGTTCATTTTAGTTGTGTCATTTTTGTGCATGTTTGATGGCTATTTGTGATCAACAATGGCAAGATGTCTTAAATTTTTCTATTGCTAAGGTTATATGAATTAATCTATCAAGCATGACATGGTTAGGTCTGAGGATGTCTCTCTGGCGAATATTTGAGATTTTATGACTTTTGCAATTTTTAGTTAACTTTTGCATACAATATTCTGTCATTTTTCATGTAAATTGGTTCTACTATTAATCTCAGTTCTCCATGTTTGAAAAATGAAGTAGGCTTGTGATCATTACTTTGATTTTGTTGTTTATTTATAAAAAGTATTTGGCTATACTCCACTAGTTATTGTTGTCTATTAACTGAGGTCTTCACCAAAAGTATCGATTTTCATGTCAAAGAGTAGTAATAACTATGAATATGTGGTCTTTAATCGATAAGAGTTGAATAACCCGGCTTTTTCATTTGTTAGATGCTAGAGTTTGCATCAAAAGGTTTGAATGGCTAAAAACTATGTAGAAAAGAAAACTTAAGTGTGGGGGACAACATAAAAGATATAAAGGATGTTGCAAGAAAAGAATAGAAAATAGAAAAGTGCATATGAATGTAAAAGTGTGTGAATGATTATGTTAGTTTGTTGATGCATATGGTCAAACCATTTGCTGACGAATACTGGTTGAATATTTTATATTCTTAGATTGGTTAGTCAGGAATTGGAAGAGTTCTTGGTTTAAAAACTACCGGAGAGATATCCTTTGGAGATTACTATTAATGCTTGACATGTGTTTTAATTGTATCTTGGCAATGGATGATTTGAGCAATAGCCAATGTTTGAATTCAATTGCTTAATTGGTTGTTCTCGTACTTGAGGATAAGTATGGTTTAGATATGGAGAGAATTGATAGGATGCATAATTGCTGTTAAATTTGTGAATAATTTCCCTCGATATTTGCCAAATAGTGCATTATTAGATGGATTCTACTCATATTTGGTAATTGGTACTGATTGTAGGAATATGGCAAGAAAAGGTGTAAAGAGTGGTTTGATGAAGATTCTTTGCTTGTTCCGTGAAGCCGCGCTTAAAGCTAGCCCTTCAGTCTGGAGAGATTGGGATTTACGTGCGTGGCAGTTTTCCAATTCAAGTTGGAGACTTGAGAAGCATGTTTCCTTATCCGAATTGATTGGTTTTCCATGTTTGTAATTTTTATTAGGAAACGACTTAGATTATCTTTTGTCAATTTAGGGAATATTTCTTTCGTGGGTAATTAGAAGTATTAATAGTAGTATAACAGTTTGAAAGAGTAGTAACGTGATGAGCAAGGATTTGGGCTTTTTGTGAATTTAAGAGTTTTGTTTCCGGTCCTGAGAGAGGATACATGCTACTAGTGTCAGCACCAACCAAAACTGGCAGGAGCTTTTCTCCGCATTTTGCCTTTCTTTCACTTTTTCTATTGTCGTGCAATTTTCGCCAATGAGATTGCTTGGTTTATTTCCATTGGAAAGCAACTAATTTTCTTTCTTGTCGAGGGGTAACGAAGGATTTAGTTCAAGTACAACTATGAGATCTAATTATTTTTATCTATTTCTTCTATTCGTTAATATTTGTATATTTTCTTATTTAATTTCTTATGATTATTTTGTTATCTGAATATCATGGGTCTGATATTTAAATTAACCTAATAATCTATTGTCATATTAATCAATTAAATCTATAATTATTTGATTGGTTGATATTAGTGGCGACTAACGTTATTGGTTTTATGCTAAGAAAACATATGATCTAATTTAAATAAACCTTGGTAGTATATTTATTAATTAGATTAGGGTTTTTCTAGATTTTAATGCAATCAAGAAATTAATTTCTATAAGCATACCTAGAGTTAATTTTTGGTTAGAGAAGTAGTTAATTGACGTATCTTAATTATCGATACAGTAGAGGAAAACTAATTGTTATCATTTATTTGACAGTTATAACCAATTTATTAATGAAAAGATGAAATAATTATTGCATCAATGAGTAGTTGTATGAATCACTTCCGAAGTTATTTTCTTGGCTAGAGCTTGTTTATTATTGATTTAAATTTGATTTGCTTCAATTTAATTATTTTTGTTTAAGTTGATTCTCTATTTTAATTTTAATTTTCCAAAATCCCCTGTTAGTTTTTACTTGGAAGGAAACAAATTTTTCTCCTAATTCCTATGGAGACGTCCCTACTTATCATTATATTCGAATAAATATTTTCATGAGTATGATCTTATTATTGCGTAACCTGGACACCTGTCATGAACCCATGAACAGAAAGGATTGCTGGAGGTTCTTAGTGTAGATTTGCTGCTGTGGCATGTTCAGGACTACTATGGTATGCCGCTTTTAGTGTTGATGGACGAGGTAAGCTGCTTGATCCGTTTCTTCTTCTTCTTATTCTCTTCCCTTATTAACAACCATAGTAAGGGATTTTGGAAACCATAACGAGATCTAGCTATTCCTAATCAACTTTATGTAGCAGTTATTTTTCTTATTGTAGTCATTTTTTAATGCTAAGCTGTTCTGCTTCTGGCTTTGTGCATTTGTCAAAGATAAAAATCTTACAAATGAAAGACCATTTCCAAGGGAGATTAACTAAACAAAGGCATTATGAGCTGAATTGCATAATAAATAGGATGTTGGTTTTCGGCTATGGTAAATTGTTATATAATTGGACCCTTTTAAGCATGGATTTTGCACAAGCATCTAATCTAAGCTATGCACGATTTTTATATTGACTACATAATGAGGTTTAAATCATATCTAGTAGAATTGTTTGTCATTTGTCTCAAAATGTTCTTCTTTTGGAAATTAATTTGAATGTTGGTTTCACTTGCTCTGCTTGATTAATGATTGGAATTTGAATGAATGCTTACCTCCTCTATGCTGTTGTTCTCAGCAAACTTTTGGAGGTGTGCCACAATGTTTTGTGACAATTGATGTTTGTTGACCTAATCACTTTCTAGGCAAATTTGGTGTCTTGAGACTGGGATATACCTTTCTCTGATTGGCCAAAATCTTGAATTCATGTCAAAATATTTTGTTCATTCTTCTCCTTCAAGTTTAGTGAATTATTGCAATTTTTTGAATGATTGTTTTCATCCTCTCTTTTCTTCCTTAAAACAAGCATTTTGATTCTTGAACATTTGTAATTTATATTTACTTGACAAATTTTCTTTGATGTCAATTGCCTCAAAAGGTAAATGTGTGATGCCCCGAAAAGTATGAGTGTGAGAACCCGTAAATTCCCTAATAATTTTCCTAGGGTTTTTCCCCTTTAATTGCATGTTTTCTGCATTTTCTGGCTTAGGAAATTTATCCTGGTGAATTTTATGAGTAAATATAATTTTTAGATGATTTTTCTAGTATTGGATAGTTTTTGAAAAATTACGGATATATAACGGACGTGGGACCCACTAGTGCGAAAAGTTCGGAAAAATTCGGCCAATAAGGTTAAGTTTCGGATACTGGGCGAAATTTATCGGGTGTTAAGAGATAAATAGAGGAGGTGAAGTGATTGATGTGAGAGGAAAAAAGAAGGATAGGAATGCATTAATGAAGTGACAAGTGTCACCTTAAGAGTGGTGGTCACTTATTTGACTTATTTGACTTTTGACCTTTCTTACCAATTGATTAAATATCTCAAAATTTACCAAAAATTCACTCTTTCTTTCACCTTTGTGGCCGGCCCTCTCTAGCTAAGAAGAAAGAAAAACTCTCCAAGATTCTTGCTTCCATCTTGCTTGAGTGTAATCATCCAACCACTTGATCTTGTTTCTACTCCATAAAATCTTTCCATTTGGTGCTAGTAAGTGGTTTGGTGAAGTGTTTTGGGAAGCTAAGGTGTCCAACAACTCTCCCTCTCTTGTTTACTAGGTGAGTGGTGATTGAACTTCCTCCTACACTTAATGAAGCTTAAGTTGTGCTTAGTGGTAGCTAAAGTGATGAATTGTGGTTTATTTATTGGTTTGAGATGAATTGGTGAAGTTTTCAATTTATTGATGAATTTTCTGGTTTAATATGAATGTGATGTTGTGGCTATCTTTGATGATGGGAATTGATGTTTAAGGACTCTAGTAGGTGTCTATGATAGATAATTGTAATCAATTTTGGGTTTGGAAGGAATTTGAGAAAGTTAGGGTTTTATATCCCCAATTCTGTCCGGTTTTGTATCTCATGGTTAGGGGCCGAATTGGCCTTGGCTCAAAACATGAAAGTTGTAGGTATTGATGTTTTAAGGGTGTAAAATTTCAGGTCACTTGGAGTAGTGTAGCATGAGATAAGCCGAAATTACTATTACTGTTCTGGGTTCATCAGGATGTTAGAACTGCGTCTGAAATGGGTTGTTTTGACTGGAATTGTTTTGGATTTGGGTGTTGAGGTCTTCTGATGAAATGTAGCTTGATGTCCTAGCTACCATATGCCTTTGGAATTTCTGCATTTGGACCTGTTTAGACTGAGTTGTACTGATTACAGCATAGTGTAATTTGTAAACCTGCAATTACGGTTCTGGTTTGGTATTTGGCATATTGGCATATATGACTTAGTTGTGCTGGGATTTGGACTGAGTGACCTTCTACATTGTTGTAGCCCTGGTTCTTAGCTTCGAAATGGTGGGTCTTTTACCTTCATCCGACCATCGTAGCGCCTTTGGTACCATTACCGCAAGATGACGTCAAAACTATTTTTCTGGTTTTGAGCTTCATTTTCATTTCCGGACTTTTCCCTAGCTTGACTTGTACTAGTACTACTTGGAGCTTGCTGAATGGTTATTGGATGAACTTGTTGTTGTGTGTGTACCTTTGGGTTGGAATGAGGAAATAATGAAGCCGTGATGGCTGGAAAAGTTAGCAAATGCAGGGGAAGTGCTGTCCGAACTTTGAAGGGATTTGTTTGCATTGAGTTTGTAATCTAAGACTTGGATTTGAGCAAGACAATGTTATATGATGGATAATTTCTGAGCCGTGGAGGTGAGTGACCCTAAACTATTTCCAAAGTACTTGTGAAACGTTTCTTGCATTATTTACTTTTGAACTGTTTCCAAAGTTACTTCTGAACTGTTTCCAAAGTTACTTTTGAACTGTTTTCTTGCATATCATGCGTGCTTATATGAGAGCGTTCCTTGTTTGATATATTTCCTTGACTAATTGGCTTGTTATTATGGATTGATAATGTATTAAGTGCTTTCAATGATTGTTAAAACGAGTTTTCTGGGCGAGTGTGTACTTTATCGCACTGAACCTAAATAAATGTGAAATTTTCATGATTAATGATTAAATGCTACTTGCGCATGAATGTAAGCCTTTTTGGGCTGAACTGGCCATTGCCCCTTGTTACCGGTCGTCTCGAGCCAGAAGCGGACTCGGTCGGGCGATTAGGGACCTGGGTGAACGTTTGGTATACTCGAGTATTACCTTTGTAGGTTGGTGGAGGTTGGTGAAAAATGATGCAATTTCAAATGAGAAAAAAGAAAAGGAAATGACAGGAGAACGAACGTATCTTTTTCATGAATGTTACTATCGCTTTCCATTGTACATGTTTCTTGAATTATTGATACTCCATATTTAATGTTTTGTAAATGTCGTAATTGTTTCTGGACTTATCATTTGATTTATGACATCATTGAAATGAACTATTGTGAAACCGATTTGACTACTATTTTTTTCTGGTTACTCGCTGAGCTTCTAGCTCATCCCAAAAATATTTTATTCCCCTCCACAGGGCTCGTGGCGAAGGAAGGCTTGTTGTGATTTTATTGTTGTGGAATTCCTCTTGTGTAATAATTGGGATCATGGATCAGAGTGGCGCAGTGGAAGCATGGACGCTTCGCTTTTGATATGTAATTATTTATTGGAGAATTTGATGTAATATTTGAGTTTTATCTTGTAATCTGTATGAGGAATGTAGTGAACGACTGAGTCCCGGCGAGAGCCGGGCAGGCGGCCCGCCGAACCCTCTGGTTCGCCTTAGGGGGAGGTGGGGCTGTCACAAAATGTGAACAAATTTGTTTCTTCTTTAGCTACAAAATAGTGGTTTGGGTGGGTAAATATTGATCTTGGCATGTTATTTCAGTTGTTTTGCTTGTTCAAGTTTTGGATATTAGTGCGATCAACGAGTTATGTGCAAGTGTACCTGTAAAACTGTGTCTTTTTTTTTCGAAACGATATTTGATTATATTACTTTCAAAACATATACAAGTGCGAGCAAAGGCTCGAATTGACTTTACAACCAACGTGCTTAACACAGAGGAAACACCAGTTCCTTATCAAATGTGATGCCTAAGGCATATATGCTGATACTAGAACTTAGATAATTTTTATCACTATTAGCTAGACAAAAGGAGCACATATGAAACAACCCTTTCAAATGTACAATGTCTTCCACCAGCGTAGCTAACCTGCTATCACTTGCCTTCTGAGTTCGAATATGATTGAGGAGTTGCATGTTCTGCACTTGGAATTGTACTTTCGTTTGGTGCAATGTAATTGCTTTGCTCATAGCCAGCTTTAATGCTACTGCGTCATTCACTAGCTGTACCCCTGAGCTTCTTTCACTTAGCGCCCATCCTATCATTGGTTCTTGGTTCCCTTCAGCTGAAGTGATTCCAATGCCTAAGATAGGTTTGTCTATTTGTCTTGTTGCCGCAACTCTCATTTTCACTGTTCCCTCTTCCGGCTCTAATTGCTGGTCTTCATTGTTGTGAGTTGATGTTTCTCCTGTGCTCATCCTAGCTTCCTTGTTTGCTATTTCATCAAATTCTAGCCATTCCTCCTGTAAAACTGTGTCTCGTGGTCATAGTTTTTGAGTGACTATTAAAAAATGATTGGAATAAAATTTAGGATTTTTCTTAAGCCACTGTTGCAGTCGTAAGTCATAATTCATCAAAGATGCATATTACTTTAGATTGGTTGCTTGATTTGGTTACAGTTTGAGAGTGACTCCTATTGTATGTTAACGGTTTTCTTACATTTGTTTCTTTATGTCACATGGACTATGGACATCCTTTTTGACATGATTTCAGAGCAAATAGTAGCTCCAAATGATGCAAATATATTTGTTGTATAACCTGTAAAGCTGCTTATGAGTCATGTTTCTTGAGTGGTTCTATTCTAAGTTTGTGGTTTAATGATTGGGATAAATGTTGAATTCATGCTTTTGTGGGTAATTGTTCTTGCAGTTATGTGGTTAATGTCATGCTTTCTTTTCTCTTTCTTTTTTGCTTGATAATTTTCTGACTTGAGGTATCAATGAGATCTCAAATCTTTCATGTTAAAGTGTTCAATGACTATAGGCATTGACAGCAAGAAATTGAGTTGAATTAATTGATTTGACCCACTTAAATTAAAAATTCATATGGTAAGCCTTACGAGTGAAATCATGCTCGGAAAAAATCTAATAAACCTGCTCCTCAAGAGCCTTTTTTTAAAAAATAATTATCATCATGTCTTACATAGGTTTACATGCATATTACTTGGATGTACATCTAGTGTGCCTTGTGCATTGCTTTAAGTTTTAGTATTCAAGTTTATTGTTTGAGGCTTAGCTTGAGTTGGATCATGCAACTGTCTATGATGCAGAGGTTAGTGGAGGTGCAGGATTCCTTGATCAAGGAATTACAAGATTGATGAAGAAATAATTCAAAGATCAAGGAAGATGTGTAAGGATCGAAGACAACCTAAGGGAGGAGTAAATTAGGTTATTTAAAAATCAATCAGGTTATGAGACACATTTTTTGCTCAATATGAAATTTACCCTCTTTTCTAGATGACCACTCAATGAAACAGTTAACAAGAAAGCAAGATTGCTTGTGAGTAGAAGAGATGAGCAATTTATGTTGCAAGATATCAAGTAAAAGGGAAAGAATAGCAAACTAAATTCACATCCAATCTCCTCTTGAGTTTGAATATCACTTTATAGAGCAAGATTCTTCAAATTGATCAATTACAACCAATCTTTGTGTACAAAGGAAGGATCACTTCCTCCTTGTCCCAAGCCATACTTAGTCAAATTAGGAAGTTTTACTATCTCTCGGATAACCCTCACAGAACTACATTAGTGAAGTAATTTTCTCACACAAGAAAAGCTTATACGAAATTTACACAACTAAGAGTACAAATCTTCCTTGAAGAGTATTTTCATACTAAAATCACTCTTGATCTTTTGTAGTCTCAATATGCAAAAGTTCTTTTGAAGTGGTTGACCATGCTCTATTTATATAAGACCAAAACGTTCTTCAATTAATGATTCCAACAGATAGAAGGCAGCTGAAGAGTCAACTAGCCGTTGGTAGTGTCGGATGTCTGGTAGTCCTGTTTCTTGCTCCGACAGCAGGCAGTGAGTTAAAGAAATTTTCTTCAATTCTTTCGGACGTCCGGTACTTTCAATGTTTGTGTCTGAAAGCAGATAATTAAATTGAGAAATTTTCTTCAATCCTTTCGGACGTCCTGTATCTCCAATGCTTTGCGTCTGAAGTGCCGCATTATTTATCGGGCGTCCGGTGCTTTAATATTTTGTGTCCGATTGAGGTCAATGAGTTTAGACGAAATATTTTAATTCCTTCGGACATCCGGTGGTGGAGTTCATCATGCGTCCGAAGTTGAGTAATGATTGTCGGACGTCCGATCCTGACTTCACAAGCGTCCGACAGCTTTCAATACCCTTTATCTCTTTCAATTGTATTTAATCTTTGAACCTGATTTGCTTTATACCTGAAAAATTCTTTGAATAAATATTAGTAACATCCATTTATTTTGCAAACATCAAAAGTTAGGGACTAAGATTAACAACCTCCCCCTTTTTGATGATAACAAAACAATGGATGGAAGAAAAATAATTGAGCCAAAACTACCTCTCACTTAATGCATCCAAAGAGTTTTTAAGTACTAACTCCCCCTTACACATTTACCAGTTTACACTTTCTGGTATTCCCACATAATCTCAACATCCATTCTCAGCATCCATTTCTCCTCCTTTTTGTCATCATTAGATGATTTTAACAACAATGCAACAATCCAATATCAGAAATCAAATCCATCAGAAATCATACAATCAACATCCAATCAGAAATCAAGTTCATCAGATATCAAGTCCAATACTCAATTCAAACAGAGAATATCCAATCCAATATACCACAGCATACCAGAAATGCAATCCAAATACAAGCCCAAAAGTTAATATTAGAAATCAGAAAGGGTACCAAACCGAGGAATACTAAAGCAAATTTACCAGAAGCCATTAAAGTTAATCAATAACCATAGTACAAAGTACTTGTAATGTCAAAATACAAAAGATACAAATATCTACTATGAAGTGCCATCCTAGAATGAAGTGCAAGTGCCTAATAGTGCCTAAATGGTGATCTTGGACGATCCAGGCCTCCTTCTTACAAGACGAAACTCTACAGGATCCATTTCTTCTTCTGTTTCCTCATCATCCTCACCACTAGCTTCAATTGTTGGAGTCTTGCCTTTATCTTGTGGCTAAGAACTTCAGGAGTGGACTCAAGGGCCCTTTGTCATGTGGAATAGGGGTTGACTTAGTTGGCTCAGTCCGAGACTCCTTCTGATGTACATTTTCATCTTCTTGAGGGACAGAAAGTATAAGCAGATTTCTCTTGTCAATGAAAGTGGTTTGTTGCTCAGGTGACATGGTCATCATCAGACCATCCTCAAAAAGGAGAATGTGTTGTTTGAGATCCTTAAGTAAGGAGATGACCTCATAGTTAGATAAGGAAGGCCGAGTGGATGATTTTCTAGGATGGATGGTGAAGGGTGAGACATATTAGGACTGATCTCTGAGAGGTCTAGGGGTGACAAGAGTTTCATGACGGCTCTGTGTCCTAAATTCCAATACAGACTCCTTGTAGCACCATTAACTATCAAAGAATCTCAAATTTTTTCTTTCAAAATAAGCTTTTGAAAAAATAGTTGATGCACTCTCTTTTGGTGATATGCCAGTGAAAGGAATCTTAAAATAGGCAAAGATTGGAGTCAGATATTTTTCACAGGAAAGTTTCCTACGGCTATCGGTGCTGATTTTGAGCAGAAACTTGCACATAACAAAGCCGAAATCAATTCAAATTTTTTCAAGAAAGCAATAAAAACAAGTAAAACTTCATTTTGTTGGCATCAGTCCTATAACCATCAGTAGAAACCAACAGATTTGAAATTATTGAAAAGATGATCAAATTTTGAGGATTGGGATCCTCCAATTTCGCCTTAGCAGGAGTGTTAAAATGTGTTTGAAAATAGGTCATCAGTTTTGCAACATGAAAGTGATGATAGGCAGACGGAAACTCTTCATAAGAGAAAAAATTTACGATTTTTCCTTTAAAGTCATTTTCAATTTTTGTCTTTAAAATAGCATTAACAAGGTCAGGATTGAACGCAATATCAACCCAGTTGACACGAGAAATGAGGTCAGTGTGTGAATTACCCTTCCTAAGATAGTAAAGAATTGATAAAGCATATCAGGGTAATAAGTGTTGGGCAAGGACAGAATGTGTGACCATTTTTTAAATTCAAAGAGTTTCAGAACAGGTTCAAGGTCAAGCTTACAGAATTCAGAAGGGACAATGGTCTTTTGAGTGATGAAACCCTTCTGTGAAATCCATTCAAACCTTTTCATAGCATCATCATCAATAAATTTGGGTAATGGGGTTGGCTCTTCCTCAATTTGAGCAGCAGATTGCCCTCTAGTAGGACATTTCCTCTTTTCACTACGTTGAGCAGCAGTAGGTACATCATTCCTTGTTCTTGGTAATTTTGTGACTCCTCCATTTCTCCCAAGGGCGAACCCAAGGGTATTCACAGAATGCCTGCCCAACTCTCACCAGGACTCGATACAATTCAATTCAAATTTAAGGATAACAACCAAATAATAAAAGCCGAAACAAAAAAAAGTCGCTTCCTTAAATAAATATTCATATTTTACAATACAAGTTCTCAAAAGTACATCACTTTCCCCAAAAATACAATCACTAGAAGTTGACTAATCAAATACAACCCAAAATACTAATCAAAAGTAATCAAACCGGCTTCTCCAAAAATTCTTTCCATTCCAAACTCCTGCTAAGGAAAATAAAGCTAATGGGGTGAGCTGATACTCAGTGAGGTCAAAAAAATATGCAAACACATAGTTCACATAACCATAGCATTTGTACGAAAATTAAAATAAGAAAGTTCAAGTAATTCATAAATAATAATAACACACTTTCAATAAGGATACAGGAACTCTCAGGAGCAAGATTCCACTTGCTTTGCCAAGACTCGATCAAATACTTTCCCGTGATGACACTCTATTAATCGGATAGGTATTAATTTTGTAAACCTCCACTTACTCTTCAATTCCCGTTCACCGTTACACCCCCTATCCCGGACCCGCTCTTTGGCTATAAGAGGCGATTCTACTCGAGTATGCCAAACAAGATCTCTCAATTAGATCAATCTTATGATATTCTCATGGCTCACCAAGTTTTACGACCAATCTCATACCGGCTCGAGTCGCAAGGTCGGCCGATGAGTTTGGGCGTCCCCCAAATTACTATTATGAGTCGATGAGATTCACTCAAATCGACATATGCAAACATAGTATAATTCACTATTGTAGCACTTCATTTATTTCACTTAGCAAATTATAAGTCGATGAGATTCACTCCAATCGGCATATTCAACCACAATTATAAATTCAAGTATGAGCAATTCAATTATATAAGCAATTAAAAGAGAACGAGTGCGATAAAGTACACAATCGACTTGACAATTATAAATCACTTAATCAATAAGAAGCAATTCACGTATTTGGCAAAAAAGCAATTCACATACTTAACAACAAATCATGCAATTGACACTTACTAATTCAAAATAAGTGAGTAAGTGCAAATAAAATCTTTAGTGGTTGGTTCTGAGATTCACTTCAAGATCCTCTTGAGCGCCTGAAGAAATAACAATTATCTGTCATTCACAAATACTTACAAACCACTATCAATTAAGGATGAAAGTTCATTCGTTCAAAACTTAAGACAACGTCTTAAAAGAGGTTAAGGACTTAAAATTAGAAGGGAAACTAGTATCCTCCATGAAATCGAGTTTAAAACGGATGATCAATATCGAAAGACAATGAAAAATTCTCAAAAACTCATTTCTTAAGAAATCGGAAGATTTTCACTTTGTGCGATGGTCTTTGAAAAATCAAATTTTGAGTTTGGTATGTCCAAAAATGAAAAATTTTATACCGTTGGAAACTAGATTCAAATTAATAAAATTTCCTAGAAGACACTTTTCCATCTCAAAAATTTTATACCGTTGGAAACGAAAGGCATTCATTTTCCAGCTCAAAATTTCTGCTTTGAACAAGCAAGGCAAAATCAGTTTTCATTTTCGGTAATATTTGGAAATTCGGTCAAATTCACAAAAAATGAACTAGCCTTTGAAATTTATAACACAATAAGAGTTCCATACAAGGTTTCAAACACAAGAAACAGAACTAAATTTGGAGTTTCGAGCATCAAGATATAATAGTTAAAAATCGGCTGGATTTTGCAAACTGTTCAGTTGATTTCCAGATTTGAAGAGCAATCATTTGGATATCGAAATGGTTTTGAAATTATACCAAATTAGGTACACTTAAAATTTCATATGAGAACTACTCCTCTACCAAAATTTAGGAAAAAACTTGCACGGGAAGGTAGTTAACGAAACAACCAAAGTTCGGGAAATATTTCAAAGCAAATCTGCCAACCGTAGTTTTCTTTCTTCTTCAAACGTTTTGTCCAACACAATCAGCCCCAATTCTCTCCATTTTTGAAATCAAGGTTCTATAAACATTTAATGAGCAATGGATGGGTGATTGACATCAAAATTTTCGAAACAAAACATCCCAAAACCAACCTAACCATTCGGCCAGCAAGAAGGGACAAGCTTTTCAGTTTTCCAGCTTTGTTGCACTTTTGAAATCAGACCACAACTCACTCAATAGAAGTTCAAATTGAGAATGGTTTATGGCGTTAGAAACTAGATTCAAAAGGGTACATTTCATCAGGACAAGTTGTTTTCAAAATTAATTCACAAGTAAGAGAAAAGTAAGCCACAAGTTGCCGCTTCTCCATTCCTCTCGGATAGACAGTCCCAACAGACAGTCAACTTTGTTGAATCACTACAATTTATTCAGTTTGACATAGTAGGTGATTTTTATACCTTAGAAAGTTACTAATGTCTAATTTCAAATGTCATAAACGGCATTTGATTTTGACTTTTGTACAAAGAGTTATGTCCAAGCAAAGAAGTATTGTTCGGTCAACCTGAACACCATTTCCAGATTTCTTCCACTTCGAAAACTCAAGTTTTGTTCAAGCAAATGCAACAAGTTTTGGAAGAAATTTTCTACACACAACATACAACATATAACCATCAATTTCACAGCCAACAAGCATGAAAAATTTCGAATTAAAACAGAGTAACAAGACCAGAATTTTCGGCCAGCTCTAGTCTCACCAATTCCTTCGGTTTCTCTTCATTTTCTAGCAATGAACCTCTCATATAACACATAAACACAACAATCAAACATTTTATTCCTCAAGTCAGCTACCTATTATCCATCTCAAGGTTGTTAACCTAAAGATAAAAGAGAAAAATGAAGCTTCTCGAGTCCTCTAGCCTATTCCTTGTTTAGGGTTTCAAACCCATGCAAAATCAATCGTTATTTCTTGAAAGAAATGGAAAGATCAGTAGAGTTCAAAGGTTACCTCTAACCCTAGGTGAGAAATCAGATTTTTCACCACAAAACCTCCAAGAAATTCCACAAGGTGATATCTTTCTCCAAGTTAGAACTAATCTCCAAGTAGTATATGATTTGGGTGAATATTTGTAAGGGAAATGGAACAAGATTTGGAGCAAGATGAAGAAGTTTTCTTCCTCCCTTTTCCATTACTGTTTCGGCCGACCAAAGAGAGGAGAGAGAGAGAGAGTGGTTTGAGTTGTGTGAATCTTATCTTGGAAGCTTTAAGAAATTGTGGCCAAGAAACTTTGCAAAAGTCAACTTTTAATAGTGTCGCGCGCGGGACTCGAACCACCGTTTTCTCTCTTGTTTGTTATACTTGTGCACTAAACCTCCAATGTAATTCTTTTAATACTATAATTATTCACTCTTAGTAGTTTAGTATTAATTTCTCAAATCTCCACTTGGTCGTTCTGACGCGAAATGCGCGAACTTTCGACTCGCGCTCAATAAAGCGAAATTTTTGAACTCACTCATCTCTAATCCCTCAATTAACTTTTCTTAATCTATAATTGATCATTCTTAATTCTTCAAGATTGTTGCACTCTCGATTCGAATATTGTCTCGAAAAATGTGTACTCGTTGTTCCTTACTAAACGAGCCTCCGAAAATTAAATTTGCTAACGAAACGCTTTAAAAATATAAGTAAGGCATTGTTCCATGTAAATGGATTTAAAGTGGTTGAAATAAATTATTCAGAGAAAACGAGTGAATAAATAATTAAATAAACCAGTAAAATAAAATAAAATAAGAAAATTATCGGGTCCTCACAAATTTCTTGGTGGAAAGCTCAACAAAAGGCTCAACAATTTGCTGTTCCTCATCACTGACATTGGGCACTTCTGTTGGCTGTGCTTTAGTTTGATTTGTTCGTTTTACTCTGGCAGGTTGTGTCCTTTTTCCACCACTGCCTTAGTTCCATTTCTAGGTGATTTCGTTATGGACGGCTCGACAATGTCAATGTCTTCATCCCTCAGCCTGGTAATGCATCCGGCACTAGCAGATCCACCTCTTACTCTTACCATGATGAAATGCAGGTCGATTGTGTTGCCGAAAGTGAAGAACGTGTGAATGAGATGGACTAAGATTGCAGTATAGACTACAATGTATGTGTGAATCTTCCCAAAAGAAGTGAATTTTGAGTTGCTAAGGTTCGGGTGAGAATTGGAATTTGTGGGGTGGTTGGCAGTTAGAGGAAGTTATGAAGGCTAATGAACGGGCAAAAGGGATGTGATGGTATTGGACAAATCAATTTCTTAGAACTTATTCAGAGGAAAGATGAATTTTAAAATTTAAAAGTGGGAGAAAAGGAAGGGTTGCGTCCGAAACAACAGTTGAAAAATGAATTGAATGAAAAAAAAGGACTGCTTTATAATACGTATCTTTTGAGTGTCGGATGGCCGAACGAAGAGAAGCGTCCGACACTACCGTTCGAAAAAAAACTTTCTGAAAAAATTGCTTAGAACACTGTTGGACGTCCGTTCATCAGGTATCGGACGTTCGATAAAGTGTGACCAGAGAATTTTCAGAAAAACTTTTCTAAAACACCCAATTTTGTTCTAAAAAATACAAACTGATGCAGTGGTAAAACTTTGTGAGAATATCAGCAATTTGATCTTTTGAACAGACATACTGAACACAAATTTCATCCTTTTGGACAAGATCACGAATGAAATGATGCTTTATGTCAATATGTTTGGTTCTAGAATGTTGAATGAGATTTTTTGTTAAATTTATAGCACTAGTATTATCACAATACATAGGCACACAGTCATACATTAATCCAAAATTATTAAACGTATTTTTCATCCACAATAATTGAGCACAACATGCTCCGACGGTAACATGTTCTGTTTCGGTCGTAGACTTGGAAATATGTGAGGACTCGAAAATTTTCTCATTTTATCTTATATTACTGGCTTATCTAAATGTTTATTCACCTGTTTTCTCCGAACAGTTTATTTCAACCATTTTAAATTTATTTTTATTGAACCATGTCTTATTTATACTTTTAAAACGTTTCGCTAATAAATTTAAATTTTTCGAAGGCTCATTTATTAAGGAATAACAAATATACACCCTTGAGATAATAGTCGATCTGAAAGTACAATGATTTTGGAGAATTAAGGATGATCAATAGGGGACTAAGAAGAGTTAATTGAGAGATTAGATGTGATTAAGTTAAATAAAGTTTTTATTATGCGTAGGTCAATAATTTCTCGAAAGTCGTACCGCACGACAAATTGGAGACTTGAGAAATTAATGCTAGACTCTGTGACGCCCCGAAAATTAGGAGATTGTTTGTAAATAAGATACTAAAGTGTATTTCTTTGGGTTTGATTTAAAACCTTATTTTGTTTTAAAAAGATTAGAAACCCTAAAATTTTAATCAAAAACCCTAGTTTACTTGTGATTAACTGGTTTCCTTCAATATCTCATCTTTTAATAGAAACTCTAAATTCAATTTATGGAATTGGAAAATCCCTCATGTTATTTTAAAAATGTCCCTTTATTTGGAAATTATTATTTTTATTAAGGCTTGCTACCCCATTTATTCCACGATAAGTGTAAATAAACCTAGAAAGTAGGTTTTCACCTTTGGTTTTAAGATCGGAGTAAAATTAGGGTTTTCGCAATTTTTCACCGGATGAATTTTCGGTACAAAGTAAGGATTAAATTTGGAGATTAAAAGTGACTTTTAAGTGAGAAATAATATGTGAGTAGTAGCAATGATATAAGGTTAGTGAATGGGAAGAAAAAAAAACAGTAGTACGTGAGTTTTTAAGAAAAACGGCGCGAACCGACGGGTCCCGCGCACTACCGATTGAACGCACCACTTGCCTACCATTTTTCTTACCAAACAAACTTATTGACTCTTGGATAAAATATCTCCTTAATTAACATCAGATTTGACCAAGAAATTGAAGTTAGAAAATGCAAGGAAGAAAGAGAAAATTTTGTGGTTGAGATTAAACCAAGTGTTAGCCAAACTTGTGGCTAGAATTAATTCTTATCTTTCCATCTTCTTATAAGACAAACTTAGCTTCATTTCCTTCCATTTCTGCATCATTCCAGCCGACCAAGAGAGAGAGAGAAGTGAGAGCTTGAGCAACCACATTCCTTCTTGATTCACACCAACCAAGTGCTAAGCTAGAAATCTAAACCGATTGATTGCAAGTTTGGAAGCTTGGGAAGCTAAGGAACCAAGAAATTTCAAAGGAAGTGAACTATCACTCATCCAAGCCTTGTTTTTGAGGTATTCAATCTGATCATGGTCCTTGATCTTTTAAATCTTGTGTTAAGATGTTATTTAGCTTAAGTTTTGGCTTGATTTCAAGATGAGCAAGTGATTGTGATGATTATTGGATGAAATAATCAAATCAGGGTTTTGGGGATTTGCTGCCAAACTTGATGTGTGACTCACATATGTTGTAATTAAGGTTATATAAAGGGTTTTGGTAGTGATTAGAACAAGAAATTGAGGAAAGTTACATTAAAAACTGAAAATCCCAGAAATCTGGAAAATTGTTCTTCCATTCTGCCCGTTTTTGTAGCCCTATGTTAGAGGCCGAATTGGCCTTTGGTCAAAACATGAAAGTTGTTCAGAATGGTATTTTATAGGTGCCCACAAAATTTCAGCTCATTTAGAGCATCGTAGCTTGTGAAAAGACGAAAATACCCTCGCTGATCTAGGTCACTTTCCAGAATTCCGCGTGGACAGTTCAGTCCTTTTGATTGAGTTTATTCACTATGATCCGTTTAGATTTAGCCTTTCACCGAAACATGAAAGTTTTATTACCCTGTCTTAGCTTCGTAACGCCTCCAAGAACACCTTAATTGGATCTTGGTAGACTGAGATATGGTCATGTGAGTGAAATGCGGCTGATTAGCCGAATAGTTGAAACCAGGTTACATGAGTTGGGAATTTGATCAGGTTACATTGAAAATTTGACTGAGTGCTCTTCATGAAAGTTGTAGTGTTCTGAAGTAGCTTTAAAATTCCTCTAAGAACACCTGAATTGGATTTTTGTACACTGAGTTATGTTCATTACAGTGTTCTGCGTTTAAACAGCCGACGAATTAGTTTCTGGTTTAGTAATTCGAGAATTTGACCAAGTTACATTAGAAACTGGACTAAGTGACCTTCATGAATATTGTAGCTCTGTATCTTAGCTTCGAAACGGCATAGGTTTCATTTTAATCCGATAAGCGTAGCCTCGGATATGTTATTTCCGCATTTGTACGTCAAATCTATTTTGAACTAAATTGAATTTCTGCACTTGTACTTAATACGATTCTTGTTATTATGATATTGTGAGCCTATGGAACGGCTCTTGACATGAATTGCTGATATGTATAATGTTGGGTTGTGTTTGAGAAAAACAATGAAGCCTAAAAGGCTGGAAAATTAGGTAAACACAAAGGGCATGCTGCCCGAATTTTTACTCGAGGACTAGAAAACTATATTAGCGACTTGAGTGAAGGTTAAGTATTTATCACTTGAACTAGTAAAGACCTTTGCTACTATGTTTCTTGAGTGTTATATGTTAAGACTTGGTCGAGCTCGTACCTTGAGGAAAAGACTTAATGGCCAATGTAAACTTGTATTTCCATGTACTTTCAACTCAAGTGTTATTTCCAAGTATTTATGCTACAAAACCTTATGATTTGAAAAGCGAGCAAGTGTTTCGCGAGTGTCTTTCAAATGAATTTCAATTGGTCGATTTTTAATGAATGGAATGTTAACGTTTCGAATTCGACTCGTGTTTCAAAGTTCTCAAACTGGAATTTTTATCGCAGATCTGGACTCCAAGCCTGGAGTGTAATTGAACGTGAATACTTGAAGCACTATATCTTTTGGTGAGTGCTTTCAAATACCGAATTGAACTTGATACGTGACCAATATGAGTACATGTTATATACGTGAATTGATAGGGCAAGAGTGTACTTTATCGCACTTGCCCTTACGTGACTTGTACTTGTTTATGGATTGCAATTGACTTGATATACTTGATTGTGGTGCGCGCACTTCCTGGAATTCCAGAAACCCTGCGGCAAGTTACTTGAGTCGAGCCGGCAAGGGCTTGGTCGATTGGGTAACGAACCCTGGGTCTCTTGTTTTGTCGAGTGGAGTGATATCTCCTCGGCTAAACGGTATACTCGAGTATTACCACACGTGTTTATTGAGGATTTTGGGCCCAGTAGGGGGTGAACGGTGGACGGAGAGTCGTGTAAGTGGTGTTCTACTGGATTGGTTACCTACTTGAAAGTTGACGGAGTGTCAACTGTTACTTGATCAAGCTCTGGAGATGCAATGGAAATTTGGCTCCTGAGAGCCTTCCGTATCCTTATACTTGAAAGTGATTATTGCTTATTGGATTGCTGTTCCTTTTGAAAATCGAAAAGCACTTTATACGTGCTCATTTGGAAATTTGCTACTTGAAATATTATTGTCCACTCTTATGAGTTTTGATGCTGTTAACTTGCTACATGGATATTCATACTTTTAAAATGGGCAATTTGTTATTTGAAACCTCACTGGGCTTTTAGCTCATTCCACGCTATTTGTTTTCCTTACAGGAATACGAGTGAGGCGTGAGTCGTGAACAGACTAGCGTAGTCTAGTTGCTCTTGAAATTGTTTTGACTTTTGACTTGTACTCGCGCTATTCCTCGAATGGAACATGTTGTACTTGGATTGTATACATTTTGAACTAGTTTGGTGTATTGAGGCTTTGTACCTCGATTTCTATCAATGTAAATTATAAGCTTGAATTGTGAATGTTATTTATGGTTCATGGATGTGTGTACATGACTCGATTGAGATAGTGAGTGAGTCCTGGCGAGAGCTGGGCAGGCGGTCCGCCGAACCCTTTGGTACGCCTTAGGGGGAGGTGGGGTCGTCACAGACTCGTGTGAGAACTCGCAAATTTACTTATTTTAAATTCCTGTTTCTAGCTTATTTAAATATTTATTTGGCCAATTGCTCCGAAAATTATTTTCTAACCTTTTTAGACCTAATTATATGGATCTATAGCTTAGTTATATTTTTAAAGTAACTTGTTTCAAAATTTAATTTTTGGAAGCTCGTTAAGTGAGAATAGTGAATACGCGTTTGGAGACAGTAATCGATTCGAGGATATAATAGGCTTGGAAAAATTGGAGACTTGTACATTAGTCTTGAAATAGGTATTTTTTTTATGTTTAAGTACTCAAGTGATAGTTAGTTATACCATCGTTATAAGAAATCCTTGGAGATTTCACTTTATCGCGTTTAAATCGGAAGTACGCGTTTTTACGCGCGTGATTAATTGAGGGACTATAGACCATTATGTTTAGACTATTAAGAGTGAATAATAATAGTATGAATGGAAGTGCATTAGAGGGTTAGTGTACTAGTGAAACAAACTCGAGAGGAATCGAGCACGAAACGCGCACGTACGCGCGAGATGGAGAGTTGACTTTTGAAACAATTCTTGTCCACATACTTATAAGCTTCACAAGGAAGCTTCCTCATCAGCAACGTCACTTTCTTCTTCCTCATTCCAGCCGTGCAACTCCAAGGAAGAACAAGACCAAGTTCTCCATTTTCCTTCATCAATTCTTGCTTCAAATTTCCACCAAATCACCTCAAATTTTAATTACACTTAGCTAATCACTTAGTGAACAACTCAAGCTAGGAAAAGGGACTGCTTTCCATGGTTTTTCTTGAGCATATAGGACCGAAAATTTCTGCTTGGTTCATCTAACTAAGGTAATCAATGATCAACCTTGAAATTCTTGGTTTATGGAAGTAATGTAGCACTTATAAGTTCATATCTTCATGTGGGTAGCTTTGTTTATGTTGGAAAGTTGTTGTGTGGGCTCTATGAACTCCCACTATGGTTGGATGGACTGATTTGATGAGTTGTAATGTTATTAATGTTGGTTTAGAGCTTGTTATACTAGAAATGAGTGATGTTAAGGATGAAAACCCAAAAGAGGTCAAAGGGAGAATTTTTCCGATTCTGTCCCTGTGAATTTCGTGCACTTTAGTGCAAATTTTTGAGGTTCTAATGACTTTTTCTGATGTATATATGTAATATAAGTTGTGTACAAAGTTTCATCAAAAAATTTCATGATTTGGTTGGCCAAATGTTGTGATTTCGGAAGTTCAGCAAAACTGGAAATTTTCCCGTAACTGCTTTGGCAGTGTTTTTGTTTTAGCTATAACTTTTTGCTCCGATGTCGAAATGGAGTGCCGTTTGGAGCACTGGAAACTAGACATTTCCAGATTTCCCACGGTATAAAATACACATCCTGATTCTACCTGAGTAATCCATACCAATCATTTGAACATGACTGTCCTGTTTCGCTAGTTCACTGGAAGCTCTGTTTTGAGCAGCAAATTGATGCTCAAATATGAGCTAGTGGTGGACAGATTTTGATAACGATTTCTTCTAATAAATTGTAGCTTTATGAATCTAGTTTTCAACGCCACCAACCATGCTTAATTCTAAGTTGAATTGAGTAAATTGTGGCTGTATTTCGAAACTGATTCGGTGTTTGAAAACCCTCTTTTTGGCTAGTAAATGCCCAAATCTTGGTTGGGACTTGTTAATTTGAAATTCTTGGTGTTAATCACCTACCAAATATATCTTGGATATTTCCTAGACATTACCTACACAGATGGACTGCGTTTGAGACACTTTGTTGGCCAAACGTTTTGAAAACGGAAAACGGAATGTACAAGGCAGATTTGCCTTGGAATTTTTGAAAGTTTAGTGATTTGGTTAACCAACTTTCCGTGCGTATTTTTCTATGAAATTTGATAGAGAAATAGACCTTATATGGTAGTATAATCATACCAAATTTGGTGCCATTCCGAGTCCATTTCGATGCTCAAACAAAGTCCCAAAGTTGTAACTTAAATCTGAAAATTTGCCCAACCGTCTCAATTTTTTAGCAACTTTGAGCTACTATAACTTGGTGCTCAAAACTCCGATTCTTGTTTCACTTATTTTTTTTTAAACTTTGATTGTAAGTCTATTTGAGTTTCAAATCTGAGAGGCTAGTTCAAATTCTGTGAATTTTACCGAATTTCCAAAATTGGCGAAAAACCAACCTCAAAACTGTCTCGCAAGCCTAAAACAGTGACTTCGAGCCAATTTTTGAATGCCCTCCGTTTGGAATCATAGAAAAGTGTCTTCTAGGAACTTTTAGCACTTTGGAAGAAGTTTCCAAAGGTACCAAATTTTCCAATTTTGGACTTGTAAAGAGTGAGATACGATTTTTCAAAAATCTCGTATCAAAGCTGAAATTTTCGAAACTTAAGGAAATGGAGTTTTTCGAATTCTCCTTTTCCCTTCGATATCACATGATCGTTTTACACTAGAATTTAGAGATGAAAACCAGATTTTTCTTGTGCTTTAAAACCCCGCCTTTGAGTCTCGATTTACGAGTAAATAGGGCTCATTTTCATGAGATTTTCTTAGATTATACTCTAGTACAATCTTCTTCGATAATTGGGGTTTATGAGTGATAAAATATTATTAATTTCTCAGGCACTCAAGATGACCCTCAAGGGGATCTCACAGGAGACGCCTAACTTATTGCTTGTACTTGCTACTTGAATCATTCGGTGAGTGTCAAGTGTGTGAAGATGTGTTAATTGTTTTGATAAGTGAATATTTTAGAAGTGTTGGGTCGAGTGTGTATTTTATCGCACTCGTTCTCATTTAAGTGGATTGTACTTGAATTTTGTAACATGAAATACTTGAATTATTTGAAGTGACTTGTTAAGTGAATTTAAGTGAAGTGTTTAAGTGATCATTTATGCTATGGCTGCATAAGTCGATGGGAGTGAATCTCCTCGACTCTTAAGTGTTAAGTGGGGGACGCTCAAAATCTCATTGGTTAACCCTGGACTCGAGCCGGCATGGGTTTGGTCGGGGCTCCTTGGCGAACCATAAGAAAAAAAAAAGCTTGACCTATTAAGAGGTCTTGCTTGGCATACTCGAGCAGAATCGCCTTATAAATGTATTGCGGGCCCGGTGAGGTATGTAAGGTGAGAAAGAGAAAGTATAAGTGAAGTTCTACGGACTAAACCTGCCCAATTGACGGAGTGTCAACTCGTGGAGGTTCGTGATCGTGCAAGTGGAAAATAGATCCTGAGAGCTCCTATATTCTTGAATTATTTCTGGTTACTTTTCTAGCTTGAATTGTCATTTATTGAAATATTATCGCTCTACTTGTTAAATTGGGATTGTTATTTGAACAACGTGCCTGCATGTGTGTTCTTGGCCTCACGAGCGTTTTGTTCACCCTGTAGTTTTGTTCCTTAACAGGAAAGGATCGGAAGTGAATCTCGGAGAAACCCCTTTTGAATGTAATTTTGTATTAAGGTTTTTCAATGTACTGGGTTAGACTCTTGATTATTGTATATTTTGGGATTTGATTTAACCTTTGAAAACTTGATGTAAGGATTGGATACTTGACGTATTTTGGAACTCGTGATGTAAGTTTGAATGTTATTTATGGGAGTGACCTCCCTTTCTTACTTATATCATCGTGATGGCTGGTATTTCATTAAGCTGGAACGGGAATTGTCTTGAGTCCTGACAAGAGTTAGGCAAACGTCCCGCGGATACCCTTTAGTTCGCCTTAGGGAGAAGTGGGGGCGTCACAAAATAGCATTTTGTTTCTTACTAAATCAAGACACTAAACAGTTACCAAGGGAGTGACATGTACCAGTTGTATTTTTTCTATTTATCCTACAACCACCAAAATCAACATTCGAGAAACCACATAAAGGAAACTCATGATACTTAGGATACCAAAGACCATAATTCAAGGTTCCTTTTAGGTATCTAAAAATTCTTTTTACAGCATTTAAAAGAGATTCCTTTGGACAAAATTGAAAACGAGCACACAAGCAAACAACAAACATAATATTAGGTCTACTTGCGGTTAAATAAAGTAAACTACCTATCATACCTCTATATTTCTTTTCATCAATTTTTATACCTTCTTCATCCTTGTCAAACTTGGTAGATATGCACATAGGTGTTCCAACTTATTTTGAATCCTCCATTCCAAATCTTTTGAGCAGCTCCTTGGTGTATTTAGCTTGATTGATGAACGTACCTTCTCGAGTTTGAACCACTTGGAACCCAAGGAAGAAATTCAACTCTTCCATTATACTCATTTCAAACTCTTTTTGCATAATAGTAGAAAAATCTTGCACAAGCACTCATTAGTAGAACCAAAGATAATATCATCCACATATATTTGCATAATTAAAAGGTCATTTGAATTTTGTTTAGTGAAAAGAGTGGTATCCACAATACCTCTTTTAAAACCATTTTCAATCAAAAAATCACTTAAACGTTCATACCATGCTCTTGGACCTTGTTTCAATCCATACAACGCCTTTGAGAGTTTAAACACATGATTCGA
This sequence comes from Coffea eugenioides, assembly GCF_003713205.1. Lineage (NCBI taxonomy): Eukaryota > Viridiplantae > Streptophyta > Magnoliopsida > Gentianales > Rubiaceae > Coffea > Coffea eugenioides. The sequence continues at coordinate 23,356,605 of NC_040041.1, forward strand.
ATATGTCTCATTTTCAAAATCGAGAGATTGGTCAACATAAACCTCTTGATCAATAAAATCATTTAAGAAAACACTTTTCACATCCATTTGAAATAATTTAAAATTCTTGTAACATGCAAAAGCCAAGAACATTCTAATTGATTCTAACCTAGTTACGGGAGCAAATGTTTCATCAAAATCTATTCCTTCTTCTTGAGCATACCTCTTAGCCACAAGTCTAGCCTTATTTCTCACAACTTCACCTTTGTCATTCATTTTATTTCTAAAAATCCATTTTGTGCCAATAATAGGATGATTTTGAGGTCTTTCAACTAATGTCCAAACCTTACTCCTCTCAAATTGGTTTAGTTTCTCTTCCATGGCTAAAATCCAGTTTTCATCTTTCAAGGCATTAACAATATTTTTGGGTTCAAAATGTGAGACTAAGGTAAAATTATCCATCAATTGCTTAGTGGAGGAACGAGTTCTAACCTTCTTGGATGGATCACTAATGATAAACTCCTTGGGATGATTTTGAGCAAATTTTCAAACTCTTGAAAAATTTCTAGGTGTACCATCATCCTTGTTATTTTCTTCCACTGTTTGATTTTCTTGAAGATCATCTACCTTTGAATTGTCTTCTAGTGGAATATTGTCTTGATCATGAATTGTGAGTTTCTTGAATTCTTCTTGAACACCTACATCATCATCCTCACAACAACTCTTGGAAATATCATCATTAGATGCATCAAATGTGATATGTATGGCTTCTTCTATGACAAGAGTCCTTCTATTATAGACTCTAAAACCTCTTTTATTCTCACAATATCCCAAGAAAATATCTTCATCAGATTTCTTATCAAATTTTTCAAGTTGTTCCTTAATATTTAAAATAAAACATTTGCAACAAAAAATTTTGAAATATCCAACAATTGACTTTTTATCAAATATTAACTCATAAGAAGTTTTGTTCAAAATTGGTCTCAAAAGAATTCTATTCATTGCATAACAAGTCGTATTAACGGTTTCATCCCAAAAATATTTTGGCAAGTTGCATTCACTTAACATGGTTCTTGCGATTTCTTGGAGAGTTCTATTCTTTCTTTCAACAATACTATTTTGTTGAGGAGTTCTTGCAATTGAAAATTCATGTGTGATTCCATTGTTATCACAAAATTCTGAAAAACCACAAAATTTAAATTCCGAACCATTGTCACTTCTAATTTTAATGATTTTCAATCCAATTAGATTTTGAACTTTTGTAAATAAAGAAACAAAATTTTTGAAAGCGTCATCTTTATGAGCAAAAAACATCACCCAAGTGTATCTAAAATAATCATCAACAATAACCAAACAATATCTTTTACTACCCAATCTAGCAATTAGTGTAGGACCAAACAAATCAAGATATAAAAGTTTTAAAGGTTTTGAAGTAGAAATATATTTCTTGGATTTAAAAGAAATTTTGACCTGTTTTCCAAATTGACAAGCATCACAAATTTTGTCCTTTTTAAAATTGATTTTTGGCAAATCTCTAACAAGTTCCTTTTTGAAAATTTCTTTTAACAAATTCATGTTGAAATGACAAAACCTTCTATGCTACAACCAAGGGGTCTTCATTTGCAACTTTAAGACATTTAAAGTTAGAAGAATCAACATTTTCAAGGATAACTACATAGATATCATTCACTCTTTTTCTTTTGAAGATAATATTAAATTTGGAATCAAGAACAAGACATTCATGCATTTTGAATAGCACAAACAGATTTGTATCACACAATTGATTAACACTTAACAAGTTATAACTCAAATTATCAACTAAAAGCATATTATGAAACAAAAGTTTAACCATTTTTACCAACATCTCTAACTCCAACTATTTTGGTTTTATTATCATCTCCAAATGTCACTTTTTCACTTGATTTTGGCTTGAGTTTGATGAATTGTGATGGATCACCGGTCATGTGTCTTGAACATTCACTATCTATGAACCATTTTGATTCTTTAATGATATTCACCAAATTCACCTACACAAAAGTTCACAAGATAATATTTGGTAGCTTTTATTTTTTGGGTCCTTGAGAGGTAGCATTATGTCTAACTATCTACATGCATTTCATGCCATTTCTTATATTCTTCCTTACATAACAATTACTCTTCATGTGACTAATTTGACAACAAAAACTACACATAGTCAGCGAATTACTTGCATGGACAGGTTTAAGAAATCTAACTTGCCTTCTCTTATAAATGGTAAATTCATTTGTACTAGAGTTCAACCTTTTCTCATGCATGCCAAAATGAGGTTTTGATTCATTTCTTTGAAAATAGTTTTGTTTCTTGTGTTGAACCAAATCATTTAGATCATCCATTCTCCTTTTCAAATCTCCTTGTTCTCTTTTGAACATTTTATAAAACTTTATTTTTCTATCAAGGTTAACACGTAAATCAGTCTCAACCTTTTTGAAGTTATCATTTTCAGCTTTCAGACTCTTGTTCTGTCGAAAAAGACTTGCATTATCCTGAATAAGAAAATTGATTTTTTGTTTTAGTTTCTTGTTTCTAGCATAGGAATCTTTCAAACTACTATGCAATCTTTCAATGAAGGAATTAATATCATCATCAGATTCCTCATCACTATCAAGTTGAGAGTTGCAAGTAGTTATCTCATCATCATCAATGACTGTAAAAGTCATTTGAGCAGATTTTTCTTCTTTTTCGACTTCACCTTCTGAATTGCAATCATTCCATGTGATTTGAAAGTTGTTGAACTTTGGTTTTCGTTCAAATTTTTCTTCTTTCTTTTTCTTCATTGGACACTCACATAGTGTCCAAGTTGGCCGCATTCAAAGCATTTGTCAGTTTGATTTTTATTGAACTCTTGTTTTTCTTTATTTCTTGCATTGTTGAACTGATTTGGAAATGAGTTGCTAGGTCCCTTTTTTCTGAATATCCTTTTGTTGAGAATTCTCTTGAAACTTCTTGTGATGAGAGCAACATCACTGTCATCAACTTTCACATCTTTTCCATCCAAGGAGGTCGAATCATTTTCATCTTAAGATACTTTTAGAGTAATGCTCCTTCTTATCTTTGCATCATCTTCTTCTTGCACCTTAGACTTAAACTTCAATTTATAAGAGGTTAGAGAATTAATAAGAGATTCAATAGACATAGAATTCAAATCTTTAGGCTCTTCAATGGTAGTCACTTTACTTTCCCGATCTTTGGACAATGCATTCAGGATTTTTCTATTTTTCTCACCTAAAGAGTATTCCTTTTCCAGCACCTCTAGGACCTTAATGAGGTCATTGAATCTACAATACATCTTGTCAATATTTTCTTGAGGTTCCATCTTGAATGATTCATACTTGGTAATTAGAATAGATTTCTTTTATTCTCTCACATTCTCACTCCCTTCATGGATTTCTTTAAATTTATCCCAAATCTCTTTAGCAGATCTACACCCTTTGACCCTAATGGATTTATTTGAATCAAAAGTACTATACAATACATTCATAACTTTGGCATTCAAGGTAAGGTGGGTTCTATCATCACTAGTCAATTCATTTCTGATTTTTGGTCTTGGTCTATGAGTAACTTCATCTATTATAGAGGCATCATATAGACCTTCATTAACAATGAACCACAGTTCAATATCAATAAATTGCAACAAAATAATCATTCTCTCCTTCCAACTCACGTAATTAGATCTATTAAACATTGGGGTCTAGTGACAGATTGTCTTTCAAAAAATATGACATTGCTGATTGTCATTTTTACTCCAAAGCCGATTGAGTTTAATCTCTAGGAGACCAAACTTTGGTACCAATTGTAAGGATAGAAGACAACCTAAGAAAGGGGGTGAATTAGGTTATTTAAAAACCAATCAGGTTATTCAACATCTTTTTTGCTCAATATGAAATTTACCCTCTTTTCTAGATGACCACTCAATGAAACAGTTAACAAGAAAGCAGGTGCTTGTAAGTAGAAGAGATGAGCAATTTATATTGCAAGATGGTAAGTAAAAAGAAAAGAATAGCAAACCAAATTCACATCCAAACTTCTCTTGAGCTTGAATATCACTTTATAGAGCAAATTTCTTCAAATTGATCAATTACAACCAATCTTTGTGTACAAAAGAAGGATCACTTTCTCCTTACCCCAAGCCACACTTAGTCAAACTAAGAAGTTTTACTATCTTTCGGATAACTCTCACAGAGTTACACTATTGAAGTAATTTTCTCATACAAGAAAAGCTTACACGAAATTTACATAACTAAGAGTACAAATCTTCCTTGAAGAGTATTTTCACACTAAAATCACTCTTGACCTTTTGTAATCTCAATATGCAAAAGTTCTTTTGAAGTGGTTGACCATGCTCTATTTATATGAGACCAAAAAATTTTTCAATTAATGCTTCCGACGGATAGAAGGCAACTGAAGAATCAACTAGCCGTTGGTAGTGTCAGACGTCCGGTAGTCTTGTTTCTTGCGTCCGATAGCAGACAGTGAGCTAAAGACATTTTCTTCAATTCTTTCGTACGTCTGGTACCTTCAATGTTTGTGTCTGAAAGTAGATAGTTAAATTGAAAAATCTTCTTCAATCCTTTTGGATGTCCTGTACCTCCAATGCTTTGTATCCGAAGTGTCGTATTGTTTATCAGACGTCTGGTGCTCTAATGTTTTGCATCCGATCGAGGTCAGTGAGTTTAGAAAAAATGTTTTAATTCCTTCGGGTGTCCGGTGGTAGAGTTCATCATGCGTCGGAAGTTGAGCAATGATTGTCAGACATCCGATCCTGACTTCACAAGTGTCCGATAGCTTTCAGCACCCTTTGTCTCTTTCAATTGTACTTAATCTTTGAACCTGATTTGCTTCATAGCTGAAAAGTTTTTTGAAGACATATTAATAACATCCATTTGTTTTATAAACATCAAAAGTTAGGGACTAAGATTAATAGGATGAATGTCTATATTATTGAATGAGAGAGGCTACAAGAAGATGATGAATTGTAGACATTACAAGAGAATGAACCATAATGTTTTTCTGCTTGACTAGCTTCTTGCTTTATAAGTCGGTTACTACTAACTAACTAACTAAGAAGTCAACTTACTACTTGACCTCAGCTAACATAAGCAAGATTCTTCTAACCGACTGATTAACTAACTGTAACTACTACTACAACAATGATCAATGATCACGTGAAATGGTCAATCAAACATGACACTGAAATCTAGTGCATCAATACCCTTCTTTCAAGTGGTCTTTGTCCTCAAGGACTGAAGTGAGGAAATTGTTGATGCAAGTCCTGCAAGAACTCCCAAGTAGCATCCTCTGAAAAACTATTACTCCATTGAACCAAGACTTGAGTAGCAGCAACCGTCCCACGCTTGACCAGGCATCTATCTAACACTGCAGTTGATTCCATCATGAGCTGACCCTGATGTGTAACTCTAGCAAGGGTGAGCTTGAATGGACCCTGCCTCCACCTTTTTCTTGAGTATTGAACATGAAATGTATCATGAATGCAAACATATGAGGGTAATGCCAGTTTATAAGCCATTGTCCCTATTTTTACTGACACCTGAAATGGACCAAAATAGCATGGAGATAACTTCTGGCAATGATGAGACTTTAGTGAATGCTACCTGTAAGGTTGTAGCTCAACATAGACCCAATCCCCTACACTGAATTGCCTTTCTGACCTATGTTTATTAGCCAATTGCTTCATTCGGTGTTAAGCCTTGTCAAATTGTGCTTCAAAAAGTGAATGACTCTCTCCCGTGCATTCAAACTCCTGTCAACAAATTCAACAGGTGTAACCTCGAGTAGGTAAGGAATATGAACAAAAGAGGATTGTCCATGGACTATCTTGTATGGAGCAGACTTAGATGATGAATGATAATTGGTATTGTACCAATATTTTGCTAATGGCAACCATAAGCTCCAATCCTTGGAGTGATCACTAGTCATACACCTCAAGTAATTTTTCAAGCACTTGTTGACTACTTCCGTTTGTCCATCACTCTGAGGATGGTAAGCAGTAGACACGTTCAATTGAACATGTTGTAATCTAAAAAGCTCCTGCCAAAATGAACTCAAGAATGTAGGGTCCCTATCACTCACAATGGTCTAAGGTAAGCCATGCAACATGTAAATATGATCCATGAACAATTGAGCTATTGAAATAGCTATGTAGGGTTGAGTTACAGCTATGAAGTGAGCATACTTGCTGAGTCTATCTACTACAACTAGAATCACCTTCCTGCCATGTGATAGAGGTAACCCCTCAATGAAATCAATGGAAATGTCAGTCCAAATCTTGTGAGGTATAGGTAGTGGCTGCAATAATCCAGGATAAGCTGCATTATCTGGCTTATGCCTCTGGCAAATGTCATAAGCTACTACATGCTGAGCCACATGTCTGAACATGAATTTTCAATATAAAAGCTGCTTAAGCCTCTTGTAAGTCACCTCCACCCCAGAGTGCCTCTCTTGAGGACCAGAGTGCCATAAAGCAATCAATTTGTCCCTTAAGGCCTGGTCATTGGCAACCACCAGTTTGCCCTTTCTTCTTAGTAATCCTTGCTGTCAGGAGTAGTTTTGCAATGTTGATCATTATTGTTAATCCTTTGAATTAGTTCTTGAGTCTATACATCCTGCTGCCAACTCTGTTGTATATTCTTGATTAATGAAGTAGTTGTGGTAACCATAGTGGATACCAAACTGTTCTCCTATGGCCTTTTGGACAAGGCTTCTATAATAACATTGCCACTTTCCTTCTTATATTGTACCTCATAATCAAATCCCATTAGCTTTGCTATCCATTTCTGCTACAATGGTGTGTGTATCCTCTGTTCAATTAAATATTTCAAGCTTGACAGTCTGTTTTAATGATGAAATGCCTTCCTACCAAATAAGCTCTCCATTTCAGTATTGCAGTTACTATAGCCAACATTTCCTTTTCATGCACAGATAGGGCTTGATGCTGGGACCCAATGCCTTGCTGAAAAAGACCAGAGGTTTCTTCCCTTGCGTCAAAATTGCCCCAATTCCATTGGCAGATGCATCCATTTCCACAATAAATTTCTAAGTAAAATCTAGTAAGGTCAAAATAGGGGGACTGCTCATGGCTTTCTGTAACTCCTTAAAGTCTCTAATGGCCCTATCATGCCATTGGAATTGATTCTTCTGAAACAAATCCATCAAAGGTTTTGCAATTTTCCCATAATTCTGTATAAATCTCCTATAGTACCCTATAATTCCCAAAAACCCTCTAGCTTCTTGACAGCCTAAGCATTGGCTAGTTCATGATTGTAGAAATTTTTTGAGGATCTGCATGAATTCCTTCAGTATTGATGACATGCCTCAAATAATCAACTTGTTGTTGGGCAAATGCACATTTACTCTTTTCTACCTTCAATAAGTTACACCTCAAAAGTTCATTTTAAGATGTTGCAGGTGCTCCTTCTAATCACAAATGTATACCAAGATGTCATCAAAGAATACCATAGTAAACTTCCTCAAAAATGGTCTAACAATGTCATTCATCAGACTCTGAAAGGTGGAGGGGGCATTAGTTAACCCAAAGGGCATAACTAGGAACTCATAGTGCCCATCATGAGTTTTGAAAACTATTTTCTCCACATCTTCAGCCTTTATTCTGATCTGGTGATATCCTGATTGCAAATTCAACTTGGTAAAGAACTTAGCTTCAAATAATTCATCCAGTAGTTCTTCTATTAAAGAAATAGGGAATATATTCCTTATAGTGGCATTATATAATTGCTTGTAATCAACACACATCCTTCAAGATCCATCCTTCATTTCAACCAAAACTACTAGGGAATAAAAAGGACTAGAGCTAGTTCTAATGATACCACAAGCAAGCATTTCAGCCACCAATTTTTCAATTTCACCCTTCTGGAAAGTAGGATACCTATAAGGTCTCACATTGATAGTTTTTGTCCCTTCTTTTAGAATAATTTTGTGATCATGGAAACTTTTTGGTGGTAGTCCACTAGGTTCTTGAAACAAATCATCATATTCATTCAACAAATTTTCAAGCTCTACTGGACTACTAACCTATGCTCTACCTATTTCAGCAGAATAGCATAGAGAGATGATAGTTCTAAGTTGGGATTCTGCATCACTTTGATAAAATAGATCTATGCTGCAGCAATCTATCCAAGTTTCTGGAGAATCTTCTGCATCTTTTTTCGCTTCACTAACTGCAACTCCTACTGCTTCATTCCCCTTATGACCACCTTATGTTCATTCTGCATGAATTCCATCCTAAGCTCATCAAAGTTCCACTTCACATCACCAAGGGTGGCCAGCCATTGCATGCCAAGTACTAACTCACATCCTCCCACTGGTAACACCAAGAGATCTGCCTTGAATTCCTACCCATACATCTTGAAAGTAAATCCTGAACAAAGATCTTAAGTAGTCAATTTTTTTCCATCTGCTACTTCCGCCACCAATGGCTCAACCCTCAGAGTACTTATTCCCAGTTTCTACACTACCCTAGGATGAATAAAGTTGTGTGAGCTACCATAGTCTATGAAGATATTCACAGGCTGCTTCCCAACATGCCCAGTGACCCTCATTGTTCTGAAGTTTGGAACAATCATGGCATTGAGGGAAATGTGGGCTAATTTTGCCTTCATCAACTAAACTTTCTTCCTCTTTTGGCTCAACCTCTTTCTCGTCTAGCAAGTAATACCAGACTTCCAACCTATGAAACTACGTATTTCCACATCTATGCCCAGCTACAAATCTCTCATCACATCAAAAACAGAGCCCCTTTCCTAATTTTTTAGTCCATTTCTGCCCTACTCAACTTATTGAAGGGCTTCTTATGAATCACCTCTTTCTATCTTTCGTTGCTGGGTAGTGCAGGAAGAGTAGGCAAAGGTAGTAAGGTGATGTGTGCATGGATCAGGGCCCACGCAATGACCCGGTCCGAGTTCCATTAGGCCCAGTCATACGTGCACGGGCCAAGCTCTTCAAAGAATCCCTCCAAGCCCTTGTTCGAGTTGTCCAAGACCAACATGGAGTCCATAGAGATATTGAAGGCTTGGAAAGAGACAATCAAGTAACCTACACCTTGATCCAAGCCCATGAAAAATCAATGGGCCTCCACGTGAGACGGCTGAGTAGTGCCTTAGTCCTTAATACTTATTAGATTGGATTAGTTGTTTAGAAGAACATGGGCCGGCCCATCTTGTCCACCAAGATGGCCGACTTCTCTTTAGGGTTTCTTTAGGGTTTTATCTTGTTACCTTTAGCCTATAAATAGGCTAGCTTTGTAAGCTTAAAGACACAAGTTTTATGAACAAAGTTCTTAGTATTTTCGTTTTCTTCTTGAGAGAGAATTCGAACCTTTAACTTGCTTTGGCAAGGGTTATTGAGCAAGCTTGCGTCTTGTCCATGATTGTTCAGCCGACCTATCCCTTGGAGTAATCACCTTCATCGGAGTCGTCGTTCTACCGCCTTTAATCAAAACGTGTCGTCCGTTTGATTCTAGGTTCCGCAAACCAAGCGTTGGACAACCTCGCTAGATCCTTGGGAAAACGTGCTACGTGTCTCGAAACAAGTTGATCGAGGAACGTATTAGTTGGCTTCAGAGCTTTGGTTGAGGTATCTTTCGTTATATCCATTGTTTTGTTCTTATTTCATCTAGTTTTCGTGTTTTCCGCTGCCTTGTTCTATTCAAAAAGAAAAAAAATTCTGTTTAGGGTCGTATTTGTTCTTGTTGTTGGAGCCTTGCTCCTAATCTGTCCGAAATTCCTTTGTTGTACCGTTTGCATTCTATCCGATTCAAAAAAAAAAAAAATTGTCCGCAATCATTTGTCTTGTTGCGTCAATTCCGTCGTGACTGTGATGTTCAATTCTGTCCGTATTCTATGTGTGTTACTGCCCGAATTATTCTGTCCATGTAACTCCTTCTGAAAAAAAAAGGAGAAGGAGAAACACTACGCGTGCGGCAGCTAAGGTTTCACCCTTGTCGCGAACGTGAGTTGCAATCTGTCCGCGGGTTTTGTGAGCATTGGTGGCATGCAAAATTCTGTCTTGAGCCTACCCAAACCCGTCTTGCTCACGTAGTGTTCATTGGGCAGCAAGAAAGTCGAAAACTAGAGGCGGCTAGGGTGTTTTGCTTGCGCTAGGACTCTTGGTTCCAAATCTGTCCAAAGAGTTTGTGGGTCATCCAAGTTGTTTAGTTAGTTTCCTAAACTGATTTGTGATTTAAACTCGTTGGTGTTGCGAATCTTGAAGGAAATCTACAAGAATTTTAGGGTTCTTGAGGTTCTTGAAATTAATCTTGAAACTCTTGAAAGTTTCTTGGAGAATTCTTGCGGGGCTGAACGTTCCTTGGGTGGAAAAAAAAAAGAGGGCTGACCGAACCTGGTTTGGCCAATCGGCCAAGTGTTTGAATTGTCCTTAAGTGAAAAAAAAAAGAGAAGAAAAGAAAACAGAAACGGAAAAGAGAAAGAAGGAGGAAGCGCGCGAGTGACAAGAGGGAAAAGGAAATCAAGTCCTTTATTGCCAAATCTGTTTTGTTGCCTCTTGGGCTAACCAACCAGAAAATTACACCAACAAAAAGGAAAAGAACTCAAAAGTTTTGGCCTACCTCTTCTTGAAAATCTTGATCACCTTGAGCCTTGATCACTTGTACCACCCTTTGAGGTACTTGGAGTTCTTGATTATCTTGAGCTTTGAAAACTTGTACCTCCCTTCGAATAAAAAGTTTCTTGTATGCTCTTGCATCCATACGAGGCTTCCTTGGTTTAGGACTAAACCTCTTGGAGGATTCTTGAACAGCCCGAGGGGGTGAAGATTGAGTAACATTGCTCGCTTCGCCTTGAGACGCCATTGATTTGAGCAAGAACCAAAGCTGTCTTGTGCAAAGGGGAAGGAGCCGAATTGCTTTAATTCTTGGAAGCCAAAGCCGAATTTCTTGGAGTGAGGAGCGGCTGTGAAGAGAGGGGTTTTATAGGAAGAATAGCCGACTTTGGAAGGGTTTAAGAAGAGGAAAAAAATTCTGGAAAGTTGGTGGAGAAAGGCAAGAAAACCGAATTTTTTCTTGTTCTTGAAAGTGAGAGCCGAATCTGATTTTGTTGGTACGGCTGCCTTGGGGAAGAGGAATTAATAAGTAACGCCTAGGCTTGCAAGGGGAATCCATCTTGGATTGGGATTTGGGAACTTTCCAAAGGTTGATCAATAAAGGAAAAGGTTTCCTAAATAGTTTCCAACACTAACTTGTTTTCCAAATCAAATTAGGAAACTAAGCAACATAACTTGGGTAACTCTCCTTTTTCTCTCCTCCATTCTAGAAAACTCTCCTATATTCTCTAATCCACTTTAGGAAACCACTCCTACTTTCACTCCTACGTTTTAGGAACCATTCCTACACCTTAGGAAACCTAGGGCTTCCTTTCTTAGCATTGTTTCCAAGTCCGTCCGCCAGAAATAACCTTCCAAATTTTGACCTTTCATCTCCAATCTCAACCAAATTGTGTCCGGCATTCGTGATTACTCCTGTGGGAAAGGTTGGTGCTGACCATTGGACTCGAGCAGCATTTCTCGACTACTTAAACCAACAGGTAAAGGCGTTGGTAAGTCCCTTAAGACTGCCTACGAGTGACACACGAGAGTGAGTGATACACTAAGGGAGTGAAGTGAGGATATACTTGCGCTTTCCTTTGTGTGAGACCCCGGTCAGTTCTTAAGTTTGATATTAGGTGATATTCATTATTTGTGCGGTAAAATTTGGGGTTTTAGGATTAATTAGAAAACCCTGAGTTGGGGTTAGGATTGAAACCCTAGTTTTTGTATTAATCATAAGTTCGAGTGGTGAATAAAATTAGTTATGCTAGTGTGTGTTTTCGGGCGGTAAGTATAGGATTTGATCCATTTTATATAGGTTACGTGAGTTTAGAAGTTCGGAAAACCCTAAGCTAGAAAAAAAAGTTTCTAGTGTTATGATTTATTAGAATTCTAAGTTGGGTTTAAAACCCTAATTTTGCCTATGACAAAAATATTGTTGTTTAGTTGCTTTTATGTGAGTTAAGGCATGATTAAGTATAGGTGATTAAGATAGAAAAGTGCTTAGTGGAGAAACTAAGTAAGATTAATGGATTGGACTAGATTAACTTTAAGTCCTATGGAGTAAATTGTAAGGAGTTCAAATGTTCAAGGGCAAGAGTGGAATAAAAGGTAAGTTGAAGTGTAAGGGTTAAAGGAGCAAAATGGGAACTTTTATGTGATTGGGTGGTAAGAAAATATCTTCTCATGTCTTGACTAGGCTTATGACTAAGCTTATATCTAGAATATTCAAGAGAAACCAAGTTATTCAACAACAAAAATAAGAAAGAAATAGAGAGAGAGAGGGCCGAACCTTGAGAGGAAAAGAAGGAGAAAAATTTCTTCCAAGTTTGATCAAGTTTAACCACTCATCTTGGTTGTGGAGCTTGGAGTAACAACTTGAGCACTTGATTGTTGTAGATTAACCACCAACAAGGCTTGTGTGAAGGTAAACCATCTTGATTGAAAGTTAAACTCTTGATGACTAAGTTTTGAATCCATGAAAAGTGATGTTTTTGTTGTTTTATGATCTTATATGATATAGATGGTGATTATATAGAGTTTAAATGGTTCATCTTGGTGCTATTTTGCTGCTGAAATTTCGGTCAAACCAAGAGACATTAGGGCTTCTTGTTTAGGTTTTATTAGTTGATTGGGTTGGTAATTAGACTTGATAATGGAACTTTTGGTGTAAATAATTCATTTGAATGGTGAATGCTTAATAAAATCAGGTTTGGTTATGAAACCCTAATGTAAAGAGGAAATTTGTGTGGTTTAGTTAGAACTTGAAAGGTTAGGGTTTGATTGGCTAGAGTTTTGAAGTTGGTAAAGAACTAGTAGAACTAGAATCTAGATTATGGTTGGTATTTGGTATTTTGGGGAAGGACTTTCGGACCATTGCTAGGCATTTTAGAATCTGGTATAGGTAGTATTGTTTGGTATAAGTTTGGCTAGGAAGTTTGCACGAGAACCATAGAAACGGACCATGCGTTTGTGACGTTCGAAACCGGCAAACCTGGAAACAGGGCAGTCCACAAATCCGAACTTGGGTTCTGTTTTTCTTTATGCTGCGTGCTGATTCAGCTGTTTCTCAAAACATGAAAGTTGTAGTTTCTTAATTCCTTAAGGTTCCTGCAAAATTTCAGGTCAAACGGAATAGTGTAGCCCAAGTTATAGCCAAAACACTCACTCCTGTTTTGAACACTGGATTGTGTTACGTTTTTGAATTTTGCTTCTGACCATGCTTTGTCCGTCTTGATAACGTGCGAACTGGGTGTTGATCCCTTCATAAGAAATGTAGATCTGGGTCTTAGATTCGAAACGATATAAAGTGCATCCGAATCCGAGTTCTGTAGCTTCAGTTATGACCAAAACAAGATCGGTTGTCAGAACTGCCTTCGGATTTGGACAGTTCTGACAGGAACTTTGAACCTCTTTTTCCCTATGCTCCATACTGATTCAGCTTTTGGTCAAAACACAAACGTTATAGCCTTATAAATAATATTTCTAACGCATCTGCAATTTCTTGATTTCGATTTCTGAGTCGTGAGTTATGGTCTTTCAAACAGGGCCTGTTGGGTAACCCGAAATGAAATAGCTGGAACTGTTTTGCACATTTTTGTCCTAGTTCCATTGAGATCTGGCTTGGGGTGCCTTTATGAAAGTTGTAGCCCTTCTTCTTAGCTTCGCAACGGTACCTCATGCACTTTGATCCGATAACCATAGCCTGAAATTTGATCAAAACAGTTCTAGGTACCAAATCTGCCGTTTCCGTTGCCGGCCATTTACGTTTTCGTTTGCCGTTTCCGCACTTGCATGTGCCAATTTTGCCGTTTTGCTTGTTTTAGGCATGTTAGTAGTCGTTTGTGATATAATGTGATGCAATCATCTATTTCAGACGGTGGTGAGTTAGGCGGAGCCGGTGGGGCCTACTACTAGCTATCCTTCGCGACGCAATTTTCGTACTTTTGCTATCTTGGTTCTTTGAGTAAGTATTCGGGCCGTTTTGTATATATGACTTGCTTATGTGTCTAAGGTGAATGAAAGGGTACCTAGGTGAGGGTGTACTTCAACGCACTCGACCTAAACCCTAATTTACATGCGTATTTATACATGACAGGTTTAAATGAATTATTTTGGGTTTGAACCCCTTGAGCTTGTAGCTCGGGGTGACGTTTGTGAGTTGGGGTCGATCTTCCGACCTAGATGGACTATTCGAGCCAGCCGGGGCTTGGTCGAAACCAATCCAACCTAGTCTGAGGTCACCAAGTTTGTAGGTTCAAGTTGTGAACCAAGTTTGTAGGTTCAAGTTGTGAACCAAATTTGTGAACCGAGCTTGCGAAGCAAGTTAAATTTCGTTTCGTTCACTCGAGCAAGTGTGTGAGGTGACTGGCCAGTGAGGGTGATAAGGTGTTAGGTGGGAGTACAAGTGGAGTTCTACGGATCTTATTTGTGGTTGACGGAGTGTCGGCAGGAGGTCACGCATGGCAAACGACTTGCCTTTGGATGTGACGCCCCGAAAGAATGAGTGTGAGAACCCGAAAATTTTTATATATTTTCTAGACATTATTTTGTTTCCTCGTCTATAATTTTGTACCTTTCTTCAATATTTTGATTTTCTATACATTTTTATAAGTAAATATAGTTTTCAAATCATTTTCCTGATACAAGTTAGTCCACGTTAATTTTGAAGAGTATTATGAACGTGGGACCCGCTGGTGCGGTAAATGCAATATATTTTTGACAATTTGATGGATTTTTATATTAAGTGATATTATTTTACAAGGTGCTAAGAGATAATTAGATGTTACCTATATGGATTAGTATTGGAGAGACAAAAAGATAAGTTTTAAACCAAAAGGTGACATGTGTCACCTTCTTATTCGAAGTTGGACTTTTGACCATCTTACCTTAACTTTACTAAAACCAAAATTTGACCAAAAATCAAGCCATTTCTTCCTTCTCATGGCTGAAACTTGGAGAGCAAGAGCGAGAGAAAAACCTTCATCTTTCACTCCAATTTCTTACTTCAATCTTGAGTTTTAACCGATGGAATTGCAAATCACTCCATAAAAGTTGCTTACTAAGGAGATTCCAAGGTCTTGGTGGAGTTATTTTGGAGAAGGAACCACTAAGCTACTACCTTTTGTGAGTTATCAAGGTACGGTGTGTAAAGATTCATTGTTTGTTTCCAATAATGGTGAATTCATGACTTATGGTGGTTAGATATGTGATTTTATGGAAGATTTTATGGATTAGAGTGAAGTTAGCTAAATTTCTGATTTTATGGAGATTTTTCTGATTTTATATGATTATCATGGTTTAATCATGATATGATGGTTGGTAATGGTGTAAAATGAAGCTTGTATATGTTAGTTGAAATTGTTTGCGGAAGATTTCGATTTTATGCGGAAATTCCAGGTTAGGGTTTTGAATCTGCCCTGTTCTGACCGGATTTATTCGAGCATGTTAGAGGCCGAATCAGACTTAGGTTAAAACATGAAAGTTGTAGCAAATGGTGGTAACTAGTTTCTTACAAAATTTTATCTCGATCCGAGCACTGTAACATGTGAAATGACCGAAATACCCTTGACTGCACATGAACCCTGTTCCGCGCTTAGATTTCTGTTTACGTGTAGTTTTCCATTTTTGACCCTGAAAATGCATGATTTGGCTTTGGAGGTCTTCATAATAAATGTAGGTTTATGTCTTGGCTTCGAAACGCCATAAGATTCGTTTCAATCCGATAAGTGTAGCTTCAGTTATGGATATTGTGCCGAAAGGTGTATTTGATAGTCTATGATGTGTATGTGGTTGATTTGAGATGAAATGATGTTGCTTGTAGGATGGAAAAGTAAGGAACTTAAGGGGATATGCTGTCCGATCTTTGAAAGCATTTGATTGCTTTGAGTTTGAGTTGAAGGGTTTGGATTTGGGCAAGGCAATGATATATGATGGATGGTTTCTGAGCCGTGGAGGTGAGTGACCCTAAACTGTTTCCAAAGTTACTTTTGAACGTTTTCTTGCATTATTTACTCGATTTCATATCATGAGTGTGACGCCCCTGGTCCATGACATGTTTTGGCTCAAATGAGTGTTTGGAATTCGTGTGCTGGACACCAACGTCTCCACCACTTCAATGAGTTCATGACATTATCTGGAACACCAACGTTGCTCCCTCTTATTGTTAAACGTTAAAGGATCTATTTGAGCGTTGGGTGTTTAAGTGCAATGATTTCACTGGCTCACGAGAGCAATAAACGGATATTTGATGACTGAATCATGACATCATCGAAATGCATTATTGTGAAATATATTTTCTTACTACTTTTATTGGTTACTCACTGAGCTTCTAACTCACCGCAAAACTGTTTTATTCCCCTCCACAGGGCTCGAGGCAAAGGAAGTGCTTGTAGTACTTAGTCACGTGACTGGATGGCCTATATTTTGTACAGTTTAGATTTGGAATTCCTCCTGTATAATAGCTGGTATCAAGGATCAGAGTGGCGCAGCGGAAGCGTGGACGCTTCGCTTACGATATGTAATTCTTGGAGAATTTGATGTAAAATTTGAGATTTATTTTGCATTTTGTTTGAGGTTTGTAGTGAGTGAATCCCGACGAGAGTTGGGCAGGCGACGCGCCGAACCCTAGGGTTCGCCCTTGGGAGAAGCTGGGGCGTCACAGGTGGTATAAGAGTTTAGGCTTTCGATCTCTGTAGTGTATCCTAGACTTGATGTTTAGGATGCCGGACTGTGGGTTTGGTTTGAAATATTAGTGATTCTTGCAGGATGTCTCGACTTGATTGGTACAAGATGGAATGTCGAGGACGACATTGTTTTAAGGAAGGGAGTTTGTGACGCCCCGAAAGAATGAGTGTGAGAACCCGAAAATTTTTATATATTTTCTAGACAGTATTTTGTTTCCTCGTCTATAATTTTGTTCCTTTCTTCAATATTTTGATTTTCTATACATTTTTATAAGTAAATATAGTTTTCAAATCATTTTCTTGATACAAGTTATTCCACGTTAATTTTGAAGAGTATAATGAACGTGGGACCCGCTGGTGCGGTAAATGCAATATATTTTTGACAATTTGATGGATTTTTATATTAAGTGATATTATTTTACAAGGTGCTAAGAGATAATTAGATGTTACCTATATGGATTAGTATTGGAGAGACAAAAAGATAAGTTTTAAACCAAAAGGTGACATGTGCCATCTTCTTATTCAAAGTTGGACTTTTGACCATCTTACCTTAACTTTACTAAAACCAAAATTTGACCAAAAATCAAGCCATTTCTTCCTTCTCATGGCTGAAACTTAGAGAGCAAGAGAGAGAGAAAAACCTTCATCTTTCACTCCAATTTCTTACTTCAATCTTGAGTTTTAACCGATGGAATTGCAAATCACTCCATAAAAGTTGGTTACTAAGGAGATTCCAAGGTCTTGGTGGAGTTATTTTGGAGAAGGAACCACTAAACTACTACCTTTTATGAGTTATCAAGGTACGGTGTGTAAAGATTCATTGTTTGTTTCCAATAATGGTGAATTCATGACTTGTGGTGGTTAGATATGTGATTTTATGGAAGATTTTATGGATTAGAGTGAAGTTAGCTAAATTTCTGATTTTATGGAGATTTTTCTGATTTTATATGATTATCATGGTTTAATCATGGTATGATGGTTGGTAATGGTGTAAAATGAAGCTTGTATATGTTAGTTGAAGTTGTTTGCGGAAGATTTCGGTTTTATGCGGAAATTCCAGGTTAGGATTTTGAATCTGCCCTGTTCTGACCGGATTTATTCGAGCATGTTAGAGGCAGAATAAGGCTTAGCTTAAAACATGAAAGTTGTAGCAAATGGTGTTAACTAGTTTCCTGCAAAATTTTATCTCGATCCGAGCACTGTAACATGTGAAATGACCGAAATACCCTTGACTGCACATGAACCCTGTTCCGCGCTCAGATTTCTGTTTACGTGTAGTTTTCCATTTTTGACCCTGAAAATGCATGATTTGACTTTGGAGGTCTTCATAATAAATGTAGGTTTATGTCTTGGCTTCGAAACGCCATAAGATTCGTTTCAATCCGATAAGTGTAGCTTCAGTTATGGATATTGTGCCGAAAGGTGTATTTGATAGTCTATGATGTGTATGTGGTTGATTTGAGATGAAATGATGTTGCTTGTAGGATGGAAAAGTAAGGAACTTAAGGGGATATGCTGTCCGATCTTTGAAAGCATTTGATTGCTTTGAGTTTGAGTTGAAGGGTTTGGATTTGGGCAAGGCAATGATATATGATGGATGGTTTCTGAGCCGTGGAGGTGAGTGACCCTAAACTGTTTCCAAAGTTACTTTTGAATGTTTTCTTGCATTATTTACTCGATTTCATATCATGAGTGTGACGCCTTGAAAAAAAATGAGTTTGAGAACCCGGAAATTTTCTAATTTTCTAGGATTTTATTTATTTAATGGCTTGTTTTCTGCGTTTTCTTTAGTAGGGAAATTTTCTAGATATTTTTAATGAGCAGATATAGTTTTTGGATGATTTTTCTAGTATCAAATAGGTTTTGAGAAATTAAGAGTGTATACCGGATGTGGGACCCACTAGGGTGAAAAGTTCGGAAAAATTCGACCAATTAGGTTAAGTTCCGGATACTGGGTGAAATTTATCGGGCGTTAAGAGATAAATAGAGGAGGTGAAGTGATTGATGTGAGATGGGAAAAGAAGGATAGGAATGCATTAATGAAGTGACAAGTGTCACCTTAAGAGTGGTGGTCACTTATTTGACTTTTTGACCTTTCTTACCAATTGATTAAATATCTCAAAATTACAACAAAAATCACTCTTTTCTTCACCATTGTGGCCGGCCCTCTCTAGCTAAGAAGAAAGAAAAACTCTCCAAGATTCTTGCTTCCATCTTGCTTGAGTGTAATCATCCAACCCTTTGATCTTGTTTCTACTCCATAAAATCTCTCCATTTGGTACTAGAAAGTGATTTGGTGAAGTGTTTAAGGAAGCTAAGGTGTCCAACAACTCTCCCTCTCTTGTTTACTAGGTGAGTGGTGATTGAACTTCCTCCTACACTTAATGAAGTTTAAGTTGTGATTAATGGTAGCTAAAGTGATGAATTTGTGGTTTATTTCTTGGTTTGAGATGAATTGGTGAAGTTTTCAATTTATTGAGGAATTTTCTGGTTTAATATGAATGTGATGTTGTGGATATCTTTGATGATGGGAATTGATGGTTAATGACTCTAGTAGGTGTAAATGATTGGAAATTCCAACCAATTTTGGATTTGGAAGGAAATGTGAAAAGTTAGGGTTTCATAACCCCCTTTCTGTCCGGTTTTGTATCATATGGTTAGAGGCCGAATTGGCCTTTGCTTAAAACATGAAAGTTGTAGGTATTGATGTGTTTAAGGGGCCTGTAAAATTTCAGGTTCATCGGAGTTGTGTAGAGTGAGAAAAGTCGATTTTTCTGTTGCTGTTCTGGGTTCTTCAGGATGGCCGAACTGCGCCTGTAATTGGCTGTTTTGACTGGAATTTCTTTAGATTTGGTTGTTAAGGTCTTCTGATGAAATGTAGCTTGATGTCCTAGCTATCATATTCCTTTGGAATTTCTGCATTCGAACCTGTATAGACTGAGTTGGACTAATTACAGCATAGTGTCATTTGTAAACCTGTAATTAAGGTTCTGGTTTGGTATTTTGCATATTTGACCTAGTTGTGCTAGGATTTGGACTGAGTGGCCTTCTACATTGTTGTAGCCCTATCTCTTAGCTTCGAAACGGTGGGTCTTGCACCTTCATCCGACAATCGTACCGCCTTTGGTACCATTACCGCAAAATGACGTCCAAAACTGTTTTTCTGGTTTTGAGCTTAACTTTCATATCCGGACTTTTCCCTAGCTTGACTTGTACTAGTACTACTTGGAGCTTGCTGGATGGTTATTGGATGAACTTGTTGTTGTGTGTGTACCTTTGGGTTTGAATGAGAATATAATGAAGCCGTGATGGCTGGAAAAGTTAGCAAATTTAGGGGAAGTGCTGTCCGAACTTTGAAGGGACTTGTTGCATTGGGTTTGTGATCTAAGACTTGGATTTGAGCAAGGCAATGCTATATGATGGATGGTTTCTGAGCCATGGAGGTGAGTGACCCTAAACTATTTCCAAAGTACTTGTGAAATGTTTCTTACATTATTTACTTTTGAACTGTTTCCAAAGCTACTTTTGTACTGTTTTCTTGCATATCATGCGTGCTTATATGAAAGTGTTCCTTGTTTGATATATTTCCTTGACTTCATGACTTGTATTATTGATTGATAACGTGTTACGTGCTTTCAATGATTGTTAAAACGAGTTTTCTAGGCGAGTGTGTACTTTATCGCACTCGACCTAAATAAATATGAAATTTTCAATGATTAATGATTAAATGCTACTTGCGCATGAATGTAAGCCTTTTGGGCTGAACTGGCCATTGCCCCTTGTTACCGGTCGTCTCGAGCCAGAAGCGGACTCGGTCGGGCGACTAGAAACTTGGGTGAACGTTTCGGTATACTCGAGTATTACCTTGTAGGTTGGTGGAGCCTGGCCAAAAGCCAGGGACGGGGTGAATGAATGCACGAATGAAACCAAATGCAATGAAATGACAGGAGAACGAACGTATCCTTTTCATGAAAGTTACTATCGCTTTCCATTGTAAATGTTTCTTGAATTATTGATACTCCATATTGAAATGAACTATTGTTAAACAGATTTGATTACTGATTTTATTGGTTACTCGCTGAGCTTCTAGCTCACCCCAAAAATATTTTATTCCCCTCCACAGGGCTCAAGGCGAAGGAAGGACTTGTTGTGCTTATTCACGTGATTGGATGGCTTAGTTGGAATTGTTATATTTTGTACCGTTTGGATGTGGAATCATTTTATGTATAGTTGGAAATCGTTTCCGCTTCACTTATGACATGTAATTATTGGAGAATGTGATGTAATATTTGAGATTTATCTTGTAATCTGTTTGAGGAATGTAGTGAACGACTGAGTCCCGGCGAGAGCTGGGCAGGCGGCCCGCCGAACCCTCTGGTTCGCCTCAGGGGGAGGTGGGGCCGTGACAGTGGTATCAGAGCTTAGGCT
Organism: Coffea eugenioides; assembly: GCF_003713205.1. Taxonomy (NCBI): domain Eukaryota; kingdom Viridiplantae; phylum Streptophyta; class Magnoliopsida; order Gentianales; family Rubiaceae; genus Coffea; species Coffea eugenioides. The sequence goes on from NC_040041.1 coordinate 23,377,808, forward strand.
TCAGATTCTTGTAGTGTATCCTAGGCTTGAAGTTTAGGATGCCGGACTGTGGGTTTGATTTGACTCTTAGTGTCTGCTTGGAATGCTTGAGAGATTCTTGCGGGATGTCTCGACTTGATTGGTACAAGATGGAATGTCGAGGACGACATTCTTTTAAGGAGTGGAGATTGTGACGCCCCGAAAAAAAATGAGTTTGAGAACCCGGAAATTTTCTAATTTTCTAGGGTTTTATTTATTTAATGGCTTGTTTTCTGCGTTTTCTTTAGTAGGAAAATTTTCTAGATATTTTTAATGAGCAGATATAGTTTTTGGATGATTTTTCTACTATCAAATAGGTTTTGAGAAATTAAGAGTGTATACCGGATGTGGGACCCACTAGGGCGAAAAGTTCGGAAAAATTCGACCAATTAGGTTAAGTTCCGGATACTGGGTGAAATTTATCGGGCGTTAAGAGATAAATAGAGGAGGTGAAGTGATTGATGTGAGATGGGAAAAGAAGGATAGGAATGCATTAATGAAGTGACAAGTGTCACCTTAAGAGTGGTGGTCACTTATTTGACTTTTTGACCTTTCTTACCAATTGATTAAATATCTCAAAATTACAACAAAAATCACTCTTTTCTTCACCATTGTGGCCGGCCCTCTCTAGCTAAGAAGAAAGAAAAACTCTCCAAGATTCTTGCTTCCATCTTGCTTGAGTGTAATCATCCAACCCTTTGATCTTGTTTCTACTCCATAAAATCTCTCCATTTGGTACTAGAAAGTGATTTGGTGAAGTGTTTAAGGAAGCTAAGGTGTCCAACAACTCTCCCTCTCTTGTTTACTAGGTGAGTGGTGATTGAACTTCCTCCTACACTTAATGAAGTTTAAGTTGTGATTAATGGTAGCTAAAGTGATGAATTTGTGGTTTATTTCTTGGTTTGAGATGAATTGGTGAAGTTTTCAATTTATTGAGGAATTTTCTGGTTTAATATGAATGTGATGTTGTGGATATCTTTGATGATGGGAATTGATGGTTAATGACTCTAGTAGGTGTAAATGATTGGAAATTCCAACCAATTTTGGATTTGGAAGGAAATGTGAAAAGTTAGGGTTTCATAACCCCCTTTCTGTCCGGTTTTGTGTCATATGGTTAGAGGCCGAATTGGCCTTTTCTTAAAACATGAAAGTTGTAGGTATTGATGTGTTTAAGGGGCCTGTAAAATTTCAGGTTCATCGGAGTTGTGTAGAGTGAGAAAAGTCAATTTTTCTGTTGCTGTTCTGGGTTCTTCAGGATGGCCGAACTGCGCCTGTAATTGGCTGTTTTGACTGGAATTTCTTTAGATTTGGTTGTTAAGGTCTTCTGATGAAATGTAGCTTGATGTCCTAGCTATCATATTCCTTTGGAATTTCTGCATTCGGACCTGTATAGACTGAGTTGGACTAATTACAGCATAGTGTCATTTGTAAACCTGTAATTAAGGTTCTGGTTTGGTATTTTGCATATTTGACCTAGTTGTGCTAGGATTTGGACTGAGTGGCCTTCTACATTGTTGTAGCCCTATCTCTTAGCTTCGGAACGGTGGGTCTTGCACCTTCATCCGACAATCGTACCGCCTTTGGTACCATTACCGCAAAATGACGTCCAAAACTGTTTTTCTGGTTTTGAGCTTAACTTTCATATCCGGACTTTTCCCTAGCTTGACTTGTACTAGTACTACTTGGAGCTTGCTGCATGGTTATTGGATGAACTTGTTGTTGTGTGTGTACCTTTGGGTTTGAATGAGAATATAATGAAGCCGTGATGGCTGGAAAAGTTAGCAAATTTAGGGGAAGTGCTGTCCGAACTTTGAAGGGACTTGTTGCATTGGGTTTGTGATCTAAGACTTGGATTTGAGCAAGGCAATGCTATATGATGGATGGTTTCTGAGCCATGGAGGTGAGTGACCCTAAACTATTTCCAAAGTACTTGTGAAATGTTTCTTACATTATTTACTTTTGAACTGTTTCCAAAGCTACTTTTGTACTGTTTTCTTGCATATCATGCGTGCTTATATGAAAGTGTTCCTTGTTTGATATATTTCCTTGACTTCATGACTTGTATTATTGATTGATAACGTGTTACGTGCTTTCAATGATTGTTAAAACGAGTTTTCTAGGCGAGTGTGTACTTTATCGAACTCGACCTAAATAAATATGAAATTTTCAATGATTAATGATTAAATGCTACTTGCGCATGAATGTAAGCCTTTTGGGCTGAACTGGCCATTGCCCCTTGTTACCGGTCGTCTCGAGCCAGAAGCGGACTCGGTCGGGCGACTAGAAACTTGGGTGAACGTTTCGGTATACTCGAGTATTACCTTGTAGGTTGGTGGAGCCTGGCCAAAAGCCAGGGACGGTGTGAATGAATGCACGAATGAAACCAAATGCAATGAAATGACAGGAGAACGAACGTATCCTTTTCATGAAAGTTACTATCGCTTTCCATTGTAAATGTTTCTTGAATTATGGATACTCCATATTGAAATGAACTATTGTTAAACAGATTTGATTACTGATTTTATTGGTTACTCGCTGAGCTTCTAGCTCACCCCAAAAATATTTTATTCCCCTCCACAGGGCTCAAGGCGAAGGAAGGACTTGTTGTGCTTATTCACGTGATTGGATGGCTTAGTTGGAATTGTTATATTTTGTTACCGTTTGATGTGGATCATTTTATGTTAGGTGGAAATCGTTTCCGCTTACTTATGACATGTATTATTGGAGAATGTGATGTAATATTAGGGGGTGAGATTATATCTTGTAATCTGTTTGAGGAATGTAGTGAAACGCTGAGTCCCGCGAGAGCTGGCAAGGCGGCCCGCGAACCGCTCTGGTTGCCTCAGGGGGAGGTGGGGCGTGACGTGGTTATAAGACGCTTAGGCTTCAGAATTCTTGTAGTGTATCTAGGCTTGAAGTTTAGGATGCGGACTGTGGGTTTGATTTGACTCTTAGTGTCTGCTTGGAATGCTTGAGAGATTCTTGCGGGATGTCTCGACTTGATTGGTACAAGATGGAATGTCGAGGACGACATTCTTTTAAGGAGTGGAGATTGTGACGCCCCGAAAAAAAATGAGTTTGAGAACCCGGAAATTTTCTAATTTTCTAGGGTTTTATTTATTTAATGGCTTGTTTTCTGCGTTTTCTTTAGTAGGAAAATTTTCTAGATATTTTTAATGAGCAGATATAGTTTTTGGATGATTTTTCTACTATCAAATAGGTTTTGAGAAATTAAGAGTGTATACCGGATGTGGGACCCACTAGGGCGAAAAGTTCGGAAAAATTCGACCAATTAGGTTAAGTTCCGGATACTGGGTGAAATTTATCGGGCGTTAAGAGATAAATAGAGGAGGTGAAGTGATTGATGTGAGATGGGAAAAGAAGGATAGGAATGCATTAATGAAGTGACAAGTGTCACCTTAAGAGTGGTGGTCACTTATTTGACTTTTTGACCTTTCTTACCAATTGATTAAATATCTCAAAATTACAACAAAAATCACTCTTTTCTTCACCATTGTGGCCGGCCCTCTCTAGCTAAGAAGAAAGAAAAACTCTCCAAGATTCTTGCTTCCATCTTGCTTGAGTGTAATCATCCAACCCTTTGATCTTGTTTCTACTCCATAAAATCTCTCCATTTGGTACTAGAAAGTGATTTGGTGAAGTGTTTAAGGAAGCTAAGGTGTCCAACAACTCTCCCTCTCTTGTTTACTAGGTGAGTGGTGATTGAACTACACTTAATGAAGTTTAAGTTGTGATTAATGGTAGCTAAAGTGATGAATTTGTGGTTTATTTCTTGGTTTGAGATGAATTGGTGAAGTTTTCAATTTATTGAGGAATTTTCTGGTTTAATATGAATGTGATGTTGTGGATATCTTTGATGATGGGAATTGATGGTTAATGACTCTAGTAGGTGTAAATGATTGGAAATTCCAACCAATTTTGGATTTGGAAGGAAATGTGAAAAGTTAGGGTTTCATAACCCCCTTTCTGTCCGGTTTTGTATCATATGGTTAGAGGCCGAATTGGCCTTTGCTTAAAACATGAAAGTTGTAGGTATTGATGTGTTTAAGGGGCCTGTAAAATTTCAGGTTCATCGGAGTTGTGTAGAGTGAGAAAAGTCGATTTTTCTGTTGCTGTTCTGGGTTCTTCAGGATGGCCGAACTGCGCCTGTAATTGGCTGTTTTGACTGGAATTTCTTTAGATTTGGTTGTTAAGGTCTTCTGATGAAATGTAGCTTGATGTCCTAGCTATCATATTCCTTTGGAATTTCTGCATTCGAACCTGTATAGACTGAGTTGGACTAATTACAGCATAGTGTCATTTGTAAACCTGTAATTAAGGTTCTGGTTTGGTATTTTGCATATTTGACCTAGTTGTGCTAGGATTTGGACTGAGTGGCCTTCTACATTGTTGTAGCCCTATCTCTTAGCTTCGAAACGGTGGGTCTTGCACCTTCATCCGACAATCGTACCGCCTTTGGTACCATTACCGCAAAATGACGTCCAAAACTGTTTTTCTGGTTTTGAGCTTAACTTTCATATCCGGACTTTTCCCTAGCTTGACTTGTACTAGTACTACTTGGAGCTTGCTGGATGGTTATTGGATGAACTTGTTGTTGTGTGTGTACCTTTGGGTTTGAATGAGAATATAATGAAGCCGTGATGGCTGGAAAAGTTAGCAAATTTAGGGGAAGTGCTGTCCGAACTTTGAAGGGACTTGTTGCATTGGGTTTGTGATCTAAGACTTGGATTTGAGCAAGGCAATGCTATATGATGGATGGTTTCTGAGCCATGGAGGTGAGTGACCCTAAACTATTTCCAAAGTACTTGTGAAATGTTTCTTACATTATTTACTTTTGAACTGTTTCCAAAGCTACTTTTGTACTGTTTTCTTGCATATCATGCGTGCTTATATGAAAGTGTTCCTTGTTTGATATATTTCCTTGACTTCATGACTTGTATTATTGATTGATAACGTGTTACGTGCTTTCAATGATTGTTAAAACGAGTTTTCTAGGCGAGTGTGTACTTTATCGCACTCGACCTAAATAAATATGAAATTTTCAATGATTAATGATTAAATGCTACTTGCGCATGAATGTAAGCCTTTTGGGCTGAACTGGCCATTGCCCCTTGTTACCGGTCGTCTCGAGCCAGAAGCGGACTCGGTCGGGCGACTAGAAACTTGGGTGAACGTTTCGGTATACTCGAGTATTACCTTGTAGGTTGGTGGAGCCTGGCCAAAAGCCAGGGACGGGGTGAATGAATGCACGAATGAAACCAAATGCAATGAAATGACAGGAGAACGAACGTATCCTTTTCATGAAAGTTACTATCGCTTTCCATTGTAAATGTTTCTTGAATTATTGATACTCCATATTGAAATGAACTATTGTTAAACAGATTTGATTACTGATTTTATTGGTTACTCGCTGAGCTTCTAGCTCACCCCAAAAATATTTTATTCCCCTCCACAGGGCTCAAGGCGAAGGAAGGACTTGTTGTGCTTATTCACGTGATTGGATGGCTTAGTTGGAATTGTTATATTTTGTACCGTTTGGATGTGGAATCATTTTATGTATAGTTGGAAATCGTTTCCGCTTCACTTATGACATGTAATTATTGGAGAATGTGATGTAATATTTGAGATTTATCTTGTAATCTGTTTGAGGAATGTAGTGAACGACTGAGTCCCGGCGAGAGCTGGGCAGGCGGCCCGCCGAACCCTCTGGTTCGCCTCAGGGGGAGGTGGGGCCGTGACAGTGGTATCAGAGCTTAGGCTTCAGATTCTTGTAGTGTATCCTAGGCTTGAAGTTTAGGATGTCGGACTGTGGGTTTGATTTGACTCTTAGTGTCTGCTTGGAATGCTTGAGAGATTCTTGCGGGATGTCTCGACTTGATTGGTACAAGATGGAATGTCGAGGACGACATTCTTTTAAGGAGTGGAGATTGTGACGCCCCGAAAAAAAATGAGTTTGAGAAACCGGAAATTTTCTAATTTTCTAGGGTTTTATTTATTTAATGGCTTGTTTTCTGCGTTTTCTTTAGTAGGAAAATTTTCTAGATATTTTTAATGAGCAGATATAGTTTTTGGATGATTTTTCTAGTATCAAATAGGTTTTGAGAAATTAAGAGTGTATACCGGATGTGGGACCCACTAGGGCGAAAAGTTCGGAAAAATTCGACCAATTAGGTTAAGTTCCGGATACTGGGTGAAATTTATCGGGCGTTAAGAGATAAATAGAGGAGGTGAAGTGATTGATGTGAGAGGGGAAAAGAAGGATAGGAAGGCATTAATGAAGTGACAAGTGTCACCTTAAGAGTGGTGGTCACTTATTTGACTTTTTGACCTTTCTTACCAATTGATTAAATATCTCAAAATTACAACAAAAATCACTCTTTTCTTCACCATTGTGGCCGGCCCTCTCTAGCTAAGAAGAAAGAAAAACTCTCCAAGATTCTTGCTTCCATCTTGCTTGAGTGTAATCATCCAACCCTTTGATCTTGTTTCTACTCCATAAAATCTCTCCATTTGGTACTAGAAAGTGATTTGGTGAAGTGTTTAAGGAAGCTAAGGTGTCCAACAACTCTCCCTCTCTTGTTTACTAGGTGAGTGGTGATTGAACTTCCTCCTACACTTAATGAAGTTTAAGTTGTGATTAATGGTAGCTAAAGTGATGAATTTGTGGTTTATTTCTTGGTTTGAGATGAATTGGTGAAGTTTTCAATTTATTGAGGAATTTTCTGGTTTAATATGAATGTGATGTTGTGGATATCTTTGATGATGGGAATTGATGGTTAATGACTCTAGTAGGTGTAAATGATTGGAAATTCCAACCAATTTTGGATTTGGAAGGAAATGTGAAAAGTTAGGGTTTCATAACCCCCTTTCTGTCCGGTTTTGTGTCATATGGTTAGAGGCCGAATTGGCCTTTTCTTAAAACATGAAAGTTGTAGGTATTGATGTGTTTAAGGGGCCTGTAAAATTTCAGGTTCATCGGAGTTGTGTAGAGTGAGAAAATTCGATTTTTCTGTTGCTGTTCTGGGTTCTTCAGGATGGCCGAACTGCGCCTGTAATTGGCTGTTTTGACTGGAATAGATTTGGTTGTTAAGGTCTTCTGATGAAATGTAGCTTGATGTCCTAGCTATCATATGCCTTTGGAATTTCTGCATTCGGACCTGTATAGACTGAGTTGGACTAATTACAGCATAGTGTCATTTGTAAACCTGTAATTAAGGTTCTGGTTTGGTATTTTGCATATTTGACCTAGTTGTACTAGGATTTGGACTGAGTGGCCTTCTACATTGTTGTAGCCCTATCTCTTAGCTTCGAAACGGTGGGTCTTGCACCTTCATCCGACAATCGTACCGCCTTTGGTACCATTACCGCAAAATGACGTCCAAAACTGTTTTTCTGGTTTTGAGCTTAACTTTCATATCCGGACTTTTCCCTAGCTTGACTTGTACTAGTACTACTTGGAGCTTGCTGGATGGTTATTTGATGAACTTGTTGTTGTGTGTGTACCTTTGGGTTTGAATGAGAATGGTACTAGTACTACTTGGAGCTTGCTGGATGGTTATTGGATGAACTTGTTGTTATGTGTGTACCTTTGGGTTTGAATGAGAATATAATAAAGCCGTGATGGCTGGAAAAGTTAGCAAATTTAGGGGAAGTGCTGTCCGAACTTTGAAGGGACTTGTTGCATTGGGTTTGTGATCTAAGACTTGGATTTGAGCAAGGCAATGCTATATGATGGATGGTTTCTGAGCCATGGAGGTGAGTGACCCTAAACTATTTCCAAAGTACTTGTGAAATGTTTCTTACATTATTTACTTTTGAACTGTTTCCAAAGCTACTTTTGTACTGTTTTCTTGCATATCATGCGTGCTTATATGAAAGTGTTCCTTGTTTGATATATTTCCTTGACTTCATGACTTGTATTATTGATTGATAACGTGTTACGTGCTTTCAATGATTGTTAAAACGAGTTTTCTAGGCGAGTGTGTACTTTATCGAACTCGACCTAAATAAATATGAAATTTTCAATGATTAATGATTAAATGCTACTTGCGCATGAATGTAAGCCTTTTGGGCTGAACTGGCCATTGCCCCTTGTTACCGGTCGTCTCGAGCCAGAAGCGGACTCGGTCGGGCGACTAGAAACTTGGGTGAACGTTTCGGTATACTCGAGTATTACCTTGTAGGTTGGTGGAGTCTGGCCAAAAGCCAGGGACGGGGTGAATGAATGCACGAATGAAACCAAATGCAATGAAATGACAGGAGAACGAACGTATCCTTTTCATGAATGTTACTATCGCTTTCCATTGTAAATGTTTCTTGAATTATTGATACTCCATATTGAAATGACATCATTGAAATGAACTATTGTTAAACAGATTTGATTACTGATTTTATTGGTTACTCGCTGAGCTTCTAGCTCACCCCAAAAATATTTTATTCCCCTCCACAGGGCTCAAGGCGAAGGAAGGACTTGTTGTGCTTATTCACGTGATTGGATGGCTTAGTTGGAATTGTTATATTTTGTACCGTTTGGATGTGGAATCATTTTATGTATAGTTGGAAATCGTTTCCGCTTCACTTATGACATGTAATTATTGGAGAATGTGATGTAATATTTGAGATTTATCTTGTAATCTGTTTGAGGAATGTAGTGAACGACTGAGTCCCGGCGAGAGCTGGGCAGGCGGCCCGCCGAACCCTCTGGTTCGCCTCAGGGGGAGGTGGGGCCGTGACAATGAGTGTTTGCATGTGGTCCACGACATGTTTTGGCTCAAATGAGTGCTTGGAATTCATGTGCTGGAAACCAACGTCTCCACCACTTCAATGAGTTCATGACATTATCTGGAGCACCAACGTTGCTCTCTCTTATTGTTAAATGTTAAAGGATCTATTTGAGCGTTGGGTGTTTAAGTGCAATGATTTCACTGGCTCACGAGAGCAATAAACGGATATTTGATGACTGAATCATGACATCATCGAAATGCATTATTGTGAAATATATTTTCTTACTACTTTTATTGGTTATTCACTGAGCTTCTAGCTCACCCCAAAACTGTTTTATTCCCCTCCACAGGGCTCGAGGCAAAGGAAGTGCTTGTAGTACTTATTCACGTGACTGGATGGCCTTTATTTTGTACAGTTTAGATTTGGAATTCCTCCTATATAATAGCTGGTATCAAGGATCAGAGTGGCGCAGCGGAAGCGTGGACGCTTCGCTTATGATATGTAATTCTTGGAGAATTTGATGTAAAATTTGAGATTTATATTGCATTTTGTTTGAGGTTTGTAGTGAGTGAGTCCCGGCGAGAGTTGGGCAGGCGACCCGCCGAACCCTAGGGTTCGCCCTTGGGAGAAGCGGGGGCGTCACATTGGAGCCAACCCGTATCCTATCATTGTGATGATACATTTCTGTATTGATTTGAAATATTTGGATTTATATGTTTATTCGAATGTGCAATTTACTATTTTACTCCTGTTTACTTACTAAGCATATAGTTTACTCCGTTTCCTTTATTTTCCTTAGCAGGGGACGACACGGGGAACTCCTTGGCACATTCACTAGTATAGTTAGGTTTGCTTGTAATAGTTGGACAATTAAGATGGTTGTTTTTGTTTTGGTGGTTTGTATAAGGACCCTCCTTAGGGTCAACTTTCTGCTGGTTATTATCACAATGTAATATAGTGGTTTGACTAGCTGTTTTTGGGGCTGTAAATAGAACTCTTTTGGAGTTGGCTATATTGTGAATAGTACGCTTTTGGTTTATCTAGTTTTTATTGTTTTGAAACTTCGAGTCCTGGCGCGAGCTAGGCAGGCGTCCCGCCGATACCCTAGGGTTCGCCCTTAGGAGAAGCAGGGGCGTCACAGGTGGTATCAGAACGCTTAGGTTAGAGGACTTGGGCAATAGGGACATACGTGATAGGCACTAGGCATATTTGATTCTTTTAAGATGAATGGTACATTTTAAGCTGAAATTCCAGTGAACTGACGATTTAATATTTTGTAGGTATGGATCCGGACAGTTCTAGTGGTGCGGGGCCCAACGTAGTAGGATCTGGACCGGGACCGAGACCTCCGAGTGCGGGAGGCCCGGTGAACCGGATGTTGCGTAGACGGGAGATCCGATATCAGAGGAGGCCTGGGGAGCCTTACACTTTGCATTCACCCTTTGGTCGGATACCGCACCGATCCTACGACTGTCGCCATACATATGGCTACCCTAACGAGATCGTCCTGGCAGTGGATGACGAGCGGCGTTACCTGGGGAAGGCGGCCGATCGCTTGGTTAGACAGTTGGAGGAGGCTAGAGAGGTTAACCACGGGCAAGCTAGGCGTATTAGGGATTTGGAACAGAGCCTCCGAGTTGAGGTGGAGAGGACGGACGCTCTTCATCGACAGCTTCATGACACACACCAGCACCTCTTCGCTTTGAAGGGGCAGCTGAGGGAGAGGGCTCGGGGTATCATGCTAGACTGTGAGGTTCTATTAGATGTGGCCGCGGAGGTACCACCACGAGCTACCGGCCCAGAGCTGATGGACGAGGTGGATACTCTAGATTCCGTTGGGGATTGGACTTCTAGGGGAGGCGTTTAGGGTCACCTTTGTACTTTCTTTTGACTATCTGGCGGATTACTTTTGTTAGAACCGACATGGTTGGTTTCTTTTGTTATTTGGTTGACTGACTACATTTTGGAGTTGGGTGCTCATGTGTATACTGGATTTTGTACCGACTGGAGGTCGGGTGATTTGTATCTCTTTTGGTATGACTTTTGGGAACACTTTTGTATATAACCTTTTGTGTACATATTTGTATATAGTTGAAAACAATCTTTCTGGGTTCATTTTTTTTTTGTGTGACTCTTGTATATGTGCATTTTCATTTGGTATCCTCTATTTTGTTCACATTGTGAATACTAAGTGTACATTTTATTAGGAATTATAGACTTTTGCACATAAATGGACCCCAGTACTCGAGGTAGAGGTAGAGAGCGAGAACGAAACCCGAAAAAGGGAAATGAACATGAGCCAGATCAAGTGGCTACAGCCATCCAGCGAATGGCTGACCTGTTAGAACGTATGGTTGACCAACAAGGTCAGGGCCATGGGAATACTATAGGAAACCTTGGAAATAATCCAGGCAATCATGAGGGAGAGGACCGTGCTTTAGAACGGTTCCAAAAATTTGCACCTCCCAAGTTTATATGTGGACCTAATCCTGACCTAGCAGAGGGTTGGATGGACCGTATGATGGATATATTTACCGCACTTGGGTATTCGGAGGAACGACAGATATCTTTTGCTATTTTTCAATTTGAGGGGGCTGCTCGAGCCTGGTGGAATGTGATTAGAGCCAAGTGGGAGCGGGAACAGACCCCCTGGACATGGGTTAACTTTACACGAGAATTTAATGAAAAATATTTACCTCCCATTGTACAAGAGAGACTTGAGGATGATTTTATCCGCCTGTGCCAAGGGGCATCCAGTGTGGCGGAGTATGAAGCCCAGTTTACAAAACTCTCTCGCTTCGCTCCGAAATTGGTGCTAACGGAGCAAAACCGAATTCGCCGCTTTATCCAAGACTTGAATGTGGAGATCCAGGAGGCACTAGCAGCTGCTCAGTTGGACACATTTAACCAGGCGCTAGAAAAAGCACAACGGATTGAGACAGCTAGGGGACAGGTAAAAGCCTTTCATGATCGGAAAAGAAGACAACCCGATTCGAGCAATTTTGCGACCGGACAGAGTTTGAGAAGTGAGCCACCTTTTAAGAGGGGTCGAGGAACAGATGGTCCCCGACCCGCAGGAACCCTAAACCAGGGTAATTTTGGGAGAGATCGAGTAGGGCAAGGGCCCCAGAGGGGTGTTCAGCGTGGAGTATTGACTGCAGGAACTAGGCCAACCTGTGGTTTCTGCGGGGCCAATCACACTGACGAAAACTGTTGGAAGAATAGTTCGATCCGAAAATGCTATAAATGTGGTAGTACAGAACATCTGATTGCCCAATGCCCTAAGATGCAAAAAGAGAGACCTAAGCCACCGGCTGAAGGGACCACAGCTAAGCCGTCAAATGCAGGGAAAAATCGACCCAAAGGACCAGTTAGAGTATATGCAATGGGTCAACAAGAGGTGATTGACCCTTCGGCGGGCATCGAAGGTACGCCCTTTCTTATCGACGCACCGCAAGTGTTTAATAGACCCTGACGACACGTATTTTTGTAAACCCTGCAATTATGGTTCACGAATAAAGGCATTAATTTCGAGGATGAAATTATTCTAAGTGGGGGAGGTTGTGAGACCCCGGTCAGTTCTTAAGTTTGATATTAGGTGATATTCATTATTTGTGCGGTAAAATTTGGGGTTTTAGGATTAATTAGAAAACCCTGAGTTGGGGTTAGGATTGAAACCCTAGTTTTTGTATTAATCATAAGTTCGAGTGGTGGATAAAGTTAGTTATGCTAGTGTGTGTTTTCATGCGGTAAGTATAGGATTTGATCCATTTTATATAGGTTACGTGAGTTTAGAAGTTTGGAAAACCCTAAGCTAGAAAAAAAAGTTTCTAGTGTTATGATTTATTAGAATTCTAAGTTGGGTTTAAAACCCTAATTTTGCCTATGACAAAAATATTGTTGTTTAGTTGCTTTTATATGAGTTAAGGCATGATTAAGTATAGGTGATTAAGATAGAAAAGTGCTTAGTGGAGAAACTAAGTAAGATTAATGAGATTGGACTAGATTAAGTTTAAGTCCTATGGAGTAAATTGTAAGGAGTTCAAATGTTCAAGGGCAAGAGTGGAATAAAAGGTAAGTTGAAGTGTAAGAGTTAAAGGAGCAAAATGGGAACTTTTATGTGATTGGGTGGTAAGAAAATATCTTCTCATGTCTTGACTAGGCTTATGACTAAGCTTATATCTAGAATATTCAAGAGAAACCAAGTTATGAGAGAGAGAGGGCCGAACCTTGAGAGGAAAAGAAGGAGAAAAATTTCTTCCAAGTTTGAACAAGTTTAACCACTTATCTTGGTTGTGGAGCTTGGAGTAACAACTTGAGCACTTGATTGTTGTAGATTAACCACCAACAAGGCTTGTGTGAAGGTAAACCATCTTGATTGAAAGTTAAACTCTTGATGACTAAGTTTTGAATCCATGAAAAGTGATGTTTTTGTTGTTTTATGATCTTATATGATATAGATGGTGATTATATAGAGTTTAAATGGTTCATCTTGGTGCTATTTTGCTGCTGAAATTTCGGTCAAACCAAGAGACATTAGGGCTTCTTGTTATAGGTTTTATTAGTTGATTGGGTTGGTAATTAGACTTGATAATGGAACTTTTGGTGTAAATAATTCATTTGAATGGTGAATGCTTAATAAAATTAGGTTTGGTTATGAAACCCTAATGTAAAGAGGAAATTTGTGTGGTTTAGTTAGAACTTGAAAGGTTAGGGTTTGATTGGCTAGAGTTTTGAAGTTGGTAAAGAACTAGTAGAACTAGAATCTAGATTATGGTTGGTATTTGGTATTTTGGGGAAGGACTTTCAGACCATTGCTAGGTATTTTAGAATCTGGTGTAGGTAGTATTGTTTGGTATAAGTTTGGCTAGGAAGTTTGCACGAGAACCATAGAAACGGACCATGCGTTTGTGACCGTCGAAACCGGCAAACCTGGAAATAGGGCAGTCCACAAATCCGAACTTAGGTTCTGTTTTTCTTTATGCTGCGTGCTGATTCAGAAGTTTCTAAACATGAAAGTTGTAGCTTCCTAAGTCCTTAAGGTGCTTGCAAAATTTCAGGTCAAACGGATCAGTGTAGCCCGAGTTATAGCTAAAACACTCGCTCCTGTTTTGAACACTGGATTGTGTTACGTTTTTGAATTTTGCTTCTGACCATGCTTTGTCCGTCTTGATAACGTGCGAATTGGGTGTTGATCCCTTCATAATAAATGTAGATCTTGGTCTTAGATTCGAAACGGTATAAAGTGCATCCGAATCCGAGTTCCGTAGCTACAGTTATGACCAAAACAAGATCGGTTGTCAGAACTGCCTTCGGATTTGGACAATTCTGACAGGAACTTTGAACCTTTTTTTCCCTATGCTCCATACTGATTCAGCTTTTGGTCAAAACAGAAAAGTTATAGCCTTATAAATAAGCTTTCTACCGCCTTTGGAATTTCTTGATTCCGATTTCTGAGTCGTGAGTTATGGTCTTTCAAACAGGGCCTATTTGGTAACCCGAAATGAAATAGCTGGAACTATTTTGCACATTTTTGTCCTAGTTCCATTGAGATCTGGCTTGAGGTGCCTTTATGAAAGTTGTAGCCCTTCTTCTTAGATTCGTAACGGTACCTCATGCACTTTGATCTGATAACCATAGCCTGAAATTTGATCAAAACAGTTCTAGGTGCCAAATCTGCCGTTTCCGTTGCCGGCCATTTACGTTTTCGTTTGCAGTTTCCGTTGCCAGCCATTTACGTTTTCGTTTGCCGTTTCCGCACTTGCATGTGCCAATTTTTCCATTTTGCTTGTTTTAGGCATGTTAGTAGCCGTGTGTGATATAATGTGATGCAATCATCTATTTCAGACGGTGGTGAGTTAGGCGGAGCCGGTGGGGCCTACTACTAGCTATCCTTCGCGACGTAATTTTCGTACTTTTGCTATCTTGATTCTTTGAGTAAGTATTCGAGCCGTTTTGTATATATGACTTGTTTATGTGGCTAAGGAGAATGAAAGGGTACCTAGGCGAGGGTGTACTTCAACGCACGCGACCTAAACTCTAATTTACATGCATATTTATACATGACAGGTTTAAATGAATTATTTTGGATTTGAACCCCTTGAGCTTGTAGCTCGGGGTGACGTTTGTGAGTTGGGGTCGATCTTCCGACCTAGATGGACTATTCTAGCCAGCCGGGGCTTGGTCGAAACCAATCCAACCTAGTCTGAGGTCACCAAGTTTATTGGTTCAAGTTGTGAACCAAGTTTGTGAACCGAGCTTGCGAAGCAAGTTAAATTTTGTTTCGTTCGCTCAAGCAAGTTTGTGAGGTGAATGGCCAGTGAGGGTGATAAGGTGTTAGGTGGGAGTATAAGTGGAGTTCTACGGACCTTATTTGTGGTCGACGGAGTGTCGGCAGGAGGTCACGCATGGCAAACGACTTGGCTTTGGAGCCAACCCGTATCCTACCATTGTGATGTTACATTTCTGTATTGATGTGAAATATTTGGATTTATATGTTTATTCGAATGTGTAATTTACGATTTTACCCCTGTTTACTTACTAAGCATATACCTTACTCCGTTTCCTTTATTTTCCTTAGCAGGGGATGACACGGGGAACTCCTTGGCACATTCACTAGTATAGTTAGGTTTGCTTGTAATAGTTGGACAATTAAGATGGTTATTTTTGTTTTGGTGGTTTGTATAAGGACCCTCCTTAGGGTCTACTTTCTGCTGGTTGTTATCATAATGTAATATAGTGGTTTGACTAGTTGCTTTTGGGGATGTAAATAGAACTCTTTTGGAGTTGGCTATATTGTGAATAGTACACTTTTGGTTTATCTAGTTTTTATTATTTTAAAATTTCGATTCCTGGCGTGAGTTAGGCAGGCGTCCCGCCAATACCCTAGGGTTCGCCCTTGGGAGAAGCGGGGGCGTCACACTTTGTCTTGTTACTAACCTTTGCAGGTCATCACGAGAAACATGGAGCAACAACAAGCAACCACCGACTACTCATTGATGTTCACCGCAATGAAGAACAAGCTGAGGTGAATCAGTGAGCAACAAATGGAGGAGTTGCACACTCGTTTTGACGAGCTATCCAAGAGTCTCACACGAGACTCTCGTTCGAGATCCCACAACCGGAGTAACCATGGCACCAAAGATGCAAATAGCGAAGAATACTCCGCTAGTGAGGATGAGGAGCGACCCGAGAAGCCTAGAAGGGACACGCCTCAAAACGAACTAAAGGGGCTTAAGATTCAAGTACCCGCATTCAAAGGCAAAAGTGACCTTGAGGCTTACTTGGAGTGGGAAGGCCGCATCGAGATGGTCTTCGACTGCTACGACTATAGCGAGGAACAAAAAATTAAAATTGCCACCGTTGAGTTCACCGACTACACCCTAGTTTGGTGGGACCAAGTGGGCCCCATAGGAGGAGAATGGGGGAACCGCGAGTCCGAACTTGGCGAGAGCTCAAGGCATTGATGCGTAAGCGATTCGTTCCAAGCTACTACAACCGAGATCTCCACTCCAAACTGCAAACCCTCACACAAGGCAACATGAGTGTGGAGGACTATTACAAGGAGATCGAGATGGCCATGATGAGGGCGAGCCTTTAAGAAGATAGCGAAGCAACCATGGCTAGGTTTCTTCAAGGTCTCAACCCTGACCTTCAAGAAGCCTTGGAGCTCCAACACTATGTGGACATGCAAGACCTTCTTGAACTCGCTATCAAGGCCGAGAGGGGAAAGAAACTACGACGAGGAGCCTGTACCTTCCAGTCTTCCAGCACAACCTCATGGAAGGGCAACCCACCACGGAGGGCGACCCACGAAACTGGATACTCGGCCACACCAACCTCCTCAAGCCAAATTCAAGGTAATATTTCTAATCAAAATTCCAATTCTAACCCTAACAAAGTTACCGATGCGTCCAGGTCTACTTAAAGGCATCACATGAGATTCCTAAGACTAGGAGTAGGGACATCAAATGCTTTAGGTACCAAGGGTTTGGACATATCCAATCTCAATGTCCAAATCAACAGGTTATGCTAATCACTCACAATGGCGAAATCGTGTCCGATGATGATGATGATTGTGAGGAGATGCCCGAATTGATCAAAGGTGACTGCCTGGATGACGACTCAGCTGAGAAAGATTGCTCGCCTATACAAGGAGAAGTAGGGTGCCTGGTGGCACGACGAGTGTTAACCACCCGAGTAAAGGAGGACGAACAACTTCAAAGAGAGAACCTGTTTTACACCCGTTTTAAAGTGGGTGACAAGGTGTGTAGCCTCATCATCGACGGTGGGAGTTGCACGAATGTGGTGAGCTTACTCACGGTTGAGAGTTTAGGGCTCCCAACTACTAAACATCCACACCCTTATCGCCTCCAATGGCTAAGTGAGGATGGAGAGGTACGTGTCTTCAAACAGGTACGTATTCCCTTTTCCATTGGAACTTACACTGATGAAGTTGTTTGTAACGTCGTGCCTATGCATGCTACCCACGTCATCTTGGGGAGACCTTGGCAATTTGACAAATACGTCACATTCGACGGAAGGGCAAACCAGTACACACTCTTGCATGATGGCAAATGCAAGGTCTTCACACCACTCACACCTGCACAAGTGTATGAGGACCAACTTAAGTTGCAAAGAGAGTGTGAACAAGACCGTCAAAGAAGGAAGCAAAAGGCGGTCGACCCTGGCAAAGGCTCCACTTTTGCAAGTGAGCCATCGCCCAAGGGTCAAGTGAGCACACCTAGTGTTACACATGACAAATCACCCACTGCACCTACCACTAGGAAGCAAAACATGATCATTAAGGCTAAGGGCGTTAGAAAAGTTGTCAATTCTGATCAACCTGTACTTCTCATGATTTGCAAGCATGTGCTTTTAGATGTTGCTGAACTTGATAAGGCATTGCCTGCGAGTATGGTTGCTCTCTTGCAGGAATTTGAGGATGTTTTCCCTGACGAGGTCCCTGATGGCTTACCACCCATTTGAGGGATTGAGCACCAAATCGACCTCATTCTTGGAGCACCACTACCCAACAAACCTGCCTACCGTATGGGTCCTGAGGAGACAAAGGAACTTCAACGGCAAGTTGACGGCCTGTTAGGTAAGGGTTGGGTCAAAGAGAGTCTCAGTCCTTGTGCTGTGCCTGTTGTACTTGTTCCCAAAAAGGATGGTATTTGGCGCATGTGCACTGACTGTAGGGCCGTCAATGCTATCATTGTTAAATATCGTCATCCCATTCCTAGGTTAGATGATATGCTTGATGAATTCGATGGTGCTATAATATTCACCAAAATCGACTTAAGGAGTGGCTATCATCAAATTAGGATGAAAGAAGGCGATTAATGGAAAACGGCCTTCAAAACCAAGCATGGTCTCTATGAGTGGCTAGTCATGTCTTTTGGGTTGACTAACGCCCCTAGCACCTTCATGTGACTAATGAACCATGTCTTGAGGCAGTTTATTGGCAAATTTGTCATAGTTTACTTTGATGATATTCTGATCTATAGTCGCAGTGAACAGGAGTACTTGGAGCATGTGAGACTAGTTCTTGAGACACTTCGAAAGGCGCGTTTATACGCTAACCTTAAGAAGTGCACCTTTTGTACTAATGAACTTGTGTTTCTGGGCTATGTAGTGAGTTCGCAGGGTATCAAAATAGACAAGTCCAAGATTGAGGCCATCGAGCAATAGCCAACGCCCATATCCGTCCCTGAGGTACACAGCTTTCTTGGATTGGTGGGTTTCTATCGATGCTTTGTCAAGGACTTCAGCACCATTGCCGCCCCAATGACCGCCGTGACCAAGAAGAACGACAAGTTCTATTGGAGGGAAGCCCAAGAACAAGCATTCTTTACCCTCAAAAATAAACTCACACATGCACCTGTTTTGGCATTACCAAACTTTAACAAGACTTTTGAAATCGAGTGTGATGCTTCAGGTGTAGGTATTGGCGCTGTCCTCATACAAGACAAAAGGCCTTGCACCTTCTTTAGCGAAAAACTGGGAGGGGCTGCCTTAAACTACCCAACGTATGACAAGGAGTTGTACGCACTGGTGAGAGCCTTGGAGACCTGGCAACACTATCTTCGCCCTCGGAAGTTCGTGATATACACTGATCACGAGTCACTGAAGTTTTTCAAGGGCCAATCTAAGTTGAGCAAGAGACATGTCAAATGGGTAAGCTTTATTGACACCTTCTCCTATGTGATTAAGTACAAGATTGGCAAAACGAATGTGGTAGCTGACGCCTTATCACGTAGACATTCCTTGCTTGTCTTCCTTGATGCTAAGTTATTAGGGTTTGAAATGATTAAAGAACTATACACGCATGATCATGACTTTGGAGACATATATGCTGCTTGCGTTAAGAACCCACATGGAAAGTACTTTTTGCATGATGGATTTTTATTTCATGTGGATAAGTTGTGTGTGCCTAATTCTTCCATCCATGATCTTTTGGTTAAGAAGGCCCATAGTGGTGGTCTTATGGGGCACTTTGGCATGGCTAAGACTCTAGCCATATTACAAGAGCATTTCTACTGGCCCCACATGCATCGAGATGTTGAGCGCATAGTTGGTAGATGTGCCACTTGTCATAAGGCGAAATCCAAAACAAATCCGTACGGCTTGTATACCCCATTGCCTATTCCCCACTATCCTTGGGTTGACTTGTCTATGGACTTTGTCTTAGGACTTCCGAGGTCACCTAGGGGAAATGACTCCATCTTTGTAGTGGTTGATAGATTCTCTAAGATGGCTCATTTTATTCCCTGTCACAAAACTAACGATGCATCTCATATTGCTAATTTGTTCTTCAAAGAAATTGTCCATCTGTATGGTATGCCTAGGACCATTGTTAGTGATAGAGATGTCAAATTTCTAAGTTACTTTTGGAAGATTTTGTGGTCTAAACTTGGCACTAGATTATTATTCTCCACCACCAGTCATCCGCAAAGCGATAGCCAAACTGAAGATCGCACACTTGGCACACTACTTCGGGATTTGATTAAAAAGAATCTTAAAACTTGGGAAGAGTGCTTGCCCCATGTTGAATTCGCCTACAACCGAGCTGTTCACAGTGCTACACACTACTCACCTTTTGAGATTGTTTATGGCTTTAACCCGCTGACCCCTCTTGATTTAGTACCCTTACCTTCCTCTGAGCACACAAGCTTAGATGGGAAAAAGAAAGATGATTTTGTGCGCAAGTTACATGAGGCCGTTCGAGCAAACATTGAGAGGCATACTCAACAATACATCCAGCAGGCCAACAAGCACCGTCGCAAGATGATTTTTTAGCCTAGAGATTGGGTTTGGCTGCACTTACGAAAAGAGAGATTCCCCAAGCAGCGACAAAGCAAGTTATCCCCACGAGGTGATGGACCCTTTCGAGTGCTCCAACGAGTTAATGACAACGCTTACAAATTGGAGCTACCTGGGGAATACAATGTTAGCGCGACCTTCAATGTCGCGGACTTAAGCCCGTTTCTTGACGAGAAGGATTCAGATTTGAGGGCAAATCCTTCTCAAGAGAAGGGGACTGATGTGTGCATGAATCAGGGCCCACGCAATGACCCGGTCCGAGTTCCATTGGGCCCAGTCACACTGCACGGGCCAAACTCTTCAAAGAATCCCTCCAAACCCTTGTTCGAGTTGTCCAAGACCAACATGGAGTCCATAGAGATATTGAAGGCTTGGAAAGAGACAATCAAGTAACCTACACCTTGATCCAAGCCCATGAAGAATCAAGTGGGCCTCCACGTGAGACGGCCGAGTAGGGCCTTAGTCCTTAATACTTATTAGATTGGATTAGTTGTTTAGAAGAACATGGGCCGGCCCATCTTGTCCACCAAGATGGTCGACTGCTCTTTAGGGTTTCTTTAGGGTTTTATCTTGTTACCTTTAGCCTATTAATAGGCTAGCTTTGTAAGCTTAAAGACACAAGTTTTATGAACAAAATTCTTAGTATTTTCATTTTCTTCTTGAGAGAGAATTTGAGCCTTTAACTTGCTTTGGCAAGGGCTATTGAGCAATCTTGCATCTTGTCCATGATTGTTCAGCCGACCTATCCCTTGGAGTAATCACCTTCATCGGAGTCGTCGTTCTACCACCTTTAATCAAAACGTGTCGTCCGTTTGATTCTAGGTTCCGCAAACCAAGCGTTGGACAACCTCGCTAGATCCTTGGGCAAACGTGCTACGTGTCTCGAAACAAGTTGATCGAGGAACGTATCGTAAGGGTTTTGAATCTGCCTTCCATTTATACCAAAAATGCTAGCGTGAGATTGTAAGGTACTAGCCTGATCTTGATAATTCATGGAGAATTTTGGCAACAGTTTCCCCTTTTGCTACATTAATATCTTGGCTTCTTCAATCTTGGCCAAGATCTTGGCATGCTGCATGTTTTTGGGCATAAACATCCATATAGATAGCTGGATTTTCGGCTTCAATCCACTTATGAACCAGCTTGTAGCATAATCCTCAGGAAGATCCACCTTATTAAGTTCTTCAAACAAATCATGATACTCCTGTATAGAACTTGACTGTTTGAGACTCTTGAGCTCTCTCGTAGGATCATCATACAATGAGTCCCCAAATCTTGATGATAACTCCCTCACATACTCCTCTCAAGATGGAGTATCACGTGTCAATCTAGACTTCATGAAAATTTGATGCCACTGAAGATGAAGAGCCTTGCCTTCCAAATTCATGGTAGCTATCTTGACCTTCACAAAGCTAGGAGTTTCATCTACCTCAAAAAATTGCTCACTCTTCTACAACCACTCCCTAAAATCTTCTCCATTGAATTTTAAAAAATCAATTTGTTACAACCGAGATGGAACTTGATAACCCGCTCCATTACTGGTGGGAGTATCTGAATTATGAAGGGAGCCAATCCCTTCAACCTGAGTTTTCTCCATTCTGTGATGCAGCCATTTCTCTTTCAAGTTGTTCTTGTTGTTCCTGCAACATTGCTCTGACATGCTCTTCCATCTTCCCAACATCCTAAGACCTAGTGCCCTCTGCTATTGATGAATTGAGATGGAGTAACGTAGCTCTAATACTACTAATGCAAAGGTCAGTGGAGGTCCAGATTCCTTGATCAAGGAATCTGAAGATTGATGAAGAAATAATTCGAAGATCAAGGAAGATGAATGTCTATATTATTGAATGAGAGAGGTTACAAGAAGATGATGAATTGTAGATATTACAAGAGAATGAACCAGAATGCTTTTCTGCTTGACTAGCTGTTTGTTTTATAAGCTAACTAAGTCGGTTACTACTAACTAACTAATGACCTCAGCTGACATAAGCAAGATTCTTGCTAACCGACTGACTAACTAACTGTAACTACTACTATAACAATGATCATTGATCACGCGAAATGATCAATCAAACATGACACTGAAATCTGGTGCATCAGTCTACAAAAAGATGCTTAATTTCTTCACGAGCTGGAATTTAGTCTAGACTTGACAATAGGTGTTCATTTTAATCTATGAAAAGTTGTTTTTCAGCTTACTTTGGAAAACTGTGTACAAAATTTGAATTTGGGCAAATTACACTTTACTCCCTATGGTATAGTTAATTTTCACATAATCTCCTATAGTTTTTAAATCTATATATAACCTCCTCATAATTTGGATTAAAGTGTCAAAGTGACAAAAATGATCATCTGTGATGAAACCTATAAAAATGCAGAAATTACCCTTATTTAAAAATTAAAATAGTTGAAGTGACTAAAATATATGAACATAATATGCAGACACACTAACTCCGTATGATTTTATATTTTACCATATAATCCTCTTATGGTTAAGTACTTTACCATATAATCCTTTTATGATTTTAAATAGATATACATAATCTCCGTGTGATTAAAAAATAATTTTCAACTTTACATAAGAGCATTTTTTATATTTTAGTTGATTTCATTATGGATTGTAAATTTCATCACTTTAACACTTTAATCCAAATCATAAGGGGATTATATATAACTTTTGAAATTATAAGGGGTTATATAAAAAAATACTAAACCACAGGGGGATAAAGTGTAATTTGCCCTTTGAATTTTCTTGTTTTTCTAAATACTCTTGCTCTATTTAACATATCCCACTGAAATTGCCCATCATATTCAACTAAAACAACTATGTGATTTAATTGATCATAAGAAATGGAGTACTAACTAATGCATTCCTGAACAGCAATAAGTAAGATTTGTTACGTTGTTTCTTTGGTTACTTTGTATTGCTATTCAGCAACCAGGATCTTTCTTTTCCTTTATTTTGTCAGTTCACGTATCTTAAAGACTATCAGCAGTAATGCTAGGTTTCTAGTGCACATAGTTTTCTTTTGATATCTGCTGCTGCTGATGCTACTTATAACTTTCACTTGAAGTTGATAAGAAGTGTGATTTAAGTGCTCATGATATAAACAAGCACACATGTCAAACAAAACTAATTGTAAACTCCAAAATGACAAATTCAAGAACTAACAAGCATCAGGGGTGTGCAAGTCAAATTTGTAGTTATATATCCAGTTATAAATCACGAATAGCACAAAATATCACGAAGGTTGTCTCAGAGCACTGCCAAATGGAATATCTCTAAAATTGATGAGGGACAAGATGGGTGAGATCTTGCCTACTAGTGCGAGCAGAAGAACAAGGATCTTGAGATTGTTTTGGTGCTATGAACATCATCGAGGATAGTGATGTGGTAAGAAAAGAGGGGAAGAAGTAGAGAAGCTAAAAGAACGAAGAACAACACAACTAATAAACCAAAACTAACATTTATTCATCAAAAAAGTCTCTGTAAAGAATGACATAGAAATAGAAGTATTCAGAAAGTAAAAAAGTTACCTAAAACTCCTATTTTTATATTCTAGAACTTTTAATTCTATATTCTGAATAGGAAAAGTAACTAGTTATGGAATTTTAGAACTTTTAGGAACTTTCTATTTCCCCATAAGAATGACTTGAACAACTTACCTAATATTGTAGATAACGAAAAAAGGCCCAAATTGACTGACATTCTGGAAATTTTAAATGACAAAGGAAAGACCAAAATGTTTAAGGCCTAATAATAGAAACTGCTGAACATGCAGAGAACTTTGACCATCGTTAGACTCTAGGAATCACCATGAATAGACTCTTTTAGACTAAAATTCTTCTTTTTTGGCAAAGGATCCTTTAGTTTTATTCTTAGCTTCTGACGAGGTGAATTCTGGTCAGACGAGCCGAGTCATGAACGCACGAGCTCACCTACCAAACACATAGTAGATGGGGTCCTGTCTATCGGTCTCATTTCAATGCTTAAGTTAGTTATAGTTCGAGAGTTGAATGTGCGGATTAGATTGCGTACCTATTTGGGAGTATTAGATGAGTATTTATAATAGTTGTGTCTATGGACGTAATGATGAGCTACCCCTTGTCTAACATCATGAGAAAGCCTAGGGCGGCGGTGTCAGGTGTAGGTCTGACTAATAGGGTAGTTGATAGTTAAATCACTCAATCAGTCACAAATCACAGAAATAGCCGAGATATCAGTAATCTTGGGCAAGGAGGTAGACTAGGTGGAATGCCTCTTCAGAATAACCTCATCGATCACCTTGTCTAGGGATGTTCGAGATGAGGTATCTATTGTCGACAGAGGGTAAACAAGCTAATATAGCCCGTTTAGGCCGAGATGTCCATATAAGCCCCCCCAACCTCGAGTAGAGTAAAAGTATTTGACGCTACATCCAAGGCTATGACCAAAAATTTTGAAGGGACAAATGTTGAGACACGTGTGATGAAGAGACAAAAGGTCGCTCGAAGGTGATTGGCATGCCCAGCTGAACGGATAGCAGTTAATCTGTCAGACATTTAATGCAGAGAGAAAGAGGTGGGCATTTGAAATTTGAAGAGTCCACCATTTTACCTTCCTCTTCCTCTGTAAATAGGGGAGGATTTCGAGGAAACAGGGTCATCCAGGACCTTGGAGGAATCTGAGGTTGTGTACAATGATGAATTTGGAAACGAGGTGCCACGGAATGAGGGTGTGGTCATTCCCCGAGCTCTACTAAATTTGTTGGCCATTGACTTCGGCGATCTCCTTTTGTTCAGGAGCATTATAGAAGAGTTGAGACACGTGTGATGAAGAGACAAAAGGTCGCTCGAAGGTGATTGGCATGCCCAGCTGAACGGATAGCAGTTAATCTGTCAGACATTTAATGCAGAGAGAAAGAGGTGGGCATTTGAAATTTGAAGAGTCCACCATTTTACCTTCCTCTTCCTCTGTAAATAGGGGAGGATTTCGAGGAAACAGGGTCATCCAGGACCTTGGAGGAATCTGAGGTTGTGTACAATGATGAATTTGGAAACGAGGTGCCACGGAATGAGGGTGTGGTCATTCCCCGAGCTCTACTAAATTTGTTGGCCATTGACTTCGGCGATCTCCTTTTGTTCAGGAGCATTATAGAAGAGGATAGGGCGAGGTTATGACATATATTGCCCTAAGATGGATGAGTCGGTAGCACTCTCTCCCAAAGATCAGGTGGCGGTCTATGAAGACCAATTGGAAGCCTGCCTTATGATGCCAACTACTCGATTTCTGCGGCATAACCATCAATATTGGAGGACTCAGATCACTTAGCTCATTCCCAATGCCATCCAATTCTCGTGGGATTCGAGATATTGGGCCAGGAATAGGGAGTTGTTCCGACTGTCAACCTCTTTAGGAAGTTTTATACAATCAAGAACAGTGGGAATGAGAAGGGATGATTTTACTTTAAAACCCATTCCCAACATGTAGAGAAGCAAGTAGTGGATGCTTCCACCTCCATTAAGAAATGAAAGAATAATTTTTTCATTGTGCCAGCTAAGAACTTCCCTTAGGAGTTCTGGTAGAAACCCCACAATACTGTAGCCGACCCTTCTCTAGGGCTCATGAAAGAGCTGAATTTTCTCAAGATAAAGGGGTCGAACCTTAAGATAAATAGTTGGTTCTACCCTGAGATAATGTTGGTCGATAGGGTCATTAGCCAAGCTCTCCTCAAACCCAATAAATCTCCTTACTTCTCTTCTAGGCTCAAGAGAACTTATAATTTTCATTTCATTACTTTGTGTTTCTCTTTTTTACTTAGTAATTCATCTCTTTCTTGCAGTAGTGAAAGTGTCCGATCTAATTATCTCGGGGACCGAGAGTGTAGCTAAAAGGCAAAAGCAAGGCTACAACCGAGGCATCAAGAGTAGAAAAGAAGAAAAAGAATAGCTTGACTGCACGCTAGCCCCCCGTGATCATAGTCAATGAGAAGACCTCGGCCACTCCTGCTATTCCTCAGGGAATGGCCACTTGAGGTGTAATTGTTACCTCAACTGGTCACGGGAGAGGAAAGTTCTTGCCTTCCCATCCTCTGTTGATCGTAGCGGCCACTTTCTCGAATAGGTACCCAGTACCTCCACGCTCTGCCAATTCCAAGATGAGACATTCCGATGAGCATTTATTGTCTAGAGTGGGACATCAATATCAATGACCGATGTCAAGATCCACGCCCATCTTGGGAGCTATTGGTGCACTCAACTCTGCCCTGAGATGTTGACTACATGAGGCAGCTGACGTTTCGGAGCTAGTGGATCACCTTGCCATCGCCTGGGCCTCGTCATCAGCCTTCACTATCGAGATAACCAGATGATATGGCCTTCTGCTTGAAGCCTATCAATATATGGTTGAGCTTTAAAAGCGAATAGCTTCTTTAGAAAAGGAGTTGGTTGTAGCCTAGAATGAGAGGGATAATGCCATTGCTGAGGCTAACTCTTACAAGACGACCTTTGAAAATGAGAAGAAAAAGATCTATCAAGAGAGGTTGCCTCACGAGATAGCTCTCGAGAGGACTCGTGTCTGAACAGTGGAGGCTTTCCTAAAATTTGATGGCTTCAATAGAGATCTCGATGAACTCACGATGCCAAGCTTTATGTTCGGCTTCACGACAGCCACCAACCAAGTTGAACCTCTTCTCTCGGATGGAAGAAGTTGAAAAACTTAAGGCTAGTAATAACTACAACGAAGATGATAAGGAGCTATGTGACTGCATGGCGGCAGCCATCCAAGAGGGCAGAAATCTAGCGGAGGTAAGAGAAGAGTTCAATCAATGGTTCGTCGAGTTTGAGCTACAAGAAGAACTAGAGGATAAAGGGAACAACGAAGGCCAAAGAGACACCAAGGCTATAGCAGATGCCGAGATGGCCATGGTGGTATCAATTTTTTGTACTTGAAAGAATTCACAATATTAAGCATTCATTTGTAACATCAATATTTTTTCACATCAACTCAGTTCTTTCTATTTCTTTTTATTTCAGCTATTCATTCTATACTTAACCCTCCATGCCCCCCTAATTTTGAACAAACTAGTTTGTTGAAAATAAATTAATATTAATATTCGACATCTAAGAATGATACAATTTAAGATTCTCAACATGCCATATCCGAGATACAAGTGCACTATTTCGGTAGGCTAATTTACAATAGCCATTGGGACTGACTTCAATAACATGGTAGGGTCCTTCCCACTTAGAAGTTATTTTTCCTGGGGTTTAGATCAGCTAACCGAGTTTTTTCTGAGAACTAAATCACCTGGCTTGAAGTGGTGGTCTTCAACCCAAACATTGTAATAATAAGTCAAGATATTCTTGTATAAGGTAGTTCTCATTGCCACTGCTTCTCTCTTTTCTTCTAATTAGTCCAAGTCTATTTGGCGCTCCTTGTTGTTCATCTCAGCCACATAGGCTGCCATTCTAGGACCTTGAGTGATGAATTCAGCAAGGACGTGGTGTGAATTGGTGACCTCGGCCTGGTGTGATAAGCCTATATGTGACAGTCCCACTTTCCCAAAAGGCGAACCAGAGGGGTCAGCGAACTGCCTGCCCAACTCTTACCTGGGCTCACTACAATCCGTAATTCAAATATTTTCAATATACGTTTAAAGTACTCCAAAACATTAATACTTAAAATTAGCTAACCTTCAAACTTAAATACAACCCAAGAGAATATGTACTATAGTCATTGTTATAATACAACTTGAAGTCTCCAAAAGAAAACAACTTAGCACTATTCGTGAGCACTCTTAGCCTTGAACCCTATTAAGTAAAACAAAGGAGTGGAATAAGCTAAATAGCCCAGTGAGATTCCAAAACACACTAGCAGTTCTAATAAATCAAGTAAATTAAGTATAACGCACATATGGTTCAAGGTTTTACACTGGCATATTAAAATGAAACATTTATCATTTTACAGAAATAAACACACATTAAAAGGATATGGTGTTCATGTGGAACTATTTCGGTCAGTTTTACCTTATAACTCCAATAATTCCCTCGGTTGTCTGGCCATCGCCTTATTCCTCCAGTGGTAATACTCGAGTATACCGAAACGGTGGTCCAGGGTTCCAACCTACCCGACCGAACCTAATCCTGGCTCCAGCAGGTTAGCAACCAAGGGCAGGGCCCAGTTCAGCTAAGAGCTTACAACATGCGCAAGCAATCAAATAAACAGGTAAACGGTAGAAATTCACGGTTAAAGAGTAGAAATTTATTATTTTAGCAGGTTGAGTGTGATAAAGCACGCACTTGCCTTAAAACGGTGGAAGATTTACATAGGAGAAATTATAGGGAGCAATTAACACTTAAACACACAAGAAATATGAAGTAAACATGTAGCAAAACTATTCAAGTCACAAACACCTATAAGGAACACTCACAGTTACGTGCGATATGTCTCGGTTCCTGGATAACACCCTTGATTACCCTTGAGTCCAGAGGTAAGAACCAACAAGTTTTTATGTGAACTGAAAAACAAAACCTTAGGGTTTTAGCACTTAAAAAGTGAAGAAACAAGAAGTTGGTATATAATCCTTATATGTATACTAAAGAATAAAGTGAGTCGTTATAGCCTTGAATCAAGCCTTCAAATTTAAAGTTCAAAAGTAAGAATGGAACCATGAGAAATCAAGTCCTATGTCAAGAATTAAGCATGATAAATAACATTAAGGTTTTTCATTTAAATCCAAAGAAACATCAAGTACAAGGGAAACTTGTATCCTCCATGAAATCGAGTTTAAAATGAACCATCAATCTTAAAAGGAAGTTGAATGTTCTTAAAAGTTCGTTTCTTAAGAAATCAGAAAATTTCAGATTTATGCGACAAAACTTAGAAAATCAGATCTTGAGTTTGGTAAGTCTAAAAATTGGAAAATTTACACCGTTGGAAACTAGATCCAAAGTATTAAGAGTTCCCAGAAGACACTTTTCTAGGATTCCAAACAGAAAGTATTCATATTTCAGCTCAAAGTACAGTTCCAAGAAGTTCGGACCGAACCAGTCTTGGTTTTCAGCAATGTTTGGAAATTCAGTAAAATTCACGGAAAGTGAATCCTCCTCTGAAATTTGTAATACAATAAGAGTTCTATACAAGGTTTCAAACACAAAAAGTAGAACTAAATTCAGAGTTTCGAGCATCAAGATATAATAGTTGAAAGTCGGCTAGATTTTGCAACTGTTCAGTGAATTTCCAGATTTGAAGAGCAGTCTTTGGGGCATTGTTTGGGCATTGAAATGGCACTAAAATTACACCAAATTTGGTACACTTAAAATTCCATATATGGACTATTGTTCTACCAAAATTTAGGTAAAAAATTGTACGGGAAGGCAGTTAACGAAACGACCAAAGTTTGGGAAAATTTTCAAAGCTAATCTGCCAACCATAGTTCTCTTTCTTTTTCAAATGTTTTGTCCAATACAATCAGCCCCAATTTGCTCCAATTTTGAAACGCAATTGGCACTAAAATGTTCGAAGTATAACGCCCCAAAATAGATTTGACCATTCGGCCAACAAGGAAGGAAAAGTTTCCAATTTCCAGCTTTGTCACATTTTCGAAATCAAACCAAATCTAGCTCTATACAAACTCAAATGGAGAATGGTTGGTGGCGTTTGAAACTAGATTCAAAATTTTACAATTCATTAAAAGGCATTGTTTCGAAAATCATTTCACAAGTGGGACAAAATCAAGCCACGAGATGCAACTTCCAGTTTCATTTGTATAGACAGTCAAAACAGAACAGCCAATTTTGTCGACTCACTACGGTTCACTCAAAACGAACTAGTAGGAGATTTTTATACCGTTGGAAAGCTATGAATGTCTAGTTTTGAATGCCACAAATGGCACTCAATTACAACTTTTTTATAGAGAGTTACGTTCAAACAAAGGAGCACTGTCTGAGAACTCTGTTGCACGTTTTCCAGATTTGATTCTCGACCAAAACTCAAGTTTTTTTCAACCAAATGAAACGATTTTTGGAAGACACTTTGTACACATAATATACCACATATATCCATCAATTTCACAGTCAACCAAGCATCAAAATTTTGAAATAAAACTGAACAACAATGGACAGAATTTCGGCCAGCTCACTCTCCCAACATTTTCCAACTTTCTCTCATTTTCTAACCCCTCAAATCAGCTGCCTACAAGCCTCCTCAAGACCACTAGCCTAATGATTTAAAGCCAAATAAACGGTTTCCTCAAGTCCTCTAACCTAGTTTCTTGCTTAGGGTTGTAAACCCATGAAATCTAACCACTAAACTTTGATTAAATGGAAAGATTTGAAGCAGATGAAGGTTACCTCTAGAACCCTAGATGGAACCAGAAATTTTTCACCAAAAACTCTCCAAGAAAATCCACAAGATTGCTCCTTGCTCCAAGATAGAGTGTTACTCCAAGTAGTTTGCGATTTGGTGGAAGTTTTGCTGGTGAAATGAAACTAGAACAATGGGGTTTTCTTCCTCCTTCCTCCTTATCTTGCTTTGGCCGAAAATGGAGAGGTAAGAGAGAGAGAGTGTGGTAGTTTTTGGCTTGTCTTGGAAGCTTGGAGGGAAAAGTAAGGATTAAGTCTAGCAAAAAGTCAACTTTGAATAGTTGTCGCGCGTGAGGTTTTCGTACCAAGGTTTTCTCTCGGGTTTGATACATTCATGCACTAATCCTCCAAGGTATTTCCTTTAACACTGTAATTATTTGCTCTTAGTAGACTAGTATAAAATTTTCAAATCTCCACTTAGTCGTTCCGATTTGATTTACGTGAACTTCCGACTCGCGCGCGATAAAAGCTTAATTGGAACTTGTCGCGCCCCATTTTTGAAAGAAAAATTACGAGTTTAGAAAATGGATCTTGATTCAATTTTGAGTGACAATGAGTTTTTGATTTTTTAGAAAAAATAAAGAAAATGAAAAGGGCCTAAAATGGGATTTAAAGTGCGACGATTTGGGCCCAAAAAAGAATAGTTTAAAAAGGGCTTTTAATAAAAAAAAAAAGAGTTGCTACTTGGTATTGAGTAAAGATGTACCAAGTCATCTAAAAAATGAATTTCAAATAAAAAGTAGAGAAAACCCTTTTTAAACGATTCCAAGTCTACGCAAATCAGAGAAAAAGGTTCGGGAGTCACATTTGAAGAAAGGGAATGCAAGGATAAAATCCAAGGCATCCTTTCAACCTATTCAAGGCTAGTTGCATGATTTAATCAAAGATCTTCTTATTTTTAAACGAAAAATTTATCACATTTGGAAATCACTATATGGATGCAAAACCTAAATCTAGGAGGATATCGGGGGGTCGGAATATCTTTTCAAAACTTAATTGGTGCCAATCACATTAATTGTGATGCCCAAGGATGACTCTTTGAAGAGGTCACGAATATGCAAAAATATGAGACTCTAAGAAAAGAAAAGAAAATAATAATATACAAATATACATGTTCTAAAGGAAATGCATCATAACGGGTGCGGGGAAGTAAAATTCGTGACTTCAATTTTCCCTTTTATAGAGGAAATACGAGCGTGCTAAAGCTAGAAAGCCAAACTCGTCCATATCCCATATGCGAGGGATAATCCCTAATCTAATCAAGCAAATGTACTAAACTAGTTCTAATGTTCTTAAATGAAATGCAAGTCTAATGTCATGTCTGACACATAGGGATAAGGGATACATATATATAGGAGAAATATGAGATAAGGGATGTATGTATAAGAGAAATATC
The DNA here is from genome assembly GCF_003713205.1 of Coffea eugenioides. NCBI lineage: Eukaryota > Viridiplantae > Streptophyta > Magnoliopsida > Gentianales > Rubiaceae > Coffea > Coffea eugenioides. Next base: position 23,409,636 of record NC_040041.1, read on the forward strand.
ATGAAAAAATGATAAAAAAAACCCTAAAAAGTAGAAAATATGCATGAAAATGTAATGATTGTCACATAGACATGATCTAACGCGTGGATGGTCCCTAAGAGTCTAGCGTTGAACTAGCCCATTTCTATAAGTTCCCACCAGCATTGGACTAGTGAGAAAACGGGAAATAAGGCCACAACTAACATTGGACTAGTGTGGTGACGTCGCACATTGATTATACCTAAACCAATCATATAAAACATAACAAAAGCAAGTAAACACATAAGATCACATAAACGCATAGCACATAAGCATGATATCTAGATGCAAGACACTAAGAAATCGAATAACACGTAAACATACAAGCATGCAAAACACACAAAGCAAATAAAGCGAATAGACCTAACTATTACATTTGGGGGCCCAAATTACAATCTAAAGGGGGTAAAGAATGAAATGAAATAAAATAATAACCTAACTATTACAACTTGACATTTAAATGCCTCTCAATTAGCCAAAATTAAATTAAAATAAATATACAAAATTAAAACAAATAAAGCGAATAAATAAACGTTCAAAGAAAGCATGCAATTACACATATAAAATCACATAAAAGCACATAGTATCAAGTAAACTCAAAATAAAGGAGTAGAGTGTATCTCCCTTGAATTGGTGACCTAATGAAATGAAATTTTTCTTATTTACCTTCCAAAACAAAGAAAAAGGTCAAGGCATCACTTTAATTAATAAATAATCACAAGATCGAAAATGAATCAATCAAAGTATTTACATAAAAATAAACAACCCATGCTCAACAAATTAAAACAAACAAGGACCCAATTGAAAGAATTAAAAAGTTAAGGGTCTAAAATGAAATAAATTAAAACTAAGGACTTAAGATAAAACCCACCAAAACCAAAAGAATAAAATTCATAAAAATAAAAGAAAAACATATTTGCTAAAATTAAACAACAAAATTTCCCCAATATTTAATTGTTATATCAAAAATCCAAATAAAACTATAAATCTAGCAAAAATTATTAAACCTTCAAATTTCATCCCAAACTTCACTAAAATCTATCCAAAAATCACATTTAATCGTATCAAAGAAAAATAACATTTAAAAAGGACCAGATTGGTTAAATTTTTCAATTTTATGGGCCATAGTAGAATAAGGAGGAAGTTGAGGGGTCGGACCACAATTTTGGAAAATTTTGCATGCAAGTAATGAATTCATCTTCTGCAATACCATAAGCTTATGCAAATCCAGAAATTTTCACTCAGCAACACAATACCCATTGATGTATTCACCAAAAAACTCAACACCAAGAATTCAAACTCACTTCTTAACAAAATCCAATGGCAAAAACACTCCATCGGCAAGATTAAAGCAATAGAGACAAACAAAACACATATAACAGCAAGCAAATACAAACAACAGCAGCGACAAGAACGACAGAACACAAGACCACAAGAACACAGCTCAGCAACGATGGAAAACGGAAAAAGCTAAGACATCTGTTTAAGAAGGTACCTGAGGAAGCTTTTTGGATCGAAATCAGGTCAGGAAAAGACGTGAAAGAGCTGATGGAGTTGCTCCGTCGCGGCTTCGAACCCACACCAGCGAAGCCAAGCTGCTGATTTGGGGACCAGATTCAAGGGCTTTATTGAAGCTTTTTGTTGAAACTTCCTGAAGCAAACTCACTCTATGGATTCCATAATTTATGAAGATATCAAAATCTAATCAAACCAAGCTACCAGGGAAGAAAAAATTGGGTCACAATTTGACCAAAAAACCAGCCTGTTCCTATAAAATTTCTGCCAAAATTTTTTTTTCTTTTCTCTTCTTTTCTCTTCCTTCTCCCTCTCGTTTTTCTTCCTGTTTTTGCCTCCAATTTCCCCAGATTCTTCCTTCTTTCTCTCTTGATCTTTTCCTGCCCAAAGCTCTCTCTTCCTGCCGCTTTTCTTTTCCTTTTGTTTCTCTTTGTTTCCTTCGTCACCTTCTTCCTTCGCAGCCTCTCCACTCTCAATCTTTCATTTTTTTCTCTCCTCCAGCCTTCCTTGTTTCCAGATCCTTTCCTTGCCCTCAGCTCCCTCTTTTCTGTTCAACCGTTCCCCTTCCTTTTCCTTCTTCTGGTTTCTTTCTCCAGCCAGCCCGAAGCTTCTCTGGTTTCTCCTCCTCCTTGGTTCCAGCTTTTCTCCTTTCTTGCCTATTTTCGTTCTCTTTTCCAGCCGCCAAGAACCCCCTTTTGTTTCTCCTCTCAGTCCTTTCCCTTTTTCTTTTGTTTGCTTTCTTCCCCTTGGCCCTCGCAACTCTCTAGCCTTTTTTGTTCTTCCCTTCCTCCTTTTTTGTTTCCTCCGACCCCGAAGCTCCTCCCTTGCTTGGTTTCCTTTTTTCTTCCTCCTCCGTAGCTCTCTCTCTTGTTCCCCTAAGCTTTCTCCAACCCGTAGCTTTCTTGCCTGCTTTTCCTTTTCACCCCGTAGCCTCTTTCTCTCTTCCTTTCTTTCCTTTTTTCCTACCCGAAGCTTCTCCCCAGCTCTTTCTTTTTCCTTTTTCCAGTTTTTTCTCCTCTTCCTCCCGCCAGCCCGAGGCTCTTCCCTTGGTTTTCCCTCTTGCTTTGTCAACCCTCTCTCAATCTCTTGCCCCCTCTCGGTTTCTTTTTTTGTACTCCCCAGCCAGTAGCTTTTTCTTTTCCTTTTTCCTTTACTTTTTGTTTCCAAATTTTTTTAGCCTTCCAAGTGTCTTGCCATCTAACCCCCTTTTGCATGTGTTGTCAATCAAGAATAAGGACACTTGTCCTATTGGCATGTACTCCACTTGTGTAATATTCCCTAATACACATGTCTAATAATCCCCCAATACACTTGTCTTCTCATTTTATTTATTTATTAGATATTTTTCCAAAAATAAATTAAGTAAACAAAACAAATAAAAAAGTTAACTCCTAATTGCAAATATATTGCACAATTTTTATCTTAAAAAGGATTAAAGACAAATTTTGAATTTTTTTTTCCCTTTTAGCAATTTAATGCAAAAATACCTAAAAATAAAATGATGAACCTAATTTATAAAAATAAACAAAATAAACACTAACTATCAATTAATTAATTAAAATAAATAAAATAAAATAAAACTAAACTAATAAAGCTAAAATTAAATAAATGAAATTTTGGTGTCTACAGAACTCACTCACCTCTAATCTCTCAATTAACTTTTCTTAGTCTACTATTAATCATTCTTAATTCTCCAAGACTAATGTACTCTCGGATCAAATTTATCTCGAAAAATATGTATTCACTATTTCTCGCTAAACGAGCCGTAAAAAATTTAAATTTGCTAACGAAACGTTTTAAAAATATAAAAGGGACATTTTTTGCATACCAAATGGATTTGAAATGGATGAAATAAATTATTTGGGGTATACGGGTGAATAAATAATTAAATAAACCAGTAAAATAAAATAAAAATAAAAAAATTTCAAGTTTTCACAACCTTCCCTCCTTAAAAGAATTTCGTCCTCAAAATTCATACCTTCCATAACCTCCGATAACCCTGGACCTTGTTGTGTGGTCATTGCATATGTTCTTGCGGGTGCCATTGGTTGATTTTCTCCTTCATTGACTTGTCGAGGGTTAGTTTTATTTCCTTGTTGAATAGTAGTTTCTCGTGAATACCTCTTTGGGCAGTCGTGAACTTTACGGTTAGGGCTCCCACATCCCATACGCTTTCACCCCTTCACCCAGCAGTTTTCTTCGGTATGATTCGTCCTTCCACAATATCCACAAGTCAGACGAGAAGTTGTGACTTGACTTGCCTGCGAAGTTTCCCTTGATTGTATTTGTCCTACTGGATTTCCTCGTGACATAGTTCCTTCTGGTTTCTTTATCATGGGTGGTGAAGGAAGTGGTTGTCTTACTCCATCTACTCATTTTCTAACTTTAGGTGGCTATCCACTTTCTCTTGGTACCTCAAGGTAGTGATTACTATCGGATACATATCTTTTCCTCGCTTGAAAGGTTCTCAGTTGGGATTGTGTACTCTCCACCCTTTGTGTTTTCTCAAGAGCGTCACTAAATGTTTCAATCTGTGCTGCGGCAAGGGTATCTTGGATTTCTAAATTTAATTCTTGGATAAACCGTCTTATTCTTTTCAGCTCTGTAACCACCAATTCTTGAGCATATTTAGATAATTTCGTGAATTGTATTTCATACTCAGCCACACTCAAAGTTCCTTGACGAAATTTTATAAAATCGTCTTCTCTCTTTTCTTGGACTAGTGGAGGAAAAAATTTCTCATTAAATTCTCGTACAAAGTTTATCCAAATTCTTGGAGTTTGATCTCTTTCCTATTTGTTTCTTAGAACATTCGACCAGGCTCGAGCTGCTCCGTCAAGTTTAAATACAACAAAAGTGACTTTTCTTTCTTCTGTGTAATTCAAGACATCGAATATATTTCGTATATTTTCTAACCAATTTTCAGTCACTTATGGGTCAGGTCCTCCAGAAAATTTGGGTGGGAAAAATTTCTGAAACCGCTCCAAAATTCGATCCTCCCCTATCTTTTGGTTTCCACGTTGGTTTCCTTATCCAACCCCCTGACCCTATTGAGTTACTAAGAGTTCTAGTACATCCGTCATGCGAGTTAAAACTAATCTCATTTGGTCATCTCTTCTCCCAGTTCTTGGTTCGGTGTTTTGATCAGTAGTAGAATCATTGTCTAGTTCCCAGCCCTGGGTTGACGTCCCTGTCGTTCTCCTCTAGTTTCCATGTTCACACCTAATCTAGATGCACATACATAAACCCTACACTAAACCATTATTGAACTACACACATATACCTGTAACAACTCTAAAGAAAAATGAAATCACTTGCACAAATAACATTATCACCGTACAGTCAAACACAAACTAGAGCTCATTAGATCATAACACAAGTTACAGTTAAGTAAAGTACATACCAAGTCAAGGTTAGTAAACAAAAGTAAATAGGTGATTAACAAAAGTACATACATCTCCAAGCTACAAACTCCTAAATCCTATTCCCATCATCCCATTACAAAAGATCAAAAGTAGTGTTTTATTAGATTAATTGGAACTAGATAATTCCTGTTCCCTAGCATAGTCAACTTCATTCCCACACTAGGATCCTCTAGGTTACGATCTTCTCCACATCTCTCTCAAACTCAACTACATTTCACTTCTCTTTGGCCGACATTGTCCCACACTCTGTAAAAATATTCTCCGTTTGATCTCTCATTTCTCTTACTACTCAAACTAGACATCCGTTGACCTCTTGCGCTTGCTCTGGCAAAACATTAGCCTGTTCTTATTCCCCGCAAATGGAGATCTCAAGTTCTTAGCATTGCCCTCAACTCTTAAGTACTTGGGTACAAGAATCCGATATAAAATAATTCACAACTCGAACCGACCGGTTCCAAGAGTAAATCACCATATTTGAGATTCCTACCCAACATATATATTTACTTCCCCAAGTATCAAGATAAAGGGTTTATACCAATCACATTCATAATTCACAACTTACGTTTTAGAAGAGTACTTAAGTCTTTACTCATTCACATAATAGGGACCATAATACCAATTGACCCAATCTTACCCCGCGCAAAGACCACGTGAAGTGGCTCTGATACCACCTGTGACAGTCCCACTTTCCTCAAAGGTGAACTAGAGGGGTCAGCGAACTGCCTGCCCAACTCTCGCCGGGACTCACTACAATCCATAATTGAAAAATTAGAAATACTTCAAATATTTTTAATATACATTTAAAGTATTCCAAAATATTAATACTTAAAATTAGCTAACCTTCAAGCTTAAATACAACCCAAGAGAATATGTACTATAGTCATTGCTATAATACAACTTGAAATCTTCAAAAGAAAACAACTTAGCACTATTCGTGAGTACTCTCGGCCTTGAACCCTGTTAAGGAAAACAAAGGAGTGGAATGAGTTAAATAACCAGTGAGATTCCAAAACACACTAGCAGTTCTAATAAATCAAGTAAATTAATTATAATGCACATATGGCTCAAGGTTTCACATTGGCACATTAATATGAGACATTTATCATTTTACAGAAATAAATACACGTTAAAAGGATACAGTGTTCACGTGGAACTATTTCGGTCAGTTTTACCTTATAATTCCAATAATTCCCCCGGTTGTCTGGCCATCGCCTTATTCCTCCAGTGGTAATACTCGAGTATACCGAAACTTTATACTGTTGGAAACTAGATCCAAAGTACTAAAAGTTCCTAGAAAACACTTTTCCAGGATTCTAAATAGAAAGTATTCATATTTCATCTCAAAGTTACAGTTCCAAGAAGTTCGGACCGAACCAGTCTTGGTTTCTAGCAATGTTTGGAAATTCGGTAAAATTCACAGAAAGTGAATAAGCCTCTAAAATTTGTAACACAATAAGAGTTCCATACAAGGTTTCAAACACAACAAGCAGAACTAAATTCAGAGTTTCAAGCATCAAGATATAATAGTTGAAAGTCAGATGGATTTTGCAACTGTTCAGTGAATTTCCAGATTTGAAGAGCAGTTTTTGGGGCATTGTTTGGACATCGAAATGGCATTGAAATTACACCAAATTTGGTACACTTAAAATTCCATGTATGGACTACTGTACTACCAAAATTTAGGTAAAAACTTGTACGGGAAGGTAGTTAACGAAATGACCAAATTTTGGAAAAATTTTCAAAGCTAATCTGCCAACTGTAGTTCTTTTTCTTTTTAAAATGTTTTGTCCAATACAATCAGCCCCAATTCGTTCCAATTTTGAAGCCAAAGTTCCAAAAATATTTAATAAGCAATTGACAATAAATTGGCACTAAAATTTTCGAAGTATAACACCGCAAAACAGATTTGACCATTCGGCCAACAAGGAAGGAAAAGTTTCCAATTTCCAGCTTTGTCACATTTTCGAAATCAAACCATATCTAACTCTATACAAACTCAAATTGTGAATGGTTGGTGGCTTCGAAAACTAGATTCAAAATGCTACAATTATTAGGAGGCATCGTTTCGAAAATATTTTTACAAATAGGACAAAATCAAGCCACAAGATGCAGTTTCCAGTTTCATTCGTATAGACAGTCAAAACAGAACAACCAATTTTGTCGACTCACTACAATTCACTCAAAATGAACCAGTAGGAGATTTTTATATCGGTAGAAATCTATGAATGTTTAGTTTTGAATGCCACAAACAGCACCCAATTTTGACTTTTGTACAGAGAGTTACGTTCGAACAAAGGAGCACTGTCCGAGAACTCTGTTGCACGTTTTCCAGATTTGATTCTCGACCAAAACTCAAGTTTTGTTCAACCAAATAAAACGATTTTTGGAAGGCCTTTGTACACATAATATACAACACATATCCATCAATTTCACAATCAATCAAGAATCAAAATTTTGAAATAAAACTGAACAACAATGGACAGAATTTCGGCCAGCTCACTCTCCCAACATTTTCCAACTTTCTCTCCATTTTCTAACCGTAATCCTCTCATTTATCACACAAACAACATTAACCAAGCAAGAACATCTCAAGTCAGCTACCAACAAGCCTCTTCAAGACCGCTAGCCTAGTGATTTAAAGCGAAATAAACGGTTTCCTCAAGTTCTCTAACCTAGTTTCTTGCTTAGGGTTGTAAACCCATGAAATCTAACCACTAAACTTTGATTAAATGGAAAGATTTGAAGGAGATGAAAGTTACCTCTAGAACCCTAGATGGAATCAGAAATTTTTCACCAAAAACTCTCCAAGAAAATCCACAAGATTGCTCCTTGCTCCAAGATAGAGTGTTACTCCAAGTAGTTTGCGATTTGGTGGAAGTTTTGCGGGTGAAATGAAGCTAGAACAATGGAGTTTTCTTCCTCCTTCCTCCTTGTCTTGCTTTGGCCAAAAATGGAGAGGTAAGAGAGAGAATATGTGGTAGTTTTTGGCTTGTCTTGGAAGTTTGGAGGGAAAAGTAAAGATTAAGTTTAGCAAAAAGTCAATTTTGAATCGTTGTCGCACGTGAGGGTTTCGTACCACCATTTTCTTTCGGGTTTGATACACTCATGCACTAATCCTCCAAGGTACTTCCCTTAATACTATAATTATTCGCTCTTAGTAGTCTAGTATAAATTTCTCAAATCTCCACTTAGTCGTTCTGGCTCGATTTACGCGAACTTCCGACTCGCGCGCGATAAAAGCTTAATTAGAACTAACTCACATCTAATCCCTCAATTAACTTTTCTTAGTCTATTATTAATCATTCTTAATTCTCCAAGACTAATGTACTCTCGGATCGAATTTACTTCGAAAAATGTGTATTCGCTATTTCTCGCTAAATGAGCCGTAGAAAAATTAAATTTGCAAACGAAATGTTTCAAAAATATAAAAGGGATATTTTTGCATACAAATGGACTTGAAATGGATGAAATAAATTATTTGGGATAAACAGGTGAATAAATAATTAAATAAGCCAGTAAAATAAAATAAAAATAAGAAAAATTTCGGGTCCTCACACTATAGCATGTTTGACAACTCGTCCACTGAAGCCGTTCCAACGGTGAAGTCGTGTCTTAAGGCCATGTAGGAGAGTTCAATTAAAGTTCTTAGATTGGTCATTGGCTTGGGAATGGTCTACCAAGGTCAAGTGTTGCTTGATGCCGAGGTTTTAACACCATTTTTTAAATGGGTTATCAGCGAATTGCTTGCCATTGTCGCATACAACCACCTGTGGTACTCCAAACCTACAGACAATATTTTTTCAAAAGAATTTACGAATGGCTTGGCCAGTTATACTTGTTAGCACACATACATCCATTTCAAATCCAAAGATTTGTACAAGCCCAACTAGTACATAGAATAAATCCAAATCTAAACTATACAAGAGATACGCCTTCCAGTCACACAAAGACCCAAATACAAGTTCTTCCTTTGCCTCAATCCCTGTGGGGAGAAGAAAATAATTGGGAGTGAGCTAAAAGCTCAGTGAGTAACCAGTAAAATCAGAAAACAAATAAGCTTCACAATAGTGCATTTAGATGATGACATGAATCAGTAATCAAATGTACATTTAATGCTCATGTGAACCAGTGAAATCATCGTACATAGAATTCCAATGCTCCAACTGATCCAGAAAAGTCAAACAGTACAAGGGAGTCAATTGCTCCAACTACACAGTAGTGGAGACGTTGGTTCTAATCACAAGATTTCTCAAGAACTCATCGGAGTCAAGTTATGTCATGGCATAGACACATACACAAATGATATGCAAATTGAGTGACCAATGCAAGAATTAGTTATGCAATCGGGTAAGCGATGCAAGAAATAGTTCAAAAGTAACTTTGAAAATAGTTGAGGGGTCACTCACCAACCACGGTTCGGGAACCATCCATCAAATATCGTTGCCTTGCTCAAGTCCAAGCCCTTCAACTCAAACTCAAAGCAATCAAATGCTTTCAAAGATTGGACAGCATATCCCCTTAATTTCCTTACTTTTCCATCCTACAACCAACACCAATTCATCTCAAATCAACCCCATACACATCATAAACTATCAAATAAACCTTTCGGCACAACAACCACAACTGAAGCTACACTTATCGGATTGAAACGAATCTTATGGCGTTTCGAAGCCAAGACATGTACCTACATTTCTCATGAATACCTCCAAAGCCAAATCATGCATTTTCAGGGTCAAAAATGGAAATTTCCACTAAAACAGAAATCTGGGCGCGAAACAGGGTTCATGGGCAGTCAGAGGTATTTCTGTCATTTCACATGCTAAGTACTCGGATCAAGCTGAAATTTTGTAGGCATCTAGTTAACACCATTTTCTACAACTTTCATGTTTTAACCTAAGCCTGATTCGGCCTCTAATATGCTCGAATAAATCCGGTCAGAACAGGGCAAATTTAAACCCTAAACCTGGAATTTCCGCACAAAACTGAAATTTTCCGCAAACAATCGTAACTAACATATACAAGCTTCAATTTACACCATTACAAGCCATCATACCATGATTAAACCATGATCATCATATAAAATCAGAAAAATCTCCATTAAATCAGAAATTTAACAAACACTACTTAAATCCATGAAGTCTTCCACAAATTAACATGTTAAGCCACTAGAAATCACTAATCTATCCTTGAGCAGTTGTTCTCCTTCTTCTGCGGTACAACGACCCATTATGCAGGGCATGCCGAACTGATCTACGTTGCACTTTCTATGACGATCCCACCTCCCCCTAGAGCGTATCCTAGGATTTGGTGAACCACTTGCCTGGCTCTGGCCAAGACTCATGCTCAACCTCACTGGCAATAACTATACTCTCAACAACACTAACACTTCCCAAACGTCAATATAAAATGTACATAACATCAACTGTTCATACAACTCAAAAGGTAATAAACAATTGAAGCTTACAAAACATAACCCAACTTAAAGCTAAGATGAGTTCACCATGATACCCAACAAATTTTAGACAAAAGTTATGCCTTCTCCGACTCCCACTCCTAAGCTCTCGACCCCTGTAAGAAAAATAAACTCATAGGATAAGTTTTCATAAACATGCAGTTACAGCGATAAGATAACAATCACATATTGCTCAATCTTAAAGCAAAGGAAGTAAATGACAACAAGCGAAATCATTAACATTTCACATATGTCAAAAAAAGAATTAACACATTCAAATATAAGGATATAGATGGTATACGTGAACTAGTTCAGAGCAGTTTGACAAGAACCCATTGACAATTCGTCAACGTTGAAAATACAATAACACTATCCTATTGATCACCGCTTCACTCTAGTCTCCATCCACTGATCATTTCTGGGCTATTTATGTGGTAATATTCGAGTATAACAAATTCAATAACAATAAACATGACCCATGGTTCGTCAATCGCCTCGACCAAATCCTTGCTGACTCGATTCGATCAATTAGCCGATGGGGCTTGCGATCCCAAGCACTTCGTATAGTCAATGGGGTAACATACCTAAACGACTTTTAAGTCATGCACATGAATATCATTTCTGTCAAGTTAGGACAAGTGCAATAAAGTATATACTCAACCAGCCGATATCAAGTCAAGCGAGCTTAGCAAGTCAAGAGCAGTCAACCAATCAATCATTTCAAGATAGCAGTTCAAGTATTCACAATCTTGTCAAGATCACATGTCAATCAAGCAACAAGTCCAAACATGCAGTTAGAACACTCACTAACTGATCAAGGTCTATCAAAGTCAAGCGCAAGTTCTGCCTCCTAGCCACTCTTGAATCCTGTGATCATATATAGTATAGCAAGAAGCCATCAAACTTCTACTTGGACACCACACATATATTCCCAATATAATTTTCAAAAATCACAAATTTTACTTGTGAAAATCAAGGAAAAAATCACGTATATGGTAGCTCAATGTTTCAAACATAATATGGAGCAAAAATATGTTGAGTGTAGGCAAGAATTTTGAAGGCAATATGACAAGATTCTCGAGTTCAAAGCAACTATAAACATTTTGGGGGCAATCATCATTTTCCTCCTCTTAAATTTCTTTGGTTTGGCTCAAAACTAACATGCATATGAAGATCAAGGTTTTCTCAAGTAACTCGAGCAAAAGTATGTCAGAATCACCTTAAACTTAAAACTCAAACGCTCCCTCTCTCACTTGACCTACAAAGAAGAATTTTCAACAACTTGTCCCCAAGTTCCTCTAGATAACCCTCCAACTTTTAACCTTATTTCTATGCCAAATACACTATCAATCAAGCTAACATGTCATGAGGTGTATGATTCATATTCTAGACAAAGGAATCCATCAAAATTCACATATATAAATCTCTAAACTAAGCTAAATCTAGTATGTACCAAAGCTGAAAATTCACAACATAACTTGAAAAATATGAAATCCTCCATAAAAATTCTTCCTTTAGATTCTATAACATCATATATGAACTAAACTCAAAAATAAGGGAAGAAAAATAGGTTTCCTAGAAAATTTCACTTCTTTACCTCCAATGAGTGCTTCGTATTTGGCTTCATTATTAGAGACAAAAAAAATCGAAATGAAGAGCATACGAACACTTATTCCATTCTGATATCACAAGGAGCAGCCTGATTCCATTACCTTTCTTATTGGAGGAGCTGTCCACATAAAGTGACCAAACGAACAAAGGTTCGGTCGCATCTTCAGCGTCTTGGCTCACTCCAGGAGTGAACTTGGCCAAGAAGTCAGCTAAGGCCTATGCTTTGATGGTAGTTTTGAGTTCATAAGAGATGTCATACTCACCTAACTGAGCCCATTTTGTTAATCATCTCAAGGCCTCCAACTTGGTTAGAATCTGTTGAATAGGCTAGTCGATTCAAACACAAATGGGGTGATCTTCAATCGCTGAACTGCATGGACTAGGCACAGTACTAGTTTGTCCATATCAGCATTCAGAGCCACTGAGAGCTCAGCTGACATAGTAGATCAGCTGTTGAACAACATTGTCTTCCTGTATTAGCATTGCACTGACTGCCTCTTCCACTATGGTGAGGTATAAATAAAAGGTTTTTCCTGATTTTGGGGAAGTAAAAGTAGGGGTAAGTTTTGGAGATAATCCTTTATTTGATCAAATGCTAGTTGGCCTTCTTTAATACATTGAAGAATGGGAATTCTATCTGGACAAATCGGGAGAGAAACCTGTTCAAAGTAGCCAAACACTTACTCAATCATTGCACTTCCCTAACATTGCTTGGCACGGCCCATTTCCTAAATCACCTTCACTTTATTGGGATCTGGCTCATTTTTCATCTAGATATCGTGTAATTCAAGAACTTTTTTGAGGTAACTCCAAAGACACATTTATTAGGATTTAGCATTATTCAGGTACCTTGTAGTGTTTAAAAAACTTTCCATAAATTCGAAAGAAAGGAATCTGATGGGTTTTAAATATGAGTATAAGTTTAATTCCAAATTATACCTGTTTTGCTGCAAGTATACAGGCCAACTAGTAGTTAGGGTATAAGTCAGGTGGATCCCACAGGGAGTTTCTTTACAAGTACTAAGACCTTACTTACTCTATTAGTTAGACTAATATTCAATTAAAGCAAGAGAAGTTATAATTACTACTATCTAACTAGTCTTAACTAGATAACTTGCAAGATAACAATGGAGACATTAAATACTTAAGTCTAGGGATATAGATTCTACTTATGGCATATAAGATACAAGTAAATAGATTTACCTCTTATTACAACTCTTGTTTAACTAGAGATTCATTTCCAATATTACCAAATCTCATTCTCATGATGAAATGGCCTAAACTAGACTAGTTTTCCCTCTACTTCTTGTTTCCTTCATGAAATGCATGATTAATCTACTTAAGAGTATTTCTATTCTCATGAGTCTACTACTTAACTTCTATTTATGATGTTCCATCATTATTACTAACTTTCATTGAATAATAACAACTCAAAACTTGTTATTGGTGATCAAGCAACAACAAGTGATACGCATGCATAAATAGACAAGTTAACACAAGATGTAACAAACATAAATCATATTCACTTCATATCAAATAGCCATAAGTTTCATCTACTCTCTAGATCTAGGAACTTAGCTACTCATATGATAAATGACAAGAAAGAACATAGCTTCATTGCATAACACATATTGAATCACAAGTAAAAAGATAGATAAAGAAAGCTTAGCCAAGAAGTGAAGAAGCTCCCAAGATCTTCTATTTCTTCAACAAAATGAGTTGTACAATGAAATCTTCAATTGTTCTCACAAAATTCTAGCTAGAGAGAACAAACAAGACTAAAACTAAGCTCTAATGCTAACATCTGATGAGAACCCTTCTAATGTCCTACTCTCTCCCTTTTTAATGATTCTTACATCTCTAGTGTTAAGAGAGTTAAAAAAGTGATTTTTTAGACATGACATAAAGCTCATTTTCTCTTCCAGAAGGTCCCTTGAACATGTGTAGCCGAAATTCTTGTCTAGAGTAGAGCTGGAAAGTAATGTGAAAAGAAAGTAAGTGGCTGAGTAAGTTGTGGAATTCAGGCGAGAATACGCGACCTTGGAATACGTGGCTTCGGCTTGCATATTCATGAGGTCACGTTTTTACTTCTATGAATTTGGCACCACTTCAACTGCTATTTTCTTGATGATGGAAGCCGAAATAGCTCTTTTACGAAACATGAAAGTTGTTTGGAGCTCTGTGGACTAAGAAATGACCAAAATACCCTCGATTGGTTAGAGCTCTATTTCAACTTTCGACCATGCAAATGCACTTCTATATTTCAACTTTTTGGCAAGGAAAACGACTAAACTGAACTTTGATGTCTTCTTACTAAATATAGAAACATCTCTTAATTTCAAAATGGTATAAGAATCACCTCAATCCATTGCATGTAGCTCAAGATATAGCCAAAATACCATGTCAAAGCTGGAAAACTTGCATTTCTTCTTTTGATTATTTTGCACTTCATGTCTTCTTTTTATCACCTCAAACCATCATCAATCATCCAATTATCTTCTCAACTCATGCCATTTGATGATTGAATCATTAAACCTGCAAAAACATGAAGTTTTCACAATTAAAATCCATAGAAATGCAATTTTTACCCCTTAACCACGAAATGAATATTTTCACTAAAATCCTAGTTAATTAGCTATAAAACTAAATAAAACACACCAAAACTAACTAATAAAATACACTTAAAACACGTAAAATGTATACTTACTAGAATCAGTGGTCTTACTCTTGACTAAGATATTGTCCACGTATGCTTCAACATTGCGGCCAATTTGATGATGGAAAATCTGGTTCACGAGGCATTGATACGTGACTCCAATATTTTTTAGGCCAAATGGCATAGTGGTATAATAGAAGACACCTCAGTCAATAATGAAGGTTGTCTTCTATTGATCCTCATCACTCATCCCTATTTGATGATAGCCTTTAAAAGCATCCAAGAAACAGAGGATCTCATGGTCCATTGTTGAATTGACTAAAGCGTCTATTCTAGGCAACGAATAGCAATCCTTTGGACACGCTTTGTTGAAGTCGGTGAAGTCAACACACATGTGCCATCCTCTACCTTCCTTCGTGACCATAATAGGGTTTGATAACCAGGTCAAGTATTGAGCCTCCTTTATCATCTTGACTCGTAACAGTTTGTCTACTTCCTCCAATACGGCTTGGGCTCTTTCTGGACCGAAATGTCCTCATTTTGGTTTCACTGGACGTACACGAGGATTGCCATTGAGTTTTTGCATGATCAAGTCATGAGGAATGCCGAGGACATCCTAAATGGTCCAAGCGAAGATGTCCTTGAATTCTTTAAGAAAATCGGTTAGCCTCTCCCATGTAGAAAGAGGGAGAGCCAAGCCTATTCAGATGGTTCTTTCAGGCTTCTCTAAATCCAAGGCGATCTCTTGTACCTCATCCCCGATCTCTAGCCTCTCAAACTTCTCGGTCTTCTGAGGCTCGATCACATCAATGGTCAACACATCAGATCTTCTATTTTCTGACCCTGGCAAAGAGCTAGAAGATGTGGTTGCATATAAAGTGGTGAGGTAACACTCGCATGCTACCTGCTCGCCGAAAGTTACCTTAGCAACTCCCGGCAGGATGGGAAACTTGAAACTCAAGTGGTACGTAGAAAAATTGCTCGAAGGTTATTCCGTGAAGGCCGGCCAAACAAATATTATAAGGTAAATGAGCCTTTACCACGGCATAATTGACAGGTATAGTATGGCAAAGGGGGTAACTTCCAATGATCATTTTTGGGGTGATCATCCCTTCGGGATAGACCATATGCCACCCAAATCCCACTAATGGTGTCCGCACTGGAACTAATTAGTCATCCTTTAGTTGTAGATTCTTAAAAGTTTGGTAGTACAGTACATCAATCAAGCTGCCAGGGTTGACATATACCTTCTTAATGATAAAATTGATGACGCGGGCATCAATTACCAAGAATTCATGGTTATTTGACGTGCATGGGAATAGAATCATCTCGGCCGCAGGCCACCACTTGGATGAGCTAAGAGCTTGGTTCCATGATGTCAAGACTAGCTTGTCGATAGGTCTTTTTCTGGGAGTTCTGACTATCTGCCCCTTGGTTCATCGATAATTGTGTTAATAACTCCAACTATATTGGACCCATAGTTGGAGGATCTATCTCGGGAAGGTCGATCAAACTCCTTAGGATTCCGAGGAGCCCTATCATAGCTCTTCTGATCCCGCCAGTCATCTCGCCTATTATCTCGATGATCATCTCGGTGGTCGTCTTGATTATCCATACCTCAATCGCTTTTGACATACTGTTTCAAATAACCTTACTTAATGAGGTTCTCTATTTCATTTTTGAGGTCATTGTAGTTTTCGGTCTCGTGCCCATGTCTCGGTGGTATGCACAAAAAAGGTTTGCATTCCTCTTTTCCCTCTTCCTAGTCATTTTTGGTGAGGCTCGGCCAAGATTATATTGCTCCATAATAGCGTGTATATGAGACCAGGTAGTAATGAGAGGAGTTAATTCAACTTTGGGTATCAGTTGTTTTTCTTTGGCTATCCTATCAGACATGTTGAGCCGATCTTTAGAGGAATTCTGCTCGGTAGTTCCTGATGTCCCCACATCGGTTACACCATGGTCCCTCTTCCTCCGATCAGGGGCTGTCCAAGACACTTGGGCTTCTCTTTTCATACGGTTGATATCTTCTCCTTGGATAGCCTTGTCAACCCTTTGCCATAACTCACGCAATGTCCAAGGATACTTTTGATGTATCTCGGTATTGAAAGTCCCAACTTTCAATCCGTTGGTGAAAGCTACTATAGTTACCTGTTCATTAGGGTTGGATATCTGAACACTTTCCTCATTGAACTTCTGAAGGTATGAACGCAAGGACTCATCAGGAGCCTAGCACATATTCATCAAATATGCTGATGTTTTCGACGTTGATCGAAATGAAACAAATTGATATAATGAAATTGTCCATCAGCTCTTCCAGAGAAGATATGCTCCTAGGTTCCAAATTCCAGAACCATTTTCAGGTAGTCTCCTAAAGAAAGATCGAAAGGCTCGACAAATAACCAAGTCAGGCACATAGTATAAAAGGAATGCTAAGATGAATGCATGGATATGATCCTCGGGGCACCTCATCCATGGTAAGACTGTAATACGGGGAGCTTGAAGTTAGGGAAAACCAACTCATCATTTATGTTATCAGTGAACGGATGGACCTTCATAAAATCGGTAGCGAACTCGATGGGACGCTTGGGAGCATCGTTCATCCACCTTCCTAGTAGACCTTGTGAGAGGGCTCGAAATATGGAGGTCAACTTGGAGGTGGACTTGGAAGGGGTCTACTTGGAATAATTTCACCTCAGATGGCGGTCATCTAATTCTTCTTTGAAAGGGATCTCCAGAGAAGTGACTAGTCGCCGCTTTGACAATTCAGCTTTCTCCTTCCCCTTCCTTTTGAAAAACTTCCCCAACTCTTCAAATATGCTAGGATTCTCTGCCACGAACTCGGCCTTCTTAGTGAGGGCCTCTTCATTCTTGGGTGGAGGATCTTGTCTGGGTTCCACCGTATGTTGAGTGGCCCCATGTTGGGCATTAGCATCAGCCTCGGGTTTGGCCCAAGAAGCTCTCTGACTTCTTGATCACATAGGTATCATGATTAAGGAACTATCGTTCCCATAGACGATCCCAATTGACACGGCGAATTCTAGTCGAACGAGCTGAGTCACGAAAGCACGACTTCACCTACCAAACGAAGAGTAGATGGGGTCTTATCCAATGGTCTCACTTCGATGGTTAAGTTAGTTACGATTCGGGAGTTGAATGTGTGGGTTAGATTGCGTACCTCATTTGAGAGTATTAGATGAGTATTTATAGTAGTTGTGCCTATGGATGGAATGATGAGGTCTATCCCCTACTTGACATCATGAGGCAGCCTAGGGCGACGGTATCAAGTATGGGTCTAACCAGTAGGGAGGCTGGTAGTCAAATCACTCCATTAGTCACAAGTCACGCAAATAGCTGAGGTGACAGTAATCTTGGGCAAGGAGGTAGGCGAGGTGGAATGCCTCTTCAGAGTAACCTCGTCTGGGGATGTTTGAGATGAGGTATCTATTGTCGACAGGGAGTGAACAGGCTAATATAGCCCGTGTAGGCCGAGGTGTCCATAGCTTCCAAGGACGAGAATATCTTTTTGACCATCTTATGGTTGGAAATTTTGTGGAGAAATTGGTAGAGAAAAAGGTAGGGAAGGGAAACCGGTTATTATGGCTTTTTGCTTATTAGAACTTGAAGCTTCCAAAATTTTGTTGTTAGCTGTGTCGATTGGCTACTAAACCAGCAATAAAGCTTCCAAAATTTTGTTGTTAGCTATGTCGATTGGCTGCTAAACCAGCAATAAAGCTTCAATTCAACCGAATCTATGAACCATGCTGTCTAATGTAGAGAGAAAAGATTGCAAAGCTTCTAATTTTTTTTTTTTCAATTTCAGTGCACTTTCATCTTTTAGCAAAGCAACTTCTTTTGGACATACTCTCAAAATCTTTTGACAAAGTCTCGAAGTTTGAAAAGAGTTCTACATTTGTAACCATATTAATCAAAGAAAAAGAAGAAAATATGGCTGATAAAGAGGAAGAAAGTTTGCGCTCTGAATACTAAATTGATGTAGGATAAGCTGGATGAGATCTTGCCTACTAGCATGAGCGGGAAGAAAAAGAGGAACTTGGGACTCTTTCGGGGATATGAACAGTAACCATGAATAGTAACATGGGAATGAAAGAGGGGAAGAAGTAGAGAAAAGTTCTTGATGACTGTGAATCATGGACTAAGGTACTGATTTCATAATTCTGAATTGGATGGCTTGTGTTTTAGTGCAGTGGGTTGTTCAGAGATAAAACTAGTAAGGAATCGCACGTAATGCAATGACATTTTGGTGGGGTTACTTGGCAATGTTGGTTTTGACTTATCCTCAATTTGAGTAATGAAGCCAAGGCAGGACATGCAGACATAGGACCAGTACATTGCTATTATCTATAGCTTTTAGCATTTTGTGTGCAGTATTTGGGAGTTGGAAGTTTAATAACTAGAAATTTAATAATCTAGTTTGATTCTCAACTTACATAACTACCTTCTCTTAAATTTTATTCAAGACTTAAAGTGATCTTTTGGAGTGCTTGTCGGTCAGTCCCATAGGCTTGTGGCGGTTGTTGGACGGCATACTCAATTTCTAGTAAAGTAGTGAACATATCGCAAATACTTTGCTCCATTCACAGTCTAGCAATGTCTTTCAAGTCATAACAGAAACACCATATAATGGCCTCATACTAAAATAAACTGCTGGTATAAGGGATTTAAGAGATATAGGCTCATACTAATATAAACTGCTGGTGCAAGGGGTTCCAAACTCTGAAATCCAAGAATCCCCAGTAATAAACTTAGAAACCGTGAAAGGAATGACTTCCTTGGACTGGTCCAATGCTTTATATCGCACACATGAAATTCATCTCCCTGTGCCTACACCAGGGCCCAATTACTGTATTCTCTATAGGCTAGCTCATCTGTGCGATGGCCTAACCGCACATACCGCCCAGCTGGATCTATGATGTTATCCAAGAAGGATTGCATTACAATCACGGTTGACCATGCAAACCATGGTCTTCCAAGGAAAGCGTGAATCTAAGACTTGTTGGACTGCAAATCTGGGGGTGCTGTCAAAGTGGAATTTTGAATGACAAATCCACTTACTCCACTGGGTAATGGTTTTCCCTGTGCAGTGAAAGTATAAATGCGGTTAGGCAACCGTGCATAAAGGTTGCAGCTTTGAAAGACTTCTGCAGCATCGCCAAACACAAAATCAACCGTGCCATAGATGTCACACTCCTTATAGAATTGCCTGCCAAACTTTGCATCGAGTGTGTCATGGAACCCTAAAAATGTACATCTGTAAAATGACGATTGGTTGGACTGAGACATTAGGGCAATAGCTTGACTGCCTTCTCCTGCAAAGATTTTGAAAGTAATGTACTTTGCCATGAATTGATCACCTTTAACAGATGCAAACAATTAAATGTAATGGCATTTTAATAAGCTTCATATGCTATGAAATAGATAAAGAAAAGATAAAGTTTATGAAAAAGAAAAAGAAAGGAAAAGAAATGGTAAATAAAGCTTGCTGAAAATTTTAAATCCTGTATGCAATATTGTGCCACAGCATAACCAGAATGAACTTCTAAATCTTCATCTTCCAAAACTATGCAACCTAAGAATCTCTATAGAGTCTATACGGATATACGATCTTTGAATATTCTTTCTACTGATAGAGTTGATAGTATTATTGCCAAAGAAGTATGCTTTCTGCAAAGAAGTCAGCACTTTTTATGATGGGAGAGTAATTTCATCATCCAGTATGTTATTAAATATAGATATTGTGCTGAGGAGAATGTATGAATTAAAATATCTTAATAATGCAAGATGATGTATGTTAAATTGTAGTAGCATTCCAAAGAGTATAGATTGCTGCAAGAAGCAGATGAGTTCGAAGAATTAAAGTATTGAAATTTGAAGGCCACTGTAACTTTGTAGGACTAGACATAGTAGAGATACAAAGTGTGCATGTTTGATGTTGTTGAAATCTTGTGTTTGAAACGGATATAGGCAACGATTAAATGCTGAAGTTGCATTTCTATGAGTGTGCAGTTATCTTTGCCTGAGTGCTCGCATTTCGTTGGTCAACTTTTTTTTACCTTCTCCAGTTGTAGGCACACTTTATTTGGTTATATTTACATGACTTAGCAATACTTCTACAAGCTTATGAACCCCTATGATTTCCTTGGGGTTCTTGGTGTAAGTGGATTAATTTTCCCAGTTGGGTAATTTTTATCCGTTAACTCAGTTTTGCTTCCTTCTGTCCATGCTTGTAGGCTTTCAAAAATCTTCATTTAAATTTCATCTGGAAGAATGAACACGAAGAAATAGGACAAAGCAGTGAGGCTTAATTTGATAAACAAAACAAAACAAACAGCAAGGCCTTTAGATAAAAGGACAAAATCACGAGTCGAGAAGGGACAAGAATAAGAATATAAATTGAGAGACTTAAATTTCTGATAATTGTTTTCTCACAAGGAAACCATCTGGCAACTATGCCTTTATGTAAAACTAAGATAAAGCCATTCCTTATCTGACTTTAGTACCATAATGCACAACGGCTCAATAACATAGACAATATAAAGTTTCCGAAACACAGACTGATCACCTAAATAATTGGAATAGACTTGTTGAAACCTACTAGAAGGCTTCTCTGCTGCATTAAAAGGAAAGCTTCAATGAACTGCAACAGACATATGGCAAAGTGTTATAGTGTAGTGAAGAAAGAAGAAAGAAAGGAAAACTTTTGATGCCCCTGTTTTTCATACCCTGCTTTTTACTACTCATCTTTTCATTAAAATTCCCCATTTGCACGTAAAAAAATTGAAATATTGTGATCCTACAAAAGCAAATACATTAAGTATAAATTGCAGTCAAAAGTCCTTACAAAAAGTGGCAGTTTCTTTCGTTTTGAACTCGGGGAATCTCCTATTCATTGTGATTTTGGTTACATTTTCACCATCTACAATCAAAGCTGTATTTGTCTTATTGCCCACGCTTCCACAATCCCCACAGATATGCCTGTCTCCACATGAATGAAGTACCTGGATTGACTCTGAATGGGTGCTGATGCAATGGCATCCATTGTCCTTCCATATGCTCCAGGTCTTGTCATGGACACGGTTGCATTAAACATAAAGCCATTTCCATGAACGTTGCTCTGTTTCTTGAGTCCTTGCGGCTGGAAATATATGAAGATGTAAACAGATACAACCATAACCAATACAATACAATCACAGTGACCAGTGAAGCGCCCTTAGCCATACCTCCCTACCTACACCTGGAGATTAGTTGGTCAATGCTAATAGCAGCCTGATTGTTCTTTTTGTTAATTAGTGGGTCGCAGGTATGAGGGGCAATTCCAACCTATCACCTGGATATGTTGCTGATAGGCGAAAATTGTATCTTTCAGGCACGACTAAAAGAGGCAGATGACTACTTCAATAATGTCTCAAGACAGTTTGAAAAACATCCGAAGCTTGTGGTGCTCTTTCAAGTTGCTATGCCAAGAAGTTGACGAAGAAAACTGAGGAACTTATGCAGAAAATGGCAGCCGCTCGTTGTAACACAAAAGTTATCAAACATGAAAATGCTTAACCTCTAATTTGAGTTGTGATAGACTAAGAGACTTCGAGAAGTTTATGAAAGAAATGGAAACAAAAGGCATTTTGTTGCAGCAACGTTGAGTACTACTACTTGTCGAAAGCATATGCTGCTGATTATTATACTAAGGCCACAGGAAAACTCTTGAAGAAAATCGAGATTGTGATGATCTAGTTCACGCAGGATCCAACATTTCTTTTTCATGGCATCAAAGGAATGCTTAAGAGCTAGCCTGGTAAAAAAGTCTTCCGAGATACTGAATAAGCAGAGACACTCAAGGGGGGAGCAAAGTGTACGGTATACGTTCATGAACTTCTCCTTGGTATGTATTCACATTCGACTATCAAGAACTAGAATGAAGTCGTCAACTCTGGCATCTGTGGAACAAGAGGAGCCATGTAAGTAACTCAGAGCATCATGACATGATATGATTTTTAATCAGTTTGGATGAAATTCGAGGAGCTGAAAAGATTTTCCAGGCAGGGGAATCTGTGAAAACCCACCGCTTATGACTTGGACATTTTTTAGGACTTGTTTAATGCTTATACTAAAGTGATATTGCTGGGAGAGGCAGAAGCAATGGTACAAAGCTGTGGCGAATGGAATGAAGGTTCCTGCTGAGGCATGGGACCAACTAGCATATCTATACCACAATGATAATCAGATGAAGAAGCCTGCTGATGCAATGACGAAGGCCTTTCTATTGTGAAGGCATTTGTTGGACACTAAACCACATAACATATATTGCATGTTTTGAGTATTTAAAAGAAAATGTAGATGTAGAAGTTTACTGATATTGATGGGGAACGAAATCATGATTGCCAAGGAATTAGGTAGATTTAAAATTGTTTCCTTAGTCCTAGAAAAAATAAAAGACTAATTATCTGTTTTTGTATTTGTATTTTTATTCTATTTTGGTTTTCAGACATAATTTCTGGTGGTAACCTACTATAGCCAATCGAAACTTTAATCCTTACAACAAAAAAAGGATGATTTGGCTGTTGAATTGCTTGGAGTGTAGAATGCAAATGGATAAAAACCATTTCAGGCTAATGGACATCTATGGGGATAATGACCTGAAACAGCCTGCTACATAAAAATTTGCTTGATATTCACTACATGATTTACTTGCTGCAAAGGCTGTCATGCAATGAATCATCTGCGGGCTTTTCTTCTTGGTCAGTGATCACAACTTACAGTTGTAAGGAGGCACAGAAACAATAATGAATATTTTTTGTTCTTAGTTTTTGAATATTAGACTTAATTGCCTTCATTATAATGCAGTGACTTTATGGCCAATAGCTCCACATTATTGGATTCTGACAGCAGATGAATGCAAGAAATCATTCATATATTTAGATTATGTGATTATAAAGTGAGTAAAAAGATATTTATATACTTTTTGGAATACGAATCATGATTGAATTCTTTAGCTGCTGTTTAATTTTCCTTGAGCCTTTGTGTTATGGTAGTATTTGGCCAAGACAACTGCCAAGACCTGACTAATGGATGCTAACAAATATACATTTATAAATATTTAATGTCTATTTTTAGAAACACTATGCTTACATGAGCTTGAGAGTCAGTCAGGTGTACTGCAGAGTGCAGACTAGCATCGACTTTGTCTTCTGGGCTGAAATTGCAAAAATACACCATTTTGGCAAGAGTGAGTTATCAGTCGTTACCACATAAAAGCAACAGTGCATTTATGTATAACCTTGACAACTATGCAATTCCACCATAATTTACAGAGATTAAATCTTCCAACATACTGATTGATGCAAATTGAACTGCTGAACTTTCTAATTTTTTTATTATAACTAACATTCCAGAGTCCACGTGTGATAAAAAGCTGACCAATCCAGTAGGCTACGTTGGCACAGAATATTTCGGTCTACATGTATTGACAGTGAAAAGTGATGATGTCTGTGGTCTTGGGGCAGTATTCATGGTTCAAGCCAGTATTATTAGAACATTTGACGGGGAACAGGGCTATTTAACAATGGCTAGCTGCGATAAATCTATATTTCCTCCAGCAGCAACTGTATTTTGCTCAGTATCAATGGTAAGCATGGCATCAAATTGTAGCAAATCACCCTCCCTGCTCATGCAGAATGAAATCAGTCCATCTCGAATGAAGGTAATTCAGATGTAATGTCCATCCAAGGGAATTTTTAATCAAGTCCACGGTACGATTTATGTTAATATCAATTCAGAAATAGTGAATAAATGATAGACAGAAACATCTATTACCATGTTGCATCCATTAGTAGAGTTCAATACAGGACGAGATGATATTATATTTGGACAGTTTTTTAATTTCATTCTCTCTTTTGAAACGGCATCTTACTAATAACTCAAGGCTATGATGGCAGTAGTTCATGGGATGAACAATAAGCTAGATGAGTCCTTTTTTGTGTCAAAGAGAGCAACATTTTATCTACTGAGCAAAACATGTCCAAATTGCACGAATGATCCAGGTAATAATGATATTCACAGAATTAATTCACAAGATTTTACTCGTACATAATGTCAAATCCATAGATAGATTGCATCTGAAATAGCCTATTCTATACGAGCATAGACAAGAAGACACCCTTCAAATTAATTTGAAGTGAATAGAGGGCAACTTTCTTTTTTTTTTTTGTTAACAAGGAACTCACAGCCGCTACTTGAGAGGATTACTTTCTTTGTTTCAAGAAAATTACAAAAGATTGTAACCTCTTTTTATTCTCAAATTAATAAATTGATATTTGTACCAATTCTCTTGTTTTTTGTCTTTATGCAACGAAATTTGCATTGCAACCAACATTGCTGTTTCTTGATTAATATCCCGACTCTAAATACTTATATTCATTATTCACTCATTTAGTTGTCAAGTAATCTGTAAATTATGAAATTCTAGATGTTCTAGATATGGAAGACGATGTACATATTCATGTCCTTATATATATCTTACAAAGGCTAAAAAGGTTTAATCTCATTTCTTAAGCTTGATACACTAAAAGGGTATATCTATTTTGTGTTGCTAAGATTTGGGCAGTAGGGTTTATATTGACGGCTAAGATTTGTAATTTTAAGGATTGGATAGGTTCATTAATAAAATAAAAATTCAAGGGTTAACCATGAATTTAAACTTTTAGTTTTAGTATGAGACATCAAGATGGACGACGAGAAAACCTAAATTTTCTCTATCATTCTTTTACTTTTTTAGAAAAAAAAAAATAGAAAAGGTTACGACGGCTACTAAAGCCGAAGGCTTTCAAAAGATTTCATGGAGAAGGCTCGGAAAGTCAAGAACAATGATGAATAATCCAAGTCTTAGAAATTCTGAGTGTAGGTTGAGACGATACACAAGAATTGATTTCAAAACTGCTTTCTATATTAGAATTTTTAAAGTGGCCTAATTCCTAACAAATGTTTTTGATAACCCATAATTGGTTTACATTGCAAGTGCTTGTTGTTGTAAATGCACGTATTTATATAAGTTTATTTGTCAATGCTTTTTAAAGTAATGATGTAACGGATTTTAGCTTTAACCTTATTTATCAGGTGGCATTGGTTATTTAATCATTAGGCTATATTTTATTCCTTATGTAATTGTATAGTCTGTTATATTATGATTGGTTTAGATAATCAGTCCTGAATTCTGAAAATTTAAAGAATTCTGGGTGTGACAACATTTATTAATGTTTATCTTTCATTGAGACAACATATATTATACTTTGTTATTTACTGAGACATTTTAAAAAAGTTTGTGACAAACTGTTGATCAGTTTCTTTATTAAACTTAAAATAAATGACCCTTTAGTCCACCACTCTCCTGCAGCCAAACTATTGAGCCATTACACTCTCCTCTAGTAAATTCCTCACTTTTTATCAATCGATGAATTTTCACATTTTGGCTGAAAAAATTGATATTATTCTATTTCTCTTCCAGGAAAAGAAATCGCCAGATTTTGCTATTATGAAAATATGTTTGTCAGCATGAATTATGTGATCAGATTCATGATCATTTGTTTCTTCTTGTTGTACAAAGTGTATGGGATTAATCTTGGCAATCTCAAAGTTCTATGATTATCATCCTTTGCAATTGCAAAATAAATCCAAAAATTATGAAATTTTTGACATAATATTTAGTTCAAATTAATGTATTTTTATCGTTCAATTTATCCAATAGTAAGTGATTTTGCAATATCTTGAGTGGAGAAAAAGTTTGTAATTGGACTTGATGGGTGATTGGGTTATTCAGATAATTTTTGACTTATTTATTCGTACAAGTATCAATGAGTTGATCCAACTTATCAATTTGCACTGGTATAAATGGGTTGATCTACGTATACTAGTTATAAAATTTTTGTTAGAACCTGTCCATATTACCTAAAATGTCACTTCGCAATTGTTCTATTTACTTGCAACTTAATGCTCTTATCAACCAAATTCGCACTTTACAATTGTTTCATTTACTTGCAACTTTATGAGTTACCTTATTGGCCAAACAATTTGTATGTTTTGTACGGTCAAAAAGTTTGATGAAAATTTGTGAAATAACCAAATGGAAATTTAAAAATTATTTTTAGCAATTATGAAAAGAAAAGGATAAAAGAGCCCACATAGCACTTGAATTACTAGGCGGTATTTTTTAATTTTCTTTTTCTTTACATATTTCTTGTCTTCACTTCTATTGTTTTTTCCCCCTAATTTTCTTTTCTGGGTGCATTTGGGTGTTTAACCAATCAAAAGTGGTAAACAGTTCGAAGTTAATGACTCAAATTTCCAACTTTTTTTTGAACTCCAATTATCAAATACTTGAAATAGTGAATTCATGAATTTTCAATATAACTCGTAATTGTTTAGTTCAATTGTATTTTTAAAATTTTTTTTTTTCTATTTCAATGTCCTCCTACCAAATCCATAAACCAAACAAAGGATTTAACTTCTTTGGAATCCTTTTCATTTCCCCAGCCTATTGTCAACCAAACAAGATAAAAGATTATGGATTTCAAGGAAATCTACTTTCCATTCTTTTACTTTCCTTTCCTCAGCGGTTTCCTGGAACCAAGCAAAGCCAGACTCCTGAACAGAAAGCTATACCTTCATAGAGACGGTGACCATCTTTTCTGGAAATCATTCCAAATCCATTGTTTCTCTGGTTACAACAGTCCACGGACAGTGACCATCCTGTTTGAGGGGGCAATTTTTTGTTAGCTAATCTTCCTTTCAAGACTCCAAAAATTGATTTGAAGTCTATAGCCACAAGGACACTAATAACCTATTTGCATTATGATGCTTCGATTCGAAATAAAATTCCACCAAATTTTCAGGCACATGTACCCAAACGGAAAAGGAACTACTATAACAGGAGAATCAAGGCTCTCCTCCAAATGTCATAGTCTATCCTACCATCAAAAATATAATTTCACAGTCGAAACTTGGGATCACATGAATTCCAAATCTTCTTCCTGTGCTTCAAGAACTATGGTGGCAAGAGCAAGTCTATATGCGGTGGACCTCAAATTCCTGACCAGAACGTAAATTTCCTTCCTCCTCTCGCTAACAGATATGGTCTTCCATTGATCCTCTCTAAGACGAGCAAGCAAAGCCACCTCACATAGAGCTATTGCCATAGGCTTCTTACTGTATGTCCATCAAAACAACATTCAAATTCAGAAAAATAAACCAAAGAGACTAGAGAAAAGGACAAACAAACGATGTCCAAAGGAACTCACATCAACCAAATAAATTCACAAAGCCAAAAAAAGTTCATTCACAATCACTCTTGCAGAATACACAATAATTACCTGCCTTGAATGAACCCAGTTGTAATAAAACCAATAGGCCACCTAAAAGATTCCCTGACTACTGGGTCTTCTGGTACTTGAAGTGCCCATCTCCCAGATGGCTGCTGAACAAAATATGAACCTGGTAAAGACTGAGGTGCTTGAAATTTTCCAGCATCATCCAATCTGCATCATTTACAACAAGCTGCTTTGAGAAAAGTTACTAGAAGCCTTAAAATTCCAGTTTCCAAAGTTCCTCTTTTTTAATTTTCCCAAAAATGTGATACATACATACTCGTTTACGAGGCTGCATGCCCTACTTAAGTTTGGTTCAACCACTACAACCTTATGGTTACACAGCATCATAACTTTATTGATAAAAACGACCCGTACAACAGATATACCTCGAATAAGCTTCACAATATAAGCCATCAGCTAGTAAGGCATAGCAAAAGGTTTGATTTCTCCCCAAATTCTTTTAGTGAAGAGTTACTGTATCTTATGAACCTTAAAACCTACAACACAAAACCAATCGTTGACAGCAGTCGTCAAAATATAACTGGACATCATCCATGTAAGCCATTAAAATTTACATGAGAATTTGCAAAAGAGGCCTTGTTTGGTATTAAAACATTGCAATAGTGGACGTTCTGGGAATAAAAGGTTTCTAGTTGTCTAACTAGTCAATCAGTCGAAGTCCAACCTAATAATAATTTTTATTGCCTTGTGGTTTCCAATAGTTGCTGCTTAAAGAATACTGAGCACACTTTTGTTGAACCAAATCATAAGCCTTTTCATACTTTAGAGACATGTGCCACATCCACTTGTTTCATGAAAAGGAAAAGGTAAAGTCATGAGTGGTAAAGGAAAAAGGAAGAAAACAATGCCTTAATCCACTGTATACCAGATATTGATGGTTTCAACATGTCAGCATGACGCCTATAAACTTGCATTTTCACCAATAAAATTTAATAAAGAAGACAGAATCATTTTTCATTTGCATGAAACAGACCAAAATAGTCTGAGTAAGCTGTGCAAAACAAGCCAAACAAATAAAAGGAAATCCATGAATATTTTTGAAGAAATCCTACCTGGTTGACGACCACATAGTTATATCACCGGGATGAGGAGCACAAACCACAGCTCCCTCTTCAAAAACACCTTCCTTGTAAGCATGCAAAAGAACTCTCACAAAGCATAGTTTCTGGCAACACATTAATTGAGAGCTGATGCCATTTGTTTGATGGGTAATTAATTCATTATCCTTCATAACCTTAGTCAAGCATCTCTTTCCATCAAGAGAATTTGGGAATAGAAGCAAATTATCATCTTTGACATGGCTTACAAAATGCAGCAGCACATCGGATGTCCTTGCAACAACACCATTAAAAACAGCACCACGACTTCCCACATCTGCTACATCACAATTTTTGCAATTTAAAATTTTCATTGAGTTATTACTAACTGGAAGAAATTTGGTGACCCCTACTGTAGATCTTTCCTCAGAACCATAGTGGATACAGTCCCAAGGTGGAAAATGTGGAACTCTGAAAGGCCTCAGGGAAGGAGGTCGAAGCTTTTCCTTTTGATCAGCAATAGCTGCCTCCATTGCCATAAAGCAAGAATATGCGTTGGTATCAGGAAAGTCTGAAGGGAAATATGGCAAACCAGCCTGAAAAGGAAAATCAATATTATGATAACCATAATAACCTTGCAGTTAATTCACTACCAATGGTATTCGAGACACTTACTTCACTTGTGATCCAATGCCTCTCTCTCAAACCTATAGCTAGACCACCATTGGAGATAATGGCAATCCAAAAGACTTTGACCCAGCTTAAAGGGAGAATGGCAGACCAACTAAAGGGATGACAAAAAATGACTATCAGAAACTCAATACACTTCATTTACAGAAGGTGCTCTCTAATTAGACAAACCAAAAGAGCATCTCACTTCCATCTCTCAGGTTGTTACTAAACTGGCTGAACCCTACAATAATATCCAATGCTTCTTTTCCCAAGACCACAAAAAATTCAATATCCTATGATCTTTGGCAAGTGAAAAGCAAAGGCAGCATAAACAAATGCAAAAATGTAAACTGATGCTTGGTGTACGTGTTTGTGTTTGTATCAACAGTTGTTAGGGTAGTTTTACCTTGTTGTAAAGCCTTTGCCAGAATTATCTTTCAAAAGCATAATGGGGCATAATTGAGAGTACTGCCTCACACCTGAAGCATCTAACTTATTGGAAGTCTTCTCACCAATACTGAAAATTTTAATCAACTGACTGTGCTTTTTTTTGCAAAGAAAACTTTCTTCTACTGGCGGATTTACCCCTTTGGAGACATCCCACAAATCAATGAATTCAGAAAACCGATATTTTTCTTCAGGGTTTGAAAGCAATGATGAAAGGGAGCCTGGGTTCCAGGGTAGAATCCTCTCCGAGGTTGTGTCCCCTTGCGTATTAGTTTCTTTAGCACCTAGATCCTTAGAAGGTTTTGTTTCTGGCAAAACAGCAAATCCTTTTTCTGCAATAGCACGAGGATCCTTTACTGTGAGAGAAATCATAACTGAAGTTGAAATTTGATCTTCCTGTGGAAGGGAGCATGAGTATGTTGTTGAAGATTTATTGTTATTTACAGCAACTGAACATTTCTGCACAGCCCAAGAATTTGTAGAACTGCATATCAAGCAAATTCGATTCAGCCATGAGCTTCCCTTATATACAGTTATGGTTTCAGAAGAAGAGGCCATACTATAAGCTAAATCACCAGGTCAGAGGATGCAATATGTTCTGCATAAGCTGAAATGCCTTGGGACCTATCAGGTCCAGTTTTCCAAGCTTGCCCTCGAGAGAGATGCAATTCACTGAGCGTCCATTTAAGTTTGCCTGCAAACCCACAATAGCAACTCACAAGACAGCAAACAAATCTTGTAATTGAAGATTGGGACATATGACTAGTCCATAAGCAATTTCATCACCTTCAAATAGTTCACAATCTGGGCTAAAATAAGGGCATTGTAACTAAACAGAAAAACAAACAAACAAACAAAAACACAGAAAAAAGGAAGAAGTACTCAATTAACTAGAAATTATCAAGAGCGGCAACTGGCCAAAAATAAAATAAAAAGAAACAGAAATTAAAAGAATAAGTTGCACAGTACTTTTAAATGAAGATATGAGCCAAACTCAAAAGCTAGAAGACGTGTTCTTCAGTATTGTTAGGTAAAGAACATACAGTTTCACATGCAGACTCCAGAACATCATATCCTTCTCTAAAAGCAGCAGGATGTATCCATATCCACAACTGTCTAGACGAAGCATATCTGTCTATACTCTGCTGCTCATCTTTGTTATCAATTTTGTCAACCCTTGCAGTCAAAATTGGATTTTGTGGTCGCCACATGTAGGTCACTGGAGCAACTGGTTGAGCAAATACTGCCCCAACATGATGAAGCTGCCAATACACACGCAAAAGTCAAACACCAACATGTATTACAAATTTGATAGGTAGCTAAAAAATTGAGACAGTAACCTACCATAGCACTACCATAAGTGACACCAGCAAGTATATGCTGGGATGTCTGATCAGAAGTTTCTAAAGGAGAAGGGACCAAAACTTGACTTAGAATCAACAATAAGAGGTCCTGAAAGCATGGAACAGTAATGTCAGGTATAGCAAATAACTTGTGTTTTTTGGTAGCAACACCTATGAAATTGCTTTGACAGTATAGAAGCATTTCAAACTAGATGCTTGCAAGGTGCAACATGAAGAAATGCCTGCCTCTGGACCCTCCAGCTGAACAGCACTATAGTAACTTGAGTCATGCACAAGCACTCCTTGCTTTGACTTCTTCAGGAGAGCCCTTGAACCTTTACCTCTACCTCAGGTAATATATAATAATCAATAATAGATATATAAATAAAAAAACATACCGTAGTTATTCATAATTGGTTGGAGTCAGAAATAAAATAAGTGACTACCTGCCATGGAGGCCGAGAGGGAGGTAAAATCCCCAGAGTTTAGACATGGTGAAGCGCTTAGCATGCCAAACATGTGTTGATAATCTCTTGGTCCCATCTCCAGATGTAGCAAAATCAGTCAGAGGATTCTTTTTTAGATCAATTGTCCGACGGATACGGCGAGGGAGCCTCTTCTCATCTGTCTCCAAAAGCCCATTATTACTATTATCATAACGGAATCTTTTCTTTATGTGGCTGGTGGTTCTCCTCCTCTTGTTTCTCTGGGAACGAAAATTGTTATGGAGACAAGTACCAACAATTGAATGAAGAGAGTGCAATTCATCAGCTCGTGATTCGGCCAATTTCTGCACATTGAGGGTTCGAGGTGGAGCTGCCGTAGATGCCTGAAGCTTGCTCCAATCTGTAACCATCTCCTTCCTCAAATGACTTTTTAGGGTTAATTACGCTTTATCCCCTGAAACCTGACCCTAAGTAACGCTTGCCCTCTTAAACTCAAGATATATACACTTTACCCCTGCTATGACCAGTCAAACATTTAGAGTTAATTTTTTTCATCCAAACTTCAACGAAATAACATTACACCATTAATTAATGGTTCTATGGACAATGTTTAAGCTTTATTGGAGGAAAAATACCTTAATGAGTTCACATGATACAAAATAAATCTTAACATCTTAAGAGGGGAAATTCGTTAAGAAACAGTACTATTGTCCCTTGTACACACCATTATTAAGTGGACAATTTTGTAAAATTAGGGCCACTTATTGATGGTATTTTGGTCCTTTAAAAATAAATGGTTAACAGTTGCCATTCAGTGTTGGCAGGCGTGCTTAGCTGCTTCTCTGAATAGATCACAGTTTTTACAAAGTCCTTCTCTTCCAGGATGTAGTTAGTGGTTAGAGTCGTCTTCTTCTTCTTCTCAATTCAGAAGATAATTATCCATGAGTGTCCATTGAGATATTTTGCTCAGTTCTACTTTCTTTTTATTTTTGGACTAAGAATCGTTTTAGAATGCTAAATCCTAAGATATAACTTCTCCTCCTAAGCTGTTAGGATAAAAAATTGGGATCCGGGCAAAGATGAAAGTGACATTGGATTTTATCAGAAATTTAGTGGTACATAAATTGGAGTTTTATTTGAAGTACGACTATGTATCCGATAAATTGAAAGTGAAGATACTTCAGTACCTAAATTTGGTACTGGTGTTGAAGTTATGCAGATACTAGATCAGGCTGGCTGTGCATACGCATAGCCACTGCCCACCAAATTGCCTTAATTTGATTTTCTAATTATTTTTCAATTTAGATTGATAAAGTTGTGTAAATTTGTACATTAGAAATCAAAATTTAGTGTAACAGCAGCACATATAATAGAAATAAAAGCCAAGTCATTGATAATGTACCCATAGATATTACCAATTGACCAAAAAAAAAGGATCATTATAGTTAAACACATCTTCAATGCTAGATGTTTCTCTAAGAATTACCTAGCACCTAGTACCATACAATTCGAATGCATACATTTTGATAAATAATATATAGAGGAGCAATACAATAGATCATATTATTTTCCCAAAAGGAGTTCAACATATTTGGATTACAAAAGAAGATTAATATTTCAGTTGGTCTAGTCTACGCACAAATCAGCTTTGGTTTTCTTTGTTGGACAATGCTTCTGCAGTTTTCATTTAAAGATTATTTGTTGACAATTGCAGCTTGTTCTATTGGTGAAACAGTTTAGCAGCAATGGATTCATTTCCTAAGTATTCTTCAGTGAAGGCAGGGCTTATTTTGACACCATTTTCTGAAGTTGAAGCTTCAGCAAAGATACCAGATCTTTTAGGTATTTTCCTGAGTAGTAGACTATTAGATAGGATTATTCCACAACATATAAGAACTATGAAGAAATTGGGTGCCAAAAAGTGTATCATTTGTTGTATACTAAAAGTGCATCACTCTGTTTACAATGAAAAAATATTAATGTTAGCTTTTCCTTTCTACTCTACTATCTTTTCAATATAAAACAGGTCAAGTGACATCAAATTCTTGACACCAATGACCAACAAGAAAACACACACAACAACATATAACTGGATAAAGAAAATCCAGCTACACTAAACTATTGCTAGAACGAACTTCTTGTAGTATGAATTTGGAATTTTATCAACTGAAGAGAAACATGCAGCAATTAATTTAGGAACAAAATTTAACTCAACTCAAAAACCATAGTAACCAGTTCCTCTATATGAAACCTATGACAAACACCATCGAACAAAAGAAATTCAGCACTGAAACATTTGTAAGAAAGATGAACTTTAAAAACATGAAAAATATGCTGCTACTAATCTGCCAATTCTATGAAACATTCTATCTAGCAAATACAAAGCTATATGTTACTGACATTTGTAAGAAGGATGAACTTTAAAAATGGAAAACATGCTGCTATTAATCCGCCAATTCTATGATATGTTCTAACTAGCAAATACAAAGCTATATGATAAAATTCTGGTGTAGTACACAAAATTGAAAATTACATGTTTGAAAGGATACATAGTACCATCTCCTTATGCAAGTAAGAAAGTAAATCCAAGATTTTCCGGAGTATCATGATACAAAAACTTGTCCAATAGAATCATAAGACTTTTTTTTTTTAAGTCATGATTCTGCAAATTAAAAAAAAAAAGTCAACATTTTTCAACTGACCCTATATAATGTGAAAATCTATTATAGGATTTGAACTGTGCTTGCTTGTGTTATTATTCATCTGCAAATTGTTATCCTTTGATTCTTTTCCTCAAGTACACCCAAAACATTCTTTTTACTCCTTTTATCAAAAACTAATCCATGATACACATTGCAAATATAAATTTTGAGAATAAATGTATCCAAGATATTCTGTCTATATTCATTTTTACCATTAACCACCACATTTTACTTATCAATCACTAACTTACAGATACAACCAAAGGAAAACATGAATAACCATAAATTAACTCAAAACACAAAATCAAACATATAGAACTCATTAACTTTTACGTTGTAAGCAATCTTGAGCTCTGTAGTACAACATAACAACACCTTCAGATGAAAATTCATACTAGTGCATGATGAAACATCATGAATTATCGTTGGGAAGAAAACAAAAGACAGTGGATCAATATAGCCATTTCCATATCCCAACTACAACACAACCAAATCCACTTAAAGATATAAACAAAAAGAAAAGAGAAAAGGCAGAACTTAGAAAAACTTTCCAGCCAAAAAATTGATAATGTCCAAAAACAAAGGGCAGAACTGAATAGATTGATATGGGCTTTTCCATATTCAACAGCAAGTGTCCCAAATCCATTAAAACATTAAAAATAAGAAAAAAGAAAGGCAAGAACTTAGGAATAAGAAAAAGGAAATGCAAGAACTTAGAAATATTACAGCAAAGTTGCCCAAAAAACTTGATATTTTCGTTGAAAAAATACAGAACTCAATACAATGATATAGGCACTTCTACATCTCAACCTCAAGGGTAGCAAATCCATTAATTGACAAAATAAAACAAGAAAAAAAATTCAAGAAATTAGAATAAATTCTAACAGCTACAATTACCCTAAAAAGATTCAATGAAATTGAACATAAACCTACTAGCCTCATTGAAATCATAGAGACGATGCATTAAGAGTAGTTTTAGGTGGGTTTTTCAAGAAACTCAAAATTTTAAGATTGATTACAAACCTTAAAAAACCCTAGAAGAAGATTACAGAAATTTCTACAGCTTCTTCTTTTTAGGTTTTTTTTTGGAGGCACAAAAACAAAAACCTAAGAAATTAGAGTATGCTACATACACAATTTTATCCAGGAACAAAAATTAAAAAGTAACAAAAAAAAGGCAAGAACTACATTCACCTGATTTTCCAGATTATTAAGTCTTCTTCCGCACTCAAAAAGTACACAGATTCTCTCCTCACTCCTTGTGATTACAAGTAACGCAGACGCTGAACATGGGGAATCAATAGAGATTTGAGAAAACAATTTCACGAATTCAAAAATCTTCGGACCAAATTTTTGGGAAAAAATTAACCAGAAAAAAATTTAAGGAATTAAGAATTGAAGGAGGCGTGCGCCTTTGTGTGGGAAGTGTGTGGAAAGGGGAATAGTGACAAAGAAAGA
This sequence comes from Coffea eugenioides, assembly GCF_003713205.1. Classification (NCBI taxonomy): domain Eukaryota; kingdom Viridiplantae; phylum Streptophyta; class Magnoliopsida; order Gentianales; family Rubiaceae; genus Coffea; species Coffea eugenioides. The sequence continues at coordinate 23,445,815 of NC_040041.1, forward strand.
ATAAAATAGTAAAATACTTATGTATTATCTCGTTATTAGGGAGAATTTGGTTATTTATTTAAGGGGTAAAATAGGTTAGTGATCGTAATTTTCAAAAGGGTTAATTACAGTTTGCCCCCCTAAATTTTAAATATACATACTTTGCCCTCTTCATTGACTCCTCAAACATTAATGATACATTTTCCATCCAAAAAGTTAACAAAATGACGTTAATGCATATACATAATGGTTCTACGATAATGCTATACTTTTAATTGGAATATAAAATATCTTATTAGAAAAAAAAAATACAAAGTCACATGATTTAAAAAATTTTTAAAAAATAAAAGATGACATAATACCAAACAATTGAAAAATTGTATTGTGGAGAGAAAAAGAATTTAAAAATCCCCTAAAACTTCTACACAAGTTTTCCATCGCTGATCTTTTTTCCTTTAAATTGTAAATAGATTGGTTTTTATAATTTTTGTTTACCTTGTAGCTTTCACAAGATTTTCATCAATCAATAAGATGCTATTTGGAATTTTTATGCCATATTTATATCTTGCTTTATATCTGCTTCTCCCATGTGACAATTGAGAGAGAGAGAGAGGACAAGATTTCTCGATTATCGATTACTCGCAGCCTCCGACTTGTTTGCTTGCTCATCACTCTCGATCAAGTTCAGTGGTGGCCAGTGTTGCAGTCTGGACAAGGGTGAAGTTTGGTAAAATCTTAAGTTTATGTTTGCACTATGAGAACTGAGATAGTTTTTCTTTTAATTCTCATTTAGACCAAGAGATAGGGGGTTAAAAAGTTTGCACTATGAAATTCTTTGAAGTCATTACTATATTGATTCCTTGGCAGCTCACATCCTCCATGTACAATTTCTCTGTTCCTCTAGGAGTGAGACACAATACTTGGAAGGCCATGATTACCTTTCTTTGGATTTCTGCAAGAGACAATTGCTGATTTGCTTATTGCACCATGGTACATACTTTTCAATTTATGTGACAAAGTTGCAAAGACAGTCGTATTTGGCAATCTTCTTAAAACTGCTATGGCAGAAGATGTTCACCGCGTGGCACAGTACATTCTGTCATTTACCCTCTCCCCAAAGAGAAGCTTGAGTATCATGGTAAGTTATGTCCTTATTTTGTTCTCAATGCATCCAGGTTTACATTTCCTAGGTTCATGCTTGTAATCATCACGTTGAATTGATTAAGAGCTTCCTATCCATTTTGGTTCTAGCTAAAACAAAAGGAATTGTTCTCCTTTGAATAAAGAAAGCCCTTATGTCATAGTTAATACACCAAGACGTTATGTGACTGCTTGCAAGATTCTAATTAATGTAGATATAGCTTAACTAGATTGCTCTTTAGACTACTTCTCTACGCTTGCCTACTCTCTGTTTCGTGATTCTCCATATAATCATATGTGGACACATATCTTATAGGTTTCTCAACACTATGTACATATCTTGTAGCTTTCTCTAAAAGCTATAGTGACTCTCTATAAGTTAAATCCTGGACTATAGTTGCATGGCGTTGCTTTGTCTAGACATGGTTTTAGGCTTCTGAATGGAAGTCCTTTTGTGATGCTTGATCAATGAATTCTTGAAAGTGCACAAGATCAATCGTAGTAATAAATTATATGGAGTATTTTAGAATCGAACCCAAAGGATGAGTTAATTTTTTACTTTAATTATCCTAACAAAAGAACAAAATTCAAATTCAAGAAGTTGCATTTTCTAACTAAACAATAAAATAATAATCAATTCAAATAAAATAGTGATGAGAAAACAATAGACGCGAATCCAGGGTGTCGAGCCCTTTTTTTTTTTGAAAAATAAAATTTAGTATTGAAAAAATGAGTTTTTGATTTTTAGAAAATAAATAAAGAAAAAGGATCTAAAATGGGACTTAAAAAATGTGACGATTTTGACCCAAAATAATAGTCTAAAAATGATTTTTAGGAAAAAATAAGAGTTGCCACTTAATATTAAGTTTAAGTGTATCAAATCACTCAAAATATTTTTTTAAATAATAAAATAAATAAAAATTCCTTTTAGACGACTCTAAGTATTTGAAAATAAGAGAAAAGGGTTTGGAAGTCACGGTTGAAAAAAGGAAAGCAAAAATTTGATCTAATGCATCGTTTCAACCTAACCAAAGTTAGTTGCGAACTTTAGTCAAACTTTTTCTTAATATATTTTATCTCATTTTTTATGTTTCTATATGGATACAAATCTAGACCTGGGGGTATCGAGGGGGTCGAGATGTCTCTTCAAAATTTAGTTGGTGCAAATCACATCAATTGTTACGCCCAAAAGTGATTCATTGACACGAATATACAAGAGATGATACTCGAAGAAAAGAAAAATTATAATATATAAATATATATGACCTAAAAGAGAGGAATGCAACATAACGGGTATGGGAGACTAAAATTTGTTATTCAAATTTTCCTTCTTATAAAGGGGGTAAGAGCGTGCTGAGATTAAGAACGCATACTCGTTCATTTTCCATATTTGAAGGGTGACTCTCCTAACCTAATCAAACAAATGGACTAACCTATTTCTAATTTTCTAACATGAGATGCAATTCTAAATGATACGCTCCAAACATATCGAGGGTAAGGGGATAATAGTAGTGAAAATATTATGCAAATGAAATTATCCTAAAAATAAGGAAAATGTATGAAATGCAATAAATGTCACACGAGGTATGAATCTAACGCAAAAAACGGTCTAAAGTTCTCACTAGCATGTCTATAAGTTCTCATTAGCACTGGACTAGTGAGAAAATAGGAAAAAAGTCCACAACTAGTGTTGGACTAGTGTGATGACTGTGAGGACTCGCAAATTTTCTTACTTTAAATTCCTATTACGAGCTCATTTAAATATTTATTTGGCCGTTTACTTCGAATATTTTATTTCAATCCCTTTATACTCAATTACATGGAATTATGACCTACAAGTATTTTAAAAACTCCTTGATTCGAAAATTTATATTTTGAAAGCTCGTTTAAAGTGAATAGTAGATGCTCGTTTGGAGACAATAATCGATTCGAGGATACAATAAGCTTGAAAAATTGGAGACTTGTACATTAGTTTTGAAATAGGTATTTTTATGTTTAAGTGCTCAAGTGTTAGTTAGTTATACTATCGTTATAAGAATTTATTAGAAATTTCACTCTATCGCGCTTAAATTGGAAGTACGCGTTTTCGCGCGTGCGATTAATTGAGAGACTTAAGACCTTTATTTTGGGGCTATTAAGAATGAATAATAATAGTATGAATGGAAGTGCATTAGAGGTTTAGTGCATTAGTGAAACAAACTTGAGAGAAATCGAGCACGAAACGCGCGCGTGCGGAGGGAGAGTTGACCTTTGAACACTTTTGAACCACACATTTAAGCTTCTCAAGTAAGCTTCATTTGCAACAAAACACTCTACTTTCTCTCTCTCTAACAGCCAGCCATCTTCAAGGAGAAAACAACCAAAATCTTAATCAATTCTTGCTTCATTTCTTCATCAAACCACTCCAAAATTTACACACAACTTGCAAACCACTTGGAGATCAACTTAAGCTAGGCAAGGAGCTTGTTTCTCACGGTTTTCTTGGGCTTAAGGTGACCAAAAATTTCTGCTCTAGCCATCTAAGAAGGTAAATGATGATCAACCTCTTGAATCTTTGTTTATATAAATTGTATTGCACTTGTGAGCTCATAGATTCATATGGGTAGCTTTATATGGTTGGAAATCTTGTGAGTGGGCTCTATGAAACCCCACAATGGCTTGATGAACTGATTTGATGAGATTTGATGTTATTTATGTTGGATTAGTGCTTAATCTAGTGAGAATGAGTTGTGTTGTGAAAGAAAACTCAAAGGAAGTGAGATGAGCAAAAGTGACGATTCTGCCCCTGTTTTGCCGTGACCCTTAGTGCACTTTTTTGTGGTTCAATTGACTTGATTTTGATGTAAATATGTTGTGTGGGTTTTGCAGAAAGTTTCCACTAAAAATCATCTAATTTGGTTGGCCAAAAGTTGAGATTTCGAAAATGTAGCAAAACTGGAAACGTAACCAGAGCCTCTCTGGCAGTGATTTTGTTTCGGCCATAACTCTTTACTCCGATATCAAAATCGAGTGCCGTTTGTGGAATTAGAAACTAGACACTTCCAATTTTCCAACGGTATAAAATTTATGCCCTAATTCGACCTGAGTGAGCCGTACTAACCTTGTAAAATTGCCTGTTCTGTTTCTCGTCTGTACTGGAAGCCCTGTTTTGAGCTGCGACTTGATGCTCAAATATGAGCTAGTTTTGGACAGAATTTTAAAATGATTCCTTCTAAGAAATTGTAGCCTTATGAATGTAGTTTTCAACGCCACCAACCATACTCAATTCTGAGTTGAATTGAGTGAGTTGTGGCCGGATTTCAGAACTGTCTTCGTGAAAGAAAACCCTAATTCTGGACTGATTTATAGCTAATCTTGATTTGGGACTTGTTATTCGAAATCCTTGGTGTTAATCACCTACCAAACATATTTTGGATATTTCCTAGACTTTGTCTTCATAAATGAATCATGTTCGAGGAATTTTCATTGGCCAAATGTTTGAGAAAAGGAAGACGAAAGTGCAAGGCAGATTTGCCTTATAAATTCTTGGAACTTTAATGGTTTTGTTAACTGACTTTCCATGCGAACTTTTGGATGAGACTTGACAAGGGAATAACCCTTATATGGTAGTGTAATACTACCAAATTTGGTGCCATTCCAAGTTCATTTCGATGCTCAACCAAAGTCTCAAAGTTCACCTTTTAAATCTGGAAAATCTTGTTTAGTGAGGAAATTTCAGTAACTTTGGGTCACCATATCTTAGTACTCAAAACTCCGATTCTTGTTCTGCCTATTGTGTTTTAAACTTTAATTGTAACTCTAATTGAGTTCCAATTTTGAAAGGCTAGTTCGCATTGTGTGAATTTTGCCGAATTTCCAAACTTTGTCGAAAATCAACCCAAATCTGTCTTGGTATTCCAAAACAGCATCTTTGAGCCATATTTTGAATGGCATCCATTTGGAATCATGGAAAAGTGTCTTCTAGGAACTTTTAGTACTTTGGAAGTCATTTCCAACGGTACCAAGTTTTTCAATTTGGACTTACCGAGAGCGAGATACGATTTTTCAAAGACCGCTTGATAAATCTGAAATTTCCGAACTTAAAGGAAAATGAGGGTTGCGAACTCTTCATTTTCCTTCCATATCACTCGACCGTTTCGCACTTGACTTTAAAAGATGCAAATCAGATTTCTCTTGTACTTTTAAAACCCCCTTTTGAACCTTGATTTGCGAGTAATTAAGGTTCGTATTTGTGAAATTTCTTAGATTGTACTAGGTGCAATCTTTCTTGATATATAGGGGTTTTAAGTAATATTGAGTGATAGTTCATTATCAATTACTCAGGCACACAAGAGGACCTTCAAGAGGATCCCACGGTGGACGCCTGAACCTTCAAGTGGACACACTTCCTTGTTTTCTTGTATTGGTGAGTGTCAAGTGTATGCAAACTTGATACATGTTTAACTGTTATTAATGATTGGAAATTTTGAAAATAGAGTCGAGTGTGTACTTTACCGCACTCGTTCTCATTTGAAATGAATGACTCATGAATGACTTGATTGAAATGAAATTAATGATTGAATGTCATGAAATGGTATGCTATGCTTGCATACGTTATTGGAGTGAAACTCCTCGACTCTCAAAATGTTACATGGGGGACGCCCAAACTCATAGGCCGACCTTGGGACTCGAGCCGGCATGGGTTTGGTCGGGAATCTCAGCGAGCCATGAGAATAACATGATAAGCTTGATCTATTAGAGAGATCTCGCTTGGCATACTCGTGGAGTATCGCCTTATAAATGACGTTCGGGCCCGGTGCGGTGTACGGTGAACGGATATGAGAAGTAAGTGGAGTTCTACGGATTGAAAATATCGACCCGGTTGACGGAGAGTCATCACGGGAAGATATACGAATGAGATTGACAAAACAAGTGAAAATTAGCTCCTAAGAGTTATCATATTCTTGAATTGTTTCTGTTTACATTTCACTGAATTGTTATTGACTCGAATATTATTATTGTTTTACTTATTAATTGGGTTTGCTATTTGAACAACGTGCTTGCATGTGTGTTCTTGGCCTCACGAGCGATTGCTCACCCTGTAGATTTATTTTTCTTATCAGGAATGGGCATGGAGTAAGACTCGAAAAAACCCTTGGGATGTACTTTTGTATTAGGGTTTCAATGTAATTGACTAGACATCTTAGCTGTTGTATATTTTGGGAATCGATGTGTCTTTTGAGAACCCGATGTAAGGATTGGATGATTTTTATATATTGTTAAGTTCGAACGTTCAACATTTTCTTACTTTACTTCGTAGTAATGGCTAGTATTGTATTAAGTTTGAACAGAAATTATACCGAGTCCTGGCGAGAGTTGGGCAGGCGTCCCGCGAATACCCTTTGGTTCGTCTTAGGGAGAAGTGGGGGCGTCACAATGACATCATGCATTTATCATAAAATAAATAAATCATATAAAATATAATAATTCTAAAGCACATAGAACACATAACACATAAGCATAATATCTAGAAGCAAAAATTCTAAAGAAAACGAATAAATACATAAGCACACAAGCAAAGAAACACACATAATGACCTAACTATTACATTTGGGACTCTAACTACAATCTAATGGAAAAATTTAAAATATAATAATTTAACTATTACATTCATCTAACTAATTACATTTTTGGCAAAAATAAAATCTATCTATTACATAGTCTAACTAAATACATTTCTTGAGTATCTATCTATTACAATTTAAAATTTAAATGCCCTCCAAATAATCATAAAAAATTCAATATAATAAATAAAAATTTTAAATGAATAAAATGAGTAAATACAAGAAAATGCACTCAAAACATGCAATTGTACATAAAAAGCACATAAGACCACATAAGAGGATTTAAAATAATATTAGAAGGTGCCTCTCTTGAAGTAATGGTTAAATGAGGTTGGATTTGCCATATTTATACTCCAAAATCAACAAAATGGTCAAGACACCAATTTAATTAATAAATAAAGAGAATAAAATGTAAACATATGGCAAATTCACTTTATTATTATAAAGAAATAGAATAACCATGAAATCTACCAATTAAAAATATTTAAATGAAGTATAATTAACAATTAAAGAAGATAGGTAAATTATACTTAAGAAAATAAAAAATGTTAGGGACCTAATTGCAAAATGTAAGAAAGTTTTTGAGGTCGGATTATAATTTTTAAAAAATAAGGGTCAATACTAAACAAAAATAAAGTTTAGGAACCAAATTATAATTAAATTAGGGACCTAATTAAAAATAAAAGTTTTAGGGCCATAGGAAAAATACTCAGAAGACCAGAGACTGGAATGCAATTTTCGTCTCTGGTCTCTTAAGAAACCAAGGCCAACTGGCCACTCTTTATTTCTTGCTCAGGCCAAAGACTCCTACGCCCAGCGGAGGTCCAAAGAAAAATACGCAGTGCCAACCCACCATCATTTTGACTAAGCAAACCCAACCAAGATGCATGGGTTTTATCCCCCAAACCCATGCCATAACCCAATCAAAATAAACCCAAATCTTCTATCAAAACCCAAACCAAATAACCCCTAACCCAAAACCCTACTTATTTTACTAAAACCCACAAGACATTAAATCTACCAAAAATTATTAAGCCTTAATTATATCATAAAAGCTAGAAATAATTTGCTCAAAAACATGCTTAAGATATGCAAAAGAAGGTTAAAGCTTAAAAGGGGAAAAATTAATTCTGTTTTTCCAGATTTTGGGCCACAATAGAATTATTTGAAAGGTCGGGGGTCAAAACAAAATTTTAAAAAATTTCCATCCATCTTGTTCGAAGGCTTGTTGCGGTTCTGGGTTTATCAAATGCAACAATTATGCCTTCTAAGAACTAGGGATTTGGACTCAAAACATGAATCCATGCGACCCAAATTCACCAACTAAGTTCAACGCAACATTATGCAATAAAATCAGATCTAATGATCCACAAAATAAGTAGAAAAACTGCAAAAATGGAAGGGGAAGGAAGAAACAGGTTCTGCAAAATCTTTGACAAATTTGATGTGAATCTAAGCTTAGATGAAGCGGGAAAAGATGAAATACCTTACCTTTGGTGCTTTAAAAGGACGAAACAATGCATTGAACCTCGAAAGAAACGGATCCAAATACAAGAATTTGAAGATGGAAGCTTCCTGGAACAGGCTTCAAGGACTGATGAAGTAGTAGTTTCAAGCTCGAATTCAACACGCTTAGAGATGTTTTCTCCGAAAGTTTTGTGAACAAAAGTTGTCCCTTGATTACCGTAGATGGTGCAAAAATGAAGAAACCTCTAAACGACTAACGTTAGGATCGGATTTTGCTCACGAAGGAGGCCCGATGTTCATCACTAACTCGAGGTTTTTTCACAAAATTTTTTCTGCTCTTTTCTCTTTTTTTTTTCTCTCTGTTTTCTCTCTTACTGTCTGTTTTCTTTTTTTCCGCCGCCTCTCCTTTTCACTTCTTATCCTAATGTTGCATTTTGAAACCTTTTATATGAAACAAAAACTCCTAAACCCTCACCTCAAAGGTAAGGATGAAAACTGGTTTTTTTGTAGCTTATTAGAGCCATTAGATAGCTTTGATTCTAGAACTCTCTTGATAATTCTAATGGTGAAATGTCCCCTTGTACTGAGGAGCTTGGAGGGAAAGAAAATGGAACAGAAATCGTATGGAAATTGCCTCAACATGCCAGCTGCCCTTCTGTACTAAGCTTCGGTTCATGGCTGCAATTTTGCAGCAAGAACAATCCGCGCACGTGTGTGATTTTTTTTTTCTGGTGTCTACAACTTATCCCTCTTTTCTGAGTTTTGCAGAAACTCAAGACAAAAATGTAGATATCAAATCTGTGACGACCCCACTTCCCCCTAAGGCGAACCAAAGGGTTCGGCGGCCGCTTGCCCAGCTCTCGTCGGGACTCACTACAAAACTCAAGCATGAATATAATCGATGGTTCTTAAAAGCTCAAACGGAGTATAATATATCCACCAGTCCAACACACCAAAGTACAAGTCCAATACTTCATCTAAATTGTCGTACTAATAACTTAAGTACAATCCTTATGTTTGCAATTCAAATCATTCTTACAAAAGTATAATCCCCAAAATATCATGAGATTTACATTCACTTCAACCACAAGTACATCATACCAAAAAGTTTCACAAATCTTTCAAAACAACCATTACACTTCACGAAGAAAATCAATCACAATCCAGATAAAGGATAATCCACGGTACTCCAAATCCTTGCGCTTGAGTAACTATCCTTCTCGAGCCCTGCATAGAACTAAAATATTTTTGGGGGTGAGCTAAAGCTCAATGAGGTTTCAAAAGGAAAAATCAAGTATTTATAAACCAGTGCGTAAGCATTACTTTGGAAACACATGTAGAAGTAATACTTTTGTTGGCAACTTTGTTCTGAGTACAACTCATAAATCATTTAAAAACCACTAACGTACATTGGGAATGCATGATCACATAAATATATTTTCATGAATTTTAGTCAAACAAATAGTGGCTCGTCCGACTAGAAGAACATTACAAGGATTGCTTCATCTCAGAGATTAATGCTCATGAGGAGTCTTACCCGAGAAATGTCAACTAGGAGAGCAATAACAGTGTTAATAATAAAGCAAACACAAAAGGATACAGTACTCAGTCCACTTCCGTCCTTATAACTCCCATTGGTAACTCCTTCGGTTGACTGGCCATCACCTTATCCCTCCAGTGGTAATACTCGAGTATACCAAAATACAGTGCCCAGGGTTATCAACCTATCCGACCGAGTCTGCTTCTGGCTCGAATAGGTGATAACGAAGGGGAAAAGGCCTTGTTCAGCCAATGTGATAAAGTACACATGGCCTACAGCATACGCAAATAACATATAAACAATGAAATATTAAACAGTTAAGCAATACAGCAACAGTTAGGTCGAGTGCAATAAAGTACACACTCGCCTAGAAATAACTACTTTTCATTCAAATGAACAAGATTCATCAAGTATTAGACCACTTAGGCATGAAAGAAGCACTCATCAAGTCACACCACGTATATATATATATATATATAAGCAATTATACAAACAGTGGTTATACAAGTTCGAGAAGCAATTTTGTGCAAAACAGTTTGGAATCCCTCACCGTAATCCGGAGCAAAGCAAGAGCAAAAGCAGGAAATTAAAAGAGCTTCTCGGTGTCCTCTGAATCACCTGAGATTAATCACAATTACAAATTACCTAGATGCTCGATTAAGGCGAATAAAGAAAACCTCTTAGATACACACACTCAAGCCTCAAGCTCAAACAAATTGAAATAGGAAGTTTTAACTTAATCATTGGTATAAAACCAAAAGGAATTTAAAAGTCCCATTTCCGAGATAAATCGTGGCAAGGACTATCAATTTCAAAAGAAGGGTAAAATGCTTAATTTGGCACGGAAATCGAGAAGGTGAAAAATGTGTTCGTACTAGAAAATTTTCAATAAAAGCTCAAGTACTAGAGTATAAGTGAAAAAGAATCATGTTTCCTTGCCGAGCAAGTTTTCTACACTTTTCATTTAAATTTTAAATATTAACGCGCTATTCTCCATCTCTATAACTTGATAGTAAGATAAAATAATTCCACAAAGCTTGATTTAAAAGTACTCAAATTCAACAGACCAAAACGGACTTCACGATTTCAAATTATTTGCACATTGTATTCCTGGTTGCCAAAATAGCTAAATCACAATTCAGACATCAATTTCACTAGGGCTTCATCAATCATTAGCCCTAGGTCTCCACAGATTCAATTCCAAATAAAATTCAACAAAGGAAGTCCAAGGTATCAAGACAATCCAAAACGCAAACCAGGGAACTTCCAAGCACATTTTAGCCAACTACTTGAACAATTTATTAAAATTAAATTCTTGCAAAAACTACTCAAATGGTCAAGAGCTTCATCAATCATTAGCTCTTGACAACCAATACACACTTTCAAATACCAATTCATTCAAAACAAGAACAAAAACTACAACCAACTTGAGATCCAAATGATTCCAAGAATCTAAAATATCCATTAAACTTTCCACTTTTACTTGCTAGAATCTCTATACATATAAATTATAATCTGTCCAAACCAAGTTAAAGTAAATAATACACAAATCCAGCAAATAAACTCACCAAAAGTCCCAACCAGTTCGGTCATGCTGGAAAATATTTTCCTTCAAAAATTGCTTTAGTTCATGTTCCACAAATCAAACAATTATGAAAATTATACTGTTGTAGAATAGATTTTTAATACTATCACATCCCAGAAGACACTTTTCAGAGATTCAAATCACAAATAGGCCAAATATTCTATCCAAGTCAAGAATTCAGTTTCCTGAGGAAACAGGACATTCTAACAGGACAGCCTACTTTGAGGAATCACGGACAGCAGTACACATGGAGGAAAAATATGAAATTTCTACAAAACAAAGGCCCATGACTCTAGTTTCAAATGCCACTGACGGCACCTCAATCGGATTTTCCTACACCAAGATATAAGCATTTTACTGAGACTGGTCAGAGAAATCCGAAAATCTGGAAACTCATTTTTCACTTGTGAAAAACTCCTTTTTCTCTTTTAAAACCATAAGACTCTTATTCAAACCATCATACATTTAAGTATGACATTCATACCAGCATATACCAAAGCAAATAACGCTTAATTCCAATAAATTATTCCACCAAAAAGTCCCCATAAATCTGTCATCAGCTAAGATAAAATTTTCCAGCAATTGATAGTTTATTTATATAGCTTTTGTTCCTAGTTTTCTTCAATTCTTACCTCAGCTCAACATGCAAAAGGTGATTAGCAAGCCTCAAGCAAATCTTAAACATCCAATACGAAAATCTGAATTGAAATTCGAAAACAAAACTAATTAAATGCTCACTTCCTTCTCTCGACCAAGCTGGAATATTTTACAGCAGAAAATTTCCCTCGGTTTCAATCCACAATTCAACTTTTCCTCAGATTTTCTTCCATTAAGCTTCACTTAATACTTAAAGCTAACAATCTATATGCAATTCATAACAAAATTTTCCATTTGACAGCAATTACAAATGCAAACAAACATGAAGTCTCTCGGCTATTCCAGAAAATTTCCAGCAGCTAAGTTAGATGCAAATCTGGATTTTCTTCAGCTAAAACCTTGTATTAGGTACTCAAAACCAACATGCATGACTAATCAATGTATTAATTATCAGTCCGAGTTCAAATTAGGTTCGGTCATCAACAACATTCAACCACAAAACCAGAATTTTTGTTCACTGCTCTCGGATGAGCTTGCATGAAGCAGAGTCGTGTATTATTTTTCCCTTCTAGCATAATACGGCTAATTAACTTCATGCATGGTTTAAACTTCTTGTTTTCAGTTAGTTAAACACATTTCTAAGCTCAGATTATCACAGATTACCTAATTAAAGTTACAAAAATCCAGCTCACACATTCAGCAGCTTCAATTCATTCCAAACCAGATTTCTTAAGTCACAATTCTTCATCTAACCTCACCAGTCCACATGCATGCTTATAGACAGCTTCATCATCCCATAATCAACTAGCTTAAGTCCAGAAATTACCTCAGCTTAAGGCTCAAATCACGCAACTAGCAGCTGCAAAAATCCTCTACTCTCGGCTGTCCAGAATTTCAGTCCGCAACTCTCCTTCTCCTTTGCTCTAGCTTGCGACTAGTATGAAGACAATATGGCTCCCAATCTCTTTCTAGTTTACAGACGAAAGGAAAAGGATGAAAAGCTCACACGGACAGCAGCTGCAATTTTTCCTCTCGGCAGCTCACGCACGCGAGGATGGTTAGTCTGAATTCAGTGGTTGCAGCTGTAGTGGTTGTGACTGAATTGATCACGGCTAGTTGAGGGTGAAAAATGGAATGGCAGCTCCCTCTCCCTCGCTGGTTTCCTCACTTCGATGATTCCAAGGCAGAGGGTGTTGTTGTGGTTGAGGTGAGTTAGTGGAGAAAAGGAATGCACTTCGGCAGAGATGGAAATGTTGTGGAATGTTGGGCTGCTGAAGTGGGTAGTTAAGCCGCGAATGAGAGAGGTGGAACATTTATATATTGAGGTGCTGTGAGTGGAGTTGAGTCGGCAATGTCAATGGAAGGTGCTGGAATGAATAATGAAGCGTGGAAAGGAAATGGAACCGGCAGCAAATTGAAGTGCTTTGTTCCTAAGGTTGGCCGAGGAAGCTTTGGTGGTTGCATGGTGAATTTGAATTGGAGAAGAGCTGTTTTAGTCTTTTAGCATCTTGTTCAATCTTTCACTTAGGTCCCTCATCCTAAACTAATTCCAAAATTTACCCCAAATGTAATTCGAATGCCTACTAATATTCTACCCTCGCAAAAAAATTCAATTATCGTAATACAACGTCCTACGGGTAATTATAAAAAGTTTTGACTTAAAACGATTTTGCCTTAATTCTAGGTTCCCGTTAACACCTAACATTAATAATACTTAAAATTAGCTATTGAAATTCAAGGAATTAATATTAAAGCAATAACACACTCTACGTCAAGAAATATTAACTTAACTTGGCAAAAATTCAAATAACCCAATATTTTGCACAATTAAATTATTTGCGACTTTAAACTTATTTTTACCTACTTATCTAAGAACCAACAATAATAAAATTTATTAAAAGTCAAAGATGCAAATGCGACAAGTATATGTAACAATCAAAAACACCATAAATAATTCAACTCGAATAAATTTGGTCATTAAAATAATAATTGTTTAAAGAATCAATTGTTTAGACTCATTTTTGAGAAATTCATGCAATTTGGGAAGACTTGAGTAATTCACATGCAAAAAAAATATTTTTAAATGACCAATTTAAAAATATTTTGCAATAATTAAGATATGGGTCCTCACAAAATCACTTACCTGTCTACTTCAATCGCAACTGAATCAAAACAAGCAAAGTGAGTTCTAAGTAAAATTGAAACTAATAACCATTTAAATTGATCGGTGGAGTCTAACCCCAATCCAAACAACTAGTAAAACCTAACGAATTGGAAAACTAAACCTAGGAAATAAAACGTTGGTGTGACCGAACCTGAATCTAACAAAATGGTCGGTGGGATAAAACCAAAACCCAACAAAATAACGGTTTGTGGGATAAAATCCAAAACCAACAAAATAAACAGTTGGTGGAATAAAATCCAAACCCAACAAAATAAATGGTTGGTGGGATAAAATTCAAATCCAACAAAATAAACGGTTATTGGGATAAAATTCAAACCCAACAAAATAGCGGTTAGTGGGATAAAATCCAAACCCAATAAAATAAACTATTGGTGGGATAAAATCCAAACCCAACAAAATAACGGTTGGTGGGACAAAATCCAAATTCAACAAAATAAAGATTGATACGATAAAACCCAAACCGAACAAAATAAACGGTTGAATGAAAAATGCACCTCAGACCTAGATAGTTGGTTTTTTTTAACTAATTGCTAAAGTAAACTCTTCTCAATGGACAACCTAGTCCACCACTTTGCGACGTAGCATTATTAACCTTTTTTTATTCGCAGCTGAGATTCAAATTTTTAGAATTTTGACTTGCGCTTCCTTGTCGATTTCAATTGTAAACAGCTATACATAGAGGATTTGCCAAAGTACAACATGTACTTGAATTTTCACAAAAAATTTCTTACTTTATTCTGAAAAATGTTGCAATTACTGCTTATGAATGGAGCGGTCTCATCGAAGTCAAATTTTGAATGATAGATTTGAAAGTATATTACTTGACTCTTGGGCGAAATCCCAGAAATGTATTACAAAAATTTGCCCCAGTTTGGGCCTATTTTAATTGTAAAAAACTTTGTTTGAATGACTTTTCATTTGTTTGGATAAAATAAGAAAAGTGTGTTTCCTAAAATTTAGAAGATAATCACCTACTAACATGCAATGTGCATTGATGTATAATAGAAATTGCATTCTTTAAATGAAAAACAAGATCAAATTGCAAAAGATCCCTTTCTCACTTTAGGATCCGTGTTTAGGAAAAATGATCACTTTTCTCATTAGTTCATCCTTTAGGACTAATCAAATGGATATTTTTCCTGATTTTGAGGTGGTTAAGAGAAATGGTATGTCAGAATCTGTCTTATTTTTGTGCTCAGATTGTGTCTAACCCATTCAATATTACATCTCGGTGAGAAAACAAATAGTTTATCACCCTTATTTTTTGAGAAAACTTAGTCAACATATAACCTCTATAGGTTTGTAATATATGGGTCAGAAATAGTTAAACATATAAAACAGGTTATGACCCTGTGATCATGAGTGATTGGTAGATCCCTTAGAAGCCTGATCCTTACTTCAAGTTGTCATGAAAAATAAGTCAGCAATGGACTTTATGAGCTTGTAATGTGGCTTTGACAACGATAGTTAAAAGAAATACACTACAAGAAAAAAGGTCATTAGTGACAACATTTCTTTGTGATGACAAAAAGTCGTCACAAAATGAGGTTGTTTAGTCACGACTTTGAAGGTTGTCACAATTGACTCAAAGCAACTGAGTTTTCAGTGACAACCTTTAATTGTCGTCACAAAACTACTTCGCGCCACGGGACTTGGAAGGCGCGAGTTTTGCGATAGTGACGACTTGATAAAAGTTGTCAGTAATTCTACCACTTTCTTTGACAACTTTACATTGTTGTCACTGTTTATGTTTATTGACGACCAATTTTTGTCAATAAAACTATAGTGTAGTTAGTGACAACATAAGTATCATCACTAACTTGAACATCTCTAATGCATTTATTTAATTGTGAGCCTCAATATTAATTTAATTTTTTTTTAAAATTTGATGATTTATTAACTATGACTTTATTTAATTGTGAGCCTCAATATTAATTTAATTTTTTTTAAAATTTGATGATTTATTAAACTAGTCAGAGTTACTTAAATATTAATTTAATTTTTTTAAATTTGATAATTTATTAAACTAGTCATAGTTACTCAATAAGTTTTTAACTGAAAAAAATTAATGAAAGTTTTTAATTAGAACAACTATATAAACTATTACAATTAGAACTCAAGGCCTCTAAATTCAAATACCTTAATTTTGGATACTGTCAATGCCTCCTTGACATCTAATTGGTCGAATGTTGAAACTCATTAAGTACAAATTCATTTTGATGAAAAGCAGAAATAGTTGTGTTATATAAGTTAATTAATGAAATCAGGACTACTAATTACTGCAATTCCTTCAAATTTAATGTTGATTTGCTAAAAGTCAAAACGAATACATATTTTTCTTACAAATCAATACGTATACTATAGTTTCGTGCAAGTTTACATTCATGATTCTTCAATATAAGACATCTAAAAAAAATATAGTACTATTAGACAAAACTAACAAAATTTTCTAGAAACTGATAGAAAGTTCTTAACACATAATTAAGATTTTTCTTTTTCCATGTTTAAAAATAATGAATTATTTCTTAAAATAATATGAAAGTAGATTCCCGATCTAGTATACTTAATTAAAATTTTTAATTTAATACAAAGAAAATAACCTTTCTTTGAGAATCTAAATAAAAAGATAAAACTAAAAATTGGATCAAATTTTTCGTTCAAAATGAAAAAGAAACAGCGGGAATTGAAAATTGGTGGAGGCATTCTTTAAAAAGCAAATTTCAAAATGAAAGAGTACAAGTCTACCACTTTTGGGCTAAGTCTGATACACTTCTAATTCTCACATTTTCACTCGCTGGCCTTCTCACTGTCTCTCTCGGTCTCTCTCTCACTTCGACCCCTCTCAATTTCTTTCTCACTAATGCTCGAGCATTCCTCCTTATTGGGCTACTGATTTTGATATGTTTCCTCAGAGCATGTGCTGTAAAAAGGCAAGTTTCTCTCTTCTTGCTTAGTAATCAATTTCCCCCAATTTTTATTGACCCGATTTTGTGTTCCCAACATTCAATTTTTGGGTAAATTCTCTTCTTCTCTATCATTTGTCTAGTTTCCCCAAAGTTTCTTACCCTAATTAGCAATCACCATCATTTGCAATCACCTTTTCTACCCTACTTAGATGATCAATTGTTTCAATTTCTCCCCAAATTTTATTGCCCTAATTTTAAAAAAAAAAAATTTTTCTGCCCAGGACAAGGAGGGCATCCCCGGGACCAGCAGCACCTCATCTTCACTGGCAAGCAGCTCGAGGACAGCCGCACCCTAGTCGACTGCAACATCCAGAAGGAGTCAGCCCTCCACCTTGTCCTCCACCTCGACGGTGGCGCCAAGAAGCGCAAGAAGAACACCTGCACCAAGCCGGCGGTGACTGAGGGAAATTCCCCCCCTCTTTTTTATAAACTTTATTGTTACTAGTCTAATTGAACATTAGCAGCATGTTCTTATTTTGAAGATTTGGGTATGTTACTGCAAATCGTTGAGTTATTGAACCATTTGCATCATGAGCTGTGCCTCGTTAACTTGCTTATTTGTGAGTTGTGTTATAGAGGTTTCTGTGGGAAGCTTGTCGAGACACTACTTTAATCATCTTGATGGTAGCTGCGGCTGCTTCTTTGGCCCTTGGGATAAAGACAGAGGTAAGCTTAATTTTTGAGTTTGCTCTAATTATTATTATTATTATTTTAATTTTAAGGATAAGTTCACTCTTAATACTTATTTTGAATTGAGAATTGTAAGCCCTATAAAGTTTTTTCTGTTTAATAATTTTGTTGTACTACTATATGTTTGAGATCATGATTTTGTTAGTTGTATGAATTTTAAATCTTGTCTTTTGATTTTCTGACAAGAATGGTATCTGTCCCTATCAAATTCTTATAGATTAAAGTATTTTTTAATATACTTGTGATTTACTAGCTAATCTGAGTGGAAAATGGAAAATGCTGACATGTTTTGATTGGTTAATTTTGATTTGGTCTTGCCATAGTCTAATATGTTGTTTTCCAGGGTATAAAAGAAGGATGGTATGATGGTGGAAGTATTGCGTTGGCTGTCTTTATCGTCATTGTTGTAACAGGTATTATGACAAGTTTAGCAAAGAAAGTTGGTACAATGTGTGGTTAATTAATGACCAGAAATGCAGTTAATTTCGATTCTGTGGAGAACTGAATGAAATGTATTACATCCCCCCCTGTTGGAAGTGCTCTATCTTTGTGTAAATGTGCGCACTCACAAATCGACTCTCATTTCCTTTGTTTCCATTTATTTATTTTTTTAGAAACCTGGACAAGTTGCTCCAAATCATTGCATTTGTACTTTGCCTTAAAAGCTGTATATTAGCTATGGATGTAGTCCTGCAAGTTAAGATACTGTAGACTTTTTTTTTCTGCTAACTTATAAATTCATTCTAGAACACAAACCTCTAAGGTTGCATCTCAAGTCTAAGGTGTTGCATCTAGTGACTGAGAAATCTGGTGATAGAGTTCTAAGGCTGCATCTCAAGTCTACTTAAGGACTTGTACTAGTATCATTTTGGAAGAGCTTGGTAAGAGGACCAAAACTCATCAATTAGTTTTGATGTGAAAAAAGATCTTCCTCCGTAAAAATTCATGAACTAGGAATGTTATTAGAACAGCATGGACAGCTTCTTGTGGTATGTTTTGAGAGTCCATGATTCTCCAGAATATACTTGTTAGCCTTACTTGTGCTGAATTTCACATGTTTCACTATTTTTTAAGGGCAAAGGTGCTTTGGCCAAAATGTTTTGCTTGCAAATGTGTTGACCACATTTACTTCTCTGCCTAGTATGTTCCTTTTGTTAAGTTTACAAGGGAGAGGTCAATCCTCTTAAACAGAAACAAAACATAGGGTCGCAGCCCCTAAAATATTTGCACCACGCAATTCACTAAGTTCCTGTGGCGGTTCTGTTAGAATCTGCATCCCAGATTCTTTGTTGACACTACTTTTAGCTAGCTAGTCTACACACTTACTTCTTTCTCCAAACATGTTGTAGCCAGGATTCCCGATCCCTGCTTAAAACATTCCTGATCTGACATATTAGATTGTATAGTGGTGAGTCCTGTCCTGCTCCTTGTATTAGTTCGAAAGCTGCCTTGCAATTCGTGTCCAGAATCACTCTTCTTTCTCCAGAGTTCCAAGCCATTTTTATCCTTTTGAGTACTCCCCACAGCTCTGCTAAGTGCTATCATATTATCTATTAGCCCAATATTCACTATAAAACCTGTTTTCCATCTCCCCCAGCTATCTATATGTCCCTTTTCAAATTAATATGGCTTTGCCTCTTCTACTTGGAATAATGCTAAATTGAGAAGTGTACATCTTGCCACAGTTAATTGCTAATTATTGATAGTTTCACGTCTTACATGGTAGTTTGTTCTCCATATAGCATTATTTTATACTGTATAATCACAAACTTTTTGCTGGATGTAGGTTGGATTTTCTGTTAACGGAGTAATAATACTAACTTTTATGTGGGTTTTGAAGGCATTCCTTGAGGTAATACCTTTTCTTTTCACATGAATGGTTCCCATTTTTGGTGCCATTCTTGAAGTAAATTTCACTGTGAATGTTTTGCAATGTCCCGCCACTTGCCTAACTCACTAGTTTGATTGGAATACAATATTAAGGGGTGCTGGTTTTCTATGGAATTAATACACCATGACAAACAGCAAAAGTAATTTCAGAGATCTAGAACAAGAAAGTTGTTATTTGCTTTTAAATGGCAAAGAAACATTCTAGTTATGTTGGTACACATTGCTCCTACTTGACACCTTATATCATGATCGACATTACTTTGGTTATCATACTTGACACCTTGTATCCTCTGTGGTGCATTAGTTTGGATTGTTTTGGTTTAGTTTAGTTTAGTTTATTTGAATGTTTTAGCTAAGCAAGTGAACTGAAGTTGCTTTTCCTTTAGTGTTGTGCTTATCGTCTTATCAACTGGTTATATTGTTCATAGCAGTACTTATATCAGTACTTGTTATAGTAGTGCTTGTTGCCTTATCAACTTGTTATATTATTCCTTTGAGGCTGAAGTTTAATAGCAGTACTTATTTCTTGAGCTAATTTGGTGCATTAGTTTGGGGCTGATTTTGATTTTCTTTGGGGCTGATTTTGATTTTGATTTTGAATGTCTTAGGACGATGGAAGGTAACTTTGGTCCGGATCTTCTTGGCTTTCTTCTTAAAAGTTGTCCCAGATTTGACAAATTTGGCAACCTTGGCTGCCTGAGCCTTTGTATCAAGTTTTTTTGTGGTGTCAGCTTTAGGAGCCATTGCTGAAAACTGCCTTACAAATCTTTTACCTGAGGGGAGGAGCGGAGTGTTGAGGGGAGGAGCTGAGTGTTGCTGAAGCGGCTCTGTGTTGAAATTTGGGACTTGGATTTGTTTTGTAAAGCTACCTCGAGTTATATGTGAAATTTAGGCCAAATACCACTTATCAAACTATCTATAGGGTGTTGTTGAACTTCATTATGATATTTGAATGCTTATATGATATTTTGACATTTCGTAATGCAATGGATGCATTCATTTGCTAATTATAAATCATTGTCATTTTTTTCCATTTATAGATATAATTGTTGTAGGAAAATTTTCAATTTTCATGGTGATAAAGAGTTATCATTGAATCAGAATTTTCCATTAATAACAATCTGCGGTCATAAAATTAAAAAGTGTTTAGTGACAACAAAAGTCGTCAGTAATTAGTCTATACCAATGACAATTACATATCACTTTTAGTGACGACATTTATTTGTACATCATTGACAAGATACTATGTCATCACTAAAATTACAATAATTATTGACGACATCAGTTGTCACAAAAGAGTTCCATTCACTGACGACTTTTATTGTCGTCACTATATACTTTTACCGACGGGCCTTCAGTGACGACTCTGTGACAACTAGAAAGTTGTCAATAAAAGTTATCAGTGACGACTTTTTATTTTTTTGTGACAAAAATGGCTTGTCACTGAAGACCAAATTTCTTGTAGTGATAAGATTTTCAAAGACATTGCATTTAAGATCGCATTCCTTCCCAAAACTGCCCCAATTTTGGACTCAAAGACCTTTGATTCCATTTTGATTTTTATCACCAATCACTAGAGGGATTTCAGCATTGAATCGCTTTGCATTTTTCTTTTCATTTTCTTTTCTCTTTTTTTTCTTCACATTTTCCCTTTTTTTCCGTTGTTTCTCCTCTTTTGTTTTCTTTTTTTTTTTGCCAATATCAAAATCCCAAATATCAATGATAGAATTGAAAACTCCCTAACTTTTAGAATATAAATGCCCCCTCTCTCTTTTTTTTTTTGAATACTTCATGTCCCTTTCAAAATTTTAGCATCTTTGTTCTTTTTGAAAACTCTCAAATCTCCTTCCCCAGTGTGGGGCGTAATCATGAGTGCTTTTGAAATGAATCACCAATTTAAGATCAAATGTCGATGCAAATGATATACAGTGTTTAGGTAGTAGAAAAGATAGTCAAAACATCATTCTTACGTTACATGATAACCAAAATAAAGAATAACCTATCGAGAGAATCCATTCCTATTTGACATTTGAAAATTTTTCAAATGTAGAGTTATGATTATTAAGACTCTTATTTGGAACGAAATTGTACCTTTAAAGGCTCAAATGAGAGAACCTATGATAAAATCTATATAGATAGAGAAACGAACGCCTATAGTATCATTCCAAATTTTCAAAACAAAAAGAAATAATCGACATTTTTATTTTCACCTAAATGTGGATTGAATTTAATTAGACACAGTGGGTATTTTCAAAGTAAAGATTGCCTCACTTTGAAGTTTGTCAACCAATGTGACTGATTTTGACGAGTCAATAGAAGTGAACAAAATATGAATTGTAAAATGAAAGAGAAAAGTATCGTGGTTGATTTTTTAAGACAAACTACCAGTTTAAGTGACCTCTTTTGATTTCGAGTGCAAAATTTTTTAGAAAGTTAAGCACACTCTTGTAAATTTCATGCAAGAGATTGAGAATCTCAACTTAGCCTTATTTCTTAAAATCCATCACGAAATCTCCCAATGAACAAATAAAGAATGAAATGTACATGAATATATACAAAACAATAATTGTCTAACTGAAAAACTTTATTATTGCAAATGTTTGCAACGAAATTTCTTGTTCAATTATAATACAAATGAGAAAAGAAAATTTCTAAAGAACATGCTTTCATACACACACACACACTTTCTCTTTTCTTTCTTTTAAGACAAATGTGTTAGGAACAATGAATCAAGAGATTTTTTTTAACGAATAATTATATCATGAAATCTCTTAGATGCTTTAGACTAGCGGCTCCAGATGGATTCTTCACGTTTTTATGTTGTAGGATCTGTCCAAGAATCAAGTAATATCTGTAATTTTTAAAATTTATTAGATCAAAATTGTTATCAGATATAGAAAAAATATTTTTTCTTATTAAAACATCTTTTATAAACGCAGGGGAGGGGAAAAGATAAAAGAAAAATACCCAGAGTTAGTAAGCAAAACTGTAAAATTAGTATGCATGTCCTATGACGGAATCCTTTTATGCCAAGGGTTGGTTTTGCATGAAAAATGCAATCCTCTGGGGTAGGCACCATACAATACCTGAGGAATCCGATCAATTTACTGACATTTGAGTGAAAAGCAATTTGAAAATTTGGCTAATTGGAATAACAAGAGACATTTGACCTAACAAAATGAGTATAAAGTCCAAATTGATTGATTATTTTAGTTGGCACATGAAGAGATGTTAAAAGTTAATTTAGTATGAAAGAGACTACTCTTGAAATGATTGCAATGTCTCAATTAGTTTTTCAGTGAACCACAGATTGAAACCCTAAAAGAGAATAAACTGATCAAATGGATCGGATGGAATTGATGGTATATTAAAAGATTGACTAGATTGTTCTAAAAGTGAATAAACTGGTCAAGTGGATTGGGTGGAATTAACGATTACTCGAAAATCGACTGAATTGCCCGCCTATTTGTAGTTTCAAATTTCACAAATTTAGTTGCAATGTATTAGTTTATGAACCTTCTAAAATCAAAATTTGCCCTTGATATATTTATTATCTTAAAATTGAGAAATCATTTGTAAATTTCTTCAACTTAATGTCCTTTACGCAAGGAATTTTATCAACTTTTGGCAAAATGACCAAAAAGTGAATATTAGAGGCTCATATTCTAATGTGTAAAAACTAGTCTATCATCTTCAATGTCGTCATCATGGAAGGGATCGAATCCTACCTTATCTTGTGCACTATCTCTTTTGATGGTAGAAAATATATAAACATGCAAATTTCATTTGATTATATCCGAGACAAAAGGATAGTTTATTCCTAACGTGGGATCCCCTATGCGGCATTCCCTCTATAATTGATGTATGATGACAACTTATCAAAACAAATAAATATATAATACGATAATTGAAATATGACCTAAAGGTACCCTATTTAGATGTTAGGGTAAGTCTAAAATGATATGCAATATATACATGGTATTAATCTAAAAACTAAAATTTGAACGTGCTATTTACAAAAGGTGGTTTATCCTAAATGAGTACCGTACAAGAACTCTTATTTCTAAGGTTTATGAATGCAAGAGAAGTGAAAACAAAGAGATGTTAGTTCAATTGATAAATAATATATAACACATTGGAATAATAAAATAATACAGAAATATAAAGTAAAGAAAGATGGGGTAAAATCCCTCATCTCATATCTAATATTCCTAATAGAGTAAGATTAACTCTATCCTAAGCGATTTCTAACATGAATGCATGAAGTTGGATTCACTAATGCATTTAAACTCGATAAGATCTCAGGCTCCCAAACGTCAGACCAAAAGGCAGAGGGTCATCAATCCCAAAACCTCCAGTTGGTGGCTCGAGTGATCCCCTAGTTATCGTTATAGGTGCAAGGCACACCATTCGGATACCCAAGAAAATCAATCCTAATCTTATAAGAAAATGTGGGATAGTGCCCACGAAAAAATAAAAATAGGATAAAAATAATGCATGCACGTATGAAGTGCTTCCTTTTAAGGGAGGGATTAAATACAATTAAATATGTGTGAAGGCTCTAGGGTAACTATACCCCCCACCTAGGGGTGGCAATTTCTGACACGATCCGAAAACACGACACGAACCTAACACGAAATTAATGGGTTTGGGTTGAAGTTTTGGGGGTTCGAGTCAGAATCGGGTCGAACCCGATGAACCCGAACGCACAACTCACAACTCAACATGCAAGGCCTTAATCGTATTAATCATCCAAGTTTCAGTTAGTTAATCATCATCTCAGGTTCTGATTACCACAACAAAGCAGATTACATCAAGCATTTCTTAATTGATTCTCGGAAATCCAGATTCAGCGCACATCAGATTTTTCTTTTCCTGAATTCATCATTCATCGCCTAAGCTTCACATGCAGGGCCCTAGATGGCTTAATCTACCCTTGATCAGTTAGCTTTAGTCCAGAAATTACCTCACCGATGACTCACTCGCGTGACAAGGGAACTGAAAATTTTCTCTCGGCTTCGCAAGCTGGTTTGGTCCTGACTGATGTTGCAGCTGCGATTGGGGTGGAGTGCAGCTGGTTGAAATGGAGGTTGAAGTGCAGAATGGTGAGTCTCACGCGGTGTCTTCCTTTCCTTTGTTCTAGCTCGCGGACTGGACAGAAGAGAAAAGAAGAAAAATTGCAGCTCGCTGTTTTCTTTCCTCTCTCGGTTTAGGCTGTTCTCTCACTATCTCTGTCGTCGATGTTTACAGGGTGAAGAGGAACTGGAATGTTGTTTGTGGTCTGAGGGGAATTTGTGCAGAGGAAATGGGAATGGTGGTTTGTGATATAGGAATGAAGAGGTAGAGATATGGTGCCGCGGTTTTGGAGAAGGGTTTGAGTGTAGGAAATGGTTGCGTATAGAATTGGTGAAAATGTGATTGGCCGATTGGGGTGGTGATTGAAATGCTGTCAGAGGGATTGTTTGGTTTTGCATGGAAATGTTGTGGTTGTAAGGCATTTTAGTCTTTTCACTTTGCTTCCTAACCTATACTTAAATTCTCCATTCTAATCTTAAAACAAAAAATTATCCCCAAGTGTGATTTGAACGCCTAATTATACACTAGTATACTTAAACCATTTTTTTATCGAATATTTATCGATTAAAAATTTAATATTAAGGTTCCTAGTAATTCCTAACATTATTTAGCGATTAAATTAGTTATCAGAATTTTCAATTATTTATTCTCAAGAGATAGAGTTAGTCTAACTCGAAATTTATCAATTTAGTAATATAAAGTCAAATGAAATAATAATTTAATACAAGTGTGTCAGTTTGCACATAAAAATTATTTTTACGCACTTATTGTGAAAACAAATAAGGATAAGACTATAATTATCAAAATTTCATAACTTAGGAAAATTATATTATTTTTCACATAAACCTATTTTTACGTACTTAATTGCGAACAAGTAAAAGTAATGCTAGAAATTATTAAGGAATAAAAGAAATGCAAATGAAATATGCACTGGCTTATATATCTATTTTCAGGGTTCTCACAGGTCCGGTCTTGACCCGACCCGCCAACCTGATTGGACCCGAATTGCCACCCCTACCCCCATCCAAGATACAAAGCATGATACAAGTACATAAACATGAATAAATAAATAAATTATTCATCGCATACATGGATAACGAGAAACAATTATGTGTGTGAAATACAAAAAATCCTAAAAAAGGAAATAAAGAAGAAAAAAGAAAAATGAAACATAAAACATCCCAATATAATATGTATAAAATGTAAGACAAAGAAAAAAAAATCAACTAAATCAAGTGCTTGGACTCACTTGGAAAGTCCACAGTGGAGTCGCCAATTGTCGTACCTCATTTTTTAGAAAAAATATTTTGGTGTGTTGAAAAAATGAGATTTTGATTTTAGAAAATAAATAAAGAAAAAGAGCTTAATATGAGACTTAAAAAATGTGACAATTTGGGCCCAAAATAATAGTTTAAAAAGAGTTTTTTTTAGAAAAAATAGAAATCGCTACTTGGTATTGAATTTAGATGTACCAAATCACCCAAAATATATTTTTTAAACAATAAAATAAATAAATAAAACCCCTTTTAGATGAATCCAAATCTTTGAAAACAAGAGAAGAGGGTTCGTGAGTTACAGTTGAAAAAAGGGAAAATAAAGATTTGATTTAAGACACCCTTTCAACCTAACCAAAACTAGTTGCGAGATTTAATCGAAAATTTCTTAGTCTAACTTACAAAATATATCACATTTTGGATATTTTTATATAGATGCAAATCTATACCTAGGGTTTCAGTGGTAGATTTTAGGATTATTTCCATTTTTTTATAATTTTTTTTGTTAATTAAATTGATACCTTGACCATTTTATTGATTTTAGAGCACAAATAGGGCAAATTCCACCCTATTTAACCACAATTTTAAGGGAGGTACTTTCTATTATTATTTTAAATTCTTTTTATATGCTCCTATGTTTTTTTTATGTGTGATTGCATATTTTGAGTGCTTTTCCTTTTATTTACTTATTTTATTCATTTTTTAGTTTCATTTATTTTACTTAATTTTTTATGATTATTTGGAAGGCATTTAAATGCCAAATTGTAATAGATAGATGCTTAAGGAATGCATTTAGTTAGACTATGTAATAGATAAATTTTATTTGTGCTAAAACAATGTACTCCCTCCCATTGATAGTGTCACACTTTCCTTTTTTATCCGTCCCAAAATGATTGTCACTTACTAAAATTGGCAATAAAAACTTTCACACATTTCCGCTCCATACCTTTTCAATGTGACAGCCTTTTCTTATCTTTTAGTGGGCCCAATTATGCACTTACCAAGTACCAACACTGCACTTAACAGTTCGTGACTCTCACATGTAATGCAAATAACAATCGTGCATGACACTTTCCTCTAAAGTAGTGTGGAGACATTTCATTCTTTTGGGTCCCACTTGTCTTATCACAACTTATGGCCCTTTTATCATTCAACCACGTATGGATACATTGAAAGTCAAGGGGGTATTGCCGGAACTTAAACACAAATCATTTAAAAGTCTTGCACTGTTGATAATAATTACAAGTTCCAAAGCGCGACACACTTTCTAGGACGGAGGGAGTAATTAGTTAGATAAATATAATAGTTAGATTATTATTTTTTAAAATTCCTCCCATAAATTGTAGTTAAGACCCCAAATGTAATAGTTATGTCTTTATGTGCGTTTTTTTTAATTGTGTGCTTATGTGTTTATTCACTTTTTTTAGGGTTTTGCATCAAGATATCATGCCTATATGTTATATGCTCTATGTGTTTATTTGTTTTAATTATATTTTACATGATTAATTCATTTATAATAAATGCATGACGTCACCACACTAGTCGAATGCTAGTTGCGGCCTTTCTTTTTGATTTCTCACTAGTCCAACACTAGTGAGAACTTATAGACATAAGTTAGTCCAATACTAGACCTGATAGACTGTTTTCGCGTTAATTCATACCTCGTGCGACATTTATTGCATTTCATGCATTTTTCCTATTTTTAGGTCATTTTTATTTGCATAATATTTTCCCTACTATTATTTTCTTACGCTCTATCTGTTTGGATCATATCATTTAGAATTGCATTTCATGTTAAGAAATTAGAAGTAAGTTAGTCTATTTGCTTGACTAGATTAAAAAGTCACCCTTCAAATATGGAAAACGAATGAGTGTGGTTCTTTAGTCTTAGCACGCTCTTTCCCGCTCTATAAGAAGGAAAATTATGCCATGAATTTTAGTCTTCCGTATCCATAATGTTACATTTCTCTTTTAGGCCATATACATATTTATCTAATATTATAATTTTCCTTTCTCAAGTCTCATCTTTTATATTTTTCGTGACCTCTTCAACGAATTAATTTTGGATTTCACAATTAATGTAATTGATGCCAATTAAATTTTGAAAAGACATCTCAACCCTATCGATACCTCCTAGGTCTATATAAATTATAATTTTTATATATTATAATTTTTCTTTTTTTTTTCAGTCTCATCTCTTGCATATTCGTAATCTCTTCAATGAATCGCTATTGGCATCGCAATTGATATGATTTGCACAAACCAAATTTTGTAGAGACAGCTCGACCCCCTCGATACCCCCTAGGTCTAAATTTGCATTTATATAGAAACATCCAAAATGTGATAAGTTTTATAGATTAGACTAAGAAATTTTTCAACTAAATCTCGCAACTAACTTTGGCTAGGTGTGTTTTAAATCAAATTTTTGCCTTCCCTTTCTTTAATTGTGACTCTCGAAACCTTTTCTCTTATTTTCAAATATCTAGAGTCGTCTAAAAGGGATTTTTATTTATTTTATTATTTAAAAAAAATATTTTGGATGATTTGGTACACATAAACTCAATATTAATTGGCGACTCCTATTTTTTCTTAAAAACCTTTTTAGAATATTATTCTGAATCAAAACTGTCGCATATTTTAAATCCAATTTTAGGCCATTTTTCTTTATTTATTTTCTAAAATAAAAAATTCATTTTTTTCAACACTAAATTTATTTTTTGAAAAATGGGGCACAACAGCTGGCGACTCTACTGGGGACTCTCCAAGTGAGTTCAAGCACTTGATTTAGTTGATTTTTTTCTTTTTCTAACATTTTTACATATTACATTAGGATGTTTTAGGTTGCATTTTTCTTTTTCTTCTTCTTTTTTCTTTTTAGAATTTTATTGCAATTCACACACGTAATCGTTCCTCGTTATCAATGTATGCGATGAATGATTTGTTTATTTACTTGTATTTATACATTTGTATTGCACTTTGCATCTGGGGAGTATAGCTACCCTAAAGCTTTCACATATATTTAATGGTATTTAATCTCTCTCCTCAAAAGAAGTACTTCATACTTGCATGCATTACTTTTATCCTATTTTTATTTTTTCGTGGGTGCCATCCCACATTTTCTTGTAGAATTAGGATTGATTTCCTTAGGTAGGCGGATGGTGTGCTCTGCGCCCATTGTGATGCTTAAGAGATCACTCAAGCCATCGATTGAACGTATTGAGATTGATGACCTTTCGCCTCTTGATTTGAAAGTTTGGAAACCGAAAAACTTATCGAGTTTAGATGCATTAGTGAACCCAATTTCATGCATCCATGTTAGAAATCACTAAGGATATAGTCAACCTTACCCTATTAGCCACACTAGATACGAGGGGAGGGATTCTACCCCTTTTCTCTTCTTTATCTTATGCTCGTGTATCATTTTATTGCTCCAACCTGTTATATGTTATTTATCAATTGAACTAACCTCTCTTTGTTTTCTCTTCTCTTGCATTCACAAACCTTAGAAATAAGAGTCCTGACATGGTACTCATTTAGGATAGACTGCATTTTGTAAAAAACACGTTTAAATTTTAGTTATTGCATTAATAATACGTATATATTACACATGATTTTAGACTTATCCCAACATTTAAATGGGGTACTTTGAGGTCATATTTCAATTATCACATTGTATATCTATTTGTTTTAAAAACTGTCATCATCTATCAACAATAGAGGAAACGCCACATAGGAAATCCCATGTTAAGAATAAACCACATTGTGTCTCGGATATGTAATTTAATGAGATTTGTACATTTATATTTTTGTACCATTCAAAGGAGTAGTACACAAGGTAAAGTAAGATCCGATCCCTTCTACGATGATGACAGCCTCTAATATTCTCTTTTTGATCATTTTGTCAAAACTGGTAAATTTTTTTGCGTAAAGAACATTAAGTTGAAGAAATTCACAAATGATTCCTCATTGCTGAGATAATAAATATATCGAGACCAAATCTTGATTTTAGAATGTTCATAAATTAATGCATTGTAACGAAATTTGTGAGATTTGAAACTACAAATAGGCGGGCAATCCAATCGATTTTCGAATAAATCATCAATTCCATCCAATTCACTTTTAGGACAATTCAATCAATTTGGAATAAATCATAAATCATAAATCCCATCCAATCCATTTGAGTTTTTATTCATTTTTAGGATAATTCAGTCAATTTTTTAAAGTAATCAATTCCATCTAATCCATTTGATCAATTTATTCTCTTTTAGGGTTTTGATCTATGTTTCATTCAAAAACTAGTAGAGACATTGCAATTCTTTCAAGAATAGGCTCTTTGATACTAAATTAACTTCTAACATCTTGATGAGAAGGTCGAGAGAGCTATCCAAGTGGAGCAAGTGAAGGTACCATTGGGGCCTATGACACGAGTTCGCGCGAAGAGATTGAATGAGACACTACAAACATTGGTTCGTGCGGCCCGAGAGTCAAGTGAAGAGCCAAAGGCCATCTGTGAGGGCCCCACTTCTCCCAAGGGTATCCGCGGGACGCCTGCCCAACTCTCGCCAGGACTCAAGACAAATCGATTCAAGTTTATCGATACATAACAATTAATACGAGCCAAATAAAGAAAAGTCGCTTCCATAATCAACCATCAAGGCTCACACCACGAGTTCAAAATACATCAGTTATTCAATCCTTACATCAAGTTCCCAAAAGATACATCAGTTCCCCAAACTATACAACAATCACGAGTCCAGCCAAAACATTTGAAACCCTAATACCAAAAATACATCAAAAGGGGTTCCTCCGAAGTTCACTTCCTCCATTCCTGTTAAGGAAAACAAACTAATGGGATGAGCCAATACTCAGTGAGGCCAAGAAACACACATGCAAACATGTAATCCAAGTAGCCACAATTTATGTAGTAAATAAAGCTATCAAGTTTGAATAATTCACATTTCGAATAGGAAAATTGTGAGAACCCGTAACTTTTCCATTTTCTAGGTTTTATTATCTTTAATGGCATGTTTTCTGCATTTTCTTGCTTAGGAAAAATTTCTAGATAATTTTTATGAGTAAATAGAGTTTTTAGGTGATTTTTCTAGTATTGAATAGTTTTTGAGAAATTAAGAGTATATATCGGACGTGGGATCCGCTAGTGCGGAAAATTCGAAAAAATTCGGCCAATTAGGTTAAGTTTCGAATATTGGGTTTAAATTATCGGATGCTAAGAGATAATTAGAGGTTACCCAAGTGGATTGGTGTGAGAGGAACAAAGAGATAGAGATGCATTAAATAGGGTGACAAGTGTCACCATAAGATTAATTCTTAAGTTTGACTACTATTCATAACTTTACCATTTAATTAAAATTGGCCAAAAATCATCTTCATTTCTCATCCTCTTGGCCGAATTTCTTAGGGAGAGAAAGAGAGAAAAGCTTCCAATTTTTGCCTTCATTTCTTGCTCAAATCCACCAAATCAACCACTTAATCTTGCTTTTGTTCCATAGAAAACCTTAAGTGAGTGATTGTGAGGTGATTGGTGAAGTTGTTTGGAAAGCTAAGGTGACTAGTTGCTCTCTCTCTTGTGTTGCTAAGGTGAGTTGTGAAGGAACCCCTCTCCTCCCTCTAATGATGTTTAATTCATGAATTGTGGTAGTTTAAGATGTAAGTTTATGGATTATATCTTGATTTTGGTTGAATTGGTGAAGTTTTATAATTATTGATGATTTTTCTGTTTTCATATGATCATTATTATGGGGTTATGTTTGATGATTGGAAATGATATTTAAGGAAGCTAGAAGGTGGAAAAAGTGGTTAATTGCAAGAAATTTCTGTTTTGGAAGAAAAATTTGAAAGTTAGGGTTTCTTTGATTTACATTCTGCCCGGTACAGTACCTCATAGTTAGAGACCGAATTGGCATTGGGTTAAAACATGAAAGTTGTAGGGAATGCTATTTTAGAGATGCCTACAAAATGTCAGGTCAATCGGAGCAACGTAACTTGTGAAAAGATGGAATTACCCTTGCTGCCCTGTTTCTACCCGAATTTGAGAATTGCTTCTGTAATGGGTTATTTTGGTTGGGAATGCTTAGGAATTAGTTGTTGAGATCTTCTGATGAATTGTAGCCCTGTTTCTTAGCTTTCGGATGGCTTTGGAATTACTGGATTTGGACTTAGGTAGCCTGATTTATGATGTTTGCACCAGAATGAAATTTGTGAACCTGTTTTTACGGTTCTGGTGTAGTATATTGCCTTTTTGACCTGGTTACACTCGAAACTGGGCTGAGTGACCTTCTGTAACATTGTAGCCCTATCTCTTAACTTCGAAACGGTATATCTTGCACCTCCATCCGATAATCGTAGTGCCAATGGTGCCAAAACCGCAAAATGACGTCAAAAACTATTTTTTTTGGATTAGAGATTACTTCCATTTCCGGATTTTTCTGGTTTACTCTAGTACTTATACATTCTTATGGAGCCCTATTTTGGTAGTATGTGGATTTGGTTTATGACTTGTAATCGAGTCTTATTGTGTTTATTTGAATATTTTAGGGCTTGACTTTCATTTCCGATCATTGTCCTAGCTAAATTTTGTACTTGAATGACTTTAAGCCTAGTGAACGGTTTTTGGAAATGAGATTATTTTTGTATGAGATGTTGGGACTGATTTGAGGAAATAATGAAGCCATTAATGGCTGAAAAATAGGTAAACACAAGGGATTTGCTGCCGAAATTTTACTTGAAGGCTAGTTGGATTTACTTGTGACTTACAGGAAAATAAATCCTTTCTGTTCCTTTTGTTTTCCTTACAGGAAAATAAATCCTTTTGGACTGGATTTGATAGTTGGTTGCCGAATTGAGTTAGATGGATATATCTTTTGTATAGCTCATTGATTGCAACCCTAAATGTACTTTTGGATCCGTTTCTCTTTTGATTTGGCAAACCGTATATGTATCAACTTTTGAATACTTTTGTATGCCACTTTGGATTGTATATGCTTAATTTCAAGATGTATATATTTGCTTGATGCTTGGTTGGATTTTGACGTGTCGGTTGCTATTCATGGCCGACTCCGTTTTCAGTTTTTTTTTTTATTTTGTGATTTTGACTTGTTCACGCGCGTTTGTATGTTCCGGAACGTATTAGATCGCTCTAAACTGAACCGTTAGTCCTGGCGAGAGTTGGGCAGGCAGTCCGCTAACCCCTTTGGTTCGCCTTAGGGGAAGGTGGGGCTGTCACAGGTGGTATCAGAGCCACTTCGCGTGGTCTCTGCGCGGAGTAAGTTTGGGGCCAAGTGGTGTTATGGTCCTGCTTTCGTGCATGCGTCTAAAGGTATAAGTGCTCTTTTGAGCATAAGCTATCAACCGTGAATGTCATAAGTGTAAAGATCTTTATCATGGGACTTGAGGAAGCTAGGTACGTATGTTGGGTAGGAATCTTTAATATGGATGATTTACGCTTGGGACCGGCCGGCTCGAGTTGTGAATTATCTTATTTGGGATTCTCGTGCCCGACTACTAAATCAATGAGAGCCTAGGTTAGCAAGGACTTAGGCGAACTAGAAAGGCGATTCTATGGAACTTCGTATGGTCTGTTCGGGTGTGGTTAAGCGCGATCAATTTGGATTAAGATATAGATGGTGTTGTTGTCGTAGATTATGGACGGAGCCCTACAGGGGGAAAAGCTCTTCGTGAGTTATTTTTATACTCGTGACCTAGTCTGTCTATAGTACTTTCGGATGATCCCGCTATTTTCATGGATCTCTCATATTTGTATCTACTTGACTGCTACTGTGTGACTGGTTCGGTCTAGTTGTGTGTATATATGCTTTTGCTCTGTGTGTACCTCTTGTTATTTGCTTTTGCTTATAATTATCTTTAATATTATCTTTGCATCTCGACCCTAGATTGACTTAGATTCATGGAGGGCACACGTAGTGGCCGAGGACGTGGGCGCGGGCGTAGGCAACCCACGCCGGACAGAGGTGCTGGGGAAACCTCATATGGACCAAACCCTGAACCTAGAATTGACCCCAACGTCCAAATAGCTGCTGCCATGCAGCAAATGACTGATTTGCTAGCCCAAGTAGTGCACCAACAGGGTCAAAACCCTAACCCCAACCCTGGGAACCCTGGTAATCACATAGAGGGCGAGGATAGAGCCCTTGAGAGATTTCAAAAGTTCTCCCCACCCAAATTTCTTGGAGGCCCTGATCCTGATGTGGCTGAGAAGTGGTTGGAGAAGATGATCGATATTTTTGCTACTTTACACTATACCGAAGAGAGACAGGTGACATTTGCTGTCTTTCAACTAGAGGGAGCCGCCCGTTCCTGGTGGAATGTCATTCGAATGAAATGGGAAAGAGAACAAACCCCGAGGACGTGGACGAACTTTACGAGAGAATTTGACGCCAAGTTTTTCCCTCCTCTAATCCAAGAAAAGAAGGAAGATGAATTCATTCGGTTTCGCCAGGGAACTCAGACCGTAGCCGAGTATGAGAGTCAATTCACTCGGTTGTCTAAGTTTGCGCCCGAACTGATCGTAACCGAACAAAGACGGATAAGGCGTTTTATTCAGGGATTAAATGTTGAGCTTCAAAAGGATTTGGCGGTAGCTCAACTTAATACCTTTAGTGATGCTGTGGAGAAAGTCCAGCCGGTTGAAAATGCGAGGCTACAAGTTAGAAATTGTCAAACCAAGAAAAGGGGCTTTCCTGGGAGCAGCTCAGAACAAGCGGATAATAGTACAACCCCTAAAGTTCGAAAGGGAAATGGGGAAGTACGGCTATCGGGGGTGACAGGTGATGTTCCACAGGGGGAATCAGTCTCTGCTACTCGTGGTCCCTGTGAATATTGCGGAGGGCCAAATCATAAGGAAGCAAATTGCTGGAAGAAAGAAGGGAAATGCTTGCGCTGTGGAAGCGCCGAACATCGGATTGCTAACTGTCCACCTCGCCTGCGCAAGCGGAGAGGGACTCTGCCACCAACCAAGACCAATTCTCAGCAACCAGCCAAGATCAACCCTAGACAGACGAAAGGAGAAGGGACTGGGTCGAAAGCACCAGCTCGGGTATATTCTCTAGAGCAGCATCAGATCCCTGACTCGTCTGAGGACGTAGAAGGTACGATCCATTGGGTACCTTAGGTTTTAATAGATTCCGTTGATAAGAAAAATTTCGAGGGCGAAATTTCTTTAAGGGGGAGAGAGTGTGAGAACCCGTAACTTTTCCATTTTCTAGGTTTTATTATCTTTAATGGCATGTTTTCTGCATTTTCTTGCTTAGAAAAAATTTCTAGATAATTTTTATGAGTAAATAGAGTTTTTAGGTGATTTTTCTAGTATCGAATAGTTTTTGAGAAATTAAGAGTATATATCGGACGTGGGATCCGCTAGTGCGGAAAATTCGAAAAAATTCGGCCAATTAGGTTAAGTTTCGAATATTGGGTTTAAATTATCGGATGCTAAGAGATAATTAGAGGTTACCCAAGTGGATTGGTGTGAGAGGAACAAAGAGATAGAGATGCATTAAATAGGGTGACAAGTGTCACCATAAGATTAATTCTTAAGTTTGACTACTATTCATAACTTTACCATTTAATTAAAATTGGCCAAAAATCATCTTCATTTCTCATCCTCTTGGCCGAATTTCTTAGGGAGAGAAAGAGAGAAAAGCTTCCAATTTTTGCCTTCATTTCTTGCTCAAATCCACCAAATCAACCACTTAATCTTGCTTTTGTTCCATAGAAAACCTTAAGTGAGTGATTGTGAGGTGATTGGTGAAGTTGTTTGGAAAGCTAAGGTGACTAGTTGCTCTCTCTCTTGTGTTGCTAAGGTGAGTTGTGAAGGAACCCCTCTCCTCCCTCTAATGATGTTTAATTCATGAATTGTAGTAGTTTAAGATGTAAGTTTATGGATTATATCTTGATTTTGGTTAAATTGGTGAAATTTTATAATTATTGGTGACTTTTCTGTTTTCATATGATCATTATTATGTGGTCATGTATGATGATTGGAAATGATATTTAAGGAAGCTAGAAGGTGGAAAAAGTGGTTAATTGCAAGAAATTTCTGTTTTGGAAGAAAAATTTGAAAGTTAGGGTTTCTTTGATTTACATTCTGCCTGGCACAGTACCTCATAGTTAGAGGCCGAATTGGCCTTGGGTTAATACATGAAAGTTGTAGGGAATGATATTTTAGAGATGCCTGCAACATTTCAGGTCAATCGGAGCAACGTAACTTGTGAAAAGATGGAATTACCTTTGCTGTCCTGTTTCTACCCGAATTTGAGAATTGCTTCTGTAATGGGTTATTTTGGTTCCGAATGCTTTGGAATTAGTTGTTGAGATCTTCTGATGAATTGTAGCCCTGTTTCTTAGCTTTCGGATGGCTTTGGAATTACTAGATTTGGACTTAGGTAGCCTGATTTATGATATTTGAACCAGAGTACGATTTGTGAACCTGTTTTTACGGTTCTGGTGTAGTATATTGCCTTTTTGACCTGGTTACACTCTAAACTGGGCTGAGTGACCTTCTGTAACATTGTATCCCTATCTCTTAGCTTCGAAACAGTATATCTTTCACCTCCATCCGATAATCGTAGTGCCAATGGTGCCAAAACCGCAAAATGACGTCAAAAACTATTTTTTTTGGATTAGAGATTACTTCCATTTCCGGATTTTCCTGGTTTACTCTAATACTTATACATTCTTATGGAGCCCTATTTTGGTAGTATGTGGATTTGGTTTATGACTTGTAATCGAGTCTTATTGTGCTTATTTGAATATTTTAGGGCTTGACTTTAATTTCCGGTCATTTTCCTAACTAAATTTTGTACTTTAATGACTTTAAGCCTAGTGAACGGCTTTTGGAAATGAGATTATTTTTGTATGAGATGTTGGGACTGATTTGAGGAAATAATGAAGCCATTAATAGCTGGAAAATAGGTAAACACAAGGGATTTGCTGTCGAAATTTTACTTGAAAGCTAGTTGGATTTACTTGTGACTTGAGCGAAGGGTTTTAGGGTTGTTCATGTTTTTGATACCAACCGCTACCTTTTACTCCAATTTCATTGTTATTTCTTTGCACTGGTAGCTAATTTGATCAGGCACACGACTTATAGTTAAGTCTTATTTATGCATTTCGTGTACTGGATTCGTGAAAGTGGGAACCATAATTGTTTCACCTTGGTTATTTTAGGGTTTCTTGGTGATTAAAGCTCTCTTTTGGGCAAAAAACTTTTGAGGTATCTGTACTGACACCGGTGAGTGTACCACTTCCCTCACTTGTTGTTGTTTAACTCGGTTTCTGTACATGCAATCTGTGATATGAACGACTGAACTATCTGTTTATTCTGTTTGAGACGAGAGTGTACTTTATCACACTCGTTCTCTTGTCTGTTCATATGCCAATTTTGAGTGCGTATCTGAATCTGCTATCTGTATCTGGTATCTGTATCTGTATCTGTTCTGACGTCATTTGGAAGCTTGTATCCAACGACCTTTCTGTGACCTCTGAGCTCAACCCCTGTGACTAGTTACTCGAGTCAGGCCGGCAATGGCCTGGTCGATTAGATAACGAAACACGGTAGTCTGTTTTGGGATCTTTGGGTATTGAGACCCTTGATTCCGGTATACTTGAGTATTACCATTTCTGATCTGATTGGATTTCGGGCCCGGTAGGGGTATGTGAGGTGGAAGGAATCGGAGAAAGTGGAGTCTACGGTGTTGGTTACTCCTTTAGCGTTGACGGAGTGTCAACTATTATTTCGATCAAGTTTCGGTGACGCAAATGGGAATTTGGCTCCTGAGAGCCACCTGTATCCTTCCTATTTGAATCATTGGTTCCTTTACTTTACATCTGGCATGTGTACCTGATTTGTTAAATGTGAAATGCCATGATTTTACTGCTATATGTCTGGTACCTCATTGAGCGCAAGCTCACCCCTTTATGTTCCTTTTGTTTTCCTTACAGGAAAATAAATTCTTTTGGACTGGATTTGATAGTTGGTTGCCGAATTGAGCTAGATGGACATATCTTTTGTATAGCTCATTGATTACAACCCTAAATGTACTTTTGGGTCCGTTTCTCTTTTGATTTGGCAAACCGTATATGTATCCACTTTTGAATACTTTTGTATGCCACTTTGGATTGTATATGCTTAATTTCAAGATGTATATATTTGCTTGATGCTTGGTTGGATTTTGACGTGTCGGTTACTATTCATGGCTGACTACGTTTTCAATTTTTTTTATTTTGTGATTTTGACTTGTTTACGCGCGTTTGTATGTTCCGGAACGTATTAGATCACTCTAAACGGAACCGTTAGTCCTGGCGAGAGTTGGGCAGGCAGTCCGCTAACCCCTTTGGTTCGCCTTAGGGGAAGGTGGGGCTGTCACAAAAATTGAACAGAAACAATTCAAGGATACTGTAGCTCTCAGGAGCTAAATTCCACGTAGTCGAGTCAAAGTCTTGATCACATTTCATGTTGACACTCCGTCAACCACATAAGTACCAAATCCGTAGATACACCACTTTTTTTCGAATCCCGTCACCGTTACACCCCCTTTACGGGACGGGCCCGCTCATCAAAGTTTTGATAATATTCGAGTATATTATGGCAATACTGCACGAGTAATACCAAGCAAGATCTCTCTAATAGATCATGCTCTACGAATATCTCATGGTTTGCTAAGTTTATCGACCAAGCCCATGCTGGCTCGATTCGCAAAGTTAGATAACGAGTTCGGGCGTCCCCCGAATACGAATACAAATATAAGTCGATGAGCAATGCTCAAATCGACGATTCCAAATAGGAATCACAAATACGATTCACATATACGGATCATAAATACGAATCACATATACGAATCACATCCACATTATTATGTACAAGTCGAATATGAATTCACATAGCAAAATACGAATATAATTTCATTCGGAAGAGAATGAGTGCGGTAAAGTACACCCTCGTCTCAAAATTTCAAATTCATATAACGGATAAGAAACAGATAACCACTTAACAACAAGTTCATGCACTTGACACCTACTAATCAAAATATGAGAGTGAGTGTGCAATTAAGCCTTTAGGTGGTCCCCTCGAGATCTCTTGAAGGTCTCCTTGAGTACCTGAGCAATTAGTAATTGATAATGAACCATCACTCATAAGACCCAACTATCATGAAAGATCGTACACTGGTACAATCTAGAAGATATCGCGAAAACGAGCATTAATTTCTTTGTAAATCAAGTTCAAAGGTGGGGTTCAAAAACCCAAGAAAAATCTAACTTTTATCCTTAAAAATCATTGGATGGAAACAAGTATGTATGAAATAATGTAAATAAATTTTCAGACGAACGATCGAAATCGAAGTGAAGAAGCCACGTCACAATCCGGCCAAGAACTGGCCAGATTCAAGGTAGTGAAGAAACCCAATTTTTTTTTCTAAACTCATCAACAATCCAACCAAGAACTGGCCGGATACACGGCTGAATTCTATGGAATAGTTTCCCGCACGGATTCTTTTCAAAAGGCCGAGAATTTTTTATTTTTGGAGTATTCTTTGAAAAATCATAACTCACTCCTTGAATGTCCAAAATTGGAAAACTTAGTATCGTTGGAAACTACTTTCCAAGTACTAAAAGTTTCTAGAAGACAATTTTCCATGAATCTAAGTGGAAGACATTCAAAAATTGGCTCAAAGTTACTTACTTGAGTTATCAAGACAAATTTAGATTGGTTTTTGGCCAACTTTGAAAATTTGGCAAAATTCACTTGATTTGAACTAGTCTCTGAAATTTGGAACTCTATTAGAGTTGCAATCGGAGGTTAAAATGAAACAAGCGGAATGAGAATTGAAGTTTTTGAGTACCAAGATATGGTAGCTCAAAGTTACTAAAATTTTCTTGTTAAACAAGGGTTTTCCAAACACAAATCATGAACTTTGAAAGTTTAGTTGAACAGTAAAACGAACTCGGAATGGCACCAAATTTGGTATCGATATACCACCATGTAGGGGCTATCCCTCTATCAAATTTTATAGAAAAATACGTACGGGAAGTTGGCTAACCAAATCACTAAATTTTCAAGAATTCCAAGGCAAATCTGCCTTGTATATTCCGTTTTCCGTTTTCAAAGCGTTTGGCTAACAAAGTGTCTCAAACACGGTCCATTTGTGTAGGTAATGTCCAGAAAACATCCAAGACACATTTGGTAGGCGGTTAACACCAAGAATTTCGAACAACAAGACCCAAGTCTAGATTGGTTATAAATCAGTCCAAAAGCAAGGTTTCTTTCCACAGGATCAGTTTCGAACTTTGGCCAGAACTCACTCAATTCAACTCAGAATTGAGCGTGGTTAGTGGCGTTAGAAACTTCATTTATAAGGTTACAAGTTCACAGAAGGAATCATTTTAAAAATCTGTTCACAACTAATTCATTTTTGAGCATCAAGTTACAGTTGATGTCCCGTCCTCCAGTGAACCCGTGAAACAGGACAGTCAAGTTCAAATGGTTGGTGTGGTTCACTCAGGTGGAATTAGAATATGTATTTTATACCGTTAGAAAGCTGGGAATGTCTAGTTTCCAATGCCACAAACGACACTCGATTTCGACATCGGAGAAAAACGTTATGGGCAAAACCAAAACACTGCCTGAGCAATCCGGAAACAATTTCCAGTTTTGAAGAACTTCCGAAATCATAACCTTTGGCCAATCAAATCACGTAATATTTTGATGACACTTTATACACAACCCATACAACATATATACATCATAGACAAGTCAATTGGACCACTGAAAAGTGCTCAAAAGCACACGAAAATGACAGGGGCAGATTCGGAATATTTTTGCTCTTCACCTCCTTTGAGTTTCCTTTCATCAATACAACTTATTTCCACTAATTTAAGCACTAAACCAACATTAATAACATCAAAACTCATGAAATCAGTCCTCAAGTCATAGTGGGAGTTCATAGAGCCCACATACCAAATTTCCAACATAAATAAAGACATGAATATATGACCCTATAAGTGCAATATAACTTTCATATGTCAAGATTTTGGTAGTTGATCGTTGTATACCTCTCTTGATGAACAAAGCAGAAAATTTCAGCCTCTTGAAGCTAAAGAAAACTGTGGAAAGCAAGCTCTTTTCCTAGCTTAGGTGATGCTCCAAGTTGTTGTGAGCTTGTGTGCAAAATTTGAGGTGAAATGGATGAAAGATTGGAAGTGAAATGAAATGAAGCTTTGTTCTTCTCCTTGCTAAGAGTTGCAGCCGACCATGGAGTGAAGAAAAAGGAGAAAAGGCAGATCAAAAGAGGCTTCCTAGAGAAGCTTGGTAGTTAGTGGCCTTGTGCACAAAAGTCAACTCTCACTAGCGCGCGTACGCGCGCGTTTTGTGCTCGATTTCTCTCGGATTTGTTTCACTTGTGCACTAAAC
Organism: Coffea eugenioides; assembly: GCF_003713205.1. NCBI lineage: Eukaryota > Viridiplantae > Streptophyta > Magnoliopsida > Gentianales > Rubiaceae > Coffea > Coffea eugenioides. The sequence goes on from NC_040041.1 coordinate 23,487,249, forward strand.
CTCTAATGCACTTTTATTCATACTATTATTATTCACTTTTAAGGGTCTAAAAATAAGGGTCTAAAGTCTCTCAATTAATCGCACGCGAAAAAACGCGTAGTACCAATTTGTGCGCGATAAAGTGAAATTTTCAAGAAATTCTTATAACGATAATACTACTAACTATTACTTGAGTACTTAAATATAAAAATACCAATTTTTAAGACCATCGTGCAACTCTCCATTTTTCCAAGCTTATTATACTTCCAATTCGGCTATAATCTCCAAACGCGTATCCACTATTCTCACTTAACAAACTTTCAAAAATTAAATTTTGAAACAAGTCACTTTAAAAATATAATTAAGCTATAGACTCATGTAATTAAGTATAAATAGGCTAGAAAATAATATGCAGAGTAAATGGGCAATTAAATATTTAAATAAGCTCGAAATGAAATTTAAAATAATAAATTTCGCGAGTCTTCACATGAGTCGAGTTTTAACTCCTCAAATCTCAAATTAACTTTTCTTAATCTACTATTGATCATTCTTACCTCTCCAAAATTAATACATTCTCGATTCAAATATAGTCTCAAAAAACATGTACTCGTTGTTCCGAACTAAACGAGTTTTCAAAAAGTAAATTTTCTAACAAAACGCTTTAAAAACATAAGAGAGGCATTTTTCCATATAAATGGATTTTAAGTAGTCGAATTAGATAATTCGGAGAAAATGAGTGAATAACTATTTAAATAAACCAGTAATATATGACGAAAATAAAAAAAATTTCAGATCCTCACACCATCGAGGGCCTCAACGAAGCTAGGCTCGTTGTCCTAGTCTCGGCCATCACTGAAGATTAGAAGTCCATAATTCAGCTAAGGGGGTTCATGGCCCATTATTAATTTAGTAGGGTGTAATAAAGAGGTCTAGGCAATGTGGGCCGTAGGTCCAATAGCTCTTTTAGTTAGTTAACGAGTTAGTTCCTACGCTGAGCTGGTTCGGGGGTCTCGCTGAATTTCCTTCATGTTTTCCAAGCTTTGTTAGGTCTTAGTCATGGCTACAAATAGCCGTAAATCATTGTTTACATTCAGTTTTTGATGATTAATAAAATTACATTGAGAGTTCTCTCAAAGCTTCATTGAAGCACCTTGAATATCTTAGATTTATATCTTAGGTATTCAATTGACTTATCAATCTAGGACCGCGCTAGATTGTGGCGTCTTCTACAAATACCGAGGTTCGTTGACCACGTGATCAACGGGTTTAGGTGATCCGCTGCGTTCGTCATCTTCAACGTGAGTCTCTACCTTCTAGATCCAAGCCTTTCTGTACGGGTTGCATTATAAGGTTGGTGTCGTTTGCATCACATCTCTTTATGTGTCAATCAAAGCAATCAACCCTTTCGAACTTTGTCTGCATCCTATTAGATCAGATGTCTCTTGCCATTCCGATTAGTCAAATTTTCAAATTACTTTTCACTTGAATATTAGTAAATTGATCGGATCCATTAGGTAATATATGGTGCTTACCCTAGAGGATTGCATTTTTCATACTAGGCGCCAATTTTTAACGTAAAAAGGACACCCTCATAGGACATGCATCCAAAAGTTATTCAGATATTTACTAACTCATGTCCTTTTCTTTTTTCTTTTGAATAAACTACGGCAATTTGATAGAAAACGTATTCCTGAGCAGATTTCTTTTCCTCATCTTCAGGTACTTTCCAAAATAGCTACCCGTAGAAGCCCCATCATCACGCGATTCCGCAGCTGAGTCTTGAGAAATTGTGAAAACATGAGTTTTCATCCGGAGCCATCGAAAAAATCTACAATAACTTCATCATCAAACGCTGCGAATCTAGGGACCCAATTAAGTGAAATGTTGAATAGATTCAATGAGATAAGCACAGAAATGACAGCACAAAGGCCCATGATCGATCAACTGGTCTCAAACAACACTGACCGTGTCCAAAATGATTATATACCCGTTGATGATAATCAACATGAGTTAGAAAATCTACCATCTTACATATCCCACAACCAAACCATTTTGTCCCACCTTTTACAAGTCTATTTGGGGGCGCCTTTACTTATCTCATCCCTAGTTTACTACATACATATCCAAGCAACAAGTTCGTCAACCCAACTAACAGCCAAATTCTCCAAAATTATCCACAAATCAACCTGAACATCCCATCTAACTCCCTCAAGGACCCCATCACCCCATCACATAGTCATTCATATTGGACACTGCCTTTCAAGGAAAACCAGAAATTAACGAACCCTCTGCTCCAATTGATAAGAATTTGCTGAAAATGTTGGATCGATTTGATGAATTCATAAAGAAAAACCAAGGATTGAATAAACATGAAGGCTTAGACCATGATGCTTAGACTATGATGAGTTGTGCCTTTTTTTGAATATATAGTTGACTCTGGGTTTTAAAGCCCCAAAATTTAGTATGTATGATGGAACTGAAAACCCCAAAATATATCTCCGAATGTTCGCAAACAAGTTAGGGAAGCAAGTGGATGATGAGAAACTACCAATGCACTTGTTTCTTGAAAGTTTGGAGGGTGACGCTCTAACTTTTGTGAAGCAGTATGAGTACAACTGTGAACTTGTGTCGACAAGAACGACACTTGAAGGAACCAAGAGGAAATCATCAGAAGACCATAAGACATATGGTAAACGTTGGAGGAAATTAGCCGTTAAGGTGGAATCCCCCATGATCGAGGAAGAAATTATCCACACGTTCATTAAAGCTCATGACCCACCGTACTTTGAGGAGATTTTTCATATGACTGGATGTTCATTCGTGGCTATTGTTAACAAGTTGGAAGAATTTGATGCGTTTGTGAAGGCCGAAAAATTTGTTAATGTGTCAGCTCTGAAGGTATAGTTGGAGGCCCTGCAGAATCAAAATAATCCAGAAAAGAAAACTCAGTTCAAGAAAAGGGAAGAAGAAATTGCTTTTGTGTGGAATCAAGGTCCCTCTTTTAGATCAAAATTTCAAAATTACCCTACATACTCACCTCCTTATCCATACTACTCAAACCTCGGATCTGTTTACCACACCATTGTCAACCCTCCTCGTCCCCGACCAAACTACACAAGTACACCCTCACCACCTTTTCAGATTTCTCAACAAAACTTGCAAATTCGACTTCGACCTCTTTATAATCCAAGACCCATACCACCAAGTAACCAAATGTATAATATGACGCCCCCATCTCTCCCTAGGCGAACCCTAGGATATCAACAGAATGCCTGCCCAACTCTTATCAGGACTCACGCACTCATTCAAATTTAATAGCGATCCCCAAGTCAATCATGGACTTAAAATTAAAGAAACACTACAAATATACGAGCCAAATTCTTCTAAAGCTACCATTTACAATTATAATCTAAAATCCCCAAGTATAAGAAAATTTACACTTCAAATGTCTCCAATAACATACAAAAGGTTCATTAACTTCCACCAAAAGTCGCTAGTCTAGAGTTCCCAACTTCCACTTCCAAAACCTATTAAGGAAAAATAAACTTAAAGAGATGAGCTAACGCTCGGTGAGACCAAGAAAATCAAACAAGCAAGCAAATAGCACCAATTAAATCAAATATCACACTTAAAAGCGGCTTAACATGAAATTTCATATAAGTGCACAAATAGGAAGTAAAACACAAGTAAAAGGATACAGGAACTCTTAGGAGTTATTTCCACGTCTCGACCGATTCAAACCATTTGAGGTTGACTCTTCATTAATTCAAGTAGCAACATGACCGTAGCACTCGACTTACTTCCTCCATCCAACTTGACACCTTCTCGGATCCGCAATCAAACAAGCATGAGGTGGCAATATTATTCGAATATGCCAAGTGAGATCTCAAAAGAACAAGCTATAAAATTTCTCATGGTTCACCAAACTTTTCGATCAAACCCTTACCAGCTCGAGTTACGAGATTAGCCAATAGGTTGGAGCGTCCCCGCAAGTATAATTGGTCGATGAGACAATGCTCTAATCGACTTAAAATCGATCATAACACTGAGCCGGAATGAGAGGCACCTCCCACTCGAATAGGGTGTGGTACATGCTGCCGCTCAATCCTCACGAGTTAAAACATGTTCAAGTATAAGTGCAAGTCACAAACATTCATGTAACAAGTATCATTTAATCAAGAGAGAGAGAGGACGAGGGCGGTAAAGTACACCCTCACCTTGCCAAGTTCACGGATCATATATCACTTATACAATTATAATTTCAATCACAGTAACATGAAGCATATACTTGACACTCACCAAAAGTTAAGGGCAAAACAAGAACAAAAGTAAGAGGTCAGATGAACTACTTGGTGTCCACGTGATCATCTGAGACATGCACAATCACAATTATCTAGGTATTCGACCAAGGTTAATAAGAAAAATATGTTCTCTTGCTACCCACACTCAAATGTCATAAGTTCAAGTCGAATTAAAAGAGACTTTCTCGCTGAATCATTGAAGTAATACTCAAAAAGAATTCAAACGTCATTTTCGAGTCAAGCCATAGCAAGAAATCTCTATTCCAAAAAAAAAAGACCATGCTTAATTTTTTGGCACGAAACTCGAGGAAAAGAAAAAAATGGTTTTCATAGCTTAAAACTTCTAATCCTATGCTCAAGTTTTAGAACATAAAGGAGCATTCAAATTTTCTAAACTTATGAAATCAAAATCTATCAAAACACTACTTATTTTCATAGTAAATATTGAAGTTAAAAGTTCCAAGTTTCGAATATAAAACTTGTGAAATTTCTCATGAAAGTTGGAGTTACATCGGCATTAGATTCTAGTCATGAACTAGTTGGGAAAGTATGTGAGAAAATTGTTGTAACATGTAAGGCCCAAAGACAACCTAAGAGGGGGGTGAATTAGGTTGATTAAAAACTTAATTGAGTTTATGCACTTTTCACTTAATAAAAATTTACCTTCTTTTCTAGTAGAGATCAATCAAGTAATTTTGAAGAGTAGAACAATGTTGATCAGAAATAAGGATATATTTAAGCAATGAGAATTTTATTAAACAAAAAGAATAAGATAGAGTATCAAACCGATTGTCTACCAAGCTTTCCTCAAACTTGAAGATCAATCACAAAGATGAGCACCTTCTCTTTGATGAACAGTAATCAACTCAATGTACAATGGAGGGATCACTTCCTCCTTGCCCCAAGCCTCACTTAGTCAAGTTAGGAAGTTTTACTATCACTCAGATAACCCTCAACAAAGCTACACTATTGAAAATTTCAAACACAAGAGAAGAGCTTACAAGAACTTCACACCACTAGGAGAACAAATCTTGCTTGGGAGACTATTTTCTAGCTAAAATATCTCTTTAGATCTTGTAGTCAAAGTGTGCAAAAGTTCTCTCTGATTCAGAATCGTTTGTATTTAAAGGTAACCAAAAATGGGCTTCATTAATGCTTCCAACGGATAGAAGGCAGATGAAGAGTCAGCTAGCCGTTGGGGCTGTCGGACGTCCGACAGATTAGTCATCGTCCGATCCCATCGTCCGAAAGACAGTCAAGTTGTTGTTTGGACGTCCGATGGATTTTATCATCCGAGGTTCTGTGTCCGAACGTCGTCCAGAGAGTTATCAAAGTTTCGTGGAATTTTTAGGACGTCCAATGAGATTGATGTGCGTCCGAAGCATGCGTCCGATCCTTCAGGACGTCCGATGCTTCCTCACGAGCGTCCGACAGAATTTTGGCAGAGAGTCATCAACACGTTGTGGAATTTTTAGGACGTCCGATGCGATCGATGTGCGTCCGAGGAGTGCGTCCGATCCTCCGGACGTCCGATGCTTCCTCACGAGCGTCCGACAGAGTTTCCTTCTTGATGTTCTTCATCCTTTCGGACGTCCTACAGCTTCCTTTCGGACGTCCGACATGAGTGCCCTGTTTTTGCTTCTTCTTTTGGTTGATTTTCTTTCCTTGACACCTTTGTACCTGATTCTCTAAAAAGCAAAACACTTATATTTGAAGAGAATTAGATAAACATTTCAAAGTGCTTTTGTGATCATCAAAATCAAGAATAACATTCTCCCCCTTTTTGATGATGACAAAACAATGATTTGAAATGAAATTTGATGATTACAAATAGGCTCCCCCTTTCTCAGTCAAACGAAGAACAAAAATTGAAAAACTCCCCCTCACTTGGCTACTTCACAGATTTATTCAATCATTCAAAAATAGTTAAGCAATTGAAAAACTCCCCCTCACTTAGTTAAGCAATTTATTCACTGATTTATCCAAAAACAGTTAAGCAATTGAGAAACTCCCCCTCACTTGGCTACTTCACAGATTTATCCACATATCCAGTCAATTCATACCTTTTCTCCCCCTTTTTGTCATCACAAAAGTCACAAGTAAAGAGACATGTCAAGAATCAGTAACATAAAAAAAACTAAACATTCTTAACAAAATAGCTTACGAGCATCACAAAACATTACAAGCACCATTACAACCACATATCCAGTTTTGAACATTATAAGCACCAGAATTAAAGAAAACAACAAAAAGAATCCAAGACAACCATCTAACACCTAGCAAATAGAAAACAGTCAAACAGAATGCAAATGATCCGAATATGGCGAATGATCCTAAATGGTAAACTAAGTGGACCCAGGTGTCCTTCGAGTAAGCAGATACTGAGAGAGATCCTCCCCCTCAGTGTCTTCATCATCTTCAACATCTTCACCAACTGGTTTCTTGCCTTTATCAGATGTGGAAGGATCATGAGGTGCCACCGGAGTAGAGGTGAGATCGATGGGAGCAGGACTCATGGAGCGAATAGGAGCTGATGAACTTGGATCATTAGAGCGTGGCTCTTTGCCATGAGAAATTTCCTCAACCACAGGTGGGGGAAAGAGAAGACTCTTTTTATCCAGAAAGTCTGCTTGTTGCTCAGATGTCATGGTGAGCATGAGACCATGTTCAAGAAATAGAACATGTTGTTTAAGATCACGAAGGAGCTCAACCACTTCAGAATTTGAAGAAGAAGATGCCTTAGTGGCAGTCTTCCTAGGATGAATAGAAGTCAGTGCAACAGAGGATACAGTGTGAAAAGGATCATGTGCAGCCTTAGATCTAGGTTCATTAGACATAACCCCCTTATAAGCCCACAAATTATCTCTAAAGACAAGATTCTTGCGCTCAAAATAAGCCTTAGTAAAGGCAGAAGAAAACGTTTCTTTGGGACAAACACCAAGGATTGGTACTTTGTAAAACTCAAAGATCTTCTGAAGAAATTTTCCATAAGACAGTTTTCTACGAGAATCAGTGGTGAAGCGAAGTAAAAACTTGCATATGACAAAGCCAAAGTCAATGCGAATTTTTTTTTTCTCGAAAATAATAAAAAAAATATAGCTCCATTTTATTGGCATCTGTCCTATGACCATCAGTAGGTACAAGCAAATTTGAAATGATTGAGAAAGCAATTAGATTCACAGGAGCAAGGTCATTCAGTTTTGCATCAGCAGGGGCAGAAAACTTATTTTGAAAATAAGACATCATCTTAACTCTATCAAAGTGATTATCAGCAGTGGGATGCTCTTCATAAGAAAAGAAATTGACAATTTTACTTTTGCATCCTGGTTCAATAACAGTATTTAAAACAGCATTCACAATCTCAGGATCAAACACTAAATCTACCTCATTTACCCTGGACATAATTTCAGTGTGATCAGTGCCTTTCCTAAGATTGGCAAAGAATTGATATAGCATTTCAGGGTAATAAACGTTAGGCATGGAAATGATATGTGACCATTTCTGAAATTCAAAGAGACGCAGAATATACTCTAAACCTATTTTGCGAAACTCAGAGAGATTTACGGTACGTTGAGGAATGAAACCTTTCTGGGTTATCAAGGAATATTTTTCTTTGGCAGCAGCATCAAAGAATGGGGAGACGGTGGTTAATTGGGAAGGCTGTTCAGATGGAGTTCCTTGTCCGGATTCAGGCTGAGCGGAAGGCCGGGAAGTTTGAGTCTTTACTGCTCCCCTTTTGAAGCGTTTGGATGATCTTATGACCCTAGAAGAATCCACATCTTCATCCCTGAGTGTATGCTTGCGTCCGGCAGGGACTTTTCCTCCTCTTAGTTTCACCATTGTGTGAAATGCGTGAGATGTATGATGCTAATGATGCACACAGTAGTATGGGAGTGAATCACACAAGAATTTTGGGGTAAACGAGCCTTGAAAATGATTGAACAGAGTGGCTATGAGAAAATAGGATTTTGAGAGAAATTTGGGAACTGTCGAAATGTGATGAAATTTGATGAGAAGATCAGGAAAATGAACTCGCAATGATCAGGAGAACTGTTTGGTTGAGTCAATTTTGGAATGAGTGCTTCAGAAAAGCACGAATTGAGTGTGAGAAGGATAGAGGTTTCCGTCCGAGTGAGAAGAGAAGAGGATAGTTCTGAAGCAAATGAGGAGGGAAGTCACTTTAAAAAGTGTACCGTTGCATTGTCGGACGGCCGAACATAGTCGTGCGTCCGACGGTTTCGTCCGAACAGATGTTTTCTGGAAAAATAACTGAAGAACATCATCGGACGTCCGTTCATCTGCTTTAGGACGTCCGAAAGCTTTGAACAGAAAAAGAACAATTTTAAGATGATTTTTCGATTATCCCTAATTTTGATCTTAGATGAATGAATTGATCCAATGGCAAAGCTTTTGTAAAAATATCAGCAATTTGATCTTCAGTGCAAACACACTAGATCTAGCATACCAAAGACCATAGTCTAATGTACCTTTCAAATACCTAAAAATTCTTTTAACAGCATTCAATTGTGATTCTTTTGGATAAGATTGAAATCTGGCACACAAGCAAACAACAAACATAATATCGGGTCTACTTGCGGTTAAATAAAGTAAGCTTCCAATCATACCTCTATAATGCTTTTCATCCACATGTTTACCTTCTTCATCTTTGTCAAGTTTTGTTGAAGTGCACATTGGAGTTCCAACTTGCTTTGAGTCCTCCATGCCAAATCTTTTCAGCAATTCCTTAGTGTATTTTGCTTGATTTATGAAAATGCTCTCTATGGCTTGATGTATTTGAAGTCCAAGGAAGAAATTTAATTCTCCCATCATACTCATTTCAAATTCACTTTGCATAATGGTGGAAAACTCCTTGCATAGACACTCATTAGTGGCACAAAAAATAATGTCATCTACATATATTTGCACAATAAGAAGATCATCTACATATATTAGCATTGTGTCTAACTACCCACATGCATTTCATCCCTTTGTTCAGATTTCTTTTCACATAACAATCTCTTTTCAAATGCCCTTTTTGACAACAAAAACCACACATAATGGAAGAATCCTTAACATGTAATGGTTTGACATATCTCAATCCACTTCTTCTATATGTTGTGAAACCATGTGCATTTTTGTTGTGTGCTAATGTTCTTTGATGAGCAGTAAGAAAGGTAAATGACATGTTCTTTTTGAGAAAATCTTGCTTTCTTGCTTTCAAAGTCTCATCCAAGTTGTCCATTCTTTTCTTCAAATCACCATGTCTTTCGTTCAGCATTTAACAAATACTTGTCTTTCTATCAAGCTCATTCTGAACATCAAATCCGGCTCTTACAAGACATTCATTGTCAGTCTTTAGTTGTTTATTTTGTTGAAGAAGACTTGCATTTTCATGAATGAGAAAAATAATTTTCTGTTTTAGCTGCTTGTTTTTATCATAAGATTCTTTCAAGGCATTATGCAGTTTTTCAACAAAGGATTCAAGATCATCATCTTCTTCATCATCACTTTCAGATTGAGAGTGTATGGAAGTTACCTCATTATCTCCAATAGCCATGAAAGCCATTTGAACTGATTCTTCATCTTCTTCAACTTCGCCTTCGGAGTTGCATTCATTCCATGTAATCTGGAAGTTGTTGAACCTTGGCTTTCGATCAGCTTTTCCATCTTTCTTTTTCTTTAGAGAGCATTCGTTTGCGTAGTGTCCAGGCTGTCCACACTTGTAGCATTTGTCCAATTGTTTCTTGTTGAATTCTTGTTTTCCTTTGTACCTTGCATTTGAAGGCTGATACTGGAATTGATTGCTAGGTCCTCCCCTTCTAAACTTCCTTTTATTTAAGATTCTCTTGAAGATTTTTGTGATGAGAGTAAGATCATTGTCATCACCATCCGAGTCTTCATCATCCAACAGAGCTGGATCATCTTCACCTTGAGCTGCCTTTAGAGCAATGTTTCTTTTTGATCTCGCATCCTCTTCCTCCTGCACTTTAGTTTTCAACTTCAACTCATAGGAGGTTAGTGAGTTAATGAGAGATTCAATAGGCACAGAATTTAAATCCTTAGCCTCCTCTATTGCCGTCACTTTATTTTCCCATTCTTTGCCTAATGCATTGAGAATTTTTCTGTTCTTCTCTCCCAAGGTGTACTCTTTGCCCAACACCTCGAGATCTTTGATCAAGTTATTGAACCTGCAATACATTTTGTCAATATCCTCAAGAGGTTCAATTTTAAATGATTCATACTTTGTGACCAAGATAGTTTTTTTCTGTTCTCTCACGTTGTCACCACCCTCATGGATTTCTCTTAACTTATCCCACATTTCTTTGGCAGATTTACATCCTTTGACTCTAATTGACTCATTTGAGTCTAAGGCACTATAAAGAACATTCATGGCTTTGGCATTCAATGTGAGATTGGTTCTATCTTGAGCATTCATCTCAACTCTTGTTTTTGGCCGAAACAAACCTGTATCTGCATCAAGAATGTTAGCATCATGCGGTCCTTCATTCACAATAAACCATAACTCAATATCAATGGATTACAAAAAGATAATCATTCTTTCTTTCCAACTAATATAATTATAACCATTAAACATGGGAGGCCTAGTGACAGATTGCTCCTCAACAAATATGGCATGATTGGTTGTCATCTTTACTCCAAGCCGTTTGAGCTTAATCTCTAGGAGACCAAGCTCTGATACCAATTGTAAGGCCCAAAGACAACCTAAGAGGGGGGGTGAATTAGGTTGATTAAAAACTTAATTGAGTTTATACACTTTTCACTTAATAAAAATTTACCTTCTTTTCTAGTAGAGATCAATCAAGTAATTTTGAAGAGTAGAACAATGTTGATCAGAAATAAGGATATATATAAGCAATGAGAATTTTATTAAACAAAAAGAATAAGATAGAGTATCAAACCGATTGTCTACCAAGCTTTCCTCAAACTTGAAAACCAATCACAAAGATGAGCACCTTCTCTTTGATGAACAGTAATCAACTCAATGTACAATGGAGGGATCACTTCCTCCTTGCCCCAAGCCTCATCTTATTTGTCTACCTTGGGTCTGTTTCCTCCTTCATGGGTTTGTTTAGGAGTAGTCCTATCCACTTGCTATGCATTCAATCCTCTTTGCTACTTTCTCGAATAGTTGTTAATTTGATGGTCAGCACTCCCACAAATCAAACACTTTCACCCTTTCATCTAGCAATCATCTTCAGTGTGATTTGTTTTCCCATGATATCCACAAGCCAAGCGAGAAATCACTATTTGGCCTTTTCGAGGGATTTCCTCTTGTTAACCTTTTCCTACTTGAACTCCTTCTACAGAAACTCCTTCTAATTTTTCTAGTATCCATGGTGGGTAAGTTGGAAAGTTCACTCTTCCAGTGCCTCTCTTAACTTTGGAAGGCGATCCAGTTGTTCTAGGTTTCTCAGGATTACTACTAGACACACTCCTTTTTCGTGCTTGGAAAGCTCTTACTTGCGCCTACGCGTTCTTGATCCTTTGGGCTTTCTCAAGAACTTCCGTAAATGTATTAACTTGAGTCACTGCTAAAGCTTCTTGAATTTTCACATTGAACCCTTGCACAAATTGTCTCACTCTCCTCTGCTCCGTAACCACCAGTTCAGAAGCAAATTTGGACAATTTAGTGAATTGAGTTTTATACTCAGACACACTTAGGGATCTCTGAATTACCGGATAATATCATTCTCTCACTTCTCTTGGACCAGAGATGGGAGGTATTTCTCATTGAACTCTCTTGCAAAGTTTATTCAAATCCATGCCGTCTATTCTCTTTCTCACTTATCCCTAATCACATTCCACCATACCTAAGTCGGTCCTTCAAATTGAAAGACGCCAAAAGTCACCTGTCTTTCCTCCGTATAAGTCAAGATTGCAAAAATATTAATCATCTGTTCCAACCAATTCTTAGCTATCTCTGGATCTGGCCCTCCAAAGAATTTAGGAGGAGAAAACTTTTGAAATCACTCTAGGGCCTTTTTTTTTTTATTAAACTTAATCCTTTATTCAACACTAGAACGAAATATAAACATACAAAGCCCAAAAGGGCAGTTACCTAGCGGAAAACCCCTAAGCCGATCTCTAGGGCCCTGTCCTCTCCTATCTCAAGGTCCCTAGTGTGACGCCCCGAAAAAAATGAGGTTGAGAACCCGGAAATTTTCTAATTTTCTAGGGTTTATTTTTTTTAAATGCCTGCCTTTTCTACATTTTCTTGATTAGAAAAATTCCCCAGATAAAGTTTATGAGCAAAAATAGTTTTAAAATGATTTTTCTAGTATCGGTTAGTTTTTGAGAAATTAAAAACGTATTTTGGACGTGGGACCCGCAAGTGCGGTAAATGCATTATATTTTTGACAACTTGTAGGAATTTTGTATTAAGTGATATTATTTTACAAGGTGTTAAGATATTTGTCTTGGAGAGACAAGAAGATAATCTCAAGCTTAAAGAGTGACAAGTGTCACCTTGTTATTGAAGGTTGGACTTTGACATTTGACCATCTTACTACCTTTACCAAATAAGTACCAAATTGATCCAAAATTACCTTCATTCTTCATCATCTTGGCTGAGCTTCACAAGGAGAAAATAAAGGAAAGCTTTCATCTTACTTCTTCATTTCTTGCTCCAATCAAACAATTTAACCGATTAAACTTGGATTTGCTCCATAAAAACCTTTCTCTTGGTAGTATTAAGGTGTGTAGTGAAGTGGTTTGAGAAGCAAAGGTGCTAAGTTGGGTCTTTTCTTGGGTTTGTAAGGTAAGTGACTAAGGAACCTTTCCTTTGATCTTGATAATGTTCAATTAGTGATTGGTGGTGGTTGAATAAGTGATTTTATGGTTGATTTCCTGATTTTGGTTGAAAATGATGAAGATTTATTATTTTTGGGGATTTTTCTGTTTTCATATGGATATGATTATGGGGTCATGTATGATGATTGGAAATGATGTTTAATGACTCTAGGAGGTGGAAAAAGTGATTAATTGCAACCAATTTCTGTTTTGGACCAAAAATTGAAAAATGAGGGTTTTGTGATGAACATTCTGTCCGAATTTTTAGGTCCTAGATAGAGGCCGAATTGGCCTTGGCTCAAAACATGAAAGTTGTAGATATTGATGTAATATTGATGTAAAATTTCAGGGCATTTGGAGTAGTGTAGAATGAGATATGTCGTATTTACTATTGCTGTTCTGGGTTTCAGGATGGCCGAACTGAGCCTGTAAATGGGTTGTTTTGACTGGAATTTTTTTGGATTTGGGTGTTGAGGTCTTCTGATGAAATGTAGCTGGATGTCTTAGCTATCATATGCCTTTGGAATTTCGGCATTTGGACCTGTGTAGACTGAGGTGGACGAATTACAGCATTGTGTGATTTGGGAACCTGCAATTACGGTTCTGGGTTGGTTTTCTGCATATTTGACCTAGTTGTGCTAGGATTTGGACTGAGTGACCTTCTACATTGTTGTAGCCCTGGTTCTTAGCTTCGAAACGGTGGGTCTTGGACCTCCATCCGATACTCGTAATACCTTTGGTGCCATTACCGCAAAATGACATCAAAACTGTTTTCCTGGTTTTGAGCTTAACTTTCATTTCCGAACTTTTCCCTAGCTTGACTTGTACTAGTACTACTTGGAGCTTGCTGAATGACTATTAGATGAACTTGTTGTTGTGTGTGTACCTTTGGGACTGGCTGAGGAAATAATGAAGCCTTGATGGCTGGAAAAGTAAAGAAATTTAGGGGAAATGCTGTCCGAATTTTGAATGGGCTTGATTGCTTTGCGTTTGTGCGTTAGGGCTTGGACTTGAGTGAAGTAATGCAATATGATGGATGGTTTCTGAGCCATGGAGGTGAGTGACCCTAAACTATTTCCAAAGTACTTGTGAAATGTTTCTTGCATTAATTATTCGATTGCATATCATGCGTGCTTGCATGTGAATTCATGACATGATTTGGCTTCAATGAGTTCTGGGAAAGTCTTGTGCTGGACACCAACGTCTCCACCTTGTTTATGGTTCATGTTCATGGTTATCTGGAGCACCGATGTTGCTCCCACTTTCGTGAGTTCGTGAGTTAATGTTAAATGAAATATTTGAGCGTTGGGTGTTCAAGTGCTATGATTTCACCGGCTCACGAGAGCACTAAACGTACATTTGATCTCTGAATCATGACATCATCGAAATGATCGAAATGCAACATTGTGAAATATATTTGTTTAATAATTTTCCTGGTTACTCGCTGAGCTTCTAGCTCACCCCAAAAATATTTTATTCCCCTCCACAGGGCTCAAGGCGAAGGAAGGACTTATAGTACTTGTGCACGTGATTGGATGGCCTATGTTTTGTACAATTTTGGATTTGGAATTATTTTATGTATTTGGGATTAGTTTCCGCTGCATTTGTGACATGTAATTATTGGAGACGGATGTGTATTTGTGGACCAGTTGATGTATATTTGATTTTTATATTGTAATTTAATTGAGGACTGTAGTGAACGACTGAGTCCCGGCGAGAGCTGGGCAGGCGGGCCGCCGAACCCTCTGGTTCGCCTTAGGGGGAGGTGGGGCTGTCACACCTAGACTGATTAATAGGGGTTTGACCTTGTTGTTCTACCAATCATGCTAAGATATCGGTTATTTGTTGTATAGCCGTTGCTACTTGGTCCCCCTACTTCGACCCTCGGTCTATGATCTTGCTCAACTGTTGTTTCTCTTTCATCTCTTGGTTCCCGTGATTGCCTAGGCCCATGTCCACGATTTCGTCTATGCTCCATACTCTTTTGTTAAAAATAAGCTACATATACGTAAGTAAAAATAAATCAGCTATATATAAGTAAAAGACAAGCTAAAGACAATGAAACACGCTTAGTATATATATAGCACAACATATTCATATCATATATATACTAAAACCAGGTCGTAAAAGTACTATACTATACATATCAACCTACAAAGCGAAGTACACAAGGCAGAAGCAAGTACCACATATATCAACCTTAACATCACTAACAAAAATACATGCAGTGGCAAAACAAGAAAATGACGTGTTATCCCAGCCACCCTAACTCGCGTCCTATAGTTTCAAGGTCCCAAGTTTCTAACCTAGTTCATTACCGAACCAGCTGATTCCACTTCTCCCTCAGGCGCAGATTGCCTTTCCTCGGGTTTAAGGTCAGAGTCATTAGGAACTGCATTCCTATGACCTTTATCATCTACATTCCCTTATATCACCTCATCAACAAGCATTCCATACTCATTTAAAATATTCTGCAGTCGGTCTCTCACTTTTCTTCCCATATAAGATGTTCATTAACGTCTTGCACTTGCTCTCGAAAAGCGTTAGTTCGTTCATGTTTGTTGTGAATAGAGGCCTCAAGCTTGCGAATTGCATCCTTAACATTGCTCTCAAACGCTCAATCTCAGTCTGGACCCTATTATTAGCATTAGCCAACCTTTGCGTCTCGTTGGCTATCGTTAGGACCACTCGGTTAGGGTATGAGTAAGTCTGTCAGTAGTCGCAGTGTCTCACCCTATGCCCCGAACCCCAGTGATAAACAGGTCCTCCTGGATGTTCTTGGTAGCTAAGGACTTGATGAAGGCGCTCAGGATTTTTGTTTCCACTATCTCCATCCATTCCTACAGTACAATCAAGTATCAAGACAAGAAGAAAGTTAGGCAAATGAAACAAGATTCACCATCTAACACTTTAGGGTTTCACACTTAAACACTCGCACTTAAGCTGTCACAACTACACTCACTCAATCCGTCCAGGCCAATTCAAACTTAGACTCTGATACCACCTGTGATGATCCCACCTCTCCCTAGGGCGTACCCAAGGGTTTGGCGGACTATTTGCCCACCTCTCGTCAGGACTCACTATAATAAATTCGTAAAATAACCTTTTAACCCTCCAAATTTAACATCAGAGTTCTACAATTCAACCACAGCTCAAGCTTATTTACAAACCAAAAGTGAAACATAAGATACACTACAAAATATTAAAATACAATTTTTCTGTCAAAAGTACATGTACAAGAGGATCATTATACTCTAGTTCAAACTTATTTGTTCTGGTTCTCAAACCTTGTAAGAAAAATGAACTAATGGGATGAGCTTACGCCCAGTGAGATTCCCAAACAAGCATCCAAGCAAAACACCAATCAAATCACGAAAATATTTCATTTAACAATTTCACACACTTTGCACAGTGATAAATAATAATAAACAGTCTCAAGAAATTCAAGAAGTAAACACTCATTCATTTAAAGGATACAAGTTCATTTAGAGCCATTCATTCAGTCTCCACCCATTTCTTCCTTATAACTTTCAATATATGAAAACAAAAACCCCTACATTAATCATTTCATTTCATTCACTGGCCAGCACTCCACTTGATTTCATGGTAATACTCGAGTATACCGAAATAGTGGCCCTATGTTACCAACATACCCGACCGAATCCGCTTCTAACTCGAATAGGCTAACGACAAAGGGCAAGGACCCAATTCAGCCGATGTGATAAAGTACACATGGCTTACATTCATGCACAAGTAATATTCAATCATTTGACCATTGAAACTTCACATTCATTTAGGTCGAGTGTGGTAAAGTACACATTCACAAATTAATAGTAAGGCGATCATTGAAATACATTTAACAGTCAAACAAGCCAATAACAACACAAGAAAGGCATTTAATTCACAAAACACAAGGAACACTCACCAATGGATCACAATCGTTTCACTTCAAACCCTAGTTCGTCCTCTTGGACATGCTCAAGTCCTGTGGTCATATAATATATCAAGAATCTAACCACTTGAGGCCAATGTAAATGTAAAACTATGAGTTTTGAAGCTAATAAAAGCGATTTGCAGTTTTAACCCCTATTTAGCTTTCAAAAATGCCAAGTTTTCTTGTTCAAATTTAGGGAAAAACCTACGTGTATGCTAAACCAATACTTCAAGGAGAATATGAAGTACAAAGACAATGATTATAGTAAAATTTAAAGAAAGCAGGACAAGACTTGCAAGGTACAAGTTGGAAATTTCGATTAGAAAATAGTTTGGAGAAAACTCATTTCCTTTCATTTAAACCTCTTGTTTTGGCTCAAACCTAACACACATGGAAAGAATAAGATTGTAACAAGTATCTCGAGTAAGATCATATGCAAGAGGGAAGCAAAAAATACCCTAAATGTACAGCTCAACTCTCACTCTCTCTCACTTGAACAATAAGGGAAAAAATTCCAGCAGCATATCCCCTAATTTCTTCAAGTTAACTCGCTCATTTCCAACTCTAGTTTCATGACAAAACCACTAACAATCAAGATCATATGTTATGGGATATATGGTCTCCATTTTAGGTCAAGAAAGCTATCAACTTTGGACATATATAAAGCTCTAACCAAGTTACATCAAAACTGGAAATTAGCACCTTAAAGCTAGAATTTGCATACCAAAGCTGAAAATCGCATATCAAAACTAGAATTTCATATCAAAGCTAGAAAACCTCATATCAAAGCTGGACAATTCATCTCAAAGCTGGTAAATTCAATAAACTTAATAAAAACCATGAAATCTTCCATGAAATCCTCCATAATCAAGTCATATGTCGATTAAATCTCAAGATAAAAAGAAAAATGGGAGTTTCTTAGTATAATATCTCAAAACCCCAAGATAAGATGCAAGGCAAGAGCTTTCTTCCTCAAGTAACTTCACCACAAGATCACTTCCTCACTTTTTGCAACGATCCATAGAGTAGATTAGGGTTTCTTGTTAGATTTGTCACCTGATCAAGCAAGATTCAAGATAGAATTTCAAGAGTTTTTTCCTCTCTTTCCTCTCCAAAATTTCACCCACCAAGCAAGGAAAAAGAAGGAAATGGAAGCTTAAATGAAGATAAAAATAAAGCTTTAGTCTTGGTCAAAGTCTTGGCAAGACTTCATGGATGATTGACAAGTAGCGTCACAAGGTTCATGCCTATCCCTTTGTCTCTAATTACCAAGATATCTAGTATTCCTCCAATTAACTCTTAACACCTCTTCCCATGTATTTCCTTTTGCACAAAACTCTCTCTACTCTACCAAATTTATTGCACACCTCACTTGTCGATCACACTAGTACCATAATGCACTACGAAACTTCACATGCACCAAAATATAGAAGAAAAATGATAAAATTTTTGACTCAAACTATGAAAGTATCTAAGAAATTAAGACAAATAAATTAAAATAAAATATAAATTAACATATAAAAAAATAAGAGAAATATGAAATAATTTTCTGGTCCTCACAAAAAGGCCTAGTGAACACTTCTACGCTTATATCAGTTTTGTTTATGTTTGAATCTTTCATTGTATTTTGAGTTTGTATGGACAGTTTATGTTAATATATATACATATTGTAGTTCGGAAATTGTTATTGTTCTTGTTAATGAGGTTATCACTATTGCTATTGGATCTGTGAGTGAGTCCCGATGAGAGTCAAGGAGACAATCTGCCAAACCCTGGGGTACGCCCTAGGGGAAGGGAGGATCGTTACAAAAAGCCACATATTCAAATGATATGAGATGTAGAAGTAGTTTACCTATCTCACATGATTTATAGATAGTACCTTGAGTATGCGTCATTTGATTACTCACCAAAGGAATGTCCGCATGACTTTCTTGGGTAACCATGACCCTAGAACCTACACTAGTAACACAATCCTCAAGAGGGGTTATATGTGAAATATTCATGCTTGCCTTTTTAGCTTCAAACTTCATACGAAAGGCATTATCATGTGAAATGGATATTTCTTTATTAAACACACATCTGGATACACCATTTTCATCAAAATACAACCCATTTTTACATACAACATCCCAACCATTCATGCTAGGGTCATTTTCCATATCGTTAGAAGATATAACTTCACACAAAAACATGTAATTGGTCTTGTATTTTTTCAAAGTGAGAAGTTAATTCATCTAATCTTTCCTCAACCTTATCAAAACGGTTGGAAGTCGCATTAGCTAGCATTTCTATAGTTAAATCAAATTGATTATAAGATTTTTCTATGGCTAGCTCCTAAGATGGATTAGAATCATTAGTTAATGATTTACTTTCTAATTGCCAAGGTAATGGTGTATTAGCTATCCATTCTATTGCTAATCCTCAAGATGGTTTAGATTCATATTGGACAAATTTGGATTGGTAATCATAAAAACATGGAGAATCACTATAATTACAGTGAGTGTCCCAATCATAATTATACGAATTACCCCAATTAGGATCATTTTGATCAAAATAAGGATTGCAATGCCCAAATTCATCATAATAATCTACATTTTGCACTCATAAGTAGCGTGATAAACTCCACATAAGTTACAAATCATATGATTAGAATTAAAAGTACTGTCATTCCTCTTTGGCTCAATCATATGCATCATATTGTCCAGACGAGCATTTAATGCACTGATACCATCATTTTCATACATAAGTGGAGGTTTTCCTTGGTTATCTCTGTTGTAGAAACATTAGAAGTAGTTGGGGTCCATTGCCAAGCTTCCTTCTCTCAAACCTTGATCTTCTTTTTTTACTATCTTTCTTAAAATCTAAAAATGCTTTCAAACAATTTCAAAAGTAAGATTAGTCAAGAAGAGTAGTTTAAAAGATACAAACCAAAAGCAATACATTAAACACAAAACCAAGACTAGAATACGGAAAACTAAACAATAGACACAAGAAACACAAGAAAAGTAAGTAAAAATGTCTAAACCACAAAATAAGGATGGCAACAGGATGGGGCACCTGCAGGGCTAATTCCCCCCGACCCCCGCTCTCCCCATAGGGGCACCTGAGGGGCTAATAAAAATTTGTTATATAATTTTATTATTGTTAAATTTTAGCAAATAATCAAG
Source organism: Coffea eugenioides (assembly GCF_003713205.1). NCBI lineage: Eukaryota > Viridiplantae > Streptophyta > Magnoliopsida > Gentianales > Rubiaceae > Coffea > Coffea eugenioides. Next base: position 23,507,441 of record NC_040041.1, read on the forward strand.
TATTTAAATATCAACACATCATCAAGTTATTATTCATTGTAATTTCACAATCAAATAAAAGTTATTTGAATACAATCCAACATGATGAAATAAATACAACTAAAATAGTCAAGTTTTCACTTTTCTCACAAATACAATCATTAATTCATTATTGTGCTTGTATTTCTTTTTAAAAAAAATTTATTGCATTAAGTGTAATTAGAAATTTAGTACAAATGTATTAGTAAATTTAGAACTAATTAATAATTTCTATTAGTAGACATATAATTATTAGTATAATTGATAATATCAATTATATTACATATACTAATATACATTATGCAATACATATAACTAATAATATTATTATCATAAGTTCGTAACTAATTAAATTAAATATTGTATATATAATTATATACATATATATTTATTTTTTCGCAGGTGGCGGGGCCCATCCCACTTCTAAACCGGGGGGGGGGAGGGGAGGGAGGAATTCCTCCCGCATACCCCCGTCCCCGTCCTATTTCTAAATGGGGGGAAAATATTCCCCACGCCCCGCTCCATCCCCCGCCCCAATATGATGACCCGGAAAATTTGGTTGTACTTTATTTCATTTTTTTGAATGCATTTTTTTTACTTTATTTTAATACCCTAATTTCGTAGACATTTTTATAAGTGAGTCAAGTTTTTAAATCATTTTTCTTGTATAAGTTAGTACATGTTAAGTTCACAGCATATTATAGAAGCGGGACCCACTAGTGAGTTGCGTAATAAATTTAGTGGACAAAATGGGTAATTATTTAATGAGGTTTGTGTGACTAAAAGTGCTAAGAGTGAATTAGAGGGAACCAATGTAGATAAGACCTTGGAGTCAAAGGAGAGACAAAAAAAGATCAAGTTTCAAACCCTAGGTCGACACATGTCGGCCATCTAGCTAGTCTTTTGACCAAAACTATCCTTGGCTTCATCTTGAAAATTTGAAGCAAAAATCATTCCTTCTTCTCCTTCTTGTGGCCAAAATATTGAGAGGAAAAACAAGAAAGAAAACTTCATTTTCTACTTCAACCTCTACCTTGAATCTTGAGTTTTAGCCAATAACTTTGCAAATTACACCAGAAAAGTGGTTCACTAGGGAAGATTAAGGGATTAAGTGGAGAGATTTTTGGAGGAAAAGCACTAGGCTTCCATCTTTCTTGAAGGTACAAGGTAACTGTGGCAATAAACTTCCCTCTACTTCAACTATATGCAAACTAGTGGTTTAGGGTTGGTAAATTGGTAGTTTTACGCGAAATTTCATGATTTGAATTGGTGTTATGAAAAATTTCAGTTTTATTGGTAAATTTCTGCCCTCATATGATGCTTAAGTGTTGGCCATGGTTTAGTAGCTTTGCTATGTGAAATATCTAGCTTTGACATGCTAGTTTGACTTGCCTAAAGAAAATTCCAACTTGTGAGTAGGAATTTCAGTTTAGGGTTTCATTTTCTAGCTTGAATAGGTGATAGTTATATGCTACATATATGCTTGATGTAGTGAGTTGTTGGCTTGATATGTACATGCTTGAGGTGAGGTTGTTTTGTGATAAGAATGAAGCCTTGAATTGGCTTGAAAAAAATTAATAAACACAAGGGAGGTGCTGCTGAAAGTTTGTCCTCAGGAACCCTTGGGTAGCCTTAGGAAATCTGCTATATCTTGTTGTAGAAAAGTCAGAATTTAGTTCCATTTGTTGCTTTGAAACTAGAGTTAGAGTACTTTCAACAGTGAAAATTTTAACCTTTTTCTCAATTTCCATGAATATCTATGAATTTACAAATTTGATTGAAATTGCATACTTGTTCTGTCCTTTACTGGATGAAGTAGCAACTGGAGGCTCGAATTTGACTAACTTAGGGACTGAATCTATTTTCCGATGGTATAAAACTTATCAATTTTGGACTTAAGAAACTTAAGATATGATTTTTTAAATAATGTTGTGCAAAGCTGAGAAATTCTGTTCTCTTAGAACTGTTTTTATTTTCACTTCCCACTTTAAATTTGGAGTTGGTCAATCATTTTGGGTATGGTTTATGAGTGGAATTGAGGTTTAAGTGAAAGGAAATAAAGTCTTAGAAACCTTAATTTTTTCATGTATTTTGGCTTTGTATTGCTAGCTTTGTAATATGGTATACAACCACAGAACTCGAGAGAGTTCAAGAGGACGAATCAGGGATAAAGTGAAGGGTGGGAATTGATTGGTGAGTGTACCACTCATATGACTTGTTGCATAACTAGTTTATTTGTACTTACAATTTGTGACTTGAATAACTATGACTTCTGTTTATTCTGGACGAAACGAGGGTGTACTTTATCACATTTGTTTCTCTCTCCTGTTTGACTAGTTACTGTATACATTTAAATTTGTTACTTGTGCATGATTGATGTCATTTGGAGGCTTGTATCTAACGACCTTGCTGTGATTTCTGAGCTCAAACCTTGTGGCTAGTTACTCAAGTTGAGCCAGTAAGGACCTGATCGATTAGGTAACGAACCCTGGGTCTCCTGTTTTGTCGAGTGGAGTGTTATCTCCTCGACTAATCGGTATACTCAAGTATTATTATCCCTATTTCTACTTGAGGCGTTTGGGCCCGGTAAGGGGGATGTTTGGTGGACGGTACTTGGCATAAAGTGGGGTCTATAGTTATGGTAATTTTCTTAAACGTTGACGGAGGGTCAACGGGTTGAATCAAATAAGGCAAAAGAGGAGATTGGCACTTGAGAGCCATCTATATCCTTGTACTTCTTGTTTAACTGTGGTGTTCCTTCCTCTTTATTTGATATTTCTATGTGGTTGATTACAAGTGTACTTCCGTGATTCCTGATTGCTTGGCCTGTTGATACTTCATTGGGCGAACGCTCACCCCCATTACCTTTATTTTCCTTATAGGGAATAATATTTTGGAATCATGATTTTGGAAGAAAGAGTCGAGTTAGTATAGATATTCTTTTGTTTATGGTCCCTTGTAATAGAAAACCTTAATGGGATTGGTATCCCTGTGGATTTTGGTTGTATTTCAACTTGAACTGTTGAAGTTTTGAATGTATGTATATAAGTGTTTAATCATGTATTTTAAGGGTATTTGTTTGAGATTGGACGTCTCTATGGCCTTCCTGAACTTTTTTTGGATTCGTTGGAGTGTTTTATCGGCGTTCTACTGCACCGTTTAGTTTGATCATCGTGTTTTGACTTAGTAGTCCTAGTGAGATTTGGGCAGACAGTTCGCTAACCCTTGGGGTACGCCCTAGGGGAAAATAGAGCTGTCACAGCTGGTATCAGAACTGCTTCGCGTGGTCTCTGCGTGAGGTGAGTTTGGGCCAAGTGGTGTTATGGTCCTGATTATGTGAATAAGTGTAAAGGACTAAGTTCTCTTCTTGGGCGTAAGCTATGAATTATGACTGTTATAAGTGTAAATCCCTTATCATGGTACTTGGGGAAGATAGATATGTACGTCAGGTAGGAATCTCTAATATGGGTGATTTACTCTTAGGATGGCCGGCTCGAGTTGTAAATTATTTTATTGTGGATTCTTGTACTTGAGTACCAAGTAGTGGAGAGCACTAGAATAAGGGCCTGTATCTTGATTGCACTTGAGGTAAGTTTTGATGGCAAAGGTCAGAGCACAGAGGATTCTTGTATTGGACTTGAAATTTAACCGATTAAGGAGATTGGAACAATGAATGCTATCTTGGACTAGTTCAAGAAATGTTTGGCTTGGGTTTTGATAGATTGTGGTTAGATTTGGACTTTAATAGTTGTTGTGAATTGTTGTGAATTCTTAATGTATTAGCTATTTCTATATCAAATTTCATGTAAAAACTTGTACAGGAAGGTAGTTAACAAAACTATCAAAGTTCAAGAAATTTTCAAGACAAAACTGTCTTCTTGCTTTCTTTTCCTTTTCAAACACTTTGCACCATGAAATCAGTCCCATTTTGGTTCATTTGTGAAACCAAGGTCCAAGAAACATTTCATAAGTAGTTCGTAGGTGGTTGACATCAAAATTTCAAAACAAAACATCTCACAAGCAAGCAAACTAGTCGGCCAGACAAAAAGAAGGGTTTTCCAGTTCTGCTGCAGTTTACAAATTGTACCATATCTCACTCAATACAACTTGGAATTGAGAATGGTCGGTGGCTTAAAAACTAGATTCAAAAGGTTACATTTCATCAAAAGAAGTCATTTTGAAAATCAGCTCATAGGTAGCTCGAATTCAAGCGAGAAGACGCAGCTTACCACTGTCATTCGAATAGAACAGGAAACTTTGGTGAACTACTACGGTTCACTCAGTTCGAATTAGAAGGTGCATTTTACACCGTTAGAAAACTACGGATGTCTAGTTTTGAATACCGCTGAAGGCACTCAATTTCGATTTCCAAACAGAGAGATATGTTCATCCAAAAAACACTGCCAGTGGACCACTGCTACACGAATTTTTCAGCTTTGTTCTTGCCAAAATTCAATTTTTATCCAACCAATCCAAATGATTTTTGGTAGAAACTTTCTACATACCATACACAACATATATATATCAGTTTCAAAGTCATTTGAGTATCAAAAATTTGAACTAAAGCCACGGCAAAAACAGGACAGATTTCGGTCATCAATCCTACGCAACTTCCTTCGATCTTTCCTTCAATTCTATATCCAAAATCACCTTAAACAACACTTAAACAACTCAAACCAAGCATTATATCATCATATCAGCCCATACAACCAAGGTGGGATTTCATAGAGCCCACTTCAACCATTCCAATTCAAATAACAACAATAACAATGAAGCTACAAGCTTCCTAGCAAAGATTAACCCACTAAAGCTATAAGGTTAGATGGTTGGATGATTACCTCCTAATCCTTGAGAGAAACCAGAAATTTCGCACCTCTAAATCCCAAGAAAAATCGTGAGAAAGATGTCCTCCTCCTAGCTTAAGTTGCTCTCCAAGTTGTAGTTGAAGGAGATGGTGTAAGGATTTGGAGCAAATGAAGAAGCTTTCTTTCCTCCCTTTTTCTTTCTTGTTGGTCGGCTGAAATGGAGAGGAGAAGATGAGGGTTTGACTGATAAAACTTGGGGAGGAAGAATGAGAAAAGTAGCTTTATGTTGGGTACAAAAAGTCAACTTCAAATAGTGTCGCGCGCGGGTTTCGTCCAACCGTTTTCTCTCAGGTTTGATACACTCGTGCACTAATCTTCCAATGTAATTCCTTTAACATTGTAATTATTCACTCTTAGTAGTCTAGGATAAATTCTTAAATCTCTACTTAGCCGTTTTGATGCGAAATACGCGAACTTCTGTTTCGCGCTTGAGAAAGCGAAGTTTAAAAGAAATTCATGCAATGACAATATAATTAGCTAATACTAGGGTAAATAATTATAAAAATGACTATTTTAGAAATAAAACATGGGTCCTCAATTCTCCAAGATTATTATACTCTCGGATAGAATATCGTCTCGAAAAATGTATACTCGTTATTTCTTACCAAACGAGCCTTCGAAAAATAAATTTTGCTAACGAAACGTTTTAAAAATATAAGTAAGGCATTGTTCCATGTAAATGGATTTAAATGACTGAAATAAATTATTCGAAGAAAATGAGTGAATAAATATTTAAATAAACCAGTAAAATAAGATAAAAATAAGAAAATTTTCGGGTCCTCACAAATTTGGTATAGGGATTGTGAGAAAAAAAGAGATTTGGGTTCTATACCCATATGCAAAAAAAAAAAAAACTTGAGATAGGGTGTGAAAATTTTGAGATACGAAGTATGCTTTAAGATTTCATTATGTACATAAGTGATAAGGATACTCGTTGTGTTAAAATCCCGGAATAAGAATAAGTGGCATAGCATTTTGAGATATTGCCCTACCCGTATTCTACCTTCTTCTCTATTTGATTTGAGAATAGCTAAGTTTAATCTCTCGTGGTTGGACTGGGAGTGAATGAACTTAAAAGTTATATGGTTCAAGTTTCAATTGTACTTAGTTACTTATTTTGATCCATTGATTTGCTTAGCAGGCTATCATTTAAATTTAAGTGAATCGATGAGATAGCAAATTTGGCTGATATATATAAGGACATAGGGATTCTTCGAAAGGAAATAGAGTTTTGAAAAGATTAGTTGAGCACTGAGAAGAACGATGGGAACAAGAATATTTGGAGAAAATTGAGCTACAACACAAGAATATAGAATTGAAAAAGAAATACGAAGGGATTCTGGAAGAGGTGCGGAATCAGTTTGCCTTGGTGCATTCGTCGAGTCGAATAGCATTTGAAGACATTTCTAGTAATAAAGATAAAATGGGGTGAAGGAAGTTTTCGTGATACTAAAGGGAAAAGTAAAGAGATTTGTGAAGATAAATTTGCTATGAGGGATAAATAGAGGAAGAAAAAAAAGAATGGATACCTTATGAAGAGATGCATAGCTGCTAAGAGTGAAAAATGTAACAAAATTTATACGGGATTATGTTATTTGAAAACTAGTGCATGCTTTAGATGTGGCCAACTTGGACATCAAGGCCCAAGACGAATGAATTTTGTGATGGTGAAGCAGTTGTAATAGTCAAAGTTAGTCATTAGTGAGGTTTGCCTGACATAGTTGTAACTATTGGACTATGCATAGTGAAATTTTTATGTAGTAAGCTGTATTCCTGTAGAAACAATGGACTTGGTACTTGATGATTTATGGAGTGATATTAAATATAGGTGGTTGGGCAGTATTGGATCCTTATCCATGAATCTTTTGCTATAATTTAGTCTTGAAATTAAGTGAAAATTCTTCGTTTGTGGTTCGAAAGGAAGAAATTTTGGTTTAAAAGGGTGATATGGATCTCGTGGTAAAATGGTAAAGATGAAATGGCCCTTACATTATCGGTGATTAGTCAATGTACAATGTATGCGTTTAAGAGCTAGTAAGAGTAATAATTAAGTTTCACATTTTCTTTTCATCGAGATTAAAGTTTGTGTCACTTCTCACCTTTTGATATTTTCACTAATTTTTTTTAGCATGATATTTTAGCCATTGCATTATTACGATTTTCTCTCTAGATCGATTGGGGTAGTGGCATGAGTGAGGAGAAGCTTTTGAAAGGTAGAAGAAATCACTGTAGAATCACTGTAGAGGAAACCAATATAGTTAAGACCTTGGAGTCAAAGGAGAGACAAAAAAGATCAAGCTTCAAACCCTAGGTCGACACTTGTCGGCCATCTAGCTAGTCTTTTGACCAAAACTATTCTTGGCTTCATCTTGAAAATTTGAAGCAAAAATCAATCCTTCTTCTCCTTCTTGTGGCCAAAATATTGAGAGGAAAAACAAGAAAGATATTTTCATTTTCTACTTCAATCTCTAGTTTGAATCTTGAGTTTTAGCCAATAACTTTGCAAACTACACCATAAAAGTAGTTCACTAGGGAAGATTAAGGGATTGAGTGGAGAGATTTTTGGTGGAAAAGCACTAAGCTTCCATCTTTCTTGAAAGTACAAGGTAACTATGGCAATAAACTTCCCTCTACTTCAAATATATGCAAACTAGTGGTTTAGGGATGCTAAAGTAGCAGTTTTATGCGAAATTTCATGATTTGAAGTGGTATTATGGAAAATTTCAGTTTTATTGGTAAATTTCTGCCCTCATATGATGCTTAAGTGTTGGCCATGGTTTGGTAACTTTGCAATGTGAAATATCTAGCTTTGACATGCTAGTTTGACTTGCCTAAAGAAAATTCCAACTTGTGAGTAGGAATTTCAGCTTAGGGTTTCATTTTCTAGTTTGAGTAGATGATGGTTATATGCTATATATATGCTTGATTTAGTAAGTTCTTGGCTTGATATGTATATGCTTGAGTTGAGGCTGTTTTGTGGTAAGAATGAAGCCTTGAATTGGCTGGAAAAAAATTAGTAAACACAAGGGAAGTGCTGCTGAAAGTTTGTCCGCAAGAACCCCTGGGCAGCCTTAGGAAATCTGCTATATCTTGTTATAGAAAAGTCAGAATTTAGTTCCGTTTGTTGCGTTTGAAACTAGAGTTAGAATACTTTCAATTGCAAAAATTTCAGCCTTTTTCTCAATTTCCATGAATATCTATGAATTTACAAATTTGACTGAAATTGCATATCTATTCTGTCTTTTACTGGATGAAGTAGCAATTGGAGGCTCGAATTTGACTGACTTAGGGACTGAATCTTACAAATGTGTCTTCTAAAAAATTGTAACTCTTTGAATCTATTTTCCAATGGTATAAAGTTTATCAATTTTGGATTTAAGAATTTTAGGATATGTTTTTTCAAATAGTGTTGCGCAAAGCTGCGAAATTCTGTTATCTTAGAACTGTTTTTACTTTCACTTCCCACTTTTAAGTTTGGAGTTGGTCAATCATTTTGGGTATGGTTTATGAGTGGAATTAAGGTTTAAGTGAAAGGAAATAAAGTCTTAGAAACCTTAATTTCTTCATGTATTTTGGCTTTGTATTGCTAGCCTTGTAATATGGTATATAACCACAGGACTCGAGAGAGTTCAAGTGGATGAATCAGGGATAAAGTGAAGGGTGGCAATTGATTGGTGAGTGTACCACTCGTATGACTTGTTGCGTAACTAGTTTATTTGTACTTGCAATTTGTGACTTGAATAACTGTGACTTCTGTTTATTCTGAACAAAACGAATGTGTACTTTATCACACTTGTTTCTCTCGCCTATTTGACTGGTTACTGTATATATTTGAATCTGTTACTTATGCATGATTTGATGTCATTTGGAGGCTAGTATCCAACGATCTTGTTGTGATTTCTGAGTTCAAACCCTGTGGCTAGTTACTCGAGTCAAGCCGGCAAGGGACTGGTCGATTAAATAACGAACCCTGGGTCTCCTATTTTGTCGAGTGGAGTGTTATCTCCTCGACTAATCGGTATACTCGAGTATTACCATCCCTGTTTCTGCTTGAGGCATTCGGGTCAGGTAAGGGGGTTGTTTGGTGGACGGTGTTTGGTGTAAAGTGGGGTCTACGGTCATGGTCATTTCTTAAACGTTGACGGAGGGTCAACGGGTTGGATTAAGTAAGGCAAAAGAGGAGATTGGCACTTGAAAGCCATCTGTATCATTTTACTTCCTATGTTAACTGTGGTGTTCCTTCCTCATTATTTGATATTTCTATGTGATTGATTACAAGTGTACTTCCGTGATTCCTGATTGCTTGACATGTTGGTACCTCATTGAGCGAAAACTCACCCCTGTTACCTTTGTTTTCCTTCAAGGGAACAATATTTTGAAATCATGATTTTGAAAAAAAGAGTCGAGCTAGTATAGATATTCTTTTGTTAAACTCCTTTGTATTAGAAAACCCTAATAGGATTGGTATCCCTGTGGATTTTGGTTGTATTTCAAGTTGAACTATTGAAGTTTCGAATGTATGTATATAAGTGTTTAATCATGTATTTTAAGGGTATTTGTTTGAGATTGGACGTCTCTATGGCCTTCGTGAACTTTTCTTGTATTCGTTGGAGCGTTTTATCGATGGTCTACTGCACCGTTTAGTTTGGTAATTGTGTTTTGGCTTAGTAGTCCTAGCGACAGTTGAGCAGACAGTTCGCTAACCCTTGGGGTACGCCCTAGGGGAAAGGTGAGCTGTCACACCCAACCCCCTCCCCATTAGCCCCTTGCGGTGCGGGTGCCTATGGCCACCAGCCCCCCATTGCCATCCCTACTAATAAAGTTTTTCTTAACACCGATGTTGAATCAAATCTTCCATGGAAACGGCGCCAAAAATTGACGAGTACGGTATACATATAATGATTAACTCATCCACAGTTACATTTATAAAATTCTAAATACCTCACATGCAATTTTTTGCAAGTATACGAGTCGAGAGCGAATATAGGGTATTAAGCGTCGACCCCACAAGAAAGATTGTCAATTACCGATAATTTTCAAACTCTTTTATTATTTAAACTATCACAAGTGCAAGAAATTAAATCTACATTAAAAACATGATTTGAAAGTAACAAAAATAATAATAGAAAGCTCCTAGGGCTATGGAATTCGTCACTATTCTTGCAAATGAAATTACCTGTTAATTGAATGGTATTATTTTGGCTAGTTATAGCGTAATTTCCTCATGTGTATTAAATCTACTCTCATAATAAATCAACTATACTTATAGGCAAGCCATACCTGCTCTCGTGGATATGAAATTAACTACAAACTCATTTCTTCTATGAAATTACATGCAATAAGTTACTAAAGCCACAAAGGTGCTCCTCTACTCTAGTGAGTGAACTCCCTAGGTTTAGCACTTCTTGAACTGGTGTCAAATCTCAATTCTTATTGCAAACCTAACACCTTAATATTATCATAACTATTGGCCAATTAATCATGATTAAATAAGCAAAAGACCTAAATAACTTGTTCAAAATAATATCATAAAATAACCAAGTAAATATCACAAATAAAATATATAAAGTTCATCCATAACTTTTGGCATTAACTTTGGCAAAACATGACGAAAATGAAAACGAAATCCAAACTTGTATGATAACTAAACATGAACTCAAATACAAAAGGGAAAGTGATAGGAGAGAAGTCACCCTTACCACATGAGCTCCAACTCTCCATCTTTGCTCCTCAATTTTTCATCCAAATCTAGTTACAAGTGCAAGATGGAAAAATTATACTAGCTATACTATACTAATGAATTAAGAGAAATTAGTGAAGTCTGCATTTTTTGCAGCGCCTCTAGCTTTCCAAAGTTATGAAAATGTTCTCCAAGCCCTCTATTTATAAAGGAATCCAAGGTACAAATAAGTTGTTAAAGTTGATATGAAATGCTATTCGAATTCCCAAAATATGCTTCTACAAGTCTCCATACATTTTCTTTACAGCTGTAGTCGAAATTCTGAGTTGAGATGACTTGAAAAAACTATGTGAATGCAGAACAAGTTGATGTGCAAGTTGCAGGAAAATAGGGGAGAATGTGCAAGCTTTGAATTCACACAGATTGACCAAGGTCACGTATTGACCCCACGTTTTGCTATTTTTGCAAATTTGCTCAATTTTGGTCAATTCTCATCCTTACTCTGTTTTTGCACCAAATTCAACTAATATTTTCTTGGTGTTGGAAGCTGAACTAGATTTTGTACAAAACTTAAAAGTTGTATGCCTTTGTTATCTTTCCAATGCCTCAAGAATTATCCAATTTAAAGCTCTGTAGACTGAGAAATGATCAAAATACCCATAATTGGTCCAAACTCTGTTTCAGCTTTTGACAATTGAAATGACCAATAGTATTTCAACATTTTGACTTAGAAAAATTATGAACCAGATTTTGATGTCTCATAAGAAATGTAGAGCTATGTGGTAGCTTCAAAATTGCTGAAGAATCACCTCAATCTGATACTTTTAGCTCAAGATATAGCCGAAAAACCACAAGATCTCAAAGCTGTGAAACATTTCTTTTTTTGCTCTTGATTGCATTTTCTCTTTTTTTTTTTGAACATTTTGCACTTCATATCTCCTTTAAATCACTTCAAATCATCAGTAATTATCTAAATATCTTCTCAATTCACTCCAATTGTTGATTAAATTATTAAACCTACAAAAACATGAAACTTTCACCACTTAAACACATAGAAATGCAAGTTTTTACACCTAAACCGCAAAATGCATACTTCACTAGAATATTAGTTAATTAGCTATAAAAGTAAATAAAACACACCAAAATTAAATAATAAAACACACTTAAAATACACAAAATATGCACTTATCAAATTTCCTCACACTTGAATCATTACTTGTCCTCAAGCAGTTAGAAATATAAGCCAACAATGATCCAAAATTTTGAAATGAAACATATGTGCACAATTCAAATTCATTTCCTCAAAACAAGATAAACAACCATTATGCAATCATTCATTAATCCTTAAGTACTCATAATATCAAGTAAAGGCGAGCTAATTATACTATAATTTTAACTAGTTCAATTTAATTTCTCATTCTTACTCAAATTCAAAAGCAAGTAATTCCTATGGTAAAAAAAAAAATGCTTCCTCAACCCATGATCATCTTATTTTTCAATTTAAAGAGGGATTTATTTATATAATATATATATATTTACTCAAGTTCTGAAAGTGCCTTTTTTTTTTGTGAAAATCGATATTTTTAGATATAGATTCCGATTACTCAACACTTCATATTTTCGAGTGCTATACATATTCTTAATTCAAGTATCGTTTTATGTAAAAGTTGATATTTGTAGATGAAAACTTCCGGTTATTGAGTACAAGAACCATTAGAGTAGAATAACTCTTATTCTCTCTTTTTTTCTTTTTTCTATTTTCTTCTTTTTTTTAAATAAAGATAATAATCATTCCCTCAAAAGAATAATCATTAGAAGAGTATTACAATTATTGATCATATTTATCATTTAACTATGTAAAATCAAGTATAGAGAAGAAATTTTATGAAATATGCAAAATTTAGGTATAATTTTCTCCACTTTCCAATGTATACTTTCTTACAAATGCATAAAATTATAATCACATAATAATCATTTTCAAGTTAAATGAGAAATGAAAGTTTCAAATCACATATATTTATCCCAAAAGTAAGATAATTTGAATTACTAATGGTATGGAAGTTGTTGCCCTTGGATAAAATTAAAAAAATTTGAAATGTTTTGGGGCAATTTTATAATTTTGGATAAGATTTTAAAAAAATTTTGGCAAAAAATTTCCTTGTGAATGGATAAAACTCCCTACCAGCAAAATCCAAGATTGATAATTTCCAAGTACATTAACATTTCTTAGCACAAGTTCAATATTTTCAATTACCAAGTCAATCATATGCAATGCATATAATCTCAATTCTCTCACCCGCTCCACATTTAAAATGCACGCTATCCTCAATGTGTAAAAGGGAAATCAAGGTAAAGAAAAGAATACTCCCTATTGATGTAATTGAAGTGCACAATGTTGAAGTGTCACAAATCATTGTCAGCTTACCTTCAAAACTTCATGAGTTCCATTTGATAACCATTAGCATGAAAACCCAAAATGCAAACTAGATGATGGTTAATAGATGCAAACAAACTAGATAAGGGTTAATAGATGCAAAAGTGACAGGCATGAAGAATTTTCACAAATAACTCATTGCTAAAATTTCTCACATCATCACACAATATTTTCCAATTTTTTTATGCTTTTAACAAAATTATCACCCTCTTTACCTAGAATATGAAGTATAAGCATGTCTCCTTCTTTGGATAATTATAACATTATCATATAATGACAAAATTAGGAGCAAAATTAAATCTAAGAAACATACATTATGCACATATTCAATTTCACCCCTAAAATTCCACACAAATTGCTAAATTCTTCACATATTCAAAATTCATCATCCAATTATGCTCTATATGAAGATTAAGCAATCAAATTGTCTCAAATGTTACCATATAAGAAATGTATACATGTAAGCATCATAAACACGCCATATTTTAGCAATTTGAACCATCCAATTATGCTTAATAACATTCCAAGAGCAATTACACAATGATTATAAAATAGGAATATGTATAAATTAAAACATTGTATAGATCATCACATTCCCATATTTGATCATCTAAACTTATTTAAAATTGTTAAATAAGCATAATGGAACTTATATACATCAATAAATAACATCACAAATTCACCATTCAAAGTATATCAATAAACTCAAAAAAACATATGCAAATGGTGAATTTTAAAATACCAAGTTTAAAAAAATTACCTCAAATTGGTAGAGTGATATTTGGTAATACAAATGATGCAAAAAATCTTATGAAAATCACACCAATTGACTTCCAATTGATGCATAAAGAAATTATGAACTCTAGCCTTCAATCTCTTGAAACCGAATTTTGAGGTGTTTTTTCTTAAATTTTAATCAGTTAAAAAGGCAATATAGAGGTCAAAAGATGCTAGGTTGATGATTTCTTGCAAGGAAATGGTGTATAAGAGAATATTGGTGAAGTGTGTGTGAGTATGTGTGAGAAAACATGGTGAAGCAAGAAGTAGAAGAAGAAGAAAAAGAGAGCGTTTTGTCTCTTAAAACCAAGAAGGGAATACATGAGATGAAAACGCAGCCTTGAACCTGCACTTTTAGCTCGCGTTTTCTACCTTAAATTTACAAAAGACAATACATAGGCTCAAGAAAACGAGACCTAAGGTTGTGTTTTCAAGCCTACATTTTTAGCTTTAATTTTGCATAATAGAAAACATGACCTAGGGAAAATGCGGGTTGAAGCCACGTTTTTATGAGTCTGCATTTTATCCTGCAATTTTTCTATAGAAATTTTGAACTTTGTAAAAATTACACACTTTACCCCAACTTCTTAAAATGATTCTAGATTATTCTTTTGTCAAAATAATCAATGCATGCACATGAAAAATGATCAAAACATACATTTTAACCCTCTTTAACAAATCAAAAACAACAATCACTCAAATCGACAGGTAGAGTTTCTTGATCAAATTTTGCCCTTTTCACTTCATTTGGTCACCTTTATTTCTATTTCCCAAACCGACAATACACGTATAACAAAATAACATCAATGCTTAACACTAAAATCACACTTAATTTAAACAAAACACTAAAATATTGAATTGCCTCCCAACAAGCGCTTTTTTATAGTCATTAGTTTAACTATTTAACCTTATTTTTTAAGAAAAATTTGTTAATGAGTAATCCACCATTAGAAGACGCGATGGATCAACAAAAGATGGCTTGATAGCAAAAGTCACATATTCAAATGATATAAGAGGTGGAAGTGGCTTACCTATCTTAAATGGTTCATAGATAGTACCTTGAATATGCGTCACTTGATTACTCACCAAAGGAATGTCCGCATGACTTTCTTGGGTGACCATGACCTTGGAACCTACACTCTTAACACAATCTGTAAGGATCGAAGACAACCTCAGAGGGGGTGAATTAGCTTGATTAAAAACCTAATCAAGTTATGGGCACTTTTTGCTCAATGTGAAATTTACCCTTTTTTCTAAGTGATCACACAATGAGTCAATTAATGAAAAAATAAAATCACTTGAGAAATGTAGAAGAGATAAGCAATTTAAAAATCACAAACGTAACAATAAGTACATAAAAAGGAAAGAATTGCAAACCAATTAACTACCCAACTCCTCTAAAGCTTGTAGATTAGTTCAAACAAGTTTCTTCAAATTGATGAATTACAATCACTCTTGCGTACAAAGGAAAGTTCACTTCCTCCTTGCCCCGAACTCCACTCGGTCAAGTTAGGAAGTTTTACTATCCCTCAGGACAACTCTCACAGAGCTACACTCATGAAGTATTCACTCACAAATGAAAAGTTTACAATGAATCTCACACCACTAAGACTACAAATCTTCCTTGGAGAGTGTTTTCTCACTAAAACTACTCTAGACCTTTTGTATTTTCAATGTCCAAAAGTTGTTTGAAGTATCTGACCAACCACTATTTATATAGGACCAAGAAAGTACCTCATTAATGCTTCTAACGGATAGAAAGTAGTTGAAAAGTCAACTACCCGTTGGAGTATCGGACGTCCGATACTTGCGTCCAATACTGTCAGACGTTAGATGCTTGCATCCGACAGCAGACAGAGAGTTTGAAGGATTATCTCAATTCTATCGGACGTCCGGTGTTGTCTTTATGAGCGTCCGATAGTTTTCGTCGATTTTGAAAGATCCTATCTGACGTCCGGTACTTGCATCCGATAGTAGACAAAGAGTTCGAAAAATCTTCTTCAATTCATTCGGACATCCGAACCATGCGTCCGAAGTTGTGCAATGATTATCGGACGTCCGATCCAAGCGTTTGACAGCTTTCAGCAGTCTTTGTCCCTTTCAATTGCACTTGATCTTTGAATCTGATTTGCTTCATAACTGAAAGTATTTCTTGAAAAGATATTAGTATTATCCATTATTTTGTAACCATAAAAAACTAGGGACCAAGGTCAATATTCTCTCCCTTTTTGATGATGACAAAACAATAGATGGAAGAAAGAAAAAGATTGAGCATATGAGCATAAGCTCCCCCTCACTCATTGCATCTAAACTTATAATTTCAGAATAACTCCCCCTTACACATAGCATCCATTTCTTCCCCTTTTTGTCATCATAAGATGAAAGTAAAAATCTTATACCGTAATCCAGCAACAATAACAGAGAATCCAATATTTCAAACAAAAACAGAGAAATGATACCAGAATTCAGCAATCACCAACATACCAATATCTCCTACTTGTTAGAGTTGGAATCATGTCTAACTATTCACATGCATTTCATGCCTCTTCTCATGTTCTTTCTCGCATAGCAATCACTTTTCATGTGACCTTTTTGACAACAAAAATTACACATAATCAAAGAATTATTTACATGAACATATTTAATAAATCTAACTTGCCTTCTTTTGTAAATGGTAAATTCATTTGCACTAGAATTTAATTTCTTCTCATGAGTGCCAAGATGAGTCTTTGATTTATTACCTTGAAAACAGTCTTGTTTTTTATGTTGGAGCAACTCATTTAAATTATCCATTCTTCTTTTCAAATCACCTTGTTACTTTTTGAACATTTCATAAAGTCTTGTTTTTCTATCAAGCTCAAAGTGTAAAACAGTCTCACTCTTTTTTAAGAAATCACTTTCAGTTTTCAGTTTTTTATTTTCTTGAAAAAGACGTGCATTGTTCTGAAGAAGAAAATCAATTTTATGTTTTAATTCCTTGTTTCTAGCATAGGATTCTTTCAAACTATCATGCAATTTTATAATAAAAGATTCAAAATCATCATCAGTTTCATCATCACTTTCAAATTGAGAGTTAGAAAATGTTACCTCATCATCTCCAATGGCCATAAAAGCCAATTGAGTAGATTCTTCTTCCTCTTCAATTTCACCATCGGAGTTGCATTCATTCCATATGAATTGAAAGTTGTTGAATCTTGATTTTCTTCCTTCTTTCTTCTTCATCATTGGACACTCACCCATGTAGTGTCCAGGTTGGTCGCATTCAAAGCATTTATCAGTTTACTTTTTATTGTACTCTTGCTTCCCTTTGTTTCTTGTGTTGTTGAACTGATTTGGGAATGAGTTGCTGTTTCTTCCTTTTCTGAACCTTCATTTGTTGAGAATTCTTTTGAAACTTTTTGTGATGAGTACAATATCACTGTCATCACCTTCCATGTCATCTCCATCTAAGGAGGCTGAATCATCTTCATCTTGTGAGGCTTTTAGACCAATACTCTTTCTCACCTTTGTATCTTCTTCCTCCTGCACCTTGGACTTGAGTTTCAGCTCATTAGAAGTTAGAGAATTGATAAGAGATTCAATGGACAAGGTATTTAGATCGTTAGTTTCCTCAATGGCAGTCACTTTACTCTTTTAATTCTTGGACAAGACATTCAGGATTTTTCTATTTTTCTAACCTAGAGAGTATTCTTTTTCCAACACTTCTAAATCCTTAATGAGATCATTGAATCTACAATACATTTAATCAATATTTTCATGAGACTCCATCTTAAATGACTCATATTTAGTAACTAAGATAGATTTCTTTTGTTCTCTAACATTGTCACTACCTTCATGAATTTCTTTCAGTTTGTCCAAAATTTCTTTAACTGACTTGCAACCCTTGACTCTAATAGATTCATTTGAATCTAAAGTACAATATAACACATTCATGGCTTTTGCATTTAAGGTGAGATGAGCTCTATCCACAGCAGCCAGTTCACTTCTTATTTTTTATCTAAATATATAAGTATTTTCATCTATAAGAGAGGCATCATATGGACCTTCACTAATAATAAACTACAATTCAATATCAATTGATTGCAAAAAGATAATCATTCTTTCTTTCCAACTCACATAATTTGACCCATTAAACATAGATGGTCTAATGACAGAATGTCCTTCAAAAAACATGGCATTATTGGTTGTCATTATTACTCCTAAGCCGATTGAACTTAATCTCAAGGAGACCAACCTCTGATACCAATTGTAAAGATCGAAGACAACCTAAGAGGGGGTGAATTAGGTTGATTAAAATCTTAATCAAGTTATGGACACTTTTTGCTCAATGTGAAATTTACCCTCTTTTCTAAGTGATCACACAATGAGTCAATTAATGGAAGAACAAAATCACTTGAAAGATGTAGAAAAGATAAGCAATTTAAAGATTACAAACGTAACAATAAGTAAATAAAAAGGAAAGAATTGCAAACCAATTAACTACTCAACTCCTTTAGAGCTTGTAGATTAGTTCAAACAAGCTTTTTCAAATTGATGAATTACAATAACTCTTGCGTACAAAGGAAAGTTCACTTCCTCCTTGCCCCGAACTCCACTCGGTCAAGTTAGGAAGTTTTACTATCCCTCAGGACAACCCTCACAGAGTTACACTCATGAAGTATTCACTCACAAATGAAAAGTTTACAATGAATCTCACACCACTAAGACTACAAATCTTCCTTGCAAAGTGTTTTCTTACTAAAACTACTCTAGATCTTTTGTATCTTCAATGTGTAAAAGTTGTTTGAAATATCTGACCAACCACTATTTATATAGGACCAAGAAAGTGCCTCATTAATGCTTCCAACGAATAGAAAGTAGCTGAAGAGTCAACTACCCGTTGGAGTATCGGACGTCCGATACTTGCGTCCGATGCTTGTGTCCGACAGCAGACAGAGAGTTTGAAGGATTATCTCAATTCTATCGGATGTCCGGTATTGTCTTTATGAGCGTTCGATAGTTTTCATCGATTTTGAAAGATCCTATCTGACGTCTGGAACTTGCGTCCGATAGCAGACAAGGAGTTTGAAAAGTCTTCTTCAATTCCTTCGGACGTCCAAACCATGCGTCCGAAATTGTGCAATGATTATCGGACGTCTGATCCAAGCGTCCGACAGCTTTCAGCAGCCTTTGTCCCTTTCAATTGCACTTGATCTTTGAATCTGATTTGCTTCATAACTGAAAGTATTTCTTAAAGAGATATTAGTATTATCCATTATTTTGTAACCATCAAAAGGTAGGGACCAAGGTCAACGCTGTGACGCCCCCACTTCTCCCAAGGGCGAACCCTAGGATGTCTGCGGGACGCCTGCCCAACTCTCGACAGGACTCGGTATAAATTCAATTCAAACTTAAGAATAACCAATCAGTACTAAAAGTAAAAAATATAAAGGAAGGTCAATTCCTTAACAATCGATTAAATCTCACATCATAAGTTACCAAAACATCTTACAATCCCAAAATATACAGGTTCCAAAAGTTGTCTAAACAAATACATTCAAAATTCTAATCAAATGGACCACCAAGTAAACTTCTCCAAATTCCTCCCATTTCAATTCCTGTTAAGGAAAACAAATCTAACGGGGTGAACGAATGCTCGTGAGGCCAAGAAAATCATGCAAGCAGGTAATTTAAGTAGCAATAAAGCTGGTACGAGAGGCAAAGATATAACATTCAAGTAATTCCTGAATATTCACAAAACACATTCAGGAAGGATACGGGAGCTCTTAGGAGCTCATTTCCACTTGCTTTGCCAAATTTCAATCTAATAGTCTGTAGAACTTTACTTATTCCATTTATGAGTTTGAGTCGAATGAGAGGTACCTTCCACCTGAATCGGTGTGGTACATACTATCGCTTAGTGGTCGATGAGACATCGCTCCAATCGACTTATGCTTTGCTTATAGTTCTGAGTCGAATGAGAGGTACCTCCCACCCAAATTGGTGTGGTACATACTATCGTTCAGTGGTCGATGAGACATCGCTCCAATCGACTTAGAAAGGTTTATGGTTCTGAGACGACATGAGAGGTACCTCCCACCCGAATCGGTGTGGTACATACTATTCGCTCAGAGCTCACGAGTTAAATATATTCATGTACAATTACCAATCATTGTTTATGGTTCTGAGTCGACATGAGAGGTACCTCCCACCCGAATCGGTGTGGTACATGCTATCGCTCAGGGAACCGATTTTAGCGCTGAGACGGTATGAGAGGCACCTCCCACCCGAATCGATGTGGTACATGCTTCCGCTCAGAACTTACGAGTTAAACGTGTTCATGTTATTCAAGCATTTGCTACATCCAAGCATTTAATATATTTCAGCATTTCAAGCATGAGTTATTCATTTCAAATGAGAACGAGTGCGATAAAGTACACACTCGACTCGACAAGTTTACGTATCATGTATAACACTTGTATAACTAATATCTCAATCACATAAGTATTTAACACATACTTGACACTCACCAAGTAGCAAGAGCAAGTAGGTTCAATTTGAAGTTCAAGCGTCCACCGTGGGATCCTCTTGAAGGTCCTCGTGTGCGCCTGAGCAAATAATAATATACTATCATTCAAATATCCCCACTATTGAGGATGATCGTATCATAGTACAATCTTAGAAAAATCTCGTGAAACGAGTCTTAATTATCCTAAATCGAGACTCTCGAGCGGGATTTCAAAGTACAAGAGAAATTAAGTTTACATTTTGGAAATCAATGATACAACGTTCGAATAGTATCGAAGGAATAAGGAGTACTTGAAAAACTCCATTTCCTTGAAATTCGAAAAAATTTTGTTTTGATACGAACCCTTGAAAAATCGTATCTCACTCTGCGCAAGTCCAAAATTGGGAAACTTGACACCATTGGAAACCTTTTTGAATTTACTAAAAGTTCTTAGAAGACACTTTTTCATGAATTTAAGTGGAAGGTATTCAAAAATGGGCTTAAAGTTACTGTTTCAGGGTGCTCAGAATTGTGCTGGGATTGGTTTTTCGCTAACTTTGGAAATTCGGTATAACGTTGCAAACCAGCCTCCAAAATTTATAACTCAATTAGAGTTGCAAGTAAAGTTTAGGACAGAACAAGCGGATCAAGAATCGGAGTTTTGAGCACCGATAGACGGTCGCTCAAAGTTGGAGGAAAAACGAAACTGTTAAGCTAGTTTCCAGATTTGAGTTTCTAACTTTGGGACTTTAGTTTGGTAGCAAAATCGACTCGGAACGGTACCAAATTTTGTATGAATATACTACCATATAAGGGCCACTCTCTTGCGAAATTTCATAGAAAAATATGAACGGAAAGTTGGTTAACAAAACCGTTGAAATCGCAAGAAGTTCTAAGATTAAGCTGCCTTTGAGCTTCCGATTTGCTGTTTTACTCAAACATGATTCATTCCAGTAGGTAATGTCTAAAATATGTCCAAGGTACATTTGATAGGTGATTTACACCAAGAAATTTCGGATAACAAGTCCCAAATCATTGCTAGTTCAAATCTGTCCAAATGTAAGGTATTCCTTCACCAGACCAGATTTGAGTTTTGATTATAAATCACTCAATTCAACTCGGAATTGAGCGTGGTTGGTGGAGTTAGAAAATAGACTCATAAGGTTACATTTTATCAGAAGAAATCATTCTCAAAATCTATCCATAACTAGCTCGTTCGTGAGTATTAAGTTGCAGCTCATGAGTTGCCTTCCAGGAAGTAACGAAACAGGACAGTGGATTTCAAATGAATGGTTTGGCTAGCTCAAGTGGAACCAGGACATGCATTTTACACCAACGGAAATATAGGAATGTCTATTTTCCAGTGCCACAAACAGCACTCAATTCCAACATCTGAGCAATGAGTTATGGCCGAAACAAGAAGACTGCCTGGGTAGTGACGGGATTAAAATTCCAGTTTTCTAACCTTTCGAAAGTCTAACATTTTAGTGACCAAATCAAGTTATTTTTCAATGAAACTTTTTACACAACCAATATAACATGTAAACAACATAGACAAGTCATTAGAACTTCAAAATTTTGCACAAAAGTGGTCGGACAAACCAGGGGCAAAATGGTCACTTTTTCCCATTGCACCTCATTTGAGTTTCCATCAATAACCCAATATTAATCCACCAATATAAGCACTAAACCAACATTATTTTCATCATCAATCACCAAATTAGTCCATATATCCAAGGTGGGAGTTCATAGATCCCACACACCATCTTTCCAACATAGATAAAGCTACCCACATGATTATATAAGTTTATAAGTGCAATAGAACTTCCATAAGTCAAGATTTGAGAGGTTGATCGTTCATTACCTCTTTGGATGATCAAGACAGAAATTTTCGGCCTTTTGAAGCTCAACAAAACCGTGGAAAGCAAGCTCTCTTCCTAGCTTAGCTTGATCACCAAGTGATTTGAGTGTTGTGTGTATATTTTGAGATGATTTGATGAAGGATTGAAGCAAGAAATGAAGAGGAATTTTTTTGGTGGTTTCTTTGCTCTTGTTGGTCGGCTGTTTTATGAGGAAAAGAAGGGTGAAAATCTGATGTTAAAGCTTCTCCAACAAGCTTAAAACTTGTGGCCCACAATTGCTCAAGAATGTCCATTAAAATAATGCACGTGCGCGCGCGTTTCGTGCTCGATTCCTCTCAAGTTTATTTCACTGGTGCACTAAACCTCTAATGCACTTTCATTCATATTATTATTATTCACTCTTAATAGTCCCAAAATAAATGTCTTCAGCCCCTCAATTAATCACGCGTGTAAAAACGCGTACTCCCAATTTTTGCGCGATAAAACAGAATTTTCAAGAAATTCTCGTAACGAGGATATAACTAACTAATACTAGGGTAATTATTCATAAAAATACCTATTTTAAGACTAACGCATGAGTTCTCAAATCTCCAAGGTTACTGTACTCTCAAATCGAATATTATCTCCAAACGTGTATTCACTAAATCTCACTAAACGAGCTTCCAAAAATTAAATTTATTAACGGGACATTTTAAAAATATTTGCAAGTCATAGTTCCATGTAAATGGTTCAAAAGGGGTTGAAATAAATTATTCGGAGGAAACAGGTGGATAAATATTTAAATAAGCCAATAATATTCGATAAAAATAAGAAAATTTTCGGGTCCTCACAAACACAATCCTCAAGAGGGGTTATATATGAAACATTCATGCTTGCCTCTTGAGGTTCAAACTTCATTCTAAAGGCATTATTATGTGAAATGGATATTTCTTCATTGAAACACACATTAGATGGATCATTTTCATCAAAATGCAATCCATTTTCACATACAACATTCCCACCATTCATGCTAGGGTCATTTCTCATACCATTAGAAGATATAACTTAACACAAAACATGTATTTGGTCTTGTATTTTACCAAAGTGAGAAGTGAATTCATCTAATCTTTCCTCAATCCTATCAAAACAGTCGAATGTCACGTTAGTTAGCCTTTTTATAGATAAATCAAATTGATTAGAAGATTTTTCTATGACTAGCTCCCAAAATGGATTAGAATCATTAGCTAATGGCTCACTTTCTAATTGCCAAAGTAACAGTGCATTAGCTAACCTTTCTATTTGCTAATTTTCAAGATGATTTAGATTCGTATTAGACAAATTCGGGTTGGTAATCATAAAAACATAGAGAATCACTATAATTACATTAATTTTCCAACTATAAGCACAAGAATTACCCCAATTTGGACCATTTTGGTCAAAATAAGGATTGCAATGCCTAAATTCATCATAATAATCCACATTTTGTGCTTGCATACACTCATAAGTAGCATGATAAGCTACACACAAGTCACAAATCGTATGATTAGAATTAAAAACATTGTTATTCCTCTTTTACTCAATCATATGCATCGTATTGTCCAAACAAGCATTTAATGTACTAACACCATCATTTTCATACATAAGTGTAGGTTTTCCTTGGTTACCTCCATTGTAGAAGCATTGCCAAGCTTCATTCTCTCAAGTCTTAATCCTCCTTTTTGACTATCTGTGAGGACCCAAAAATTTTCTTATTTATCGAATATTACAAGTTTACTTAAATATTTATTTACTCATTTTCTCCGAATTATTTATTTCGACCATTTTAAATCCATTTAGATGGAACAACGTCACTTTTATAGTTTTAAAGCGTTTTGTTGGAAAATTTACTTTTGAAAATTCCTTTAGTTCGGAACAACGAGTGCACGTCTTTCGAGGCTATACTGGAATCGGGAGTGCATCAACATTGGAGAATTAAGAATGATCAATAATAGATGAAGAAAGGTTAATTGAGAAATTAATACTAGACTCCTGTAAGGACTCGCAAAAAAATTTATTATTTTAAACTACTATTCCGAACTTATTCAAATATTTAATTGCCTGTTTGCTCCGAATATTATTTTCTAACCTCTTGAGACCTAATTACATTGATCTATGACTTACTTATATTTTTAAAGTGACTCATTTTAAAAATTAATTTTTAGAAGCTCGATTAATGAAAATAGTGAAAACGTGTTTGAAAATTTTAGCCAATTGGGAGTACAATAAACTCGGAAATTGGAGACATGTACGATGGTCCTAAAATAGGTAATTTTAGGTTTAAGTACTCAAGTGATAGTTAGTGGTACGATCATTATAAGAATTTCTCGAAGGTTTCACTTTATCGCGCCTAATTTGGAAATACGCGTTTTCACGCGCGCGATTAATTGAGAGACTTTAGACCATTATTTTGGGACAATTAAGGGTGAATAATATTTATATGAATATAAGTGCATTAGAGGTTTAGTGCACTAGTAAAACAAATGCAAGAGGAATTGAGCACGAAACGCGCGCGAGAGAGAGTTGACTTTTGCACCAATTCTAGCCATACATTAAAGCTTCCTTTGGAAGCCTCATTTAGATCAAAATTTTCTCTCTCTTCCTTCCTAAGACAGCCGGCCATCCCATGAGCAAGAACCAAACTTGCTTCATCAAATTCTACTCCATTTCATGCACCAAATCTCAACCATTTCACACCAAAATTGAAGACCACTTAGCTTAAAACTTGGAGAGTGCATCTAGCTACAAAAACAAGGAGCTTTCCACGGTTTTCTTGGAGCTTCAAGGGACCGAAATTCTGCTCTTGTATACCCACCAAAGTAGGTAATGATCTAACACTCTAATCTTGATTTATGGAGGTTGTTCAACACTTTTAAGCTCTTGTATTTATATGGGTTGTTGTTGTTGTTGGAAAATTTGGAAGGTGGTCTCTATGAACTCTCACCTTTGTCTTGATGGCTGATGTGATGCTTGATGATGGTTTAATATTGGTTTAGTGGTCAAAATGGTAGATTAATGGTGTATTAGTAGCATGAACTTCAAGAAATGCATGGGGTGAAAAGTTCCGATTCTGCCCCTGCTTTGAACGTACCCATTCCTGCAGAATTTTGAGGTTGTAATGACTTATATATGATGTTTATATGTTGTATAGATGGTGTATAAAATTTCATTGAAAAATATTCAGGTTTGGTTGGTCAAATGAATCGATTTCACAAAGCTAGTAAATCTGGAACTGTTCCCGTAATTCTCTGACCAGCTTTCGTGTTTTGGCCATAACTCTGTACTCCGATGTCGAAATCAAGTGCCGTTAGTGGCATTTGAAACTAGACATTCCCACCGTTCCGAATATATAAAATTAACGTTCTGGTTCCATGTGTGTGAGCCGAACCAACCATTTAAATTCAGCTGTCCTGTTTCTCTGTTTTCCTGGAATGAAATGCTGAGGCTGCAACTTGTGGCTAGAATTCGAGCTAGTTGTGTGCCGAATTTCAAAATGATTTCTTCTGTGAAATTATAGCTCTATGAACGAGTTTTCCAACTCCATAAACCATTTCCAATTCCGAGTTAATTTGAGTAATTTGTGATCAAAATACGGAACCTGCCCTGCTCTTGAAAACCCTTACTTTTGGACAGATTTGATGCAAGGCTTGGTGTAGACTTGTTAACTGAATATTTTGGTGCTAAACACTTACGAAATGTACCATGAATGTTCCTTAGACTTTACCTACACTAATGAGCCATGTTTGAGGAATTTTTCCTTGACCAAATGTTTGAAATGGAAAACAAAAGGTTCAAGGCAGTTTTGTCTTAGGATTTTCGAAACTTTGGTTGTTTGATTGACTACCTTCCCGAAGGTATTTTTCCATGAAACTTGATAGAGAGATACTCTTTATATAGGAATATTATACTGCTGAATTTTGTACCAATCCAAGTCGATTTCGATACCTAACTAAAGTCCCAAAGTTGGAAGCTCAAATCTGGAAATTTGTTCACCAGTTTTGAATTTTTCCCAAACTTTGAGCTACCGTATCTCGGTGCTCGAAACTCCGATTCTTGATCCGCTTTTTCTGTTATAAAACTTACTTACAACTCTAATTGATTTACAAATTTCAGAAGCTAGCTCACAACGTGTGAATTTTTCTGAATTTCCAAAGTTAGCGAAAAACCAACCCTAACACAACCTTAAGTACTCTGAAACAGTAACTTTGAGCCCATTTTTGAATATTTTTCATTTTGAACCATGGAAAAGTGTCTTTTAAGAACTTTTAGTACTTTCAAAGAGGTTTTCAACGGTACCAAGTTTTCTACTTTTTGACATGTAGAATGTGAGATACGATTTTTTTTCAAAATATCGTATCAAAACTAAAATTTTCCGAATTCCAAAGGAAGGGAGTTTTCAAGCACTCTTTATTCCTTCGATATTACTTGAACGTTTTATACTTGATTTTCCAAAATGAAAACTCGATTGCTCTTGTACTTTAAGAAACTCTAATTGAACCTCGATTTACGAGTAATTGAGGTTCGTTTTCGTGAAATTTCCTTAGATTGTACTAACATACAATCTTCCTTGATAATTGGGGCACGTGAATGATAATATATTATTATTTGCTCAGGCGCACACGAGGTCCTTCAAGAGGATCCTACAGTGAACACTTGAACTTCCAGAAAATATTTCTTCTTGATTTGCTCGGTGAGTGTCAAGTGTATGACTACTTGAACTCTATGGACTTGATTCATGCTTGGCTTACCTGATTAGATGCTTAGTCTACTTGGTTTTGAAAAAAATGGAGTCGAGTGAGTACTTTATCGCACTCGTTCTCATTTGAAACAAATGACTCATGCTTAACATGGTTTGCCTGGTTTACATAACCTGAAATACATGCTTAAACCTGACAAATGCTTGAATACATGACATAGTATGCTATGGCTGCATACGTCGTTGGAGTGAATCTCCTCGACACTAACATGATACATGGGGGACGCCCAAACTCATAGGCCGACCTTGGAACTCGAACCGGCATGGGCTTGGTCGGGAATTTCGGTGAGCCATGAGATTCACATGATAAGCTTGATCTATTGAGAGATCTTGCTTGGCATACTCGTGAAGTATCGCCTTATAAATGTCGTGCGGGCCCGAAGCGGTATATGGTGGATGGATGAGAAGTAAGTGGTGAACTACGGATTAGAAATATCAACCCGGTTGACGGAGAGTCATCGCGGGGAGATATACGAATGACATCGGCAAAACAAGTGGAACTTAGCTCCTGAGAGCTACCATATCCTTGAATTGTTTCTGTTTACATTTTATTGGCATTATTAATTACTTGCAAGATATCACTTGAACTGTTACTTGGGTTTGTTACCTGAACTATGTGTCTGCATGTGTGTTCTTGGCCTCACGAGCGTTTTGCTCACCCTGTAGATTTGTTTTCCTTAACAGGATTGAACTCGGAGATGTATTGGAGAAACCCTCCTGATGTACTTTTGTTTAGGATTTCTATTATATTTTGGCTATGCCCTTGGTTTTGGGTTGTACTTTTGGAATTGAAATGTAACTTTTGGGGTGTGATGTATATTTGGGATTCATGATGTACTTTGAACACCCGACGTGCGGGTTGGATAATGGATGACTATTGTTAAGCTTGAACGCTTCCGCGTTTACTATATTTAAGTTATTTACTTGTGTTGTGTAGACTGGTAATAAGCTTGAATAGAATTGCTTGAATCCTGGCGAGAGTTGGGCAGGCGTCTCGCGGATACCCTTTGGTTCGCCTTAGGGAGAAGTGGGGGCGTCACATTATCCTTCTTAAAACCTAAAAATGCTTTTAAACAATCTCAAAAGCAAGATTAGTCAAGAACAGTAGTTTAAAAGACACAAACCGAAAACAATATATTAAGCACAAAACTAAGACTAGAATACAAACGAACTAGACAAGAGACACAACAAACACAAGAAAAGCAAATGAAAATGTCTAAACTAATAAAGTTCTTTTTAGCACTGATATTGAACCAAATCTTTCTCAACAATAGCGCTAAAAACTTGACGGCACGAGATATATATATAACAATTAACTCATTCATAATCAAGTTTTGCATTTATAAAATCTTAAATACCCCACACACGATTTTTCGCAAGTATACGAGTCGAGAGCGACTATAGAGTATTAAGGATCGATCCGACAAGGAAAATTGTCAATTACTGATGATTTTTGAACTCCTTTATTATTTAGACTTCACAAGTGCAAGAAATTAAATCTACACTATAAACATGAAGTAAAAGTAATAAAAATAATAATAGAAAGCTCCTAAGGCTATGAAATCTCTCACTACTCTTGCAAATGAAATTACTGATTAATTGAAGTGTATTATCTTCGCTAGTCATCGCATAATTTCTCATGTATGTGAAACTTACTATCGTAATGAATCAACTATACTTATAACTAAGTCATATCTACTCTTATGGTTATGAAATTAACTACAAACTCATTTCTACTATGAAATTACATGAAACATATCACTAAAGTCACAAAGGTGCTCCTCTACTCTCGTGAGTGAATTCCCTAAGTTTAGTACTTCTTGAACTAATGTCAAATCTTAATTCTCATTGTAAACTTAACACCTTAAAATTATCATAACTAATTAATCATGATTAAATAAGCAAAAGTGCTAAATAATTTGTTCAAAATTATATCATCAAATAACCAAGTAAATATCACAAACAAACTATAGAAAGTTCAACCATAACTCTAGGCATAAACATTAGCTAAATATGAAGAAAACGAAAACACGATCTAAACTTGTATTATAACTAAACATGAACTCAAATACAAAAGAGAAGGTGATAGGAGAGAAGTCACCTTTGCCACATGAGATCCAACTCTCCATCTTTGCTCCTCAATTCTTCATCCAAATCTAGCAACAAGTACAAGATGGAAAAATTATACTAACTACACTATACTAATGAGTTAAGAAAAACTAGTAAAGACTACATTTTTGGTAGTGTTTCTAGCTTTCCAAAGTTATGAAAATGTTCTCCAAGACCTCTATTTATAAAGGAATCCAAGGTACAAATAAGTTGTTAAAGTTGATGCAAAATGCTCCTTGAGATTCCCAAAATATGCTTCTACAAGCCTCCATGCATTCCTTTACAGTTGCGGCCGAAATTCTGAGTTGGGAATAGTTGGAAAAATTGTGTGAATGTAGAACAAGTTGATGTGTATGTTGAAAAAAATAGGGAAAAATACATTGGCCCTAAATACATGACCTTGGGTCGCGTATTGACCCCATGTTTTGCCGTTTTTGCATATTTGCTCAATTCTGGTCAATCTTCATCCTTACTCTATTTTTGCACCAAATTCAACTGATATTTTCTTAATGATGGAGGCTGAACTAGCTCTTGTACAAAACCTGAAAGTTGTATCCCTTTGTGTTAGTTTTCCAATGCCTCAAGAATCATCCAATTTAAAACTCTGTAGACTGAGAAACCAAAATACCCTTGACTGTTCGAATTCTGTTTTAGATTTTGATAGCAGAAATAGCTGACTGTATTTTGATATTTTGACTTGGAAAACTCATAAATTGGATTTCAAGGTCTGCATAACAAATATAGAGCTATGTGTTAGCTTCAAAATGGCTCAAGAATCACCTCAATTTGATACTTTTAGCTCAAGATATAGCCGAAAAATCACAAGGTGTCAAAGCTGTGAAACATTTCTTCTTTTGTTCTTGATTGAATTTCCTCTTTTTTTGAACATTTTGCACTTCATATCTTCTTTAAATCACTTCGAATCATTAATAATCATTCAAATATCTTCAATCAAGTAATCAATCAAGTAATTAAGCACGAACTTGGAGAGTGAGTAGAATTAAAGCGATGAAAGTGCTTAAACAAATAGAAAAGAAGCAATGAGAAATAGGAAAGGATAATTGCAAACTACACTAACTCCCAAGTTTTGACTCAAACTTGGAGTTGTATCCATGATTGAGCTTCTTCAATTTGGTGAAACAAACTAATCTAGTGCAATGGAAGGCTTGCTTTTTGCTCACCCCAAATTTCTTTTGGTTGAGCCAAGAAGTTTTATAACTTGCCAAGTCAATCCTCACAAAGTTACAAATTGACTGTACTCACTCACAATTGAAAACTACACAATTTAGAGAGAGAGAGTATTTTTGGCTAAAATCACTCCTGAAAACTTGTAATCAATGTTATCAACTGTCTATCTTTAATTCTGGAATTACTCATTATGTAGGTGCTAAAAAATAACGCCTAAATAGTCTCCAATGGTTAAGCATTAAATGCTCCAAAACTACTCGTTAGGATTGTCGGATGTCCACCACTTTGAAGTGCACTCGATGGCAGGTTGAAGAGTTTTTGGTTAAAATTGATCAAACGTCCAATCCTTCATACTCTGTCCAATCGACAGCATCCAACAGATATCAGAAAGTTTTCATATGAGATTTGAATTTTTTGGATGGCCGACAAGAGATTGCTGTATTCAACATGAGCGTTTGTTGGTTTGTCGCAATTTGTCGGACGTCCAGTATTGATATTGAGCGTCCAAAAGTTTACAAAAACTTGCAATTTCTTTTGTTTTGAAATTCTGTCTTCCCAACTTATTAATCACCTGCCTTTACATAATTCTTACACAAAATCATTAGTTCTAATAATCATTTATTTTGTATAATCATCAAAATTGTGGATTAATTTCAACAACGTTCTAAAGGCAATCCATGCTTAGTGGGTGAATGCTTGGTTTTTCATGTTTTGTCAGCCACCTTACAAGCATTCAAGCTCAAGTTCAAGCTTATTTTGTTTGGTGTGTAGTTGTGTCTATCTAAAGGCTATACAATTTATTGAATCAAGTTTGCAAGTTTTGGTTAAGGGTGCTTTTCTGTGTTCTTGGATAATTCAACGCGATGTTCATTAGATTGGCTTTAACTTTGTCTTCTTCTCCACACAACCACATACAAGCAAATAAGGCAGCTGATCTTCTATCTAATTTGGGTTGCATGGAAGGTTTTACTTCCACATTCCATGGCTTTCATGACTTAGCACGTATTGCATGGTTGCATGAAATCATTGTGTCAAGGATGAGCTGTTCAGGAGAATGTGGACCACAAGCTTTTGATTGTCTTTTTGAAAGAAAAAGTGCCAGATCCGTTACCTCTAGGGTGAATCCTTATACTAGATCCAGTTGCTTAATTATGGAGCTTTCTGATCTCAGTCTGGTTATAGATCTACCTCAGAGAGCTACAGAATCAGCGCCAAAACATCATACATTGCAGATTCTTGCTGATTTTTTGAGTTTTGTTTTATTCTCTATTACGTATGGTTTTGTGTCACATCGACACAAGGTAGTTGTTTTGTTTACGTTATTGGTTATAAATATAGTGAAACTATTATAAAATTAAATGCACTAAATCAACAGAGTTTGTAGTGGGCTATTAGACCTATTAGGTTATTATGCTTTATTATTGTATTTTGCAATTTTTATTATTTTATTTTGAGATGGTCAAGAATGCTTTCATATCTCTGATTTATTTTCTGCTTTATTATTGTATTTTGGAATTGTCAAGGACGCGTTCATCAATTTCCCACGACTAGTTCTTACATTCTACTTTTTGAAATGGAGTAGTATTCCACATATATATGGTTTCGTAGGTTATTTACAAGTTGCCAATTTTTTGAGATTGTCAATAAAACTTAAGGTTGAAATCCGAGGCTACTCATCTTTACCTAGTTTTTCTCTCTCTCTCTAGACCTAGGGTTCGCTGACCTAGGGCTTTGCTGAGGCCATGGCGGCCCTTTAGCCTTCGGCTGGAGGGCAAGGTTCTTCTCCTAATTGGTCTTTGGCTGATGTCCTTCTTCACCCATGCAAATCAAGCCTGCTTCTAGTTATCGGGGTGAGCTAGCAGTGTGTTTCACACGAGAGGAAATCCAGAAATTGGCTGCTCCTTTCACTTACGCTTTGGTCGGCAAGTTTTCCCTTGGCCAGCCAAATATGGAGATTATTCGTAAATCTTTCGCTTCCATTGGCTTCGTTGGCACGTTCTCTCTCGGCTTAATGGATCAACGACATGTTCTTATTCGGTTCAAGTTGGAGGAGGATTTCTACCGTTGTTGGCTTTGGGGTTTATGGATGATTCAAGAGTTTCCTATGAGGGTTTTCAAATGGGCTCCGGACTTCAAACTACATGCAGAATCCTCCCATGCTCCGGTATGGATTGGTTTGGAGGGGTTGCTAGTGCATTTTTTTGATAAGGTTGCGTTGTTTTCTATTGCAAGTGTCATTGGAGTTCCGTTAAAAATTGACGTTGCGACGGCAACATTAGCTCATCCAACTGTGGCTAGGATTTGTGTGGACGTTGATTTGTGTGGGGAGTTGCCCCAGCGCGTATGGATTGGTATAGCAAATGATGGGTTTTGGCAGTATATTGAGCATGAGAACTTGCCTTCTTATTGTGCGCATTGCCGTAAGCAAGGACATGGGAGGGATATCTATAGGAAACTCCTTCTGGTGCAAGCGAAGAGCAGGGAGGAGGTCGGTGAACAGGTCCCAGTGTTGCACGATAATAAGGGTGTTGCCGCAGGATCGACTGGG
This sequence comes from Coffea eugenioides, assembly GCF_003713205.1. Classification (NCBI taxonomy): domain Eukaryota; kingdom Viridiplantae; phylum Streptophyta; class Magnoliopsida; order Gentianales; family Rubiaceae; genus Coffea; species Coffea eugenioides. The sequence goes on from NC_040041.1 coordinate 23,540,180, forward strand.
TGTGATAGGAGGGCATCGCCTGTGAGGGCTGGGGGTGGTGGGTCAGACACAACCCCAGGTCAGAATGACAATTTATAGCAGTAGGAGGAGACTAGTTTGTATGTAGTGCCCATGCATGGGGCACCGCCAGGCCCTGCTACGCAGGGTGGTCCAGCGGGTGAAGTTGAGGCAAACCAGGAGACTGGTTTGGGTGAGTTGCTGCCTGCCGCTGCTTAGGTTGGGACTCCTGAAGCTTCGATTCAGCAACTTGGGACGCTGGAGGTTGTGCTGAAGGTTGAGCAGGAGATGGTGCATGGTGGGGCTCCCTCTCTGTTAATGTTAAATGATCTATTTGAGCGTTGGGTGTTCAAGTGCAATGATTTCACTGGCTCACGAGAGCAATAAACGTACATTTGATCTCTGAATCATGACATCATCGAAATGATCGAAATGCAACATTGTGAAATATATTTGTTTAATGATTTTCCTGGTTACTCGCTGAGCTTCTAGCTCACCCCAAAAATATTTTATTCCCCTCCACAGGGCTCAAAGCGAAGGAAGAGCTTGTACTACGTTATTTGTATAGCTGGATGCCGTATCTCTTGTACAGTTTGGATTTGGAATCATTTTATGTATAGTTGAGAATCGTTTCCGCTTCGCTTATGACATGTAATTATTGGAGAATTTGATGTAATATTTGAGTTTTATCTTGTAATCTGTTTGAGGAATGTAGTGAACGACTGAGTCCCGGCGAGAGCCGGGCAGGCGGCCCGCCGAACCCTCTGGTTCGCCATAGGGGGAGGTGGGGCTGTCACAGGATATACCTCCAAGAGGAACAAGATTGGCGGTTGACAGTCTTCCCGTGGCCCAGCCAACAGAGCATCCCTTTCAAGTAGTTGATGATACTTTTTGGAAGGCCAAGACTAGAGCTAAAGGGCTACGGGCAAAATTTCCTTCGGATAGGGAGCTTCAATCAACTGTAAGAATTTCACTTGATCCGTATCAATCCCTTTCCGATGATTAATACATTATTTTGGAATGTAAGGGATCTCTCTAAGGCCTCTCATTTTAGGAGATTAAAACATATAGTAGTTTCAAATAAGCTCTAACTGCTTGTGGTATGTGAAACTCATGTTCATGTGTCTCGTGCCGAGGAGTATCGTCTTAGATTAGGATTCGATTGTGTTCGAACTCATTCGTTGGGGTTGTTATGGGTGTTCTATAACTTTCCTATTGCTTGTTCTAGGGTGACGGAGGGGGATTAATTTTTATCACTGGAAATTTGTCACCCTCATTTGCCAGTTCCACTCACTGTTGCTGCTGTACATGCTGCCTCTACGGTGGAGGAAAGGAAGGCTCTTTGGAACGGGTTGTTGCACTGTCAACCGCATCAAAAGCCTTGGATTGTCGTTGGAGATTTCAATGTAGTCATTGAACCATGGGAAAAAGGAGGGGGAGTGTGAGGACACGTAAAATTCCCTTAGTTTATATTTTTTTATTTTATTTTTCGCATGCATTTTTTTTACTTTACTTTATAAGTGTAGTTTTTTAAATCATTTTTCTAGAATAAGTTAGTTCAAGTAAAATTTAAAGTGTATTATGGACGACTAGGTAAAGTTTTGCATAAAGGGATATTATTATACAAGGTGCTAAAGGATTATTAGAGATTTGTTATATGATGTAACCATTGGAAGACAAAGGATTAGAGAAAACACTAGAAAGACCAAGTGTCACTACCCCATTGGAAGTTGGACTTTGACCCAATTTTCTTCACTTTACTAAAACTAATTTTGACTCCAATTTCCTTCATTTTTCATTGTCTTGGCCGGCTGTTTAGATAGAAAATAAGAGAGAAAGAGAGCTTCATCTTGCACCATCCTTTCTTGTCCAAATCTTAAGTTTCAACCGTTAGTTTTGCAAACTACTACATACGAGTGCTCTCTGAGGAAGTTGGAAGGAGTTGGTGGAGTTAATTTGGAAGAAGAAACTCTAAGCCACCATCTTTCTTGAGAATTCAAGGTACTTTATTTGAAAAATCCCTCTTTACTTCTAAAAGTTGCATATTAGTGTATCACGTGCTAGACGGACTTGCCTAAAGAAATTTCCAGCTTGGGTGCAAAAATTCCAACTTTAGGGTTTCTAATTTGAGCTACCATTTGGTTGTATTTGAAGGGTATTGTGACCCTAATTAGGTTTGTTCAATAGCTTGTGATTTATATGGGAAATCATGGCTGAAATGAGATGAGATTGGGTGTTGATGTTAGGTTGGAAAAATAAAGAAAAACATGGGAGGTGCTGCTGAATTTTTCGCAGGAACCCTTGAGCAGTTTTGGGAAATTTGCTATATCTTCTTGTAGAAATATCATAATTGTGTTTCGTTTATTGCGTTTTAAACTAGATTCATAGAGCTATAAACCATGAAAAGTTCAGACCCTGTTTCTATCTGTACGATTTATGGTGATTTTTTAAAGTTGACAGAAATTGCATACCTGTTCTGTCTTTTACTGGATAAAATAGCAATTTGAGGCTTGAATTTGACTGACTTGTGATCTGAATTTTATAAATGTATCTTCTGAGAAATTGTACCCCTTTGAGTCTATTTTTAGATGGTATAATTTTTATCAATTTTGGACGTAAGAATTTTGAGATATGATTTTTCAAATGGTGGAGCGCAAAACTGGAAAATCCTATTTTCCTAAAATTGTCCTTACTCTCAGTTTCCACCTTAAGTTTGGAGTTAGTAAATCATTGTGGGTATGGTTTTGGGTAGAAATGAAGGGTTTTTGGATCATTCATGTCTTTAGGACCAACTACTACCTTTTCACTCCAAAACTATACTTTTGTGTTGCATTGGTAATTTACTTGGTTAGGCATATGACTCGTAATCGAGTCTCAAATGTTTTACCTTGGTGGTTTAGGACGTGCCGGTGATTCAAGTACTTCAGGAGGAAACGTTTAAAGTTGTTAGTTTAAACTGGTGAGTGTACCACTCCCTTAAATTGGTGCTTATCTGATTTATCTGTACTTGTAATTTGCAACCTGATTATCTGCGACTTCTGTATACTTTGCATGAAACGAGGGTGTACTTTATCACACCCGTCTCTTTCGTCTGTCTGTTTTGGTTCCGGTACACGTTTGACTCTGTTATCTGTATCTGTTTTGATGTCGTTTGGAGGTTTGTATCCAATGATCCTTCTGTGACTTTTGAGAGTTGAAAACCTGTGGCTAGTTACTCGAGTCGAGCCGGCAAGGGCCTGGTCGATTAGATAATGAATCACAGTAGTCTGTTTTCGGGAAATCTTTGGATATTGGAGACTCTGAATTTCTGGTATACTCGAGTATTACCACCCACTGTTACTGTTGAGGTGTTCGGGCCCGATAAGGGGAATGTTTGGTGGACGGAATTTGGTGTAAAGTGGTGCTCTATTGGACTGGTTACTTTATTTGAAAGTTGACGGAGTGTCAACTACTATTTGATCAAGTTCCGGTGAAGCAGATGAGAATTTGGCTCCTGAAAGCCACCTGTATCCTTTCGATTGGAATCATTGTGTTTAACTGTTTCCTGTTCTATCTGATGTGGGTATATGATTGATGAAAATGAAGTTACATGATTCTTTACTGCTTGTACTTTTGGTACCTCATTGAGCGTAAGCTCACCCCCTTGCCGTTATCTTTGTTTTCCTTACAGGGGACCAACTTTGAAATCACGATTTTGGAAGAAAGGGTCGAACTAGTGTAAACGTTCTTTCGTTAAGCTCATCTGTAACCAAAACCCTAAATGAATTTTGTATAAGTACGGATATTTTGACTTGTACTTTAAGTAAATCGTTGAAGACACCGATGTATATATTTTGGCAAGTACATAACTATCTTTATCTCTCGATTAATACATGTCTTTATGGTTGTTTAAACTTTATTTGAACCTGTTGGCAAGATCGGGCAAGTGCGGCGTTTGAACAAAGAAAGAAAGTTTTTGGAGGGAAAAATTGTTCATCGAATCCGCCCAGTTATTGGAGGGATAGTTGGCTGGATTGGCAAGGGAGATTTGGAAAATTTTGGTTTCGCCACTGCCTCTAATCCGGCCAGCAAGCCGGCTAGATCTTGGCCGGATTGTGACGTGGCCTCAGTGCATTCGTTTCGTTTTCAATTTTCGTTGGAACGTTATATCAAAGTTCTATTGTATCTTTTAGTTTAGCTAATTTGGTTGCCGAAATTTTGATTTCTTGAAGTCCTTTTAGCGTGTTGTAGGGTTTATGTATGTATCGGATCCGTAGTCCCGGCGAGAGTTGGGCAGGCAGTCCGCCAAACCCTTTGGTTCGCCTTAGGGGGAGGTGGGGCTATCACAGGTGGTATCAGAGCTCTTATCGAACTCGTGTTGGGAGAGGGTTCTTGGACTGTAGGGATTGACTTGTTAAGTGTGGAACAAATGTCTATTATTGGAGACATTAGATATGTACGTCAGGTAGGAATCTCTAATATGGGTGATTTACTCTTGGGACCGGCCGGCTTGAGTTGTAAATTATTTTATTGTGGATTCTTGTACCTGAGTACCAAATACTTTTTCTAAGGGAATACTTATGAATTTGGAAGGGGTATAGTCTTGTGTATGATGAGGTGACTAGAAATTGTGGCGACCCCACTTCCCCCTAAGGCGAACCAAAGGGTTGGTGGGCCGTCTGCCCAACTCTCGCCAGGACTCACGCAAGCATTCTAACCCAAAACCTTTCGAAGAATAACCTAACCTATTACAAAACAATTCCTCCGAAGAAGACCGTCACTAAAACCACATTAACTTCAGAGATAGCAGTGATTTAAAATAGCCAAACGACGGCTCCTAAACATGTCACGCGCTGCGAATTGCGGAAAAGAATTGTACCGTCCCAACTAAGAAAAAATTTCATACAATAAAATACAACAATCAAGCTAAGCATCCAAAATTAAGTTTTACACATTTTCCAGCTTCAAGTGGCAATCCAAAATAAAAAGTACATTATCCAAATTTAACACACTATAGCCCACACAAATAGCCATAGTATACAAATACATCCCAAAACGAACATGGATAAGTTTCAAGCTTTCAATTTTCAGAACCTGTCAAGGAAAACAAATAAACGTGGGGTGAGCTAAAGCTCAGTGGTTCCCCAAAACATGCAGTCACGTAAATCAAACAGCGAGTAATAACTTAACCAAATTGAACAGTTAGGAAAGCGTATAACAGCACAAGGTAGGATACAGGGGCTTTCAGGAGCCATTTTCCTCGCTTGATCACCATTCATCGTAGTTGACCCTCCGTCAACTCTCACTACTTATAGTCCATGTAGATCCACTCATTTTAATCCTAACCCGTCACCATTCATACCCCTGTCCCGGGCCCGAACGTCGACTAAGGACGCAGTATACTCGAGATATACCCGTAGATAATTGGACGCAGTATACTTGCGTATACCCGTAGATAATTGGTCGAGGGATTCACCCAACGACGTTATTGTAGTTAGATTCACGCGTCGAGGGATTCACCCAACGACGTAACTACATTTAGATTCATGGTAGTTGGATTTAAAAGTCGAGGGATTCACCCAACGACATTATTGTAGTTAGATTCACGCGTCGAGGGATTCACCCAACGACGTAACTATATTTAGATTCATGGTAGTTGGATTTAAAAGTCGAGGGATTCACCCAACGACGTTATTGTAGTTAGATTCACGCGTCGAGGGATTCACCCAATGACGTAACTACATTTAGATTCATGGATTCACGAGAAAATGATTCACGCAAGTCACCACTCGAACGGCTAGTGCGATAAAGTACACACTACTCACTATGATGGATCAAAAACTAGTTTTGCAAATTATCACATATTGAGTCAAGGAAGCACTTTAACCAAGTAAGCATAGAACAGGCAGGGACACTCACCAAGAGTGAAGTTCAGATGTCAAGTTGGGGATCGAATTCCGCGTCCTCGCAATATCCTAAAAACCAAATTTTGAAACTATAAGTTTTCTATTCAATTTTTAAACTTATTCGTATAGGGAATTATCTAATATATTACTAGTTTACTTTCTCAAGAAATTTCAGAAATCTACTTAGGTTGAAACTTGACAAAAGTAGTTGTTTCTTATAGTTTTCCTTGAGATACTTTTCCTTAGAAAAGGGTAACTAGCATTATTTTCTTGAAACAATTCGACCATCCACTTAGGATTGAAATTTAGTAAAAGTAGGAAATGTTTTATATGGCTTTCCTTAAAAAATATTTTTCTCTATACGAGTGCGGCTAGTACTATTTTATTTAGAATAAGTTTTCTTGCCGAGGAAGTTCTCTGCTATTTTTAGTTAAAGTCACTAAAATCTTGTATTTTGGAAATTTTCCTCTAGACAATTAGCCAGGGACAATTTTAAGGAAAGAAAAGGAAATAGATCAAGACTTAGGGTTTTGAAACTAGTGAAATCATTTTCTAAAAGTAATAAGGCTAGCTTACGCTTAAAGGAGAAATATCGAGTTGGCAAGGTTTAGAAAATCCCTACACGAAATTTCTAACTTTAACATACAGTGCAAAGTTTTATCAATTATGCTAAGCGCAAAATGTCTAGATAGTTGCTTAAACATTTCTCGGATTTGTGGGGTCCGAACGAAAATTCACCAATTCGATCCCATTCGAAATCACGTTGTAACTTTAAATTTCTCCAGCAAATCAGATCACATCTACAAAAGCATGTCACTAGGGCTTCGTCAATCATTAGCCCTAGGTTTCAATAGATTCATTTCAAATCGAGAATAAAATAAATGGCCAAGGCTTCGTCAATCATTAGCACTTGGTTTTTGGCAAGTTCATATCACATCTTAATTTAATCGAAATAAACATATTAGCTCCAAACAAGTCCAGCAGTTCAATTTCACCACACTTAAACACTTATATAAAATTATTCAAATGGCTAAGGCTTCATCAATCATTAGCCTTTGACAACCCTCAATCACATCCAACCACAATTAAATCAGGAATTCAATTCACAAACGAGCTAAGTGTTTGATCCAAGTCAAGATTTCAATTTCATGAAGGACAGGATATTTCAGCAGGACAGCCTACTTTGAGGAGTCACGAACAGCAGTACACATGGAGGAAAAATATGAAATTTCTACAGAACAAAGGCCCATAATTCTAGTTTCAAATGCCACTGACGGCGCCTTAAATGGATTTTCGTACACCAAGATATAAGCATTTTGCCTAGACTGGTCAGTGAAATCCGAAAATCTGGAAACTCTTGTTCACTTGTGAAAAGCTCCTTTTTCTCTTTTAAAACCATAAGACTTTTATTCAAACCATCCATACATCTCTTATAGAATTCTAACACCACATTTTCCAGGCATTTTCAACCATTATGTTTTCAAAGAAAATTTCACAATCAAGCTGGAAATTCTAACTCAAACTTTAGCAACCACAAGGAAAATTTCCAGCATTTGTATACCCACATTTTTGGTTAAATCTTTCGAGATATCAAATGTTTCATTGCTAAACAGCTTTCACAGCTTAACGTGTACATTTTGTCATGCATTTCGGGCTCATAATACCCCAAGGAAAAATTCCAGGAACCAGTTAAAAAAATTCAGTTCAACCTTTCGGTCATTAAAATTTCCAGCACTTCGTTGTTTATAAATTCAAAATTTCCTTGGCTAAGACATGCTATTAAACTCTCAACTTCATCATACAATTACGTGGCTAGACCGTTAGCATTTCCAGCTCAAAAATTAAGTTCGATTAACCACACCAGTCATCAAATTTCCAAGAAAGAATCTTCAGCTAGCCTCGGAATAAACATGCATGCGGCAGGATACATTTTGGTTTTATTTTTCTGGTTCAAACTAACTAATTAACTACATGCATAGCTTAATCATCTTGTAATTTACTAGTTAGTCATGGTTAGAGGCTCAAAACAGCAAAATTATACCACATGAAACTACATTATTCAAGACAACTCTCGGCAGAAATTTTTTCATCAAAACAGAATTTTCCTAAGCTCCTTAGTTCATCATCCAATTTTTTTCTTCAGCTAAAACCTTGTATTTTGCACTTAAGTCTTACATGCACAATTGCTGAGTTAATTAGCTATCATTTCCAGACCGGAAATCAGTTCGGCAACAGCAATATACGTTCATAGCTCCAGAATTTTGTGCAACTACTCTCGGATGAGCTTGCATGTGATGGATTCTGTTTCATTTTTATTTTCTAGCGTAATCCAGGCTAATTAATTTCATGCATGACTTTATCATCTTGTTTTCAGGTGATTAAATACAAATACAAACTTTGATCATCCCACAATTAACGAATTAAGGCTACAAAATCCCAGCTCAAGCTCACGGCAGTACCCTTTTTTCCCAAAACAGATTTTTCTAATGCTTTTGATTCATCATCCGACTGCACAGCTCAACATGCATGTCCATAGATAGTTCAATCTATCACTAATCAACTTATTCTAGCTCAGTAATTACCTCACAAAGAAGATTATACGCACGGCAGAAAGCTGAAGTTTCTCCCCTCTTGGTTCACACGCGATTGAACGTGATGTTCCTGGTTGCAGAGGTCGCTGCTGTGATGGTGTTGGGTTGTGAGGATGTTTTGTAGCTGATTGAGGTTGCAACCAGGGATGAAGCTCACGTAGTCTCCCTCTTTTCTCCCCTTTAGCTTACGGACAGAACAGAGGAAGGTTCAGCTCGCGGTTTCTTTTCTTTTCTTTCGGACGCACGGATGCAGCTCCCTCTCTAGCTCTCTCGTCGATGATAACAAGGCAGAGGATAATGTTGTTGCGGTCTTGAGGTGTGGTGGTGTGGAGAGGAAATAGAAATGAGCTACGGATGAGAGAGTTGAGTGTGCAAGTGGAGAAGTTTTCTCATTGGCCGAATGGAGAGGTGGATTATAAGGTTGTCCGACAATTTGGTTTTGGAATTGCATGGTCATTTTGAGATTGTATGGAGGGCATTTTAGTCCTTTCACGTCTCTTCCTAATCTCCACTCAAAACCTTAGTTCTAACTTAATTCCAAAAATTATCCCCAAGTGTGATTTGATTGCCTAATTATACACTAGTATACTTAAACCATTTTTACCGAATATTTATCGATTACACCTTAATATTAAAGTTCCTAACATTATTTAGCGTTTAAATTAATTATCCGAATATCCAATTATTTATTCTCAAGAAATAGAGTTAGTCTAACTCAAAATTTATCAATTTAGTAATATAAAGTCAAGTGAAATAATAATTTCATACAAGTGTGTCAATTTTCACATAAACCTATTTTTACGTACTTAATTGCGAACAAGTAAAAGTAATGCTAGAAATTATTTAAGGAATAAAAGAAATGCAAATGAAATATGCACTGGCTTATATATATTTTCAGGGTTCTCACAGAAATCATAAGTGATTTTGAGATAAGTTCTGATGACAAAGGTCAGAGCACGGAGGATTCTTGTATTGGACTTGACATTGACCCGATTGAGGAGATTGGAATGAGAGATGCTATCTTGGATTTGCCCAATAAAAGTTTAGCTAGGGTTTTGATAGATAGTGGTTAGATTTGGACTGTAATAGTTGCTGTGGATGTTTAACGTGTTAGCTTTGAAAACCTATTTCGTTTCTCCTATCAATGTGCACATTATTATGTGTCTACTTGATTTTTCTATGGACTACTGTAAACTACATATGTAATTATGTTGTGCTATACCAGATAAATATATTTTGGATTCTTGATTGACTACCTGTGTCTATGTGCCTAACTGAACCCTATCCTCTGAGATATATATATAATGGAAAGGAAAGCTAAGAAAATGATATTTCGGCATCTGTGTAGATTTAGACGACCTCGGGATTAAGGAAGCGTCATTGGAAATCTGTGACTAACCAAATCGAGAACCTAGAGCCGAGAGAAGGGACCAAGTAGTGCAGGCCTATGTCTTAGATTCGAAACGCTATAAGATTTCTTTCAATCCCAGAGGTGTAGCTTCAGTTGTAATAGGAAATGTAAAAAGGTGAGAGGAACTTGATGATTTTAGATTTCCTTTGCTTGATATAATATTTGTGATCGAGGGAATTGGACTAGAGCTAGGAAACTATCTATGATGGATGAGGATCATGAGCTGTGGTTGGTAAATGATTCCAAAATTGTTTTCAAATTTATTTTCGAACTATTTCCTGTACTGTTTTCTTGTGTGTGTGCCATGCAATAATTTGGCTCAAATGAGTGCTTGGAAGTCTTGTGCTTAAAACCAACGTGACTTGAATATGGGAGCATCAATGGCTCATTTGTACCGCTTGACTAATACTGGAATTTATTGGAGAGTTGCCTGTTTAAGTACCATGATTTCCCTAGCTCACAAGAGCAATAAACGTACATTTGATTACTGATTCATGACACCAGCTAAATGCACTATTGCAAAACTTATTTGATTATTGAGTTTTCTGGATACTCATTAAGCTTTTATCTCACCTTAAAATATTTATTTCCTTTCCACAGGACTTGAGACAAAGGAAGCACTTGTATTAACTTTTTTTTTTTTTTTAATAATTTTCATTAGTTTTATTCCATCAAAAAAGTGTACAAACGTCCAACCTAGCCTAGCCTAGTGTTCCGCTTTAACTGCCGTCGCCTAATGGACGGTATTCCTATCCTATCACAACGAATTTCACCACGCGCCAAAGCTGGTAATTCATCAAAATTCTCGTAAGTGATAATGCTCTGTATCTGTCGAGTAACGCCCACGTTTGCCAGCCTATCAGCCACCCTGTATGCCTCCCTATAACAATGCGAGACCTGGCCCGCGTCCGAGATCAAACCCCAAATCTGTTCGACCACAACACGAACCTGCCATGGACACTGGACCCTTCTCTGCAGAATCCCTACCAGCACCTGAGAGTCTACCTGAATGGTAACATCTGTATATCCCCTCTGCCTGCAAAGACGGAGGCCCGATGCCAGGGCCAGAACTTCTGCCCGTAGACTCGTTGTTACCCCGAAAGATTCCGAGAACGCAAAAAGCGGCAACCCTAATGAATCTCGTAACACCCCCCCACCACCACTAGCTCCAGGATTTCCTTTCGCGCAACCATCAGTGTTCAAAATCAGCGTTCCCCCCTCAGGCGGCCGCCAGCTTACCGCTTGAGCATAAAATCTCTGGGGCGAGGTTGCTAGTCCCCCCAGAAACTGAAATAAAACGTTCCTCCCCACACGTTGATGAAATTTTCCTTCGGCCACCCCTTCCAGATCCTGAAGGATGTCATGGCAAACCTTTGCATGACTCATCGGAACCCCCTCAAAAAATGCCCTATTACGCCCCTTCCAGATGTGCCAGCAAATAAAACTAGGAATAATTCCAAACAGAAAACGACCCTCCTCCGCCCTTGGATGCGCCATCCACCAAGCCGCAAGCCAAGACCGAACATAAATCCCCCGCCGTGACACCCCCCCAATCCTACCAAAAAACTCCCAAACTTCACGCGCAATATCCCCCTCTGAGAAGACGTGATCAAGTGTCTCCTCCGCCCCCTCCAAACAACAAAGACACTTTGAAGCCAAATGAACCCCTACCCTTCCCAAGGCGGCCGTCACCGGTAATTTCCCCAAAAGCAATCGTGTCATGAAGAAAGATATCTTGAGCGGAAGCCAAGAATGCCATACCCGAGAGTGCAGAACGGAATAACTTGTTTAGAGGATAAAGGGATATTATTATATAAGGTGCAAGAGGATTATTAGAGGTTTGTTATACAATGTAACCATTCGAAGACAAAGGATTAGAGAAAACACTAGAAAGGCCAAGTGTCACTACCCCATTGGAAGTTGGACTTTGACCCAATTTTCTTCACTTTACTAAAACTAATTTTGACTCCAAATTCCTTCATTTTTCATTGTCTTGGCCGGCTGTTTAGAGCGAAAATAAGAGAGAATGAGAGCTTCATCTTGCACCATCCTTTTTTGTCCAAATCTTGAGTTTCAACCGTTAGTTTTGCAAACTACTACATACGAGTGCTCTCTAAGGAAGTTGGAAGGAGTTGGTGGAGTTATTTTGGAAGAAGAAACTCTAAGCCACCATCTTTCTTGAGGATTCAAGGTACTTTGGTTGGAAAATCCCTCTTTACTTCTAATAATTGCATATTAGTGTATTATGTGCTAGATGGACTTGCCTAAAGAAATTTCCAACTTGGGTGCAAAAATTCCAACTTTAGGGTTTCTAATTTGAGCTACCATTTGGTTGTATTTGAAGGGTATTGTGACCCTAATTAGGTGTGTTCAATAGCTTGTGATTTATATGAAAATTGTGGCTGAAATGAGATGAGATTAGGTGTTGATGTTAGGATGGAAAAGTAAAGAAAAACAATGGAAGTGCTGCTGAATTTTTCGCAGGAACCCTTGAGCAGTTTTGGGAAATTTGCTATATCTTCTTGTAGAAAAATCAGAATTGAGTTCCGTTTATTGCGTTTTAAAATATATTCATAGAGCTATAAACTGTGAAAATTTTAGACCCTGTTTCTGTCTGTGTGATTTATGGTGATTTTTCAAAGTTGACTGAAATTGCATACCTGTTCTGTCTTTTACGGGATAAAACTACAATTTGAGGCTTGAATTTGACTCACTTGTGATCTGAATCTTATAAATGTGTCTTTTGGGAAATTGTATCCCTTTGAATCTGTTTTCCATTGGTATAAATTTTATCAATTTTGGACTTAAGAATCTTGAGATATGATTTTTCAAATGGTGGTGCGCAAAACTGGAAAATCCTGTTTTCCTAAAATTGTCTTTACTCTCATTTTTCACCTTAAGTTTGGAGTTAGTAAATTATTGTAGGTATGGTTTTGGGTAGAAGGGAAGGGTTTTTGGATCGTTCATGTCTTTAGGACCAACTACTATCTTTTCACTCCAAAACTATACTTTTGTGTTGCATTGGTAATTTACTTGGTTAGGCATATAACTCGTAATCGAGTCTCAAATGTTTTACCTTGGTGGTTTAGGACGTGCCGGTGATCCAAGTATTTCGGGATGAAATGTTTGAAGTTGTTTGTTTAAACTGGTGAGTGTACCACTCCCTTAAATTGGTGCTTATCTGATTTATCTGTACTTGTAATTTGCAACCTGATTATCTGTGACTTCTGTATACTCTGTATGAAACGATGGTGTACTTTATCACACTCATCTCTTTCGTCTGTCTGTTCTTGTTCCGATACACGTTTGACTCTGTTATCTGTATCTGTTTTGATGTCGTTTGGAGGTTTGTTTCCAACGACCGTTTTGTGACTTTTGAGCTCAAAACCTATGGCTAGTTACTCGAGTCAAGCCGGCAAGGGCCTGGTCGATTAGATAACGAACCACGGTAGTCTGTTTCTGGAAAATTTTTGGGTATTGTAAACTCTGGATTTTCGGTATACTCGAGTATTACCAGCCACTGTTACTGTTGAGGTGTTCGGGCCCGGTAAGAGGAATGTTTGGTGGACGGAATTTGGTATAAAGTGGTGCTCTACTGAACTGGTTACTTTATTTGAAAGTTGACAGAGTGTCAACTACTATTTGATCAAGCTCCGGTGAAGCAGATGGAAACTTGGCTCCTGAGAGCCACCTGTATCCTTTCGATTTGAATCACTGTGTTTAACTGTTTCCTGTTCTATCTGATGTGGGTATATGATTGATGAAAATGAAGTTACATGATTCTTTACTGCTTGTACTTCTGGTACCTTATTGAGCGTAAGCTCTCCCCCTTCCTGTTATCTTTGTTTTCCTTACAGGGGACCAACTTTGAAATCACAATTTTGGAAGAAAGGGTCGAGCTAGTGTAAACGTTCTTTTGTTAAGCTCCTCTGTAACCAAAACCCTAAATGGATTTTGTATAAGTATGGATGTTTTGACTTGTACTTCAAGTAAATCGTTGAAGACACCAATGTATATATTTTGGCAAGTACATAACTATGTTTATCTCTCGATTAATGCATGTCTTTATGGTTGTTTTAACTTTATTTGAACCTATTGGCAAGATCGGGCAAGTGCTGCATTTGAACGAAGAAAGAAAATTTTTGGCGGAAAAATTATTCATCGAATCCGGCCGCATATCCGGCCAGTTATTAGCGGATTGGTAATGCAGATTCGAAAAATTTTGGTTTGGCCACTGCCTCGAATCCGGCCAGCAAGCCGGCCAGATCTTGGCCGAATTGTGACGTGGCCTCAGTGCATTCGTTTCGTTTTCAATTTTCGTTGGAACGTTATATCAATGTTCTATTGTATCTTTTAGTTTAGCTAATTTGGTTGCTGAAATTTTGATTTCTTGAAGTCCTTTTAGCGTGTTGTAGGGTTTGTGTATGTTTCGGATCCGTAGTCCAGGCGAGAGTTGGGCAGGCGGTCCGCCGAACCCTTTGGTTCGCCTTAGAGAGAGGTGGGGCTATCACAGGGAGGCCTTTTCGGGTGGCTAAAGCTAGTGATTTTTTTTATTTTATGGGTTCTGCGGGTTTGTTTGATGGGGGTTTCTCAGGGTCGAACTTTACTTGGTGTAATAATCGCCACGGTAGAGCGAGAATTTGGAAGCGGTTGAATCGTATCTTGCTGAATGAGGCATGTTTAGATTTACATTTATCTGTCACGGTTTCTCATTTGGCGCGACATCCATCTGATTATGCCCTGATGCTTATGGCGATGTCTACCCGGTTGGATCGCAAACCTCGGTGTTTTAGGTTTATTAATACTTGGGCTGACCACGAGGGATTCTTGGAGGTGGTGAAGTAGTCTTGGGGGCAGGAGTGTGTGGGGCCGCCGTTGCACATCCTTTGTTCGAAGCTGCAATTCTTAAGGAGGAGTATTCAAGCGTGGAATAAAGAAAGAGTTGGGAATTTCTTTGACAATGTTAGGAAGGCGGAGGCAGAAGTGGCTAGCTTGGACCAATGTATGGCAGGAGGGGGATCTGATAATGATCAACTGCGGTTACATCAGACCCAAGCTCGGCTTAGTCGTGCATTAGCCATGGAGGAAGCCCTATGAAAGCAACGGTCTAGAGTCAAATGGCTGCAGTTGGGGGATAGGAACACAAAATTTTTCCACTCGGTGGTGAAACAATGGTGCATGCAAGCAGTGATTCATGGGGTACAAGACTCCAATCAAGAGTGGGTGACTGAGGATGCGTGTATCGGGGCTGAAGCAGTCAAGTATTTCTCTTCTCTTTTTTCAATGGAGGAAGCTCCAGCAAATTCAGAGGTGCTTGAGGTCATACCAAAATTATTGTCGGAGGAAGACAATGAGCATTTGCAGAATATTCCATCCTTCGATGAAGTTCGGCAAGTGGTCTTTGCGATGGACAGGGATAGTGCCGCTGGTCCAGATGGGTTCACTGGCAAATTCTTTACCTTCTCCTGGGATATAATTGGCAGGGATGTCCATAGAGCTGTGCAAAGTTTTTTCTGTGAAGAAGAGCTGCCGCAGTGGGTAACTGCTACCTCTATAGTTTTGTTGGCCAAGGTAGCGCGTCCAAAGAGTTTTTCTGAGTTTCGTCTGATTAGTTTGTGTAATTTTGTGAACAAGATTTTTTCTAAGATTCTGGCGGCTCGGCTTGCGCCTATCCTTCCCAAGATAATTTCCATGAATCAAAGTGGTTTTGTCTGGGGGCGGTTAATCTCGAATAATTATTTGTTAGCTCAGGAATTGATTTCCAATATGGGTAGCAAAGCAAAGGGAGGGAATGTGGCACTGAAGCTGGACATGATGAAAGCTTATGATCGGGTAGTATGGCATTTTTTGCTCAATGTGCTTTGGGCTTTTGGGTTTGGAGAGCAGTGGATTGATATGGTTTGGCGGCTCATTGCGAATGTCTGGTTTTCAGTGGTTGTCAATGGGTCTTTGTTTGGCTTCTTTAAGCCAGCCCGGGGGCTGCGCCAAGGGGATCCGCTCTTCCCTGCATTGTTTATCATTGGGGTCGAGGTGTTGTCGAGGTCACTAAATAGTTTGCCATGCTCTCGAGGGTTTCAGGGATTTTCCGTTCCAAGGGGTTGTCCGCTAGTGACTCACTTAGGATATGCCAATGATGTGCTTGTTTTCTCTTGTGCGAATGTGAAATCTTTAAAGCTATTGAAGCGGGTTTTGACAACCTATGAGGCAGTTTCCGGGCAAAGGATCAATGCGGGGAAAAGTTGTTTTTTAGTGCATCCAAAGGTATGCCCCTCCAAGAAGATGACCATTCAAAGGTTAACTGGATTCATGTATAAGCTTTTCCCGATTAAATATCTAGGGTACCCCCTTTATTGTGGGTGACGGAAGAAAGACTACTTTGGGGGCTTGTGTCAAGCAGTCCTACTTCGCCTTCATTCCTGGCAGAATAGGGTGTTGTCTCAGGGAGGGAAGATAGTGTTGTTGAAACATGTCCTCTCATCTATGCCTATTTATCTGTTAATGGCAGCATCTCTTCCCAAATCTATATTCCCGGAGCTCGAGGGCATGTTTGCTAATTTTCTTTGGGGAGCTACAGAGGGGGGTCCCAAGTGCCATTGGATTCGATGGAATGATTTGTGTATGTCGTATGAAGAAGGGGATTGGCCTGCGCCAATTGGAGGATGTCTATACATCTTTCTCAATCAAGTTGTGGTGGGATCTTCGGGCTAATACATCCCTGTGGGCAGATTTTATATAGGCTAAGTTTTGTCGGGAGGTGCACCCGAATCTGGTCTTTGGTGCTAAAGGTTCAGAGGTATGGAGATGAATGGTGAAGTTGCGGAATATTACTGAGAGGCATATCGGATGGATAGTTCGATCCAGGAGCTCTAATTTTTGGTTCGACAATTGGCTTGGTACGGGAGGATTGTCGGACCGTTTTGATAGTGTATCCGACCATAAGGTTGTGGACTTTGTGCAACATGCTACCTGGGATGTTCGAAGTATTTCACAATGGGTACCTTCGAAGATAGTCGCTGAGATTGTTCGAGTCGATCCACCAACCGGGCCGCTTCCTGACCTGATGATTTGGAGACCAGAGCATTTAGGAGTCTGTATGGCGGCCTAGTGGCAAGGGAAGCAAGGAAATAAGTTTCTGGAGTTTATCCATCAGGTTACCCCCTTGTTGATTTGCTGGCACATATGGAAGGCTCGGAATGGCATGAAATATGACGGCAAGACGATCGAAGGGGTCCAGCTATGTCATTGTACTTTTGTCGATCTTCTAGAGTTGTTTAGGGTACAGTTCCCGGAATGCCGAGTTTTGTCGATATCTTGGATACAATTTTATCTGGAGATCTCGAGCTGGAACACAATAGTGTCTCACATGCTGGTTAAATGGGTATGGCCCTCACATGAAGGCCTAAAACTCAACATGGATGGGTGCTCCAAGGGTAACCTTGGG
Source organism: Coffea eugenioides (assembly GCF_003713205.1). Lineage (NCBI taxonomy): Eukaryota > Viridiplantae > Streptophyta > Magnoliopsida > Gentianales > Rubiaceae > Coffea > Coffea eugenioides. The sequence continues at coordinate 23,557,505 of NC_040041.1, forward strand.
GTGAGTGGTGGTGGGGGGTGCTTTGGGAGGCGAGTGGTAGGCTGGTCCTAGCGTTTTTGTGTAATTTTGGTATAGGTTCAAGTATGCCGGCTGAGGCCCGGGCTCTGCTTTTTGGGGTCAAGTTATGCCTTCAGCGGGGTTTTGATGCATTTGATGTTGAACTGGATTCCTTGGTGTTAGTGCCACTACAAGAAAATTGCTCATCAGTGACAACACAAAGTCATCACAGAACATACAAATATCGTCACAAATATCTTTTATTGACGACTTTTTGATCGTCACAAAGTCGTCACTAAATCCCCGTCGGTAAAAGTAAACAGTGACTACCTAAAATGTCGTCACTAAATAGTTGTCATTAGTGACGACTTTAAGTAGATCATTTTTGACAAAATATCAAGTCGTCAATAAAACACTTCCAGATTGTCGTCACTAATGACAACTATTTAGTGATGACTTCAAATGTCGTCACTAAATAGTTGTCATTAGTGACGAAAATCCGGAAGTGTTTTATTGACGACTTGATCTTTTGTCAAAAATGCTCTACTTAAAGTCGTCACTAAAAAGCACCGAAAGCCATTGTATATAACTATTTTACTCACAACAATTGTCGTCACAAATGTAGCTTAGATTTAGTGACAATCTCTGTTGTGACAAGGAGTTTTTATTTTCTATTTTGTGACAACTTTGTTTTGTCATTAGATAATTTCTCAATAGCTTAATAATCATAATTTGGCCTGTAATCATTGCTAAATCATTGATTTTAAACAAATCATACAAATAAACATGAACGATTGATAACCAAAAGTATTTGCATTAGATTACATGGTAATAATATAGCATTCTCAAATGCCAAATTCAAGTGTACATTACCCAACTAATGCCTACAAAAATAACATTTGTCCAAAATATCACTTGTATATATGGTACATTTACAAAAGCAATCACAGTTTAAGAAATTGAAGAACATCTAAATGAACCATTCCATGAGCAAAAGGCAATTTTGTCTTCAACATTCTTCAACCATAACCATAGATATCTTCCAAAAGCTAGTATGAATAGCATTTATCTGTCATAAAAGAGTAAAAGAAGTAGGTAAGGAAAGGAGTACAATAATAAAGAACAAGTAATGAGACTTAGATTATTAAGACAAAAATTACAATTCATTAAGAACCTCATATAATTTGGGCCCACATATTACAACACCAGCAAGAAGTTAGAAATCACAGTCCAATCTATACAAATACAACACTGCATAAGCTCAACTAAAGAGCTCTCTAAAACAGTTTTTTTTTATTTTCTTTCTTCTTCTTTAAATAGCTCAACTTATTGAACAATTAAATTGGACTCCCACAGTAATTATTGTTTAATCTTTATGCTTTTGGTTGTTTATATATTAAAACACAGAAAGCAACTTATTGTACGAGGTGTGAATACAGGAGGTACTAGCCCTCTTTGATTTTAGGAGTTTATGCTTCAAAAATCATGAAGGAAACGATGCCTCTGTAGGATTAAACTGTGCAAAGAGAATGAGCCATTTGCCTCACAATGTCAAAGTGAAGACCATCTAAACAGGTGAAACCAATCAAAGTTCACAAACGCCCCCTTTGCATTATATTCATTTCTTTCAAGTCACTACATAGGCAAAAAGAAGATTGCTATCCATGCATGGTCTGTCGCTTGTACTTGAAAATAATATACTATTGCAGATGAACAATCAGATTTTTACCTCTATTGATAAACTAACAGCACTATATACATGATACCTAGATATTTCCCAAAGAATAAGTTCAGATAACAATGATGCATAACATCAGCCCCAAAAAATGTTATTACACAACCATCAGCCCCATAACTATAACCATAAACTACACAACCATAACAAAAAATAGTCCACAATGATGGATAACATCAGCCCCAAAAAATGTTATCACCAGCTATTACCAAAAAATAGTCCACAATGACTACAAGTTACCAAAAACTACATATCAGCTATAACCATAACCATAAACTACACAACCATAACAAAAAACGGTCCACAATGATGCATAACATCAGCCCCAAAAAATGCTATTACCAGCTATTACCAAAAAATAGTCCACAGTGACCACAAGTTTCCAAAAACTACAGATCAGCCATAACCATAACCATAAACTACACAACTATAACAAAAAATAGTCCACAATGATGCATAATATCAGCCCCAAAAAATGCTATTACCAGCTATTACCAAAAAACAGTCCACAGTGACCACAAGTTACCAAAAACTACAGATCACCTTCTCCAACTATGATAGCAGATTCTTACATTAGTAATTCTTAGCAGTTGATCTCTATCATCTTTAGGAAGCTTGCCCTATTTAGGTGCTTTCCACTTGCCATACTTTCAAATAACGCAGCTTGCCTCTGAAATGTATCGCTGAGCACCTTCTCTAACTAGTCTTCCACTTATTTCAGAAACAGTAATGTTCACATTTTTTCCAGCTTTCTTTTCATTTGATAGTGCAATATTACGCGTATATCCTCTTTTTCTTTTTAACATCACTTGGTCTAGTAGATACAAAGTAAACAAGACCATAAGTGCTAACAATAGCAGCCCTGGCAGTAATTAGTTAATTAGAGTAGAATTACACGTAAAACTGACATACCTGAACCGTTTGACTCAAGGTCTTGCATACTTTCAGTTTCATTGCTTTGACAACCAATAGTTTGATTAGATCCAACATGCTGTGAAGTAGGAGTTCCATCAGTTTGCATCCCAGCAGCTTCTTGTGATGTCATTCCATTGCCTGAAGATTTTTCAGCAATCTGTCTACTCTCAGCTTGTATCAATCTAAGGCATTTAAAGGAAGGTGAACAAACCATGTAAGAATTAAAATAAGTAGTGACTTGATTGCAAAAATTAAAGAAATTTGAGGGGGTCAAATTAATTAATTTTGGGCCATAGCGAAACAAGGGGAGACTTGGGGGGCCGAAGTGCAATTCTTGAAAGTTTTTCTTGCAAGTTCATGCAAAGTTACGAAGCTTATGCTTCTGCAATTTCCAGCTAACATCTCTGCTGCAATTTTCACTCAGGAGCTTTTGCAACCCCATGGAACTTTCGGCAAACAAGATTCATGCAGCACTTTGATCCATTTCCAATTAAACATGGCTAAAACCTAGTAACAATGAGATTCCTGGAAGACTCTCATGCAAGTTTCATGCAACAAAAGAAGACAAGAAGTTTTTGCAACTAATTTCTGTTAAAATTTCAGCGACCGAAAAATGAAAACTGCTGCACTTTACTTCTACCAGGTTTTCCTTGCCGCAAAACTTTGCAGTTTATCAAATTACTTTTTCAAATACAAGACGTCAAGATCAAAACAGCAAGACTACCCTGCAGATTTTTAGCATGAACAACCAAGAACTAACATCAAAGGGATAAAATAAACTACCCTATATCAGCCCATAAGACTGCCTAGACAGGAATGTGCTAAGCAAGGGGGAATACAAGCAATGAAAGAAAGAAAAACAATGACAGCATGCCCCCTTGACGAATAGAAAATGCAGCCCTCTAGTCTTAAGAATATCAATGGAGTTACCCCAGTTTTATCAAGAGAAACAGATTTTTAAGACACAAAACTACCCAACCAAAGGAAAAAAACAGCCATGAAGGAGAGGTTCATGAGACAACGTGTATGACCTAAAAGCACCAAGACTAACCCAACTCTCAGTCGGGCATTTCATCGAACATCGGCTGGGCATCAAAATTTCAGCAACTTCTCACTCAATTGATGTAAATCAGCACCCAGAAGTTATTCAGAAAAATGAATATCTCAATCCAATCGAACCACAAAAACACGTATGTTCAGCAAGTTACAAGCAATTAACAAGAGAGTTGCAACAAATAAAACCACGGGAGACCCATCTTAAGGATGCAACACAAGAACAAAAGCAGCAAAAATTTTGGCAATTTGGACAAATAATCATCCTCTCCGAATGGTCTAAATGCTTGCTGCCATAGTACATCAGAAAGTTCACCTCCAAATTCCAACCAAAATTTACCCTCATACGAGTCTCCTCTCAATCAATTTCATATTACTAATTTGCTTTCATACCAAAGGAACATCACGCAAAAGGGAAACAGAACAGATGCTAAACAAACGGATGCCAAACAAAACCATCCGAATCTTTCAACAAGAACTCTCATCTCTTTCATGAAAATGAACTACTTTGACAAACGTGGACTGGCCGAATGTTATGCAAAAACGGAAATCAATTTGTCTTTTGAAGTTGTACTCTCAGTTGAGCATTTTGTCAAACAGGTTGGGGCATAAAGAATTTCTACGATTCTTTGTTCAATTAAAGCTAGAAGTGGCCCCCAAAAATTGTCCGAAACAAAAATTCAGTCCAATCAACCCCATAAAACATATACGGCCAAACAATTATGAATAATCACTGGAAAATTGCAAGAAAACTGATTCACCAGAGAATAATTTTAAGGTTGGAATTACCATACTCCTTCTGGGTGAATGTTTGCCGGTGATGGTGGAAATTTTCGGAGCTGACAGCAAATTGCAACTCCTCCGCTCGGCTTTTCCTTTTTCTTGCCCAAAAGCTTTTCCCTCTGTTTGTTTGTGTTGCTCAAGTGTTCCGTTGCTTTAACTCAGACCAAGTGTTCCGTTGCTTTTGTTTTCAGAATGTGTTCCGCTGCTTTGGTCTTTGCTTTGCTTTGGATATTGTTTTTGTTGCGCGGCACTTTCACTATGATTTGATCAAAATTTTGACTTCACTCATTTTCCCTCCATTTGATACAAAAAATCATGTTTTTTTTCTGGATTTGTAATATGGTTTGAACCATAGATTTTAATGCTATAGTATTATTCTTTATTTTTTAGCAAAAAATAAAAATTTTCATCAACATAGGTGGCAAAATTTGTTAATTTCATATAATTGAAAATGTACTTTTATAATTTGCTAATATTTTACACTAATTTCTTATAATTGCAGCACTAAAGAACATTATGTAATTGAAAATAATTAAACTCAAATTATATGGTTATAACATAGTTTCAATAAAAATAATCATTTTCCTAACATTTGAGACCAATCATCATGCTTTTTTTTATTTTTAATTTGGTTTGAAGCATAGATTAAACACAGACTTTCATTAAAAATAATCAAACGCTATTAATAAGACATTATTGTTAAGTCAAAATCAAAGAAAATTTAGTGATGACATAATGTTATCACTAATTTATTCAAGATTATAATGACAAGAAAAGTAGTCACTAATTAAATTGCTAGTTTTTAATATTGTCAATTGCTAGTTTTTAATACTTTTGTGAAAATATTGATAATGGTTGAGAAAATTTTGTTACATTACTGCAAGTGATAAATGTACTTTTGTTCTTTTTCAAACATTTATTTTAATGTTTAATTTTGTTTAAAACTATTGTACTAGTATAGATTTACAAGACAAAACTTAAGTTCTCAATAGTTAAAAAATTCATTACAGAGAAAACACAAGTAGTAGTTGCAAAATGTGTATAAATTACAGATATTTTAATGTGTATAAATTACAGTTTATTTTAATGTTTAATTTTGTTTGAAACTATTTTACTAGTATAGATTTGCAAGACATCGATTTATGGGTAATTTCTTTTTTTTTGCTTTCACATATTTAATTTATGTTAAATACAAAACCTACCAGTTTCCTTTTCATAAAAATATTAGTGCAACATTTTTTGAATTTTACTTACAAACATTTATGTATTTAATATAAATTAAATGATTCAGAGTGAAATGCCCATAAAGAGTAGAATATTTGTTCATGTAATGGAGGAAACCCACAAAGAGTTGGTACTTTATGGGGCATTTCTTTTTTTAAAAAAATTTAATTTATGTTGAAAAGATAACCTGCCAGTTTTCGTTTTGTAAGAAATCAGTGTAACACTTTTTGAATTTTACTTACAAACATTTATAAATTTATCATAAATTATATGTTTGAGAGTAAAATGCCCATAAAAAGTTGGTACTTTGAATAGATAATGCTCATTTGCCCATAAACTACACTCCCTGAAGGCTATTTTGTTAATTACTTTGTAGTACTTTGTTATTCCTTTGCTAATACTACTTGGCATGTAGTACAAAGGATAAATCTAGCATAAATTTCTTATTCCATTGATAAAAAGACCTACCTGCCTTATAACTATTGTAATGAAAGATATATCTTTAGAGTTTATAACAAATTATTACTTAAGTTTGAGAAAATTATAAAATATTTATGTTTATCAAGATACCATTCGCAATTTCCTAATAAAAAAATAGGGGCTAAATTGTAAAAGCTAGGGTGCCATAATAGAAATAATAAAATTGATGTATTACATATGGGGGTTAAATTGCAAAAGTTAGAGTGCCATAGTAGAATTAATGAAATTGGTGAATTACATATGGGGCTAAATTACAAAAGTTAGGGAGTAATAATAGAATTAAAGAAATCGGTGTACTACATATGAGGCTAAATTGTAAAAGTTAAGGTATCATAATGGAATTAATGGAATTTTTTACAACATTTGGGGCTAAATCGCAAAAGTTAGGGTGGCACAGTAGAATTAATGAAAGTGACTTAGAAATAAGTACTTTAAACAGTGACGATTAATTCTTGTCACTAAATCCGAATCGGTAGAGTGACAGTGACGATATTAGAAGTTGTCACTATATAAATCATTTTAGTGACAACGTTTTTCAAGGTCGTCACTGAAAACTTAGTTGTTTTGAGCAATTATGACAACTTTCCTTGTCGTCACTAAACAACCACGTTTTGTGACGACTTTTATCGTCACTAGAAAATGTTGTCACTAATGACCATATTTCTTGCAATGTAGTTTGTGACGAAAATAACGGGTCGTCACTAAACATTTAGTTGCTTTGATGCAATTGTGACAACTTTAGGAGTCACGACTAAAGAAACTCCTTTTGTGACGACTTATTGTCATCACTACAAAATGTTGTCACTAATAACTTTTTTTTTAGTGATCAGTGACGACAACAAAAAGTCGTCCATAAATAGGCCAAACAATAGTGATGATGTTCTTAATGTCGTCACTATTGTGTGTTCTAATACTCCCGCGCTCTTGCTAAATCTTGGCGGGAATTTACTAGTGACGATTTTTTTAAGTTGTCACAAATGAGTTGACTCCCATTAGAGATTTGTGACGAGTTAGAAAGTCGTCAATAAAGGATCCCCTTTTGTGACAACTTTGTTTCGTCACAGAGAAAAGTTGTCACTGATGACCAATTTTCTTGTAGTGCAAATTCTAAATCGGACATCTCGTTGCCCATGGAGTATTTATAAGGAGGTACAGCAGTTGGTTGGTTTGGTGTCTCATTTTCCACGGGTTCATCACTGTTATCGTCAGGCTAACCAGGTTGCAGATATATTGGCCAATGAAGGTTGTCAGCATGACCGGGAAGAGATCTACTTGGAAGCTTCAGCCTTACCCCAGTTAGCGAGAGGAGCATTTCACCTAGATAGGTTAGGAGTTGCGTTTATTCGTCAAATTAGAAGATATGTTGTAAGGGAGTAGGACTCCTCATCTATGGCCTTGGAATAAAACAAAATAAATTTTATTAAAAAAAAGGTCGAAATCCGAACCCCTGTAAAAGGGATTTTGGCAAAACAAAGAAAAGGAACGAAAAAAAAAAATCAAAACTTATAGATGCATGTCAAAGCTCGAAGAAAAAGCAACAACAATGAATCAATAAAATCTATATAGAGAATTAATAATATTTTGTGCTTGGTTCAGAAGAAAAGTACGACAAATATGTCAACTTGTTCTTTTGCTTCTTTTGTTCCTACATAAAGGAAATTGGTCGCCGGTGTATCACATTCGATGTCGGCTGGCCATGAAATAAATCAGCGTTCTTGTTATACTAATAATACATTTAACAAAATCATATTATTAGAATTATTGACAAATTAATATGTTACATTGTCAAAATGCATTTCTTAATAAAGAAGTAGATTTAAATTCATCTTTTCCCTTAACGGAGCATGTTCAATGAGCAAGGGATGCAAAATTAGTTACCTATCATGATGATGCCTACTAATTAGACACTCAAAAGTTAGATAACTAGGATTCGTTATTCTATCCATTGTTAACGTATTCTTCATGTCACACTCCATGTCCTACACTAAGAAAGTATGGAAATGTATTGATAGGTTATATTTTGAGAGATAGAACAGAAATAATTTGGCTCAGGGTATTTGAACCCATTGTTTCTGCTCAAAAGTTAATGGATTAGCCCAAGATTCACAGTATTTTAACTGATATTAGAGTGAATCTCGTGTAACCTTTATATAGGATGAAACAAGACTAATAACTACATAAAGAGAGTGTGTGAGTTAAGAACTGTATGGACTAAACGCTATGTCAATCTAATGACGGAAGCCACCTTTAGAGTTCTACACAACTGAGTGGCCACATCGAATTATCATATGGGTTGGATCTTGGTGTAGTTGACACGCCCCGTATCCCACATCAGAAAAATCTATAAGTCTACATTGGTAGATAATATCTTGAGCATCACCACCAATAATTTACTTTAAACATGTTGAATCGGTTGTTTTTTTTCCTTCAAAGTTATTCGGCCAGCCCAATTGCCTATGACTTGAGGAATTGCACTCTAACTGAATTCTTTTGCTTTCTTCTCTGAGTGCCTGGTTCTTAGCTCAAGCTCAGGCCATTTGAGTATAAAACATATTAAGAACCAAACCACTGAGAAACTTATGTATGCTCTTATCCCATGATTATTGCTCGTTAATCTGCAAACTAAATTTTATTCAAAATGATTGAGTATTTTGGCATTTTAGAACTGAAAATGGCTTGATATTTGTCGTAATCTTGGCCAATTTAACTTATTGATTTAAAATCTTTCCTCCACTTCAAGGGTAAATTCACATGAGTTACATCCAATTCGAGTTGAAACCTAAACACATAATTAAACACCTATATGTGATCTTTTGACAATTCTTATATAGTATTACATTTGAAATTGTATATTAGCATAAATGATGAAACATTTTACCCATAGTAGTAAGAAAAATATTACTAACATATAATCAAATTACAACATACCCATAAATAATGGGATGAAATTTAACATGTTAATTGACTAAATTCGGACGAGCCCACAATCTCTCGCTTTTTGCACATCAAGTAGTGCAATTTCAGTGTGAGACCATAGAATCATTGCAACTTATACCAAGAGCAAGCTAAGAGATATGTGCTATTAAATTATTTCCATAGTACTTCAAAAATGCGAAAACTAGAACGCCAAAGCTACTTCTTTAATTGTGGATTTCGTGGATACAAAAATTGGTATATGTTCATGAAATCGGTAATTTTCCAGGGATATATGAGTGTATGAAAATTATTATAATCTTACTATTCGAGCTATTCAACCAATTTTGGAGAATTTCGATAATATTGATTCTTGTGCTTAAGTATGGTTCCCGTATAAAACTTCATCTTCAGATCCATTTCCACCTCTTAGTAAATCTATTATGTTGTGCAAATAAAAAAAAAGGAGGGTTTACGATCAATTAATCTGTAGCTAAAACGAGGGAGACACTCATCTCAACTCTATTTAACAACTATTAGTACTCAAGAAGATTTTATATACATAGACAAAAAGATGACACGCTGAAAATTTTTTGAAGAACATCACATTTTGCAAACGTCCACAAAATACATATGCACACTCTTATCGCACAAGAAAGACGTACAAGTTTATGCTTCTACTTGGTGCGGAACTGCAAAAGGAATTGTGCAGAGTATGTTTTGGTTTGTGCTTTGAACTGTTTTTTCATCGAGGTTTTTTGTTTGGCTTATGGAAGGAGTTCACTTATTTATGCTAGTCAGCCCACTTGTTAAGAAAGATAAGAAAAGTAAGTTAGGCACTCATGTGCCTATCAAATGAGATTAAATACAATAACAAATTGTAAGATATTCCCCAAAATATGAAAAAGGACTCACCGTAGATGGCTAACCAAATATGGAAAAATATATATGTTATGCTTCTAGCATTTAGTGTCCAAACATAGTTTTATCGAGAAAAATATAAATTTTTAGGACATATTAATATGGCATTTTTTTATGTCAAATTAATAGATCCAAATTGCATATATCAATTACAATTCATTGTGAATAATTCATTCTTCTTGTTTTTCATATTTATCAGAGGAAAATATTAATCTGAATCACTACCAAGAAATAAAACTAGATGGGAAACATAAAGAGAGGAAATTACAAGTGAAAGGTGCACAATAAATAAAGCAGCATGCAAAAGTCACATTAAACAAAATTTTGAACTCTTCACACTGCCTTGTCATGGTAAAGCAATAACTAATAATTGTGTCTTTGGACAAAAAAAAAAAATCTTAAGCAAAATTTTGTCCTCCCCGCATCTACTGACTAATGACTTCTGCCCTATGAATGTTGTGAATTCTGCTTCTTTTCGCCTGTTATCATGATGACCCATGGTTAGAACCTCACATTGTAGGAAAAAAATGATTGCCTTCATCATCATATTCTCCAATTGAATTTTTTTCCCACTAGGTGCATGGTTCTCAGCTCTTGCAATTCTAGGAAGGGATTCACTTAAATATGCAAAGTCAGTAACAATTGTTAAGGCTATAAGAAGAGTAAGCTAAACACTCATGTACCTGCCAAGTAAGGATAAACGCAAGAAAAAGTGGAGAGTGAGATTATTGCTCAAAAGCAAATAAAAAAGTTGTCATAAATGGCTAATATATATATATGGGAAACTATATATGTCATGGTTCTAGCATTTAGTGCTTAGATGTCTAAGCACTACAATTCTAGAATGCCATATAATAAAAGTGGAAAAAAATTATTCGAAAGATTATGTGTACAAGTATATTTGTAAGAATCAAACTAGATTTATTGCACATCCCTTGCACTTCAAATTTTCTAAGTTTTAGTTGCAGTGGCTACTTGTGAGAATGTATTATGCTTTTATGTAATATATTAGGTAGAGCACACCAAACATTATAAAAAACTTAGCGTGTGGTCCATTGAAGTACTTCTTTTACATTTTTTTTTCAGAATAAATCTGATTCAGATTAGAGAAAACTTATTAAGATCTTGCAATTTTAAGTGTCGTTCACTAATAAGTATTTGAAAGTTTCGTTCAGTGTTTCCCATTAGGCATCCCACTTGGGGGAGAAATTTTTTTTACTTAATTAATAATAGTTTTCAAGTACACAAAAATAAAATTGGACCTAAAGTCCATAACTTGGCTCCATTGAAGAAGAGTTGTTAATTAGTAGCAAGATATCAGTAAGATTCAAGTAGATATTGTATGTTCTGGTGCTGGAAATTCCTGGGATAGTCAAGAGATTCTTCAAATAAATTTGTTGAAATAAGGTTTATTTCATGCCTGTCATACTCTTGAGAAAAAGCCTGAATAACGAACCGACTTAAAGAAGCAGTTCAGCCAACAACTTAAGCTTTCTCGAGGTCTCTGCGAGCCATGGGTGCTCTTCAGCCCTCGGCTGAGGGGCAAGGGATGTCACTGTCAGCACAAAAATCCTTCTCCCAATTGTTCACTGAACCTGCTCCATCTCCCATCCAGTTGAGGCCGGTGACAACTTACAAAGGAGAAGCTGCGGTAATATTTTCTAAACAAGATGCAGAAAAACTGGCAGCACCATATCGATGGGCACTAGTAGGAAATTCTCGCATGGAAGGCCTTCATTGGAGGAAATTCGAAAGTTTTTTACTTCGCTGAATCTAAAAGACCAAATTTCTATTGGGTTGTTAGATTATCGTCATGTACTGCTAAAATGTGTATCAGAAGTGGATTTCAATAGAATTTGGATGCGAGGTATATGGCAATTGGGGAAGTTCCCTATGCGTGTTTTCCGCTGGACGAGAGACATTCACGTCTACAAGGAGTCTTCTCTAGCTCCGGTTTGGGTTTCATTACCATCGCTGCCAATACACTATTTTGACAAACACTCATTTTTTTAATTACTTTGCTGGTGGGAAAGCCTTTGTTCCTAGACTCGGCAACAGCGGCTGCTTCGCGACCGAATAGCACGAGTTTGTGTGGAAGTGGACCTGCTTAAACCTATTTGCACCAGGGTGTGGATAGCAGTAGAGGGAGAGATGGGATTTTGGCAGAAAATTGTACCTGAAGAAATGCCATCTTATTGCTCTGCTTGTTGGAGATTGGGACATTCTGTGGACGAGAGCAGGAAGAACTCTTCAGAGCAACATGTGACCCATGGTATGAGACGAGATTGGAGGGCGTGAGAGGAACCAAAAGTACTGCAGAGGCTGCTGATACCGCGGTACTTACTGTTGCGGGGGAAGCAAGTCGGGGCGAAAAAATAAGTATGGAGAAGGAGAAACTAGCAGGTGTGGCTGAGCATGGATATGAAGGTGAACCTGAATTTGAAGACCACGAAAAGAACAAAGAGGCTGCGGTTTCATCTTTACAGGAACAACACTATTCACTTCAGCAGCCAGCGGAGAGACAAAACGAAACCTTGCATGGGAAAATTCTTTTGGTAGATGGGGAATCAAGCCAACCAGCCAGCATCAACTTGCACGTGGAGCTGGTTGGGGAAGACATGAACAAAGGTATGCATGGTGCAATGGCAAAGGTATTGAACAAGGAGGATACTGATGCCAGTGACAAGGACAGAGAGGTTGAATTGCCCCAGGTGGCAGGTAATTTGTCGCCATGACTGGTGATCATGCGGGAGCCGACTCTAAATAATACACTTATGCAGTTAAACATCGATTCCTTTGATGAAAATGAAAGGAGTGCTAAGAAAGGGATTACGGGCTCGATTTCAATCTGATAGGCAGCTTCGATCCACAACTTCTATCAACAACTCATTCCAAGTATTGCGTTATGATTAATACACTGATATGGAATATTAGAGGGGTGTCTAAAGCGCCCAACTTAAGAAGATTGATAAAACTTTTACGATTGCATGGTGTTCAATTTTTAGCAATTTCTGAACCAAAAATAGATGTGTCTCGAGTTGAGTATATTCGCATGAGATTATCATTTGATTATGCAATTGTTAACATATCGGAGGATCTTTGGATTTTCTATAGTGCTCCATTTAATTGTTCGGTAGTTGGTAACTCTATTCAGCATATTTCGCTGTCTATCCAACATCCGTGGTTACCGGGGCCCATGATTTTCTCGTTTGTTCATGCTATGTGTTCTGTGGAGGGACGTCGCGATTTATGGCAGAATTTATTATCTGATAAACCTCGTTCCTTGCCTTGGTGTATTGGGGGAGATTTTAACGTCATTGTAAATGCGCACGAAAAACGAGGTGGGAGACTATTTTCTGTGTTTGAAGGATTTGAGTTTTTGACATTCATGGAAGAGGCCGAGGTATTTGATGCTGGTTTTTCAGGATCGAGTTTTACATGGTGCAATAATAGAAGGAGAAGGGCTAAAATTTGGAAGAGGCTGGATAGAATCTTAATTAATGGAGAATGTTCAGATTTGGCATCGGTTATTTCAGTAGTTCATTTAGCAAGACACCAGTCTGATCATGCCCCCATGAAAATTTCTTTTAATACAAGGCTAGACAAGGGGCCACGACCATTCAAGTTCTTGAATGTTTGGACATCCAAGCCATGTCTATTAGATGTCATTAGGGATTCCTGGACCACAGAGATACAAGGATCACCTTTACGAGATTTGTGCTCTAAGTTGTTGGCAACCCGGAGAGTGATTCAACAATGGAATAAGCAGCATTTTGGAAATGTTTTTAATGCTATTAGGGAGGCTGAAGCTGCTCTTTTGAGGGCAGAGGAAGATGTGGAACATTACGAATCCGAGGATGATCACGAAGGGCTTTACAAGGCACAAGCAGAGCTTAATAAAGCATTGGCAATAGAAGAACAATTTTGGAGGCAGAAAGCTAGAGTAAAATGGCTTAATAGTGGGGATTGGAATACAAAGTATTTTCATGCAGTAGTCAAGCAAAGGAGAGTACAAGGGGCAATACATAGGGTGAAAAATTCAAATGGGACATGGGTGGAGAAGGATGATGACATAGCAAATGAGGCAATTGAGTATTTTTCTGGTCTTTTTTCGGGATCTATGGATTCCAATCCAGGGGGGTTGGTGCACTTAATATCGACAATGGTCACACGAGGGGAAAATACACGGTTGGAAGAAGTTCCAGATTTGGAGGATGTTCGGCGTATGGTGTTCACAATGGATAGGGAGAGTGCTGCAGCTCCGGACGGTTTTACGGGTAAATTCTTTACCTTTGCTTGGGATATCATTGCTCAAGACATGCATAGAGTAGTTATGAGCTTTTTCTGTGGAAGTGATTTGCCTAGATTCATTACTTCCACTTCAATTGTTTTGATACCTAAAATTCCCAATCCCCAGGATTTCTCTAAATTCAGACCAATTAGTCTTTGTAATTTTTTTAACAAATCATTATCCAGAATTTTGGTGGAACGTATGGCCTCGATTTTGTTGAGAATTATTTCTCCCCAACAGACGGGATTTGTCAAAGGCCAAAAATTACGGAGAATTATTTGTTAGCTCGGGAGTTGATTTCAGATATAGGCAAGAAGGCAAGAGGAAGGAATGTAGCTTTAAAGCTAGACATGACTAAGGCATATGACCGGATGTCATGGAGGCATATTATTACCATGTTGCGCAAATTTGGGTTTGGAGAGCGATTTATAGACATGGTCTGGAGGCTTATCTCTAATGTTTGGTTTTCAATTATCATTAATGGAACATCACACGGCTACTTCAAATCTTACAGGGGGTTACGTCAAGGAGATCCATTATCCCAGTGCTATTTATTATCGGATCAGAACTGCTGTCGCGAGGACTAAATAATCTACCAATGCAGCACAATTTTGTAGCGTTTAGAGTTCCAACGGGCTGTCCTATCGTCATGCATCTAGCATTTGCTGATGACATGCTAATTTTCACTAATGGATCTACTGCTGCTTTAAAGAGAATTGTGCAGGTACTCGATGCTTACCAACAATCCTCAGAACAACTAATAAATACACAAAAGAGTGGCTACTTGGTCCATAAGGCCCTACCAACAATTCGGAGAAGAGTGGTTGAGCGGATTACGCACTTTACTAGACACGAGTTTCCAATTCGCTATCTTGGTTTTCCTATGTACACGGGCAGAAGTAAATCAGTGTACTTTGGAGAGGTATGTCAGGCTGTGCTGGCTAGAATTATGTCTTGGAAGTCAAGATTGATTTCCTTGGGGGGGGAATTAATTTTAATAAAGCATGTGTTATCATCCATTCTAGTCCATTTACTATCAGCTGCAGTGTGTCCCGCCTCGATGTTTAAAAAATAGAGCGGGTTTGCGCGAATTTTTTATGGGGTTCATCAGGTGAAGGGATGAAATTTCACCGGATCAGATGGTCTCAGTTATGCTTTCCGGTGGAGGAAGGAGGAGTGGGTTTCAGGAAGCTCAGTGATATATATTCGGCCTTCTCCTGCAAATTGTGATGGAATTTTCGGACAGGAACTTCACTTTGGGCAGAATTTATGTGAGCAAAATACTGCAGGGGACTTTATCCTTGTCAGGTGAAGTTGATGCGGTATGACTCGGTGAACTTTTGGTATGACAATTGGTTGGGCAGTGGTGCTATCTATGGTATGGTTGGTTAACGCGGGTTCCTGTAACTTTTGGTATGACAATTGGTTGGGTGGTGGTGCTCTATGTCTTAAAACTAGGGTGTATCCGGCCCTAACTTTCAAGAAATTCATATCTAATGGGGATTGGAACATTAACTTGCTCGGCCAATAAATATCACAAGAGTTTATCCATCCAATATTACAACATCCGGTTCCGGAGGGAGATTGCCTCGATGAACTTATATGGAGGCAAACAGCATCGGGAAGATTCACATTATCATCGGCCTTTCAGGAGGTTCGTCAAGCTTGTAATTAGTCTGTGATTCATTCTCAGGTATGGCATTCTCGGATTCCATTGAAAATATCTTTCTTCATGCTGAAATTGTTATTGAATAAATTGTTGTTAGCAAATGTTTTGTGGAGGGTGGGAGTCCAATTGGCATCAAAATGCTTGTGCTGCCAAGAGGGATCAAATGAGATATTGGAGCATGTTTTCTTGGATGGTCAGGTTACGAAGGGAGTTTGGAATTATTTTGGTAGGATGTGTGGGGTAACAGGCTCATCACTACGGACATGGATAATGGTTTGGTGGATGTCTTCACCTAGATCTGAGAAAAGACAGTTCTTTTACTCAATTCTCCCAAGTTTTATATGCTGGCATATTTGGAAGGCTCGGAATAAAGCATACTATGAAGGGACTCAGATGCGAGTTGTGAGAATTTGTCATGACATTTTGCTAGATGTGAAAGCGGTAGTAGAATTTCAGTTTAACCAGAGGTTGCAATGCAAACGTTTCCTCGATTATACGAGTGGACAGCTCAACCGCCAAACCGTTATACTTTTCAACTGGTGGGGTGGAGGGCGAAGAAGGCTGGAATGTTAACATTGAATACGGATGGATGCTCCAAGGGCAATCCAGGATTAAGTGGTGGTAGGGGAATACTACGTGATTCATCGGAAACTCCATTATTGGCTTTCTCGGCTTACTTTGGAGAAACTTCTAGTTTGCGGACAGAAGCGTTGGCCCTGTTAACGGGTCTCCGATTGTGCAATCAAAAGGGATTTACCAATGTAAGTATACAAGTTGATTCACTAGTTTTGGCTGGAATTCTTCAAAGACGGCTCCAGTGCCCGTGGATGATACGAAGAGAGATCAAACAGATTTGGGACATGGTTGAGGATGCGACACATTTTGCTCATTGCTACAGAGAAGCTAACAAGGTGGCGAACAGACTGGCAAATGTGGGCGTTTCTACCAGTAACCATGAAATCAGCATTTACAGTCATTTCAGTACAATTCCAAGATTGGCGCGCGGGGAAATTCGACTAGATAGGTTTGCATTCCGTCTTTCAGGAGGAAAAAGTAGACTAACCTGTGGGAGGGTTTAGTCGAGAGTTTAAATTTAAATTTTTCTTGCATTTGGGTTTATTGGCAGGGAGTTTTCGTCCATTTGTATGGGGAAACTCTGTCAAATTTTTCTAAAAATAAATAAAATAAGATTAAAAAAAAAGTAGATATTGTTTGTCAAAGTCAAATAAAGAAAAAAAATTCTAGAATAAAAAAAAAAGAAAGTTTCGTTCATAAATATGTCCTACTTTATTCTTAATCGTCAACAGTTTTCTTATATCTTCATTATATTTTGAAGTTGTCAAACTCTAGCTAAAATTCTGAGAGTTTTTGACACACTTTTAGACTAACTTCCGCTACACCAGTAATACGATATTAGACTTCCGAAAGAAAATGAAAATTACAAACGTAATTTCAAAAAGTGTAATATAACAAACCAAACTTGTTAAATAGTTTAAGATTAATTTCAAGATATATGGTAGATGAATAGTAGAATGCCCCAATACCTCTAGTAAAATCTTGTATGCTCATCGTTACTACCAAATCCCATCATTTGATCCAATTTATAGATACATGATTACCAAATAATTTGCAAATAGAACAAACTTGGAGTCCCCCTTTTTAGAAACTTTAGGAATTTTCTAGCATTAGAAACATAGATTTATAAAAATGGAACATATTATTATTTTTTTTAAAAAAAGAAAGTAGCTACTTGTTCTATTGATAGGAAAAATGAGAAAACTACAGAGGGGGAACCCTTAAGAAAAATCCCTAGTGGTTATGTTTACATTTAATGCGTAAGACGAAAATATGGATACTGATTTGCATCCAAAGCTGTGATTCCCTTCACTCGCTGGGGGAGGCTGGCAGATTCATAGCTCTCCGACTGTCGTGTAGTTGCTGCCTGCTTTGCTAGGACATCTGCGGCCGAATTCGTCTCCCTGTAGCTGTGCTCCAGTATAACTTCTACCCGGGCTAACAAATGTTGTATTCGGCAGATGTGGGCGTCAAGTTTCCAAGGTGTGGAGGCTGTTTGCTGCACCACTTTGAGTAACTGTGCCGAGTCCATATGGACGATCACCTTTACCAGGCCGCGGGAGAGACAAAACTGAAGGCCCTCGAGGAGAGCTCTGGCTTCTGCATCCATGTTCGTGCAATAGCCATAGTAGGTGGAGAAAGCACCTATAACCTGGCCATGATGATCCCTCACAATACCCCCTCCTCCCGAGTGCCTAGGATTCCCCAGGGATGATCCGTCAACATTCAGCTTGCTATAGGGGTATGGTGGTGGGGACCAAACCAAAATGATAACATTCCGTGGTTTTGGTTTTTTACAGTGAGCGAGCAAGCCCAATTGCTACCAAATTCCTTCATCTGACATTGGTAGGGCAGTAGGCTGTGTTGCCCCAATCACATTGAGGAGCCAAATGACCTGTCGGCATACTTGACTTGGTTGCTCTAAGACATTTTCAAAGACCGCTCGATTTCGAGCTTTCCATAGTTCCCAGCATATCAGGATTGGTAGAAGATGGATCAAGACCGCCCTTGGCGAGCTTCCGGATGCATGAGTCCACCAATCTTGTAGCTTTACGGTGAGCGTGTGACGCCCCCACTTCTCCCTAAGGCGAACCAAAGGGTATCCGCGGGACACCTGCCCAACTCTCGCCAGGACTCAAGCAATTTCCATCCAAGCTTAATACAACACTAGACGTTACGATTAAATATCATAAATACAATCAGTGCGTAAGCATTCAAGCTTATCAATATTCAACATCTGCCCAATCATTACATCGGGACCTCGAAATACATCAATATTCAAAATATACATCAATCACAAGTCTAGCCCCAAAGTGCAACCGGAAACCCTAAAACAAGAGTACGCCAAGAGGGGTTTCTCCAACATTTCTCCAAGTCCAATCCTATTAAGGAAAACAAATCTACAGGGTGAGCAAAAACGCTCGTGAGGCCAAGAACACACATGCAAGCACGTAGTCCAGATAACAGTCCCAAATAACAGTCCAAGAGATAATTACAAGTAATTAATAAAGCCAGTGAAAGTAAGCAGAAACAATTCAAGGATATAGTAGCTCTCAGGAGCTAAGTTCCACTTACTTTGCCAATTCATTCGTATATCTTCCCGCGATGACTCTCCGTCAACCGGGTTGATATTTTCAAACCGTAGATTACCACTTACTTCTCATCCGTCCACCCTACACCGCTTCGGGCCCGCACGACATTTATAAGGCTATACTCCATGAGTATGCCAAGCAAGATCTCTCAAATAGATCAAGCTTATATGTGATTCTCATGGCTCACCAAGGTTCCCGACCAAGCCCATGCCGGCTCGAGTTTCAAGGTCGGCCTATGAGTTTGGGCGTCCCCCATGTATCATGTAAGTGTCGAGGAGATTCACTCCAACGACGTATGCAGCCATAGCATACCATGTCATGTAATAAAGCATTCGATAGGTTTAAGCATGTATTTCAGGTCATGTAAACCAGGCAAATCATGTTAAGCATGAGTCATTTGTTTCAAATGAGAACGAGTGTGATAAAGTACACACTCGACTCCATTTTTCAAAACCAAGTAGGCTAAGCATGTAATCAAGTAAGCCAAGCATGAATCAAGTCCATAGAGTTCAAGTAGCCATACATTTGACACTCACCGAGCAAATCAAGAAGAAATATTTTCTGGAAGTTCAAGTGTTCACTGTAGGATCCTATTGAAGGTCCTCGAGTGCACCTGACCAAAATATAATGTATTATCATTCACGTGCCCCAATTATCAAGGAAGATTTTATGTTAGTACAATCTAAGAAAATTTCATGAAAACGAACCTCAATTACTCGTAAATCGAGGTTCAATTAGAGTTTCTTAAAGTACAAGAGTGATCGAGTTTTCATTTTGGAAAATCAACTATAAAACGTTCAAATAATATCGAAGGAATAAGGAGTGCTTGAAAACTCCCTTCCTTTGGAATTCGGAAAATTTTCAGTTTTGATACGATATTTTGAAAAATCATATCTCACATTCTACATGTCAAAAATTGGAAAACTTGGTACCTCTAGAAACCTCTTTGAAATTACTAAAAGTTCTTAGAAGACACTTTTCCATGATTCTAAATGGAAGATATTCAGAAATGGGCTCAAAGTTACTGTTTCAGAGTACTTAAGGTTGTGTTGGAGTAGGTTTTCCGCTAACTTTGGAAATTTGGCAAAATTCACACGTTGCGAGCTAGCCTCTGAAATCTATAACTCAATTAGAGTTGCAAGTATGTTTTAAACAGAAAAAGTGGATCACGAATCGGAGTTTCGAGCACCGATATACGATAGCTCAAAGTTAGGGAAAAATTCAAAACTGGTGAACAAATTTCCAGATTTGAGCTTCCAACTTTGGGACTTTAGTTAGGTATTGAAATGGATTTGGATTGGTACAAAATTTGACAGTATAATACTCCTATAAAAAGAGTATCCCTCTACCAAATTTCATGAAAAAATACCTTCGGGAAGGTAGTCACTCAAACAACCAAAGTTTCGAAAATCCTAAGACAAAACTGCCTTGAGCCTTTTGTTTTCCATTCCAAACATTTGGTCAAGGAAAAATTCCTCAAACATGGCTCATTAGTGTAGGCAAAGCCTAAGGAACATTCATGGCACATTTCATAAGTGTTTAGCACCAAAATATTCAGTTAGCAAGTCTACACCAAGCCTTGCATCAAATCTGTCCAAAAGTTAGGGTTTTCAAGAGCAGGGCAGGTCCCGTATTTTGATCATAAATCACTCAACTTAACTCGGAATTGGGCATGGTTTATGGCGTTGGAAAATACATTCATAGAGCTAAAATTTCACAGAAGAAATCATTTTGAAATTTGGCACACAACTAGCTCGAATTCTAGCTACAATTTGCAGCCTCAGCATTTCGTTCCAGGAAAACAGAGAAACAGAACAGCCGACATTAAACGGTTGGTTCGGCTCACATAAATGGAACCAGAACGTGTATTTTATACCGTTGGAAAGGTGGGAATTTCTAGTTTCAAATTCCTCTGACAGCACTCGATGTCAACGTCAGAGCACAAAGTTATGGCCGAAACACGAAAGCTGGTCAGAGCATTACGGGAACAGTTCCAGATTTACTAGCTTTGTAAAATCGATTCATTTGACCTACCAAACCTCAATATTTTTCAATGAAATTTTTTACACCATCTATACAACATATAAACATCATATATAAGTCATCATAACCTCAAAATTCCACAGAAATAGATACGTTCAAAGCAGGGGCAGAATCAAAACTTTTTACCCCATGCATTTCTTAAAGTTTATACTAATAATACACCATCAATCTACCATTTTGAGCACTAAACCAACATTAAATCCATTATCAATCATCACATCAGCCATCAAGACAAGGGTGGGAGTTCATAGAGCCCACCTTCCAAATTTTCCAACAATAACAACCACCCATATGAATACAAGAGCTTAAAGGTGTTAATCAACCTCCATAAACCAAGATTAGAGTGTTGGATCATTACCTACTTTGATTGATGAACTAGGCAGGATTTTCAGTCCTTAGAAGCTCCAAGAAATCCGTGGAAAGCTCCTTGTTTTTGTAGCTAGATGAACTTCCCAAGTGTTGAGCTAAGTGTAGTTAAATTTTGGTTGAATTTGGTGAAGGTTTGAGCAAGATTTGGAGATGAAATTTGCAAAACTTGGAGTTGTTTTGTTGCAGCTAATGGTTCAGCCAAATGAGAGGGAAAGAGGTGTGTGATATGCTGAAATAAAGCTTCTAAAGTAAGCTTAAATGTGTGGCCACAATTCACCGAAAGTCAACTCTCTCTCGCGCGTGTACGCGCGCATTTTGGGCTCGATTCTTTTCAAGTTTATTTCACTAGTGCACTAAAGCTCTAGTACACTTATATTCATACAAATATTATTCACTCTTAATTGTCCCAAAATAAGGGTCTAAAGTCCCTCAATTAAAATCGCACGTGTGAAAACGCGTATCTCCAATTTGAGCGCGATAACGCGAAACCTCCAAGAAATCCTTATAACGATAATACTAATAACTATCACTTGAGTATTTAATCGTTAAAATACCTAATTTAGGTCCATTGTATAAGTCTTTAATATTCCAAGCCTATTGTACTCTCAATCGGGTAAAATTTCCAAGCACTATTCACTGTTCTCACTAAACGCGCTCCTGGAAATTAATTTTTGAAACAAGTCACTTTAAAAATATAACGAAACTATATTTCCACGTAATTAGGTTCAATAGGTCTAGAAAATAATACTCGGAATAAATGAACAAGTAAATAATTAAATAAGCTCAAAATAGGGTTTTAATAGGAGTTTTACGAGTTCTCACATGAGTCGAGTATTAACTCCTCAAATCTCCAATAAATTTGTATCCATGCGTCTTTTGGAAAACTATCCACGCGTGAGTAGTATATGCTCACTTAGAACTTATTCACCTTTAATTCTCGATTAACTTTTCTTAATCTGCTATTGTCCGTTCTTAATTTTCCCAGGATAATCATACTCTCGAATATAATATCACTTTGAAACATTCGTGTTCATTATTTCTCACCTAAACAATCCTCCGATAATTGAAGTTGTTAACGGGACGTTTTAAAAGTATAATGAAGACATTATTCCATACGAATGGATTTAAAATGGTCGTAATAAATTATTTGCGGAAAACAGGTGGATAAATACTTAATTAAACCATTAATATTCGATAAAATAAGAAATTTTTTCGAGTCCTCACATCCTCCCCTCCTTAACAGAATTTCGTCCTCGAAATTCACACCTGAGAAAATATTATTCCCTTCATGGTTAAGCCTATTAGATCGATCACCAACTTACGTTTTTCCAACTTATACTTGACAATTTTCATTCATTCGACTAGCAATCAAACCTTGATTTTTTCTTCAATAGACATTTTAACTTCCGAGTCATAGAGCAACTTAATCGGCCTCATGTCTACCTCATATAGGCAATATCTTCACTTCTTTAAGGCAAATGTTGTAGTTATTTACTCCCAATCAGGAGTTGGCTACTTCCTCTCGTAATATTTTAACGTCCTAGAAGCATATACAATCACCTTATCATGTTTTATTAATATACATTCTAAACCATCCTTTGAATCATCTGTGTAAATCACAAAATTACCTCCTGCACATGTACATCGATTAACATTCTTCATCTCAAGATTTTCCCTTACATTTAGAACCTCAAATGGTTTGCCAAGTCTTGCACTCTTACAAAAATCCTTGATAAACCAAAGGTAGTATTCGGCTAACTCCGAGAATTTCAAATTTCAATATGCTTTTCTGGTCGTTTCCTCTTATACAATCTTTCATTTTAGCTGAGTCAATAATAATTCCTTCCTTAGATACTGTATAACCTAGAAAGGCTATTTCTTCCAATCGAACTCACAGTTATTGAACTTAACAAAAGTTGGCGTTCTCTCGAGGTTCGTAAAACTACCATCAAGTGTCCTTCGTGACCTTCTCAAACACTAGAGTATATCGATATATCATCAATAAATGCCTCCACCTATTTATCCAAATACGGTTTAACTCCGATACCTTGGGTCCATAAATGCTTCTAGTGCATCTGTCAACTCGAAGGGTGTACCGAAAATTTTAGAGTGTCCATGTTTTAATTTGAAAGCGGTATTAACCACATTAGTTCCTAGGGTTCCCAAATGGGTAATATCTCTACTTTAAATCCAACTTAAATAGGATCACGGCTCCTTACAAATTATCGAATTCTTATCTATATAAGACAAAAGGGTAGTTGTTCTTAATGGTCACATCGCTCCAGACTCCATAATCTATAAATACATAGCTTCTAGCCTTCATTCCAAATACGATATCTAGTCCTTAATCGTTAGGCACATTGAATCCATTAATTATTTCCTTTCACTAACTCAAATCCACCGATTTTAATATCTCAAATTGGCATTTCAAACATTGAATCCCATTTCAACGCTAAGTCCTCACTTCGGTCCCGATCTCTAGTCACTATCAAGACCTCAGGTGGTCTATATTCTCAAGCAAAATCTCGATCACATCCAATACCATTTGTGTCTTATTATAATTCTAAAGGCGTGGGGCAGGATTTAAACATACGTGTAAGTCATAAAAACAATTAAAAATGAAGTTAATTTTCATGAGTCATAAAGATCATAATAATTACATTCAGTTGGAAGAGGTTTATCAAATCCTCTCAAAAGGAAAAGGAGAAACGACAGGATTGTAGCAAAACATATCAAGTTGCTAGAATACAAAACAATAAAAGACTTTTCTCTTTTTCAAAAGATCACAACCTCCAAAGGTGCTAGCCTAGTCTAGGGTAAAACTACAACCTCTATTCCTCGAGTGAAGTCAAACCATCTCAATCTGTGAAACCTTCACTACTAGGACCCCGTTCATAGCCATTAGTACTAATTACTCCCATCTGGCACTTGATCGTTTTGCGGTGGACCTAGTTGGCTATTGAGTACTTCCTCTTTTTAAAAGCTCTAGGGCAATCCAAAATCTTATACTTGGTACTACTGCACCCCAGACACTTTCCTTGCTTCATCCAGCACTCGGTCTCAACGTGGTTAACCTTGCCGCAGTATCCACAATTTGCATGAGAAGTGGCGGTTTGGCCAATTCGAGGATTTTCTTTGTATTTCTTCTCTAATTCTACATTCTGGCGTAGTAATTCAATTTTCTCTGCATATTCTTGTTTCCACCGTCCCTCCCAGTAGTCAGCCAATTTTCTTTGAAATTCTACCTCATTTCAAAGAAGGTCCAATTCCTTATGCATTTCTTCCAAAGTTGTCATCTTACCAGTTGGTTTAAGTCAAATGCTAACTTGCCGGGCAAATCAAAGGATCAAAAGAGTAGCTATGCATAATGGAAGTTCGAGCCAGATTACTCTTTCATTCTTTTGTTTATAGGTCACCCCGAAATATAAATCTTAGCTATTCTCTGCCGAACATGGGTGAGTTCTTAAGTCTCCATAAAATCACTACAATTAATTCCAATTACAACCAGATACGGGGACTCTATTCCTTGATATAAAGTTTTTCATGTCTTATTTCAATCTTCGATACTTGTCTATGAAGTTGTTCGAAAAGAGATCAAAATCTCGTAGTCCTATTAGTCCCTTATTGTATCCTTTCAAATCAATCTTACAGTTTCAAGGTTAGGTCCCCCGTGAAACCTAGATAGACGACCTTCAAGAATCATTTCATTTTCACACCTCTCCTGGTTCTTAGGTTGGCTTATTGCTCCAGAGCTTTGGTACTCAACCAACCGTTCTAGGATATCAGTCGTATGGTCAATAGTGGGAGCTATGTAGGTGTTTTCCTTCATTTCTAGGGTTTCGATTCAATCCAGCAATCGTTCCCTAATTATCTCCTGGAGCTTGGGGTGGCCTAACCCCTCGCCCTCGGTCCCTTTTTACTTATTTGGCCACTCATAACTTTAACAGTCATATAAACATGGCATGAAATGAATGCACCTAAATGAAGTTTGAAAGTGAGACTTTGATCACGCTAAACAAATATGAGAATAAAAGGGAAGACGCTGAGATAATCGTAAATATGTATAACCCCAATCATGAATTTGAAATCATAAAGCAGTAAGGTCAAACATGTCATGAGAAATGTTTAATTGCCTCAAAAGGTAGGAAACATATTGAAACAAGACACAAAATACAACGGCCTTTAAAATAGTTTAAATCAAGAAATTAGTGATTGGCAGAACCCAAAAGTCTTCACTACCTCCATAGGATCAATTTCATTTCCAGCACTAGGAGTTTTAGATCTCATGTTCCTTATCGAATATCTTGTTTTTCTCCACTCATTCAACCAAGGTAACACACCCAGCCACCGACTCATCCATCCTGTCTTTAATTTCGGGCACTACCCTAACAAGTCGGTTCTTAGCTTTTGAAGCTTCTCACTAGGAGCCTTTGTCTCCCTCGCTCCTTAAGTATTTCAATTTCAATTTCAGGAATTCTAGTAGTCTAGGCATCCGCAATTGTCCTCAGTTCTCGATCATCCCTTCGAATCACTCTAGTTTCTTCGGATAGCCACTTCCAATGATCGACCACTATTAACACCCCACTATTTGGGCTCGAGCAAGTCCTTTGAAATTCACATGAAGTCCTAGTCCAGCAAATCGGACCATTTCTCCAATGCTCTCTTAGGTCACTCTCTCGATAGTGGACCACCGGAAGGCGCCCCCGAGACAATTTAATATCACCATTACCTTCTATAGTTTACACTTAAGAGTAAAAGCTCAGGTAGGTCCAGATACACTAAATAAACAAGATTTGATCACTTCATACTATCCCACATGTATCACACCATATCAAGACTCCTTGTCATCCACTAATTCGAACCTAGGTTCTAATTTTCATTTTCACAAGCAGTCACTTAACTTTCAATCCAATTCCACAGTCCGGCATCCTAAACGTTTAAGCCTAGGATACACTACAGAGATCTAAAGCCTAAGCTCTGATACCAACTGTGACGCCCCCACTTCTCCCTAAGGCGAACCAAAGGGTATCCGCGGGACGCCTGTCCAACTCTCGCCAGGACTCAAACAATTTCCGTCCAAGCTTAATACAATACTAGACGTTACGATTAAATATCATAAATACAATCAGTGCGTAAGCATTCAAGCTTATCAATATTCAACATCTGCCCAATCATTACATCGGGACCTCGAAATACATCAATATTCAAAATATACATCAATCACAAGTCTAGCCCCAAAGTGCAACCGGAAACCCTAAAACAAGAGTACGCCAAGAGGGGTTTCTCCAATATTTCTCCAAGTCCAATCCTGTTAAGGAAAACAAATCTACAGGGTGAGCAAAAACGCTCGTGAGGCCAAGAACACACATGCAAGCACGTAGTCCAGATAACAGTCCCAAATAACAGTCCAAGAGATAATTACAAGTAATTAATAAAGCCAGTGAAAGCAAGCAGAAACAATTCAAGGATATAGTAGCTCTCAGGATCTAAGTTCCACTTGCTTTGCCAGTTCATTCGTATATCTTCCCGCGATGACTCTCCATCAACCGGGTTGATACTTTCAAACCGTAGATCACCACTTACTTCTCATCCGTCCACCCTACACCGCTTCGGGCCCGCACGACATTTATAAGACTATACTCCACGAGTATGCCAAGCAAGATCTCTCAAATAGATCAAGCTTATCATGTGATTCTCATGGCTCACCAAGGTTTCCGACTAAACCCATGTCGGCTCGAGTTCCAAGGTCGGCCTATGAGTTTGGGGGTCCCCCATGTATCATGTAAGTGTCAAGGAAATTCACTCCAACGACGTATGCATCCATAGCATACCATGTCATGTAATAAAGCATTCGACAGGTTTAAGCATGTATTTCAGGTCATGTAAACCAGGTAAATCATGTTAAGCATGAGTCATTTGTTTCAAATGAGAACGAGTGCGATAAAGTACACACTCGACTCCATTTTTCAAAACCAAGTAGGCTAAGCATGTAATCAAGTAAGTCAAGCATGAATCAAGTCCATAGAATTCAAGTAGCCATACACTTGACACTCACCGAGCAAATCAAGAAGAAATATTTTCTGGAAGTTCAAGTGTTTACTGTAGGATCCTCTTGAAGGTCCTCGAGTGAACCTGAGCCAAATATAATGTATTATCATTCACGTGCCCCAATTATCAAGGAAGATTGTATGTTAGTACAATCTAAGGAAATTTCATGAAAACGAACCTCAATTACTCGTAAATCGAGGTTCAATTAGAGTTTCTTAAAGTACAAGAGCGATCGAGTTTTCATTTTGGGAAATCAAGTATAAAACGTTCAAGTAATATCGAAGGAATAAGGAGTGCTTGAAAACTCCCTTCCTTTGGAATTCGGAAAATTTTCAGTTTTGATACGATATTTTGAAAAATCGTATCTCACCTTCTACATGTCAAAAATTGGAAAACTTGGTACCGTTGGAAATCTCTTTGAAAGTACTAAAAGTTCTTAGAAGACAATTTTCCATGATTCTAAATGGAAGATATTCAAAAATGGGCTCAAAGTTACTGTTTCAGAGTACTTAAGGTTGTATTGGAGTTGGTTTTCCGCTAACTTTGAAAATTTGACAAAATTCACACATTGCGAGCTAGCCTCTGAAATCTATAACTCAATTAGAGTTGCAAGTAATGTTTTAAACAGAAAAAGTGGATCACGAATCGGAGTTTCGAGCACCGAGATACGGTAGATCAAAGTTAGGGAAAATTTCAAAACTGGTGAACAAATTTCCAGATTTGAACTTCCAACTTTAGGACTTTAGTTAGGTATCGAAATGGACTTGGATTGGTAAAAATTTGGCAGTATAATACTCCTATAAAAAGAGTATCCCTCTACCAAATTTCATGGAAAAATACCTTCGGGAAGGTAGTCATTCAAACAACCAAAGTTTCGAAAATCCTAAGACAAAACTGCCTTGAGCCTTTTGTTTTCCATTCCAAACATTTGGTCAAGGAAAAATTCCTCAAACATGGCTCATTAGTGTAGGCAAAGCCTAAGGAACATTCATGGCACATTTCATAAGTGTTTAGCACCAAAATATTCAGTTAGCAAGTCTACACCAAGCCTTGCATCAAATCTGTCCAAAAGTTAGGGTTTTCAAGAGCAGGGCAGGTCCCGTATTTTGATCATAAATCACTCAACTTAACTCGGAATTGGGCATGGTTTATGGCGTTGGAAAATACATTCATAGAGCTAAAATTTCACAGAAGAAATCATTTTGAAATTTGGCACACAACTAGCTCGAATTCTAGCTACAATTTGCAGCCTCAGCATTTCGTTCCAGGAAAACAGAGAAACAGAACAGCCGACATTAAACGGTTGGTTCGGCTCACATAAATGGAACCAGAACGTGTATTTTATACCGTTGGAAAGGTGGGAATTTCTAGTTTCAAATTCCACTGACAGCACTCGATGTCAACGTCAGAGCACAAAGTTATGGCCGAAACACGAAAGCTGGTCAGAGCATTACGGGAACAGTTCCAGATTTACTAGCTTTGTGAAATCGATTCATTTGACCCACCAAACCTCAATATTTTTTAATGAAATTTTTTACACTATCTATACAACATATAAAAATCATATATAAGTCATCATAACCTCAAAATTCCGCAGAAATAGATACGTTCAAAGCAGGGGCAGAATCGGAACTTTTTACCCCATGCATTTCTTGAAGTTTATACTAATAATACACCATTATTCTACCATTTTGAGCACTAAACCAACATTAAATCCATCATCAATCATCACATCAGCCATCAAGACAAGGGTGGGAGTTCATAGAGCCCACCTTCCAAATTTTCCAACAATAACAACCACCCATATGAATACAAGAGCTTAAAGGTGTTAATCAACCTCCGTAAACCAAGATTAGAGTGTTGGATCATTACCTACTTTGGTTGATGAACTAGACAGGATTTTCGGTCCTTAGAAGCTCCAAGAAATCCGTGGAAAGCTTCTTGTTTTTGTAGCTAGATGAAATTCCCAAGTGTTGAGCTAAGTGTAGTTAAATTTTGGTTGAATTTGGTGAAGGTTTGAGCAAGATTTGGAGATGAAATTTGCAAAACTTGGAGTTGTTTTGTTGCAGCTGATGGTTCGGCCAAATGAGAGGGAAAGAGGCGTGTGATATGCTGAAATAAAGCTTCTAAAGTAAGCTTAAATGTGTGGCCACAATTCGCCGAAAGTCAACTCTCTCTCGCGCGTGTACGTGCGCATTTTGGGCTCGATTCTTTTCGAGTTTATTTCACTAGTGCACTAAACCTCTAGTACACTTATATTCATACAAATATTATTCACTCTTAATTATCCCAAAATAAGGGTCTAAAGTCCCTCAATTAAAATCGCGCGTGTGAAAACGCGTATCTCCAATTTGAGCGCGATAACGCGAAACCTCCAAGAAATCCTTATAACGATAATACTAATAACTATCACTTGAGTATTTAATCGTTAAAATACCTAATTTAGGTCCATTGTATAAGTCTTTAATATTCCAAGCCTATTGTACTCTCAATCGGGTAAAATTTCCAAGCACTATTCACTGTTCTCACTAAACGCGCTCCCGAAAACTAATTTTTGAAACAAATCACTTTAAAAATATAACGAAGCTATATTTCCCCGTAATTAGGTTCAATAGGTCTAGAAAGTAATACTCGAAATAAATGAACAAGTAAATAATTAAATAAACTCAAAATAGGGTTTTAATAGGAGTTTTACGAGTCCTCACATGAGTCAAGTATTAACTCCTCAAATCTCCAATAAATTTGTATCCATGCGTCTTTTGGAAAACTATCCACGCGTGAGTAGTATATGCTCACTTAGAACTTATTCACCTTTAATTCTCGATTAACTTTTCTTAATCTGCTATTGTCCGTTCTTAATTTCCCCAGGATAATCATACTGTCGAATATAATATCACTTTGAAACATTCGTGTTCATTATTTCTCACCTAAACAATCCTCCGATAATTGAAGTTGTTAACATGACGTTTTAAAAGCATAATGAAGACATTATTCCATACGAATGGATTTAAAATGGTCGTAATAAATTATTTGGGGAAAACAGGTGGATAAATACTTAATTAAACCATTAATATTCGATAAAATAAGAAATTTTTTCGAGTCCTCACAGAGCGTGTCTGCCGCACTGCTTAGTCCTAGTATGTGTTCAAAATGGCCCCAAACCTGGTGTGCGACAAAAGAATGTTGTAAGGTCTCTGTATTCTGGCAAAAGGAGCACTTGGAAGGCAAGTGAAAGCTAAAGTGCTGTAGCTTATCCGAAAAAGGAAGCCATTCGTTTAAGAGCCTCCACATGAAGATCGATATCTTTAGGGGAACGCCCCGATCCCAGATTACCTTGCGCGAGATCAAATTGTGGCTTGGCTTCCGAAGCTGCATCAGTGCTAATTGTACCTTGTAATGGCCGTCTGTACGGGGCGTCTAGACAAGAACGTCCCTGTGAGGCCCCCGTCCGTTCTTAAGTTTGATATTAGGTTATATTCATTATTTGTGCGGTAACATTTGGTTTTGGGACTACTTCGAAAACCCTAAGTTGGGGTTACGATTGAAACCCTTGTTTTTGTATTAACTATAAGTTCGAGTGGTGATTAAAGTTAGTTATGTTAGTGTGTGTTTTAATATAGGTAAGTATAGGATTTGATCCATTTTTTATAGGTTAAATAATTTTAAGAAGGTTAGAAACCCTAAATGAGGAAAACCTCTAATGTTATGATTTATTAGAAGTTTTAAGTTGGGTTTAAACCCTAATTTTGCCCTTGACAAAAAGGTTATTGTTTCATTGCCTTTATGTGGGATAAAGTATGTTTAAGTATAAGTGATTAATGTAGGAGGGTGATTAGTAAAGTAATTAAGTGTGGTCAAGTGTTTTAGATTAGATTAAGTTTCCAACTTATGGAGTAAATTG
Organism: Coffea eugenioides; assembly: GCF_003713205.1. Lineage (NCBI taxonomy): Eukaryota > Viridiplantae > Streptophyta > Magnoliopsida > Gentianales > Rubiaceae > Coffea > Coffea eugenioides. Next base: position 23,589,014 of record NC_040041.1, read on the forward strand.
ATAGAAAAGTAAAGGTTTAAGGGCAAGAGTGGAACAAAAGTTAAATTGAAGTACAAGGGCTAAGAAGCAAATAAAGTCCTTTTGTGTGATTGGTTGGCTAATAAATATCTCTCCTAAGTGGTCTTGCACCACATATTAGTCTCAAGGGTCATAACTAAGTCATTAGTGAGACAAAACAAAACAAAACAAGAGAGAGCAAGAGAGAGGTGGAGCCGTGGAGAAGGAAGAGAAAAACCAAGGGAAGTTTGCAAAGTTCAACCAAATTTCTGTTATAGATCTTCATCTTGAAGCATAAAGAATCCATCTTGGAGTTGGGTTGAGTTCATTAGTCATCATACAACCTTCATCTTGAGGTAAGAAAGTTCCTATGCAAAGCTAAGTATGGTTTGGGATGCTTGAGATAGTGGAAATGATGATAATAGTTGTTAGTTGTGATTGATTATGGTTTCACTTGTGTTTATCACTTGTTTTATGGAGTAATTTGGTTAAATTTGGGCCTTGATGATTCGGCCATAGGAGCCCTAATTAGGGTTTCATGCTAAACATGTTGGTTAGCCTTAATCTTGTGTTATTGAACTTGTAGTGGTTGTGTTTGATAATTGGTTTCATTGGGTTGGTGAGTGAATGGTACAAACTGATTTGGGTTAAGCAACCCTAGGCTTCCTTGGGTTGGTTTAGCTTGGCTAATGTTTAGTGAGTTAGGGTTTGGTTAGTAGGTTGATGGATTAAGTTTAGTGATGCATATCAAGTTAGGTTAGGGATTATGGTTAGTTTTGGGCAAGTTGTAGTGTCTTAGAAGGAAAGTTTCGGACCTTTGGTAGGTCATTTAGAAGCTGGTATATATGTGTTTCTTTGGTATGAATTTGATTGGAAATCGTGTATAAGAACCATAGAAATGAACCATGCGTTTGCGACATTTGAAACCGGCAAAACGGGTAAACAGGACAGCCCAGCACCTGAACTTGAGCTCCATTTTTCTTGATACTACGTCTTGATTCAAAGTTTTCTCAAAACATGAAAGTTGTAGCTTTTGAAGTCCTTGTAGTGTCTGCAAAATTTAAGGTCAAACGGATCTATGTAGCCTAAGTTATGGCCAAAATAGTCGCATCTATTCTAAACTCAGAATTCTGCCGCGTTTCTTGTTTTAGCCTCTGACCATGTTCTGTCCGTTTTGATAACGTACAAACTGGGTGTTGACCTCTTCATAAGAAATGTAGATCTTGGTCTTAGCTTCGAAACAGTATAAAGTTCATCCAAATCCGAGTCCCGTAGCTTCAGTTATGACCAAAACAAGATCAGTTGTCAGAACTGCCTTCGAATTTGGACAGTTCTGACAGGAATGTTTAGACCTGTTTTCCTCCATGCTCTGTATTGATTCAACTTTTAGTCCAAACACGAAAGTTATAACCTTATGGATGACCTTTCTAATGCCTCTGGAATTTCTTGATTCTGATTTCTGAGTCGTGAGTTACGGTCTTTCAAACAGGGCCTGTTTGGTAAATCGAAATGAAATGACTGGAACTATTTTGTGCATTTTTGACCAATACTTATTGAGATCTGAGTTGAGATGTTCAAATACAAGTTGTAGCCCTTACTTGTAGCTTCGAAACGGCGTCTCACCCACCTTGATTCGATATTCCTAGCCTAACTTTTGATCAAAACAGTTTGAGGTGGCCGATTTGGCCGTTTCCGTTTGCCGTTTCGCGCGCGCGCGTGTCCATTTTGCCGTTTCCGCACTTGCATGTGCCGATTTTGCCGTTTTGCTTGTTTTGGGCATGTTAGTGGCCATTTGTGATATAATGTGATGCAATCTTCTATTTCAGACCGTGGTGAGTTAGGCGGAGCTGGTGGGGCCTACTACTAGCTAACACGCACGAAGTGATTTCTGCTCTTGTACTACTTTTGTGTTTTGAGTAAGTATTCAGGCCATTCTTACGTGTTACTTGCTGATGTGTTTTGATATGTATAAAAAGGGTACCTAGGCGAGGGTGTACTTTATCGCACTCGACCTAAACCCTAATCTGCACACATATTTGTACATGGCATATGTATATGAAATATTTTGGAACTAACCCCTTGAGCTTGTAGCTCGGGGTGACTTTTGGGTGATTTTGTGAAGTTCGTGAGTTTGGGGCCCGATCTCAAGACTTAGATGGACTATTCGAACAGGTCAGGGCTTGGTCGGAGTCAGTCCAACCTAGTCTGAGGTCACCAAATTTGTGAATCCAGTTCACCGAGTATGTGAACCAAGTTTGTGACCCGAGCTTGTGAACCAAGCTCAATTTCGTTCGCTCAAGCAAGTTTGCGAGATGACTGGCCAGTGAGAGTGATAAGGTGTACGGTGGGAGTACAAGTGGAGTTCTACGGACCATTATTTGTGGTCGACGGAGTGTCGACAGGAGATCACACGTGGCAAACGATTTGGCTTTGGAGCCAACCTGTATCCTTCATTTGGGTTGTTATTTTGTACTTTTGTATTGACATTTTGTGGCATAATTGCTCGTATTTATGTGCAATTTACGTTTTTACCCCTGTTTACTTACTAAGCATATAGCTTACCCCGTTTCCTTTGTTTTCCTTAGCAGGGGACGACGCGGGGAACTCCTTGGCACATTCACTAGTATAGTTAGGTGTGCATGTTTTAGTTAGACGTTACAGATGTTTCTTCTTGTTTTGGTGGCCTGTATAAGAACCCCCTTTTTATCGGGTCTACTTTATATATATTTGGTGATTAGCATATGGTGATGTAGTAATCTGAACATCCATTTTGGAGGATGTGATTAGAACACTTTTGGGATTGTATATATTGTATATAGAACTCTTTTGGTTTACCAAGTTTGTATTGCTTTAAGTTTTGAGTCCTGGCGCGAGCCAGGCAAGTGGCCCGCCGATACCCTTGGGTTCACTCTTGGGAGAAGTGGGGTCGTCACAGTCCCGTCCCTCCAAGAGATGAACTCGTGAACTTAGGATTTGCAAAATCTCCTCTTGTGTTAAAGCATCTCGAACATGGCCAAGCTGCCACCCCATTCCATCATAGAGCTCTCGAATTTTAACCTCTGGCAATGGCAATTCCTCCTTCCCCTCGGCTAAAGGGCCTATCCCCTAGCCAATTCTCAAACCAAAAGGACGCCTTTCCCTTGCGGATGAGCAACAGCATATTCGCCTCCATAGATTCCCGGCAGTCAACCAGGCGTCTCCATACTCGCGAGCTTGCGGGTCTTAGCGGAGAGCTAGTGATGTGCTGGCCACTTGTCCCATGTTTGGCAATCATGTAACGAGCCCAAAGCGAGTCATCTGTTCGCAACTTCCACCACATTTTGCACCCATATGCCCGTAATACGTTCCCAAGTGTATCTATCCCCAACCCATTTTGCTCTGTTGGGCAGCATATACTACTCCAAGCTCGCCAATGTCGTTTCTCTCGACCTTCCACCTCCCTCCAGAAGAAACGGGACATAATCCGCTCCATTTGCTGTAAAACACATTCCGGTGGCTCCAGGACAGCGAAAGTATATAATGGTATTGCTGCTAAAACATGCCTTATCAGTGTAAATGGAACATATTAATAAAGGAGTTTTGCTCAAAGATTTACATGCCATGAACCGGGGAATAAAAGATGAAAAAATCAAGTTAAAATTATTTCTAATGTGGATTTCATTAGTGGTTGGTGTAGAAGTTACTACGGTTAGATGTGCTACTTTCTTAAGGCATGTAGGCTTTATTTTCTTTGAATTTTTCTTGAGGATGTACTAAATCTTTACCAATATATTTGCACTCAAATGATTTCTGAAAATGGATTCAGCATATTATATATCTTGGCTAGGTTTATCACTTGATGACCACGTATCCTGTGTACCATGTCAATCCTTATAGGTAGCTTATTCAACTCTTTAAATTGTTTTATTGATGCTATCTATATTGCCACTACTATTAGACACTATACATCTTAAGTGCAAGAAAAGTGAGAGTCACTACATATAACTTGATGACTCTGAAAAATGTTCAATTATATAATCACCTTTGATCAATATTACTGGATTTGGATAACTATGTAATCTCAAATGATTATTGTAACAAATTGCTTTACATAATTAAACTGGCTATTTAATTATGAAAATTCTTGACTAGTACGTACATAATAGAACTAGAAGTCCCTTTTTTTAAATTTTTCAAGAATTTTATAAGATAAGAAACATGGAAAGAATATTTTTGATGGAGTTTCTATCGTATATGAAGGTGCTGCTAGGTTGTTAGTTCAAAAACCAAGTTAACATATTTCTAGTGAAGGTTTCATTTACTAGTTCGTTCATAGTTACTTGAGCCATGTTGAAAGCTTTCTTGAGGCATGTGCATATATATTTTCTCTGAATTATCTCTTGAGGCATGTACCAAAACCGTACCTATTGGCAGATTCTTAATTATCCATATCCTATTTAAAAAAGCTTTTGGTGCTTCAGAACATATATATCTACATAGTAAAAAATTGATGCATCAACAAAATTATGAAGAACATGAAATTGAACAAAACTCAAACAGATATACTAAAATCTTGGGGAGCTTCTACTTCGTTGGGACGGCAAATGGGATAGCCACCTATAGAGGTTTTGTATGTTTCACTTCATGAAAAGACTCACTCATTTATGCTATGTCAATAACAATTGTTCAATAAGATAGAAAGGTAGCTAGGTACTCAAGTAGCTGCCATATAAGACTAATTGCAATAGAAAAGTAGGGAGTGAGATTATTCCCCAAAAGTAAATAAAAAATAATCATAAATGGCTAATCAAATGTGGAAAAAAATCTACTTCATAGTTGCAATACTAATGCATATTTATCATGTTTTGAACTATTCATTCTATCAAATTATTAAGGAAAAATTATCAATTTAGTCCTCAAACTATTTCACTAAAGCCGATTTGGTCCCATAACATTTTATCGCTTGAATTAAGACCCACTACAAGAAATTTGGTTATTAGTGACAACATTTCCTAGTGACGAAAATTAGTCGTCACAAAATGGGGCCCATTAGCCACAACACGAAAAGTTGTCACAATTGACTGAAAGGAGCAAAGGCATCAGTGATGACATTGGATTGTCGTCACAGTTGAACTCCCGCCACATCGCGCCAAACTACATCAGCGACGACTATCTAAATGTTGTCAGTAATAATTCCCCTTTCTTTGACAACTTGGTTGTTGTTGTCACTGATAATAATGGAACTAGTTAGTGACAACTTTCTCTTGTCACGATCTGATTTAAAATATTTATATACTATAGCAATTGTTATTCTGTATTTGCTCTCTAATGAATTTTTTAACTGTTAGGAACTCAAATTTTGTCATGTGAATTAATATTAGTGCAATAATTTAAAGTGAAATTAACCATTTGAAACAAATCATCTCTCCTTATTATAAAATAACAAAACAAAATTCTGGAGTATTGGGCAAAAATAATGGAAAGAAAGATAGATAAGTTTAATTTAGTTCACAATTTTGAGAAAATGATATCAATATTAATATCGGATCAACTATTTGATGTCATAAAAAAATTAACTATTTGAAGCAAGACCAAGGTGCATTTACCACTTGTAGTATTGCAACATAATTTTCTCACCCATTATGAATATTTTCACAAAAATATTTAAAAGTAGCAAATAATAATATATTAGTAAAATATTATATGTACTAAAATGTTGGAAACTAAAAAACTTTGTTTGAAATTTTGGTACTGAACAAGTAAGGAGGAAATCTAAGGAATTGAAATTTTATTCAAAGTCAATAGTCTGAGGAGAGGCGCGGAATTGATATTGAACACTTAGTGAAACCAACCATCGGTGGTCATGTTTATTCATTCACTCTACCGAAACATCACTACCAGCCAATAGCCAACACTTAGAACCAAATAACACTACTCCTCATCTCTGCCGAAACATCTCCTCGCCATCTCCTAATTGATCTTGGCTCGGCAATGAGCAAATAGAAGACTACATTTAGCAGCAACTCTCGACAAAAAAAGGTATGCCGATTCTCTTTTTCCACCCTAATTTTCCCCCAAATGTTTTGCCCTAATTGTTTTTTTTTGCCAAAAATTTCAGTCCAGTTTTTTTGGGTTTCATTTGATTTATGGATGGAGTCATCTCCTCATTTTGGATTCTGCTTACTTGTGGGTTTTACCCTTATTAATTTAGCTCGTATCTTGGCTCGGCAAAATCTCCCAATGGAGGTTTTTGCAGCCACGGTGGGTTTAGCCTTTTCTCTGATGATTATACAGCTCAGAAAGAAGAACGAATGAGGCAGCAACAGAGGAGTACGGGATTTCTTCAAGGGTGGTTGCCCATCTCTGCTTTGCCTATGATTTCGCCATTGTTTACTAAAAAACCAACAGCCCTTCGAACAGAGCCAGGGAAATATATGTATATATATATGTACACAAACACACGTATGCATATCAACATATGTGTGTGTGTGTGTGTTTAACAATAACAGGGAAGAAGCCCTCGTTGCGAGTTTTGTTTTTTTTTCTTTTCTTTCTTTTCGGCGACGGTGTAATATGAGATGAAGGTGGTGGTGAAAGGATTCGGCGTTTATGGAAAAGAGGCGGTGATGATACTTGTTGGGCATTATTTCTGAGCAAATCAAATCGGGCATTGGAGACGAACCGACCCGTAACTTGGCTGGGCAAACTCAGCAGTTGGTCTCGTCTCATGTATGAGCAGCTACAGATTTTGTGGCCATGGCACGGTCAATGTCTCTGTACGATTCATAAAAGAAATCTGAGCCTCATCTTTCTGTTGTTTTTTTCTTAAAAAAAAAACAGTTTTTAGTATATCATTTTGAACCCAAGCAGGTAGAATTGTGGTTCGTGTTTGCTTATTAACTGGTTGAATTGCATTTGTTGATGTTGCCTATTTTCATTCAGTAGCACTAAGGTTGCATTTTCTGTACATCCAATATTAGCTTTGCTGACTCTGCCTTGCATTTTTTGGAATTGTTGAATAATCATATTACTTGTTGGATAACTACATAAGACTTTGACATGATCTGATCAATTTTGCTCAAGAGATTATTGAAAACTTGTTTCCACTGCTTGATTCATTTTGCAGACTGTTAGTTACATGGCAGAGAGGGTTGTGGGGACTGGATCTTTTGGAATTGTTTTCTAGGTATGTGGATTACAAAATTATACTAATCTTTCATTTGCTAATCTTTTTGCTTTAATTTCTGGGGTTATGCATGCTCATGTAGGCAAAATGTCTGGAAACTGGAGAAATTGTGGCTATAAAGAAGGTTTTACAGGACAGGCGATACAAGAATCGTGAATTGCAGTTAATGCGCACAATGGATCACCCAAATGTGGTGTCTCTAAAGAATTGCTTTTTTTTCAACTACTAGTAAAGATGAGCTTTTTCTCAATTTAGTAATGGAGTATGTCCCTGAGGCAATTTATCGGGTTCTAAAGCATTATAGTAACATCAACCAGATGATGCCACTGATTTATGTTAAACTGTACACCTACCAAGTATGTGGGTTGCTTCCGTGCTAGTATATTTGCAGTGTTCTATAGTGCTTGAGTGAAGCTAAATTTGTAGTTGTTTTTCAGATTTTCAGAGGTCTAGCGTATTTGCATAATGTTGCTGGAGTATGCCATAGAGACTTGAAGCCCCAAAACGTTTTGGTATATATTGTCTTCATGTTCGACTTCAGTATGCTTGTTTCTTGTTCTTTTTTCCTTTCCTTGACAGTCATTGTTTGTCTTTTCAGGTTGATCCTCTTAGTCACCAAGTGAAGATTTGTGATTTTGGAAATGCAAAAGTGCTAGTAAGTGCAAATCCTATAATTTTAGTGTTCTTTCCTTTGCCCTTTGCTTTGTTGTTTCTTTGTCAAGTTCTTCTGTCTTCGGTTGAAATGTACTGATACACTACATTGGTACATAAGTTTTTTGTTGCTGAAGCTAAGTTCCTCATAACCTATTGCATGTTGATGTACTGTGAGCATCTTTAGAACCTTATTTCATACTTATGCATCACCTGAGCTTCTGTTAAACAGTCCAGCATCCAGGGACAGATCTAGATTATGGCCTGTGGGGGCACCTGTCCCTGTTGGCCAAAGGAAACCTTCAATTTTGCATATAGAAATTCAATAAACAATCGTTTAGCTTTGAAATTAATAGATATGCCCCTACTGATAATTAAAGAAAAACATTTTTTTGCTCCAAAAATTTGTAAACGTCAATCTATATGTGTTATAAGTGATCTGATAACAACTCTTTGTAAAAGAACAAGTAAAGAACATAATTCATCACTTTTATGGTAACTACATATTCATGTGTGGATAATCTGTCATATTTATATACTTCTGTATGTATTTATTTATAGGAGTTTAGTCCACTACTGTTTCCAATATGTAATAGTTCATAGTTGATGACATTTTTCCCGGTGTTCCATTATGAAAGTTTTAGGCTTATTAAAGGAGCTATGCTGCTTACGTAAATTTATGGAACTTTTTATTCCTGTTAATGAGTGTGCTCATCTATTTGTGATTATTAACCTACATATCAGGTGAAGGGTGAAGGGTGAAGCAAATATCTCGTACATTTTGAAGGTTTGGAAGAAGATTAGCAGTACAACTTACATGTCGACTCAAAAACTGTGATTATAGTGCTGTCTTAAGTTTAGAAAATGTTTCGGTAGCACAGAAAATGTTTTGGGACTTGTAATATGTTTTTTAGTGCAGCCTTGACTTATATGTCAAAATTTTCTCTACTGAAACTGATCAAACTATTTGTAGTGTGATGTTGCACTTATTTATGACATTTGAATATTTAATATGTTATTCTGGCATTTCCTATTGTAACGAGTGCCTACATTTGTTATTTATTAAACATTGTCAATGTTTTCATTTTTTAGATATTATTGTAGTAGGAAAATCATCAAACTACACATTGCAAGGTGTTGTAAATGAGTAGTATTTCTCCAGGCAGGCTGTCTTTATTGACATTTGTTGTTGTCACTCAATCAAAACTGTCCATTGATAAGGGGTTGTTGCCACAGTTGATAAGGGGTTTATTGACAACAAAGTTGTCACTAATTAGTATATACACTCACTACCGTTGCTTCATGCATCATTGACAAGAAAATATGTCGTCACTAAAGTTATAGCTTTTACTGACAACATATCTTGTCATAAAAAAGTTTCTATTCACTGACGACTTTAAGGTCGTCACTATATGCTTTTACCGACGGAGATTCAGTGACGACCCTGCGACAACCAAAATGTTGTCAATAAAGTTCATCAGTGACGACTTTTTGCTTTTTTGTGGCGAAAAGTAGTTGTCACTGATGACCAAAATTCTTGTAGTGACCTTTAACTAAAATTCTTGTGCCAATTGAGAGCCTATATAGTGTCGTCACCCAAAACATACATCTCTGTACCCAAACCAACGGCGAGGCAGGGGCATTTTTGGAAGCACAAAGTACAATTTTCTACAGGAAGCAAGATATTGACCATTTTGGGACCAAATTGGGGGAAACCTTTGAAGCGAAATAGGTGAGCAAAATTAAGGCTTTTTCCTGAGTAAAATCACCACCAATCGAGCGGGATTAGATGAAGGATATAGAGTTGAATGGAGAGCAGCACAGTAGAGCAAGGAAATGCTCGAGGATGACAACTCCGAAGGAATGGCAGCGAGTATTTCCGGTAAGTCTTGGCCTACTTATAAATGTTTGAAGTCAATATTTTTCCTAACAAGTTGAAGTGGACATACAAGCTACTGTTCATCAAGAAAATGGTTAATTACTTTGAGGACATATGGCTAGTCATTGACGTGTGTGGGGTATACATATACAATTGGTTCATCTACAGTCAAGTTTTACATTTATAACATCCTAAATCCCCCACACGCGATTTTTCTGCAAGTATACAAGTTATGAGAGAGTATAGGGTATTAAGGGTCGAACTCACAGAGAATATTTTCAATTACCAATGATTTTTGAACTCCTTTATTAACTAGATTACCATAAACATAAAAGGAATTAAAATAACACTAGAAAGCTCCTAGAGATATGGAATTCCTTACTACTCTTGCAAATGAGATTATCAGTTAAGTAAATGCTATTATCTTGGCTAGTTATGGCGTAATTTCCCAATGTATGTGAAACTTACTCTCGTAGTGAATCAACTATATTTGTAACTGAACCATACCTACTCTTGTAGTTATGAAATTAACTACAGGTTCATTTCTTCTATGAAATTACATGAAACAAGTCACTAAAGCCACATAGGTGCACCTCTACTCATGTGAGTGAACTCCCTAGGTTTATCATTTTCTTGAACTAGTGTTAAATTCCAATTCTCATTGCAAACTTAACACCTTTAGATAATCACAATTAATGGCCGGTTAATGATGATTAGAAAAGCAAGACTGATAAATAACTTTCTCAAAATAATATCATCAAATAACCAAGTAAACATCACTAATAAGATATAGAAAGTTCATCCACAACTTTAGGCATAAACTTTAGCAAAATATGAAAACAAGATCCAAACTTGTATTATAGTTAAACATGAACTTAAATACAAAACAAAAGGTGATAGGAGAGATGTCACCGTTGTCACGTGAGTTTCAAACTCTCCATCTTTGCTCCTCAATTTTCATCCAAATCTAACTACAAATACAAGAAGGAAAAACTACACTAACTACTCTATACTACCCTAACTAACGAACTAAGAAAATTTTAGTAAAAGCTACATTTTTTGTGAGTTTCTCTAGCATTCCAAAGTTATGAAAATGACATCCAAAGGCCTCTATTTATAGAGAAATTCCATGCAAGAGACAGTTTTTAATCATGCCTTGAGCCCATAAACAAGCTAGAAATAAGTTGTAAAGCTTCTTTGGCAGCTGTCTTGGACAGTTTCCACCGATATTCTTATACAAAAATAGGTCAAAAAACTTGTGTGAACAAAACACAAGTTTCAGAGTAAGTTGCAGCCGAAATTGAGGAATACACGACCTTGGAATATGCGATTTCAAGCCACGTATTCAATAGTCGTGTTTTCACTTTTGTGAATTTGGCACCACTTCAACTACTATTTTCTTGATGATGGAGGCTGAACTAGCTCCTGTGAAAAATATGAAATTGTAGCCCTTTGAGTTAACTTTCCAATGCTTTAAGAATCATCCAATTTAGAGCTCTGTAGACTGAGAAATAACCAAAATACCTTCAACTGGTCAGAGTTCTATTTCAGCTTTTGACAACAGAGTTGCACTGTAGTTCGATATTTTGACAAGGAAAATGACTGAACTGGACTTTTATGTTTTCATACCAAATGATATATGTCTCTTAGCTTCAAAATGGTTCAAAAATCACCTCAATCTGATGCTTGTAGCTCAAGATATAGCTGAAATACCATAAGATATCAAAACTGTTTTCACCTGTATTTCTTCCTTTGAATGTTTTGCACTTCATGCCTTATTTAAACCTCTTCAAATCATTAATAATCATCCAATTCTCTTCTCAAATCATTCTAGTGATTGAATTCTTAAACCGATAAAAACATGAAGTTTCACTATTAAAATCCATAAAAATGCATTTTTCACACTTTAAACGACAAAATGCATAGTTTCACTAAAATCCTAGTTAATTAGGTATAAAACTAAATAAAACACACCAAAACTAACCAATAGAACACAATTAAAATACGTAAAATATATACTTATCAGTCATAATTAAGTAACTTAAATTCAATAATTTTTGCCTTCTTGCTCTGTAGTTTCAAGTGCACAGCAACAACCAGTAGAAGAACATCAAATGCTACTTCTATCGCGCTCTAAGGCATAACAAAAAGGACATGTCCTTCTATACAACCACAAGGTTGGAGAATAAGGAAGGCGAAAATAAATGCTTATGGTCCGTATTTGAATCAGTTTGAAAAAAACGAAGGACCAAGCAGAAAGTAGGTTTTTAGCATTAAAATGAACTTTACATTTGCACCATAAGTCATTCCAATGACTAATACTTATTGATTATATGCAGGCTCATAGACTTATAGATGAATCAGATGATGACAATGAACAGGCAATAACACAACATGACTAGCCATACACGTGTGATAAAGAAACTCCACCTAGTTTCACTACTGCTAGACCTGTCTCCAAAAGGTCCAAAATTGTAACTTGCTGCTAGCAATTGTCCAAGATGATAGAGTGTGGCTGAATTTTGTGGTGTTGTCGTTATTTGGGTCAACCCTATCTTGTATACCTTTTGTTAACATGGTTGAACCCAAAATTGTGTTTAGCTTTTGTTATACCTGCGCTCTAATTTTAAACCTAATTTCCTCGTTAACCGCAAGTGTACAGGTTGTATATTGTAGTACAAAGGAAATAGGGTCGAATCCCACAAGAGCCACTTTTGAAGCACTAAGGCTTAATCTCACTCTCTATTATCTAAACCACTCAATAATCAATCGAAATTAAGCAAAAAATAATGATAAGATAATTCAAAGATTAACAAACAAATTGGATTAACTCAAATAACACGTGTCCTAGGGAATAGAATCCACTAATCACGCTCAATCATGGAAAAAATAATCAACTAACGCTACTTTTCTTGTCTTGCTAGGGATGCATGTCACTAAGACAATCGGAACTCGCTTTTGCTGATGAACTGGAATTAGCGAATACCTAAGTTTCCCTACTGTCGTAGTGAAATCTCAAGTATCAACTAGATCAAGCACAAGAAATGTCATATACATATATCTAAGTGCACAACTACTTTCGTGTGTTTACATCTTAAGTTCCACTCATTCATTTTCCATCATTATCAACTATTTTCATAAATTAACAACAACTAAAATGGCTTGCAAATGGTGATCAAGCATTCACAAGTGTTAAAGTATGAACAAGTGAACAAGCAAGTACAAGATATAGTAATAATCAACTAGATCTAACCATAATCAAAACATAAATAGCTTTATCTACCTCTAGAACAAGAAGATCTAGTTACACAAAGTGTATTTCACAATGAAGCTCAAAACTTCTATGAAACCCAACATCTTTCAAACAAATAAAGAGGAAAGAGAAGAAGAGTTGCTTATTCAAATGAAGAAACAAGATCTCCCAGTTTCATCAACTTCATAGCCATCCAAATATTTGATTACATCAAGTGTCTTTCAAGTTTCTCTAAGAAAATAAGAAAACTAGACTAAAAACTAAAAACCCTATTTTCTTTCTTCTAACTTCACCTCACTCTTTCTCTTTGATTCATCCTTTTTACTCATACTCCTTGTTTCTTTTACTTTTTCTTCCAAAAAAGCCCTTAATTGGAATCTCCGATATTCCTTCTTCCAATGTACAAGACGTTTTGCCAGCTTTCCAGCCAAAATTCGTTGTCAAACAACAGTTAAAAAACAAGGGTGAAATTTGCACAAGTTGTTCTACAAATTGTAGAAGAGAGACGTAGATCCGAGCCCTAGGATCCGAGGGATACCAATATAATCCTAACTTTGATCTAAGGTTCCTTCAATTTTATACTTGCTTTACAAGCAAGATCCAAGGCCTCTCTCATTGGAATTCGAGCTCAGATCCCTCGCCTCGGATATGTTCCTCTAGCTTCTCAGACGAGGTCTAAAATCTAAGGGTAGTGAGATGGATCCGAACTCGGATCCAGCTCCCTTGTTTCTTGCTTCAATTTTCTTCCTTTTTCGCACGACTTTCTCTTCTTGTTTCACTTATGCATTATCCTTCAGGAAGTACATTGCATCTTCTTCAATTCAACCGAGTGTTTCATGCAACAATAACCTACAAACACCGCACATTTATGCATTAATTCACTCATTTTGCATGTTTAGTTCCTAAGTGAAGAAATTTTCATCAAAATGGGCTTAAAATGGCTACAAACCCCTAAAAACATGCCAAAAGCTTGCATGTAATCATATGAAACACATGTGAAATATTCACTTAGCAAACTCCTCCACATTTGAATCATTGTTTGTCCTCAAGTAATACAACAAACCAATTAAACAATGATTCAAGTGTCAAACAAAACATATGATTTATCAAATTCAACTCTCACAATTTGACCATCAATTATTATGCAATTCTTCAAAATGCACTTACTGCTAATAAAAAAATACCTAATAAAGGAGAAACAATTATACATAAATTTAACCACATTCAAATCAATCTCTCACCCTAACTTGGTCTACAAATATGCAACTCACACAGTCACAAAGTAATACTTTCTCCAACAACCATCTTCTTCTTAAAATATTGCTAACTGAGGGAATCACAAATACACATTGAATACCAACACTTGAGACATTGGAAGTACCTTTTGACATGAAGATTGACACTTTTAAGTGAAAACCCCTGATTGCTCAATACTTGTATGTCAAGTTCTGAACACCTTTCCAATTCAAATACTTTTTTATGCGAAAATCAATATTTTTAGATAAAAAGTCCTGATTACTCAATACTCAAATCGACGGTGTAAATTTATTACTATTTCTTTTCTTTTTTTTCTTCTTTTTTTAGAAGAAACGAGATCACTTATTCCACCCCTCTTTTAGCATGAAAATAATAAAATATTACCAATAGACTGTATCAATCACCTATTTGTAAATTAAAGTAAAGGGAGAGATCTCATTAAATATGGAAAAAAAAGTATAATTTTCCCCACTTTACTAAATATACTTTCTAAAATGCACTAATCATAATCACATAATAACTAATTATAAGTCATAGAAAAAATGAATTCTTCAAAAGCATATTTGAATTTTGTCAATAATTAGGGGAGTTCGACAATCTATAGCAACTTCTTGGACCATAATGTAATTTTGGAAAAGATTTTGGAAAAATTTTGGCAAAGTTTTCCTTTATAATTGGACGAAACTCCCTATCAACAAACCCACATTTCAACAATATTTTCACATGATTACCATTTCCACAATCATTTCCAACATATCACAACAAAAGATACGTGCTAACATACACTGATAACCACAAAAGATAAGTAAATCAACGAAACCCCTCCCCCATACTAATATTCACATTGTGCTCAATGTGAAGGGAAGGAAAAGAAACTAGTACTCCCATAGAACAATAGTGAGAAGCAAGGTGACTTCACCAACATCCCCTAGAAACTAGTCAAACATCACGAACATCCGCAATCTGCGAAAACTGCAGGGAAGGGTATATAGCAAAAGGGACATAAGCTGCGTAAAAGTACTAAAGATGTAGAAAGTTCGAAACAAAACAAAAACACGGAAGGACATAAAAAATAACTAGGCCGTGGGGCTTTCAAATCACGAAGCATCTTTATGGCCTCCAGTCATAGGTACTTCTTTAGTGTCTCTAGTCTTGTCATGACTATGAGAACCTGGAAAATTAGGTTATATTTATTTATTTCTTTAAATGCATTTTCTTTACTTTAAATTATTGCTTTAATTTTCTAGATATTTTTATAAGTGAGTCAAACTTTTAAATCATTTTTTTAGTATAAGTTAGTTCATGTGTCGTTCGTAGCGCATTATGGACGTGGGACCTGCTAGTGCGGTAAGTGCGATAAAATTTTGACAACTAGATAGAGTTTTGCTTAAAGAGATGTTATTTTATAAGGTGCTAAGGGATAATTAGAGATTAGCTAGATAGATTAATCATTGGAAGACAACAAGATGAGGATTAACCCTTGGATGCCATTTGTCCTTGAAGCATTGGGCCTTGACTTTGACTTGGACTTGTCTTAACCTTTACTAAACCAAATTTTGACCAAACTTCCTTCATTTTTGCTCTTGCTTGGCCAGCCATATGGAGAGAAAAAGAGAGGAAATAAGCTTCAACTTCAACTTCCACTTCAAGCTTGAATCTTGAGTTTCAACCATTAGTTTTGCAAACTAGTCCATAAAAGTGGATCTCTAAGGAAGCTTAAGGATTTTTGTGGAGTGATTTGGGAAGATAAAAGTGTTGGTAGCCTCTTTGCATAAGGTTTAAGGTATTTATGGCAAGAAACTCTCTCTACTTCAAGTAATTGTAAATTAGTGGCTTATGGTTGCAACTTTGGTAGTTTTATGCAATATTTCATAGTTGGAAGTGGTGTTATGAAAATTTTCAGTTGTATGGTGAATTTGCTGTCCATATATGAAGCTTAAGTAATTGCCATGTTTTGGTAGCTTTGCTACATGAATTAGCTAGCTTTTATATGCTTCTTTGGCCTTAGAATAGAAATTTCTAGCTTGTGATCATGAATTGCCATGCTTACAGTTGTATGGTAAATTTTCTGTCCATATATGAAGCTTAAGTAATTGCCATGTTTTGGTAGCTTTGCTATGTGAATTAGCTAGCTTTTATATGCTTCTTTGGCCTTAGAATAGAAATTTCTAACTTGTGATCATGAATTGTAACTTAGGGTTTCCAATTTTCGGCTTTATTGTGGTTGGTGCTTGGGTTATATATGTGCTATATTGGGATGGTTGTGGCCTTAAATGAGTGTATAGATGGCCTAAAACTTGTGATTGTGATTGAGGTTAAATTGAGAGGAAATTGGGTGTTGATTTTTGGATGGAAAAGTAAAGAAAACAAGGGGATGTGCTGTTGAATTTTCTGCAGGAACTCCTATGCAGTCTCGAAAAATCTGTTATAACTTGATATAGAAAAGTCAGAATCGAGTTCTGTTTGTTTCGTTTGAAACTAGAGTCCGAGTACTATCAACCATGAAAATTTTAGCTTTTTCCTTAATTCCTATGAATATCTATGATTTTTCAAAGTTGACTGGAATTGCATACCTGTTCTATCTTTTACTGGATGAAGCAGCAACTTAAGGCTCGAATTTGACTGACTTGTGGTCAGAATCTTACAAATATGTCCCTGAGAAATTGTAACCCTTTGAGTCTATTTTCTGACGATAGAAAGTTTATCAGTTTTGGACTTAAGAACCTTAAGATATGATTTTTCATAAAGTGTTGCGCAAAGCTGAGAAATTCTGTTCTCTTAGAACCACTTGTACTTTCATTTCTCACTTTAAGTTTGGAGTTGGTCAATCATTTTGGGTATGGTTTATGAGTGGAAGTGAGGTTTAACTGAGAGGACATGAAGTCTTAGAAACCTTAATTTCGTCATGCATTTGGCTTTGTATTGCTAGCCTTGTAATATGATATATGACCACAGGACCCGAGAGAGTTCAAGAGGACAAACTAGGGTTAAAGTGAAGTGTTGCCATTGATTGGTGAGTGTACCACTCCCATGATTTGATGCTTAACTGGTTTATCTGTATTTACAATCTGTGACTTGATTACCTGTGACTTCTGTTTATTCTGTATGAGACGAAAGTGTACTTTATCACACTCGTTCTCTAGCCTGTGTGACTGGTTTACTGTATAAACTTGAATCTGTTACTTGTGCCTAATATGATGTCATTTGGAGGCTTGTACCCAACGACCTTCTTGTGCCTGTGAAATCTGAGCTCAACCTTATTGGTGGTTAATTGAATCGAACCAGCAAAGGTTTGGTCGAGGAAAATTGACAAACCATGGGGACTATTTTTGGAAAATCTTTGGGTATTGGAGACTCTGGATTTCTGATATACTCGAATATTACCACCTCTATTCCTGTTGAGGCGTTCGGGCCCGGTAAGGGGTATATTTGATGGACGAAATTGGGTGTAAAGTGGTGCTCTACTGGACTAGTTACTTTATTTGAAAGTTGACTGAGTGTCAACTACTACTTAATCAAGCTCTGGTGAAGCAATGGGAATTTGGCTTTTGAGAGCCACCTGTATCCTTTCTATTTGAAGTGTTTGTTCATTTCCTCATTTGGTGTGTATATCTGACTGATTAAAAGTGAAGTTATATGATTCTTAACTGCCTATATTTTTGGTACCTCATTGAGCGTAAGCTCACCCCCTCCCATTATCTTTGTTTTCCTTACAGGGTTCAATATTTTGGGAACTATGATTTTGAAGATAAGAGTTGAACTAGTTGTAGACATTCTTTTGTTTACGCTCTTCTGTAACAGAAACCCTAATTGTATTTTGTATAAGCATGGGTTTTATGGCTTGTACTTCAAGTTCTCGTTGAAGACTTCGATACGTATATATATATGTAAGTGGTTAATCTTGCATCTTAAGAGTATTTGTTCGAGATTGTACGTTTCTATGGTTTTGGTAAACTTTTCTTGTATTCATTGGAAATTTATGCGAGTGCGGAACTTGAACGAGGAAAGGAAAAAAATTTCTGGTGGGAAGTTTTTGCAGAGAATCCGACCGTATATTCGGCCAAATCTTGGCCGTATATCCGGCCAATTGGCCGGATTGACAGGGAAGAAGAAAAATATTCGTTTTGGCTCATTGCCTTGAATCCGGCCAGGAATTCGGCCGGATATCCGGCCTTTTGGTTGGATTATGACGTGGTGTTTGTTGTTTTTGTTTTTCATTGAAGCGTTGAATTGATGTTCTATTGTATCGTTTAGTTTAGCTAATTCAGTTCCGACAGTTCGTTCTCTCGAAGTTCTTTTGCACGTTGTGTAGGGTTTACGTGTGTTTGACTCGGTAGTACTGGCAAGAGATGGGCAGGCGATCCGCCAAACCCTTGGGTACGCCCTAGGGTGAGGTGGGTCTGTCACAGTGACCACGTGGCACAGGAATCGATATAGCTTGACCCTCGCCAGGAATGGAAGTAGGAGTAGACGTAGGCGAACGGGAAATATAAAAATGGTCCTCCAAAGCGTGAAGACACCGATCATGCATATCTAACCACTTCGTCATATGCCGTTCATGTTCATTGTGTAACAACCCTACCTCCTCCTAGGGCATACCCTAGAGGTTAGCGGACTGCCTGTCTAGTTTTTGTCAGGACTCACTTACTCACATTAATTTCAGAGATAACATTAACTCCAAAGTAAGCACGAAATCCCCCAAGAAATATTACAAACCATCCAACTTCACAAAACATTCATACTTAGGTGCACAACTATATGGATCAAAATACAATTAATTCAATCCATTCACTAAGTATAATTAGAATGACAATTACTTAAAATGAGAACTACAACTTTCGAACTCACTATCCCTTGGATACCAAAGCAATAACACTAAAACTCTTCAATATAACATTTACATGCTACAAATCATCCAAATAGACAATACAAAGTACAAGCCAAAAGATAAGAATTGAATAACTAGTACCATAATACAGTGCCGACCAAATACAAGTTTACGATTTCTTATTAAAACTAGTATTATTCTTGTCTCTCTCATTCCCGCACCCTGTTAAGGAAAACAAATAAAGGGATGAGCTAAAAGCCTAGTAAGGTTTCAAATATCATGCAAGCAAGTACCAATCTCAGAGCAAGTAAGAAAATGGTAACTAAGCGAAACAATAACGGACAAGTAGGAAACAAGTAGCACTTTCAAGTGGAAGGATACATTGCTCACGCATTAGCTGTTTAACTCGCAATCATTGACACTCCGTCAACCTTGGAATACATTATCAAAATCCAGTGGATCACCACTTCACGCTATCTCCATCCACTGATCATCCCCCTTACCGGGCCTGCACGCCAATCAAGTACAAGTAGGGAATACTCGAGTATACCAAGGCCAATAATAAGATACAAGACCCATGGTTCATTGCCCATGGTTCATCGGTCACCTCGACCAAACCCTTGCTGGCTCGATTTGATAACAAGTATAGTCGATGAGATAACATCTCCAACCGACTTTCAAATCATGCACGTGTATATTAGTTCACTTGTAAATATTTTACATGTAACAATTCACTTGAAACCATTTCACTTGTAACAGTATGACAAGAGCTCAGTTAAATTAGATCGATGTGATAAAGTACACACTCGCATGTTCATTTGCAGTTCAAGCAACAAGTCAGATTTGAGCAACAAGTAACATGAAACATGCAGTTGGAACACTCACCAAATCAAATGTACAGTCACATCTCTGGTTCGGGATTTTCTAAGCTTATCAATGACTCCTAAGACATGTCCAAGTTATAATTACACTTATCATCTTAATCAAAACAAGTGAAAGATACAGAAACTCCAGTTTTAAAGTTATTAAACATGTAGGTTAAAAGGTATAGGGTTTTGCAACCAAATGCATGAATATAAGGTTGGAAACCTTGCCCTTACTCTTGGTTTCTTTTGACAGAGGTTTGTCATCAAGATGACTTCCAATTTTCTCCAAACACCAGTGAATTTATTCATGCATGTTATGTTTAATACATGAAATGTTTAATGAGTCAAAAGGTACGAGTTTGTAGCTAACATCTTAGAGTTAAAGCTGGAATTAATGCTCAAAGAAAATGGTAGCTTCATGTTCTTAGTTTAAGCAGAAAATTTTTAGTAAAATAGCATCTATTTGTCACAAGCAAGGGCGAAGTTTAACTATGGTTCATGGCTGGGAGTTTTTCCTCCAAAACAGGTTACATGTAAATGGATTGCTAACCAAAAACTTAACTTTCTTTCTTGGTTCAAGTATAAATCATCCAATGCCTCATATTGTGAATATAAGGCATGAATCTCTTCGAAATACTGCAACAAAATGAAGTTATAAGCTGAAAAACCTAGCATATGGTCCAGGGTTTAAGCAAGCACAATTCCAGCAAGCATCATTCCTTTGAAAAATCATAACTTGAGTTATAATTACCAAAAAATCATACAACTTGGCTCATTAAAAACTAGACTCAAAGCATTAACAATCTTTAGAAAAACCTCAAAGAGATTCAGTTCATAAATTGGTCCAAATTGAGCCACAATTTAAGTTGAAACTTGTGCAGGACAGAATTTTCAGACAGCTTTGCCAATTTTCTGGTGCATATATAAAACGAACCGCAACTCAAATTTTATACCTTAGAAAGCTCTCCGAGTCTAGTTTCAAACGCAATAAATGATACTCAAACTCTGACTTTCCTATACAAAGTTATAACTAATTTACCAAACCTACACAGAGCTTCCTGCAAAACTTTCCATATTTCTAACAACTTGAAAAAATGAAACTTTTCTTAACAATATCTCACTCCCTTGACTCAAATTCAATATACATGTGAAGATTAAAGTTTAACAAAGTATCTTAAGCAAAAACCTCACCAAAATCACAATAAATTTCTGGAAATCAAGCTGAAAAATTCGCCAAAACCTATCAAAATCATAAAATCTTCCATAAACATGCTTTCTTTAGCTTCAATCATGACATTTGTTGGATAAATCTCAAGAAACAAGTAAAAAGAGATGTTTCCCAGAACATTTACCTCAAAACCCCAAGATGTTAAGCAAATCAAGAACTTTCTTCCCACCAAAACTTCACCAAGGCTTCCTTCCATGCTTGCCTCAAAATTGATAGGAGTAGATTAAGATTTTTCTTCAGATTCTTCATGATTCAAGCAAGAGATTAAGGCTGGAATTTTGTTGTTTCTCTCCCTCTTTTCCCTCTCAATTTCGTCCATCATGGAAGACAAAGGAAGAAAATGGTGATTGGCTTGAGTTGGATAAGTTTTAAGCTTAATCTTGGTCAAGGTCTTGGTCAAGATTGACTTGGTGACCGACAAGTGGCACAAATCCAAGTGAATTCTATCTAATTGTCTCTCTTAAGCACTCAGATATCTATTACTCCTCCAATCATCTCTTCACACCTTTTGTCACGTAATTCATTTTGCACAAAATTCCTTCTAATCCTCCAAATTTGTTGAACACATCATACTAATTGGTCTCGTTAGTATACTACACTATGAAATGTAACATGCACCAAATTAAGCATGCACCAAGTTAAATAATACAATAGGAGAAAATCCGTGATTCAACCATTAAAACAATTGAGAATTTGAGGCAAGTAAGCTCAAATAAGAGCTATAAAGATAAGTAAAATTTCAGGGCCTCACAGGTCGATCCTCTCCATCACCTTTGTCTCCATGCAACATATAGCATTTACCACATCTTGCCATTTTAACTTGGAGGGAGGCGGGAGAAGTGGAAAAGGAGTAGAGGAAGAGGGTTTAAACTGCTATGCTCCCTCTTGAACATTTGGTTCAAGCTGAGGGTGAGGTGGAGGCTGAGTGGAGGTACAAGCCTCATCGATGGTGTGAAGACTCCACCTCTCCCTAGAGCATACCCAAAAGTTTGACAGACCGTCTGTCTAACTCTCGCCAGAACTCACTTACAAACTCCAATCCATAATACTAAAGTTCTTCAATACAGCATTTACATGCTATAAAATGTCCCAATATTCGAACTAAAGTACAAGCCAAAAGTGGAGTTTAAATAACTAGTACCATAATACAGTGTGCCGGCTAAATACAAATTTAGAATTTCCTATTACAAACTATTACTATCCTCGTTTCTCTCATCCCCGCACCCTGTTAAGGAAAACAAATAAAGAGATGAGTTAGAAATCCAGTGAGGTTCCAATAAAATAACAAACAATCTATTAGCAACTATAACATTCACATGATGGCATGATCACGTCTTCCATGAAGCAAGTAATATCCAGATAACTCATTTAACAGTGCACAGTAAATAACACATACATGTAAAAGAATACAGTTTGCTCTTGAGAGCAGGTTCTACAACAGTTTGTCTAGAATCTGTCGACAGTCCATCAACCATGGAATTATAATGTCCGTAGATCACCATTTATCTTCAATCCTGTTCCTTTGATCATCCCTCTATACTAAGCCCGACCTCCAAAACAAGAAACACTACTCATGGTTCGTCAATCTCCTCAACCAAGTCCTTTTTGGCTCAATTCGATCAAATAGCCATTAGGGTTTAGGCTTGCAGCCCCAAGAATCAGGATAACCGATGTGTTAAAGGCACACAATTGACTTTCAAGCTAGTCACGAGTGGAGACATTGGGGTAAAGCATATGAGCACCCAACGCTCAAGTATTCCATTTCACGTGTTCAAATTACTTGTCACTTGTAAATATTGCATTCATTTGTTCAGATTACTTGGCTATCCAGCCTACCTGATCTCGCTAAAGCTGGTCTCAAATAGGGGTTCCAGTCATTACCCAAGGTTGTACAACCTACTGGACCTTGCTAAGGCTGGTCTTGGATAGGAGTTCTAGCGAAGGGCTCAGTTCAACCGATGTGATCAAGTACACACAAGGCCTACACTCATGCACATGCATATTCAAGTATGCATTCAAGATCATGCAAATTCAAGTTTATAGAGATCGAGTGTGATAAAGTACGCACTCGCCTATGCAATAACGAGTCAAGACATCCAACAATTTCGAACAACAAATCACATGAAGCATCAATCAAGCAAGTCACACAGTTCTAACATATAGTTGGAACACTCACCGACTTATCACAATCTTTACACTTCAATCACAAGTCTGCCCCCTATGCCACTCTTGAATCTTGCGATCATATATAGTAGAGCATGCAAAAAGTAATAAGGCATCAAAATTTCATCAAGACCCAAGGTCAAAAGCAACTAAACCTGAGTTCTTAATCACTATTCCAGCTGTCAAATTTTCAGCAAACATATCTCGTATTTTCCTTCAAAATTCACAAGGTTTTCTTGTTCAAAACAAGTGAAAAACCACGTACATAATATATCACTAACTCAAGCAAAATATGGAGTAAAAATAGGTCGATTCCAGTCACAAAATTTGAAGAAAATTAGGCAAGACTCTTGAGGTTCAAAACTGAAAATTTCGAGTAATAAAACGTTTTGTGATGAAATCATTTTCTGCGTCATAAACTTCTTTGTTTTAGCTTAAATCCAACATATATGTGAAGATCAAAGTCTTGTTAAGTGCCTTGAACCAATTATGTCAAAACAACCATACAAATTCTAGCAATAAAGCTGAAATTCTCTCTCACCCTCTCGGCTAACCCTAGCAAAATTTTCAGCAACGACTTGATAACTTTTCCTTCAAAATTCTAACTTTTCTTTCTTAAATTCATGGCAAAAATCTAGCATCTAAACAATCTAAAGAATAAGATTTGCTTCACCAAAACTCTTTGTGAAAAGCTTAAAATCAACATACATGTGAAGATCAAAATATTAGGTAGTATCTTGAGCAAAATGTGTCAAAACCATCCTAAGCTTCCAACTCTAACACGAATTTCCGACAACTTGTCCTTAAATTCCTTTCTCTAACTTCAAATTTCAACCTTATCTTCATGGCAAAAATACAATAAATCATAGATAACATGTCAAGAGGCATTTGGCTCATGTTCTTAACAAAAAAATTCACGAAAAATTCATTTATAGAAACTCTAACATAGACTATATACTTTATGCATCAAAGTTGAAAATTTAGAGCATAATTTGAAAAACATAAAATCCTCCCTAAAATCCTTCTTTTTCATCAAAATTGGACATATATAAAACTCTAAACTAAGCTAAATGGATTATATACTAAAGCTGAAAATTGCAACATAATTTGACAAAAATATGAAATCTTCCATAAGGATACTTCCTTTATCTTCTATAACATCATATCTCAACTAAATTCAAAGATAAGGGAAGAAAACTAAATTTTCTGACAAAGTTTATCTCTTTACCTCCAAAACCTAGCATGGAGAACAATTCAAAATGGTTGTAAGGCTTTCTTCCTCCAAGAACTTCTCCAAGAGCTTCCTTCCAAGCTTATCTCAAAGATTGATGGAATAGATTAGGTTTTCTCTCTTGTTTGTTACACTAATTTGAACAAGAATCAAGGCTAAAATTTTCCTTTCTCTCCCTCTTTTTCTCTCTTATAATTTCATCTAGCCTACTCCAAGGAAGAAGAAAGTTTTGCGATGAAATGAAACTTGGTTATAAGAAGATTAGTCTTGGTCTTGGTTAAGATTGAAGGGATGATTGACAAGTGGCCAAGAAACAAATAATGTCTATCTTTATTTTTCAAATATCTCTCTTCTTTCAATGATATCTTAACACCTCTATTCCAACAAATCCCTATTGCACAAAACTCCCTCTAATCCATCAAATTTATTGCACATACCTCACTAGTTGGTCATAATAGTATAACGTACTATGAAACTCAATATGCAACAAATTGAATGAGACAGTAGAAATAAAAATCATGACTCAACCATTAAACCATCCAAAAATTCAAGACAAATAAGTGAAAATACAAAATATGAAAAATAATTTTTAGGACCTCATAGATGGTGTTTCCTCGAAATAAGTGAGCTCCAAAAGCCGTTGGAATCGCCAATGATTTCAGTAATGTGATAGTGACTTCATCAATAGATTTGGTAGGCATGGTTTTGTCAGCACCAATGTTGACCTTGTGCTTTTAAAAAAGTAGGGAGAGGACACAAGAGAACCTAAAGCAAGAGTTACCGAGCCTCATGTGAGCCGTGGTACGCATGTACTTAATGACAATACTGGGCAAATGAAGGTCAATGAGTTGCGATCCCACTCCGTGCATCATCTTATCCAAGAAATAAAGGTCATTATTTTGAAACTCTCGTTTGCCACTCTTTTTGGGAGAAACATTACGGGCAAACAGATAAAATATCAAGTGGTATCGAGTTTCAAATGAATCTGCATATACCATCTTCTTTTTCGTACTCCATCGATCTCTATATTGACCCTTTAGATATGCCACTACATTTTCAATCTTCCAAAGGTCTCTTGCCTTAAACTCTTTGGTCAACTTCACATCAATCCCATCATTCTTAACCTTGGTGTATTTAGTAATTGTCTCCTGTTCAATGACCAATCTGGTGCCATAAACCCATGAAATGATCTGATTATCACTATGCCTATGTTTGTTCTCTATATTAGCATAGAACTCTTACCAAAATTGGATAATAATGCCTCAGCAAATTGAGAATGTTCTTCCATCCAAGTTAAGCAAATGCCTCGAACACCTTGTAATGATCATCCACCTCAGGCGTCAAATGTTTTTCAGTTATAATCTCCTTAACTAATCCCGTCTCATACCACTCTTGATTTTCGAGAGAAGTAAATCGTGTGGTATCATACTTTAGAGGTGCTTCTTTTTGACTAGTTGGCGCTTGCTTGCATTTTGAACAAGGTGGTGGCTCGGGAGAAGAAGATTCTTCCTTTGAAGAATGTGTTTTTTAGGGTTCGAGAAAGGAGCTAGCTCACGAATGACAGCTCATCTTGTTCGGACCATGGTATCTTTCTTTTTCAACATTGGCTCTCCAAGTCAACTTCAAGAATGATCCTTGTGGACCTTACAAAACCAATGAAACACACTAGATCAAAAATCAAACCAAACAACAAAAAACACACTAAAACCAAACTAAAACTAAAGAAATCATTGGATTGTCTTCCAACAAGCGCTTTATTTAAAGTCATTGATCTTGACTTTCACCATTCATTTTCAATGATTAGATGAGTCTCCAAATGAATAGTGTGACGACCCCACTATTGGCCTAATCAGCAACATCCCTCAGATCCCAGCTCGAAGGGACTAACCGCCCAACCCGTAGCACCCAGGGGTACAGCCCCTCATGCTGGCCGAGCGTGGTACAATGCCTTGCGTTGTCATTGTGGTTAAGGAAATAAATGTGCCTTCGCTAAAAGCTATAGCTTTTGGTGTAATGGTAAGAGCTTGATCCTGACAAGTGGTATCAGAGCGAGGTCGCGGGTTCGAGTCTCCCTGGCTGTTGCTAGGGGAGAGATTGTTGGCCTTATCAGCAACATCCCTCAAATCTCGGCTCGAAGGGACTAACCGCTCAACCCGTGGCACCCAGGGGTGCAGCCCCTCATGTTGACTGAGCGTGGTACAGTTCTTTGTGCTGCTATTGTGGTTAAGGAAATAAAGTTGCGCCTTCACTAAAAGCTATAGCTTTTGATCCTATACCCACTTCTCCTTAGGGCGAACCCTAGGTTCCAGCGGACCACTTGCCTAACTCTCGCTAGGACTCGATACAAGTCAAGATTATAACTTAGAACTAATCAACCAATAAGAAAACTAATACAAAGAAAAGTCGCTTCCTTCAATAGTCATTTAAGTCTACATCATAATATTTTCGAAAGTTACATCAAACTTCCTCAAAATACAACCACTAAAAATCGGTTAAATCATTTACATCCATAATTGTACCAAAATATATCCAAAGCCAGCTTCTCCAAAAAATCTTTCCACTTCAAATTTCCGTTAAGGAAAACAAACTTAAGGGGTGAGCTAACACTCAACGATACCAAGAAAAGTAGGCAAACAAATAAGTACAACTAGCATTAAAACTTATCAAAGAAGGGCACCCATAATATCCATATAACTCATAAAAGAAAATAAAAGCACAATCAATAAAGGATACGCAAGCTCTCAGGAGCTAAATCCACAATGCTTCATCGAAAATTTTGATCCACAATTTTCAAGTGATGACACTCTGTCAACCGAGCAAGTAACAAGTCCATAGAACCCCACTTTTCACCAATTTTTCGTCCACCGTTACACCCCATGCCAGGCTCGCAAGTCAAACAAGATGTGATATTATTCGAGTATATCCAACCAAGTCAAGCACATGATCCCAAGGTTCACCAAACTTCTCAACCAAGCTCTTGCTGGCTTGAGTTGAATGATTAGCCATTGGGTTTTGGGGCCCCCAATTTCAAGTATAAGTCGATGAGAATGCTATCAAATCGACGCCAAATCAAGCACAAGCACAAGTGTAATTGTCACGTACGAGCGAGTCAATTATCAAATCAACCAAAAGAGGACGAGTGAGATAAAGTACACACTTGTTTCGACAAGTTTAATTCACATAATCAACAAAAAGTGATCCGAGTATTATGCAACAAGTTATGCACTTGACACTCACCAATTCTAAAAGCAAGCGAACAAATAAGTCCTTTAATTGTCCGCACCGGGATTCCTTTCGAAATCCTCTTGAACACCTGAGGAAATTTCAACCAGCTATCACTAAATGCAAATCACTTTTAGACCAATATCCCCCTTAATCCATCACTCACATATACACCAAGTCACTTAGCATACAAGGGAGAAAATTCACTTGCTTA
The DNA here is from genome assembly GCF_003713205.1 of Coffea eugenioides. Classification (NCBI taxonomy): domain Eukaryota; kingdom Viridiplantae; phylum Streptophyta; class Magnoliopsida; order Gentianales; family Rubiaceae; genus Coffea; species Coffea eugenioides. The sequence continues at coordinate 23,616,968 of NC_040041.1, forward strand.
AGCAAACAAGACATTGCATCAAGAGAGGTTTAATCCTTTGAAACTAAGATTCAAAATGAGGGTCTAAAATTACAAGAAATCATGTATCCATCCATGAAATCAAACTTAAAATAGATTAACAATCTCAAAGGAAATTTGGAAGTTCTTAAGAAGGCATTTTTTTTGAAACCAGAAAATTCCAACTTTGTGCGACAATACTTGAAAATTCACATTTTGAGTTCCGTAAGTTCAAAAATTAGAACCTTTACACCGTTGGAAACTAGATTCAAGTAATAAAACTCTTTAGAAGACATTTTTTCTAGATTCAAATCAGAAATCATTCAAATCTCATCTCCAACTTGTTGCTTCATTAAAACAGGGCAAAACAGTCTTGATTTTCAGTGAAATTTGAAAATTTAGCAAAGTTCATAGGAACCTAATTAGGCTCTAAAATTTATAAAAATTAAAGAACTTCAAGTCTAGTTTCAAATGCAATATGTAGAACGAAATTTGGATCTCCCTAAACCAAGTTACAACAGTTTTATGAAAACTGATTTTTGAAACCTGATCCGCGGATTTTCAGCCTTGGAGCATCAACACAGTTTCGATATCAAGGCATAACTAGGGCTGCATAAGTCCAAATTTAGTGTGGTTTATGGCGTTGAAAACTACATTCAAAATTATATAAATCATTGGAAGAAACTATGTCCAAATTCATTTCACAAGAGGAGTGAAAATGAACTACAACATGCAGCTATACAAGTCTCACGGGTAAAACAGTAGGAACAAATAAGTCAATTTTACCCTGTTCGCCACGGCTCACAGAAAATGAATAAGCAGGGGTATTTTATACCGTTGGAAAACCCTTGGAGTCTATTTTCAAATGCTATAAACACCACTGGATTTTGACTCCAGTATGAAAAATTATGTGCAATTAAATGTACTCTGGTTGGCTGTCCTGAGCAAAATTTTTCAGGTTTGATTCTCTGCTCTAAACTCAACTTTTACCCAATCAAATGAAACGATTTTTGAGAGATAATTTTCACACACACAATCCAATATATAACAAGTACTTTTGCAGCCATTTGACCAACAATTTTAGAAAATAAATAGGGGAAATAAATTAGCAAGAATTCAAACAGTTCTTCCTCTCTTTCTCTTCAAATTTTCTCTCTAACTTTTAAACCCAATATCAAGCTAGTAATCACAAAGTAACAACCAAACAACAAGAATCCTCAAGTTCACTACCTAATAGTTCACTTCAAGGCCACTACCTAAGATAAATCAAGAAAACAAAGAGATCCTCATGTTATCTAGCCTAGCTTTAGTTAGGGTTTCAAATACCCTTGCAACAACCCAAAAACCACTACTAACTCTTGCATAAAACTAAAGATCAAGGGAAGTGAAACTTGTTACCTCTCCAAAGCTTCTTGAGCCCTAGTTAGAGCCAAGCTATGCACCACCAATTTACCAAGAAATCACCACAAGGTAGGAGCTTTCTTCTAACTAGATCAACTTCCAAAGGTTTGAGAGTTTTGTATGAATTCTTGGAGAAAGATTTGTGGATGAAGTTGGAGCTATTCTTCTCCTCTTTTGAGCTTCAAGTGCTCGGCCAAATGACAGAGAAAAGAAGAGGAGATGGAGTTTGAATTGTTATAAAGTCGAGTAGCAATAATAGCCCAAATAGTGTCTTGCACTACTAGTTTCCTCCTTGTTTGTTACACTCAGATACTAATCTTTCAATATAGCTTCTCTTGTACTACTAATATTCATTCTTACTAGTCCAAGATAAATCCTTCGAATCCCCAATTAGTCGTGCTGGTGCGACTTTTGCAAATTTTTGACACGTAAGCAATAAAAACATAATTTAAGTGAAATTCATACTGAGTGAAATTAAATAACACCAAGGCAAAAAAAAATTTTAAATAGGTGAAATTACAAAAAAAGCCCGAGTCCTCACATCTTCTCCCCTTTAAAAGAATTTCGTTTACGAAATTCATACCTTGATTCAAAAATAAGTTTGGATATTTCTCTTGAATCTCTTCTTCTACCTCCCAAGTTGCTTTCTCCATTCCGTGATTCTTCCATAAGACTTTTATCAAAGGGATCTGCTTTTTCCTCAATTCTTTCACTTTTCTATCCAAAAGCTTCACTGGTTTCTCATCGTATGTTAATGCCTCATCAATTTCAATATTCTCTAGTTGTAGTACATGGCAGGGATCTGGATAGTATTTCTTGAGCATAAATGCATGAAAAATATTATAGATTTGGGATAAAACTTGATGGTAGTTCTAATTTATAGGTCACGTTCCCCTAACGTTGAAGAATCTTATAGGATCCTACAAAATTTAGTTGCAATTTCTTTTCTCTTCCTGCCATCAAACTTGCTTTTAAGGGAGTGATCTTAAGGAAAACTTGATTTCCAACTGCAAACTCTAAATCTTTCCTTTGGTTATCTGCATAGTTCTTTTGGCGGCTCTGAGCTATTTGAATCCTTTGGCATATCAACTTTACCTTTTTGTACGCCTCTTCAATCCATGGTACTGTAGTTGAGTCTAAGATCTTTCTTTCGCCTATTTCATCCTAACAAATCGGAGATCTAGACTGTCGGCCATAAAGAGCCTCATAAGGAGGTGCATTTGAATGGATGAATGAAAGCTATTATTATAAGTAAATTCCACCAATATTAAGTACTAACTCTAACTTTCTCCAAAATCCAAAATGCACGATTTCAACATGTCCTCAAGAGTTTGAGTTGTCCTCTCTAACTGTCCATCTGTCTGTGGGTGATAGGTAGTACTAAAGCTCAACTTAATTTCTAGACTTTCTTGCATTTTTTGCCAAAATCGAGAAATGAATTAAGGGTCTCGATTGGACACAATACTTATTGGTATTCCATGTAATCTTATAATTTCATCCAAATACAGTTTAGTTAACTTCTCCAATGAGTACTTCATACTAATCGGCAGAAAATGAGCAAACTTGATCAATTTATTCATTATCACCCAAATGGCATCGTGATCTCTTTCTGTCCTTGGTAATCCAGATACAAAATTCATGGTGATATTTTCCTATTTTCACTCAGGTATCTCCAATGGTTACAATAGGCCGGAGGGTTTCTGATGTTTGGCTTTAACCTACTGGCAAATTAAATAAGTTTGGACAAATTGATCAATTTTCTTCTTCATATTCTCCCACCAATACAAACTTTTCAAATTTTGGTACATTTTATTTCCTCCCAGATGCACCGTATAATTAGAACAGTGAGTTTCTTCTAAAATTTCCCTTTTTAGCCCTTTATCCTTTAGTATTACTATACGATTTCGAAACCTTAATACTCCGTTAGATCCCAAATTAAAATCCGACATTTCTCCCTTTTTAACTTTTTCTAACCACTTTTGTACCTCCACATCTTTTTCTTGTGTCTCCCTAATACAATCCAATAATGTAGATCTCACAACAATGTTTTCAAGGATCACCTTTCTTTGCTCAAGTTGAGGGTTCCAAACACTAACTTCTTCTAACAGGTACAATTCTTTAATCATCAGTCCAGTCACTTGCACTTTACAACATAAAGCATCAACTATCACATTAGTTTTTTTCAGGTGATAATTAATTGTACAGTCATAGTCCTCCAAGAACTCCACCCATCTACGTTGTCTCAAGTTCAACTCTTTTTGAAAAAATAAATATTTAAGGCTCTTGTGATCAGTAAAAATCTCAAATATCACTTCATAAAGATAATGCCTCCACTTCTTCAATACAAACACTATTGCCGTCAACTCTAGATCATGAGTTGGCTAATTTCTCTCATGAGATTTTAACTTTTGAGAGGCATACAAAATCACCCTTTCATTCTGCATCAACATACACCCCAAGCCTTCTTTTGAAGCATTTGAATAAACCACAAAATTATCTTTTCTATTAGGTAGGGCTAAGACAGGTGCCCTTGTCAATCATCTCTTTAACTTTTAAAAACTTTCTTCACACTTATAACTCACATACACCTTCCACTTTTCTTAGTCAATTCAGTTAAGGGTCCTGCAATCTTAGAAAAATTCTTAATAAAGCTGCTGTAATTCCCTGCTAATCCTAAGAAATTTCAATTTCAGTAGAATTTTCTGATTGTTTCCACTTAAAAACTGCTTCCACTTTGGTCGGGTCCACCTTAATTCCTGCCTTGGAGATTATGTGACCTAGAAAAGTTACTTCCTTCAACTAGAATTCGCATTTGTTGAACTTAGCATACAGTTGATGTTCTCTTAAGTTTTGCAAGACAATTCTCAAATATTTCTCATGATCTTCCAAAATTTTAGAGTATACCAGTATATCATCAATGAACACCACCACAAATTGATCTAAATAAGATTCAAAGACTCGGTGCATTAAGTCCATGAAAGCTGCAGGAGCATTAGTTAGCTCAAATGGCATCACCGCAAATTCAAAGTGTCCGTATTTTGAATTAAAGGCAGTTTTAGGTATATCTTTTTCGAAATCCTCAATTGATAATAACACTGCCTGAGGTCCAACTTTGAAAATACTACCGCCCTTTGCAATTAGTCGAACAATTCATTAATGTGGGGTAAAATATACTTATTTTTAACAGTGACATCATTCAAACCTCAGTAATCTACACACAATCTTAAACTCCTATCATTCTTTTTAATAAATAACACTGGAGCTCCCTACGAAGAATCACTTTCTCTAATAAAACCTCGCTCTAGTAAATCCTGCTATTGCAATTTCAATTCTTTCAATTCAGTTGGAGCCATTCTATAAGGTGTCTTAGAGATAGGTGCTACCCTTGGATTCACATCAATTTTAAATTTTATTGTCGCGCCCCATTTTTTATAAAAATAAATAAAATAAATAAATGGTTTTAAAAGGTGAATTTTTATTTGAAAAAATTAATTTTTTATTTACAAAGAAAATGAAGAAAAATATGGGTCTAAATGGGACATGAAAATGCGACGATTTGACCCAAAATATAGTTTAAAAAGGGTTTTTGAAATAAAAAAATCGGAGTCGCCACTTGGTATAGAGTTAAGGTGTACCAAGTCACCTAAAAATGAAATTTCTTAAAGGAAAAGGTAGAAAGAAATCCCTTTTAAACGACTCCTAGTCTACGTAAACCAACGAAAAAGGTTCGGGAGTCACATTTGACGAAAGGGAAGGCAAGGATAAAAATCCAAGGCACCCCTTCGACCTAGCCAAAGCTAGTTGCGCGATTTAGTCAAAGATTTTCTTGTTTTAACCAAAGAATTTATCACATTTGGAATGTACTATATGAATGCACACCCTAGACCTAGGAGGGCATCGGGGGGTCAAAATATCTCTTCAAAACTTGAATGGTGCCAATCACATTAATTGTGATGCCCAATAATGACTCTTTGGAGAGGTCACAAATAATGCAAAAATATGAGACTCCAAGAAAAGAAAAGGGATAAAATAATTATAGAAATATACATGTCTTAAGGGGGGTGCATCATGTCGGGTACGGGGAACTAATGTTCGTGACTCAATTTTCCCTTTAATAGAGGGAATACGAGCGTGCGAAGGCTAGAAAAACCAAACTCGTCCATATCGCATACTCAAGGGGTGTTCCCTAATCTAACCAAGCAAATGCACTACCCTAATCCTATTTCTAGAATGAAATGCGATTCTAATGCTACGTATCATACAAAAATGGGCAAGTAATATACATATAAGGGAAAATATGGGGGAAAGGGGTATACATATATAAGGAAAGTGTCACGCAATATGGTGAAAGAGGCCTTAAAAAGTAAAGATATGCATGAGATGAAGGCATGCGAATGTACTAGCGAGGGACGGTCCTATTGGATCTAGCACTGGACTAGTCATTCACTAGCGCTCCCTCACAAGCATTGGACTTGTAAGAGCTCGAGGGGAAGACCATGACTAGCGTTGGACTAGCCACGGTTTCGTGCATTTGCATCCATCATACATACGTAAGTAAATGTGCATAATTAAAGCGAGTAGGCATGTGAGCACGTAATTCACATAACACATAACACATAAGCATGCATATCTAGATGCCAAACCCTAAGAAAGCAATTAAACACATAGCACATACGCACGCAAATCACACAAAGAAAAAACAAAGCGAATAAAACCCTAGCTATTACATTTGAGGGGGGGGCTACTACAATCTAACGGGGGAAATGAAAATAAATAAAATAAAATAAACCTAACTATTACAACTTGGCATTTAAATGCCTCCAAATAATTACATTAGAAGAAAATGGGATTAAAGAACAAACAATGTAGATAAAAATAAAATAAACAAAAACGCAATAGAACATGCAAAATTCACTAAAAAACACATAGGAGCACGTTGGGAAATAAAATCAAGGAGATAGAGATTACCTCCCTTGAAGTTGGAGCTCTAACGGAGTAAAATCACTTATTTACCCTCCAAAATAATAAAAGAGTCAAGGCATCACTTTAATTAATGAATAATCACAAAAGGAAAAAAAATGAATCATGAAATTGAATCCATTGAATCATATAAACAACCCACATTCAAGAAGTCAGAAGAATAAAAGACTTGATTGCAAACATTAACAAAGTTTTGGGGTCAAAATTAAAGAAAAATAAAGTTTAAGGACCTAATTGGACCTAATTGAAAGAAACTTAAAGTATTTAGGACCATAGTATAATTATTTAGAAGTACAGGGACCGATTTGTGATTTCGTTTGCTGGTTTCTTAATGGGTCAGGCCATTGGGCCACTTTTAACTTTTCTTGGGCCAAGTGAGCTTGGCCCAATCGGAAGTCCAAGGTACTGAAATGGGTCAACCCACTTTTACCAAATAAAACCCAACCAAATTAATCAACAACCCAATCCTAAAACCCAACCAAAAGTTTTGAATTTTAACCTTCCTAAGCCCAACAAGAAACCCCAAACAAATGTTACTAAACCCAACAAGATAAAAAACCCACTAAAAATTACTAAGCTTTGATTAAGCATTAAATCCCCAGAATTAATCTATCCAAAAACACATGAACTTATATCACGGAAGAAAAACATTTAAAGGGACAGAATTGATTAAGTTGTCTAATTCTCTGGGCCACATCAGAACAAGGGAAACTTGAGAGGTCCCAATACAACAAAAATAGGGGCCTAATTGAAGGAATTATGAAGGTTTTGAGGTCACAATCAGAAGCTCTGGAACTCTGGGGCTAAATTACAAAATAAAAGCAAATGGAAGGACTGAAATTGTGATTTTGGACAAACGATCATCTTCTTCAACGAGCTAATATCAGTTAGCATTTCAGCTTTCTTTTCGATTAGCAATACCAGAAATTTGGTTTCAATTTTGACAATTCCCCCACAAACAACGAAACTCACAACACTCCCTCTCATAACATCAATTCGAATTCATACGACAGGAAGCATAAGGAACAGAAAAATGTAAGACACCACACATCAAAATTTCTCAAATGCGAGGAAATGAACTGGCCGACTCGGCCAGTTTCTTCATGCGCCAAAATGCAGACCAATGGTCCTTCAACTAGAGTTTTCAATTCAGGCATTTCGTCGAACAGCAAATGGGCATTAAAATTTCATCGAATTTTTTTCGCTCAATTGGGGTTAAGCAGCACCCAAAATTATCAGAAATCCCAAGAAAATTCAACCCAATCAACACATAAAACATGTACAATCAGAAAATTATGGACCATCAACAGGGAAAACGCAACAACAAAGTCACGACAGACCCATTCGAAAAACTTTCCAAAACTTGTGCTCGAGGAAAAACTGAAATACAAATGAAAGGGATAACTTACGGTGAACTGCTAGCGGCGGTGCTCTTCTTGTAGCAGGACTGGAGGCAGTCGGGGGTGGCGATGTCCTTGAGGTCGACGTCGAGGGTGCAGCGGGTGGGCGATGTGGTTGTAATTGACGAGCTTGATAAAGCAGTTAACCCTGGACTTCTTGGCCTGCTTTTTGGCGGAGTCCTTCTAGATCGCCTGAGATGGGCAGAGTAAGCCTTGGCGAAGTCGTGAGGAGAGGCGTCTTTCACAGTCTTCGCAGTTGCCATCGTCGAATCTGTCTCTGTAGCATCTCTGCCGACGCAGCCGACGCCTCTCTTTTCCTCTCTCTTCTGTTGCTCCTCAGCCCTCAGCCGCTCTCCTTACCCCAACCTCTTTTTTAGATTTCCTCTGTTTTCAATTCCACCGTAGCTCCTCTTCTTTTCCTTTTTCATCCGCTTGGCCTTTTTCTTTTGCCCTGTGGCTCTCTTCAAAATTTCCCAGCTCCGGCCATCCCTTTTTCAGCCGTCCCCTTTCAGATTTTTTCGTTAGCCTTTCGTACCTCCCCCTTTTGGCTTGCGGCTCCTTGGCATTTTAAAGGCACCTCACAAGACTAAACCTAATATGAAAGGCCAAGATTTCAAACCCCAAAGTAGGCTTATGTGTCTTATTCTTGTCCCTTTGATTGACTTTTTTTTCTTTTTTTCCTTTTTTTCCCTTTTTTTTTTCTTCAAAAACCTAGAATCGAAACAAACAAAATTAAATGATTAAATGATTAAAGTTTAATTAAATGATAAAAATGACTTAAAAATAAAAGACTAAAAGTAAATGAAATTAATCAAAAATAAAAATAATAGTAAACAAAATACCTTAAAAATTTGGTGTCTACAGTTTGCCCCTCTTTGTCTGAGTTTTGGAAAAACTTGAGACAAAGAAGTAGACACCAAATACTTACCTGTGTTATCCGGCTGTAGCTACTCGAACGACTGACGCTTTTGAATTGAGGACTGACCTCTTTAACAAAACTTTAAAACGGGACTGACCCGAACAGGAAATTTAAAACGGGACTGACCCGAACAGGAAATTTAAAAGGGGACTGACCCCGACAGGAATTTAAAATCAGAACTGACCCGAGGGGACTGACCCCAACATGAAATTAAAATCGGGAGTGACTCGAGGGGACTGATCCCAACATAAAATTTAAAATCGGGACTGACCTGAGGGGACTGACCCCAACTTGAAATTTAAAATCGGGACTGACCCCGACATGAAATTTAAAATCGGGATTGACCCCAACATGAAATTTAAAATCGGGACTGACCCGAGGGGACTAACCCCAACATGAAATTAAAATCGGGACTGACCCGAGGGGACTAACCCCAACATGAAATTAAAATCGGGACTGACCTGAGGGGACTGACCCCAACATGAAATTAAATCGTGGTATGCACACTAGTGGGAGTGACCCATGTTTAGTAGCAATGCAAATAAAATGCACGCTAGTGGGACTGACCCATGTTTAGCGGCAATGAAAATGAAATGCTTACTGGTGGGACTGACCCATGTTCAATGGCAATGAAACATGAAATGCACACTAGTGGTACTGACCCAACGGCTAGTGGCGGTGCAAAAGAAATGTTAGTTTGTATGAAGAAACTGTATAAGACTTACTTGAAAATTCATCCAAAAATTTGCCCCAATGATGAATTAGTCAGTGGGATTAAACCCGAGCCTGCCTTTGACAAATTGGTCAGTGGGATTACACCCGAGCCTACCATTGATAATCGGTTAGTGGGATTAAACCCGGTCCTACCGAGGTTGGCAGGATAAAACCCGGTCCCAACGTGATATAAGCGGTCAGCGGGATTGAACCCGGTCCTACCGAGGTCAGCGGGATAAAACCCGGTCCCAACGTGATATAAGCAAAGGACTTTTGCAAAAATGTCTTTTTGTAAAATTTTAAAAATTCCAATGAACGAAACTATCTTGACTTAGAAAAATTAATTGCCCCAGTGTGTGTTTTTGTCATTTGAACCTGCAAAATAACAATAATTAGAATGTCGAACGGTGCCACCACCATCCGATCAATCCTGCCTTCGAGAAGTGTGTAAACATGAGTATTTGGGCGTTCTTCCCCTGATGCAGTAAAAATTTAACTCTACTTCGAGCTGTGTCAAGTTTCCTCTACTCCCCATATTAACAACATCTTTGGTATCTAGTCAATCACAGGAGTTGCCATTTGATAAGTTTCCGATGTAGCCAAAACTCAACTTCGCTCTGCAAATCACACCTTCTTAACTTCTAATGCCAACAAGACACTTGGTATCTAGGCAATTTCATTAAATCACAGGGATTGCCTTTTGATAGACCCAAAAAGATATATGAAACCATGACACATATGCAAGAATATTTTATGTACACAGTAAATGACGAAAATTTTAGTAACATGGAAAACAAGCACAAAAAATTGATTTTAGAAAAATGAACCAGTAAATTCAACAGTTTATGTTGGATGAAACAAAACACTGTGATTTCAGGCAAATTATCACACGCGCCCTTTGGATATCGTCCTTCCGGAATTCAACGTTGGCGATCGAACCACAGGTGAATAGAAATTTCAATGAATTGAGTCCCCAGCTGTTCCATTCTGAGCTCACCTTTTCTTATAAAACCCTACCTTAGCGCCCTTTCGGGTTTTCACTAAGGTTACCCCCCACCTTTTTATCTTCTTCTTCTCATTTTCATTTTTCTTCTTTTTTTCCTTTTCCTTTCTTTTCACTTTTCTTTCTTTTTCCTTTCAAAGGTACCCTTTCAGATCTTCACTAATGGACCGATCTTCTCAAAAGCCTTTATCAATCTCAGAAATGTGTTTTAAGAAATGATGGCATCAGTGCGACAATCCTTCCCTTGTAAAATGGGTGAAGATGTATTGACATCATTTGCCATGTGATTAAAAAATTTCTTTAAAAGAGGTGATGCAAAAAACGGAAGTCAGGACTTTCAGTTTTTTGTAATGTGGTCAGGCGAGGTGCTAAGAAAAGGTTGAGGTTTGAAAGCAGATTTTATAAGTGTTCAAATCACCTGAGATCGCATCTTTTATATCAACTAAAATTGCCCCAGTTTATTCTCAATTGAGATTCTCTTCTCTATCATGTTCCCTTTTTGCCTGGTCATTTCGCATCATCGTTTTGAAGAGTGTTCACGGATTGTGCCCGCAGGTTTTTTTTTGTTTTGTTTTTTTAACTGAGGTTTGTTGCATTTCCTTTTCTTTCGGCTTTCCTCCAAAAAATTGATTTGCCACCGCCAGTGTGGGGTTTCTCTGCTCTCTGCTCTTCTGCTCGTTCCCCTTCCGTCTCGGTCTCGTCTCTCTGCTTCTTGCATCTTTTAAACTGAATTTGTCCCAGTGTGGGGTTTGCGATTCTCAGGGGCTGCCAAACGAAATGATCATTCTGCGGGTTCAAAAGGGATAACTAGGGATAAAATGTCTTAATGGGAAAGGAAGAGGGCCTAACTTTCATTCCATTTTTCGCATTAACCTTAAAAAGAAATTTTCATTTATCAGATAAAGAATTTCTTACACATATCCGAATTGATCGACTGAGGAAAAAATTTGTCCATTCACTTTCTGTGAGAACGAATGATCCACCAGGCAATACCTTTTTTTGATGATAAAAGGGCCCCGCCAATTGAGTACAAACTTGCTCGTAGCCTTTCCTTGTATTGACAAAACCCATTTCAAGACTTTATCTCCTTCTATGAGTAGTCATGGTTTGCCCTTCTTATTGTACCATCTTTTCTGCTTTTCATTCAAATGAATGCTAATTTTATTTCCTTGACGTTGACTCGAGTACCAATATTGATGATTTCTGCTGCTTCTGAGTTCGATTTGGATTTCTCTCCATACTGTTCAAGATTCTTTAACAAAGACTCAGATTCTTCCTCGTTATCGCTCTCGTCTTGAATTTGCAATTCCAAAACTCATGAGAGATATCGAAGTTGCAGTCATCGAATTCCGACATGGTCATATCCAAAAGGTCAATGTATTTTATTTTTGTTTGCCATCTGAAAAGAATGAGTAAGTAACACAGTATTGTACAGTTTATTGAATTTCAAATGAAGGACAAAACGTCATAATACGCTATTTATCATGAGATTTGTATTGAAAAAGACATTTGAGTCAAAACTATTTACAAACGGAAATGCAAAGGATGAACAACGCGAACGATTTCTTTTAGTTCACAACCAAAGGCAACCCCCTTCGATTTACCAAAATTCCTTTCGGGAGGAAATGTGATTTGCAATCTAGTTTTAGATGGCTCTGTAGAGCACAACAGGCTTCTAGACTATTTTAATTACTTCATTCTCCCCCACAGTGTATTTGGCAGGCTGCTCAAACTCCTCATCAGTGATAATGTCCCCTATAGTGTCTTTGTGTGCAGGAAAAGGGTTTTCGCTAACACTTGGTCCTTGTTCATTTCTCCTTTTCAAAATTATGTCTCCGGCCTCAATCATGTCTTGGATTTTATGTTTAAGTACCCAACAATTGACAGTAGAATGTCCAGGAGCTCCAGAATGATAAGCGCAAAAAGATTGGGGGTCATAACCAGGGGAAACTCCTTTAGTATAGACTTTGGGAGGTATTGTACCAATTTTCCCTGCGGCTTTGAGCTGTTCATATAATTGATCAAGGGGCCGACCTAGATTGGTAAAAGTTCTAAATCGGGCTGGATTTTGGGTATCATTGGTAGTTGAAGGAGGGCGAGGTCTAGTTTGAAAGTTAAGTGGAGAAATATGAAATGGTGTTGTAGTTGTGTTTGGGTAATTCGGTCGAGGTCGAGAGTGGTTAATAGTGGTATGGTAAACAGGTTGAAGGCGTGGTTGGTATGGATAATGGGGTGAGTAAGTGGGATATTGTTGGGATCGAGGTCGGAAAGAAGGGCCTCGGTTCGAGACAAATGAAACCTCCTCTTCTCTCTTTTTGAACGGGAATTTCTTGTTATTGCTGCCTTGATTTTGCATTGCTTCCAATTGTGATTTCAGAGCCGACATGTTAACAATCTTTCCTGCCCTCATAAACTCATCATATTCTTCCAATTTATTGACAATCTCGGCAAAGGAACACCCAGTCATTCGAAAAATTTCCTCAAAATAGGGGGGATCATGTGCTTTAATAAAGATGCGAATGATTTCATCTTCAGTCATTGGCGGCTCAACCTTTGCAGCTATTTTCCTCCATCTTTTAGCATAGGTTTTATGATCTTCAGATGGTTTCCTCTTTGTTCCTTCCAACGTGGTTCGTGTTGGTGCTAGTTCACAGTTGTATTCATATTGCCTTATAAAAGCATTGGACAGGTCAAGCCAAGTCTTGACTTCTTCGGGCTTCAGATTGAAGTACCAGTCGAGCGCATCCCCCTCCAGACTTTCCGGAAACAGCCTTAGAGGCAGATTCTCGTCGTCTACGGGCTTTCCCAATTTATTGGCAAACAGTCGGAGGTGTGTTTTGGGATTACCCGTCCCATCATACTTGTTGAATTTCGGGGTTTTGAACCCCTCAGGCAATTGCATATTCGAAAAAAGGCAAAGCTCATCGTAATCCAGGACTCCTTGTTTGTTCAACCCCTGATTTTTCCTCATAAATTCATCAAAACGGTCAAGGCGCTTGAGCAGCTTCATATCAACAGGGGCAGAAGATTCTCCCATTTCTGGCTTGGTTTGAACAGTATGGTCTGGCAGGAATGGCTCAGCAGTAGTGTGATAAAAGGTATGTGGCTCGGGTGGTTTATTTGAAGTGACGTGAGGTTGTGGACCTCGCATGTGAATAGGAAAAAATGAAGGATTAGGAAGGTAAGTGTATGGCAAATTTGTGGTGGGATAGGTGAAAGTTTCTTCGGGTGGAATAGGGAAGGATGGAGTAACGGTTGCTTGAGCCGAAAGTATGACAAATGGCTCTTGCTCAGGCTGCCTGACGGGTACGGGCTCAGGTTGAACTCCGCTGCTAATTAGCTCGTCAATCAATTTCCTTTGGGCCGCCATTTCGGTAGCCATCTCACCAAACTTAGTAAGCATCTCAGTTAGCTGAACCCCTAAACTCGCAGTCTCGGGTTGAGCGGTAGTAGCAGACCTATCCGATTGTTCCGGTTGTGAACTCATGTTTACACGACTCCTCTGGGCTCGACTACGGAATCGCGTTATGATGGGGCTTTGACGAGAAGCTATGTTTAAATGTTACCTGAGAATTTTGAAAGGAATTGCCTTTAGATTTAGCCCTCGCTTAGCTATTCCAATAAAAATAAAGAAAAGGAAAAGAAAAAGACACGAGTTAGTAAATATCCAAAAAATTCGGATGCATGTCCTATGGGGGAGCCCTTTTTGTGCCAAGGGTAGGCCTAGAATGATGTAATCCTCTGAGGTAGGCACGATACCATACCTGATGGATCCAATCAACTTACCGACATTTGATTGGGAAGTAATTTGAAAATTTTGGACCAATTGAACAGCGGGAGATCTCCAACAAAATAAGGACAAATCCGAATGAATGATTGGTTTAGTTTGCACAAGAATTTATACAAATTAATTTAACTTTAACGGGCTTGTTATTGAAAAAATTTGAAATTTCTTCACACAGATCAAAACCCTAATTCATCCAAATCAAATAAATGCAATGGGTGATTTTCTTAAAAATAACTAGGTTTCTCAATTTGAAATTTGACATTAAAACCCTAATTAGCCGACTGGGTTGGATGAAATTGATGATTTATTCAAAAATTGACCGGATCACCTTAAAAAGGGTAAAATGGTCAAATGCATGAATGAAATTTGATTATTTATTCAAAATTGAATGGATAACCCTAAAAATGAGTTAAACTAATCAAATGAATTGAATGAAATCAATTGATCAAACAGATCGAGTGAAATGATGATTTATTCAAAATCGACCGAATTGTCCTAAAAATAGGTAAACTGGTCAAATGGATCAGACGAAATTGATGATTTATTCAAAAACGATAAGATTGCCCTAAGAATGGGTA